>NC_064234.1:5634624-6281993 GCF_023101765.2 Spodoptera frugiperda | reverse complement strand
TGTATTCAAATAATGGTGGGCGGAGCACTAGGTACTCAATTTCTGTTATAAGACCCCTGACCCTCAGTGATTTGACAACAAAAAAATGGTATTTTAATATTTTGAAGAATTTAGCGTTCTTCGCGTTAATCTTTAAATCTAAGTCTGGTTAGATTTCGTTGTATTTTGAAAATAAATGCTTACGATTTCCATAAGAATATAAAAAAAATCTCGTAGTTAACAAATACTCAAAAAAAAAAAAATCATGCAACTTACATTTTAAAAACAACTACAAAAAGTCCGTTAGGTATACATAAATCGTTAAAATAGGAATGTGGATCGCGTTCTTGATAACACACCCACCAGTTACATAACAGTAAAGTTAACTATACAACAGTTAATATTTAACCAAGATACGGACAAACTGATACACTAACCTTAGTTATTAATCTTATAAGAGAAACTTTAATGAAGTGAGCAATGGTATAAACCGACTTTCTCTTGATATTGATGATACTTAGTACATTCTATGAGAGGAATCTAATGGTAGATGTCATTAATGTCCGATAGTCCTTTAGTAATCTAAAAAACTATTACCATTATCTCTGAACACATGTTTTAAGTTATCTAAGACACGTTGTATGTGCTGACAGAAGGCAGGAGATCGATAAACCTTACGTGTCTAAAGTTAAATTTAAAAAATGTCTGTCTCCAAAGGCCTTCTGTTATTCGTAAAATTATTTTTCGTGTGGCTACATAGCCTAAAACGTAACTTACTTAGTTTTATTAAACTACCTAAAATATTTAAAACCTGCGGAGTGATAGATACTAATAGAGCTTGCTAATATATTCTTTAAGTTTGTATAACATCGCGATTCAACTTCGAAAATGATTATTCAAACCATTTTGGAATTGTAATGTCAATCCCACAAAAACATTTCATGTTAAATGTTGCCAAGACGAGACCATATAGCTCGCACTGTCAAAAAGTAATCAGATCCCGTGTAGAGCCAAGTTTCTAACCCTACATGCCCAGACCTAAATCGATAAGCCCTAATTTCACACTCAAGTTACGGGGAAATTCTACAGCCATAGCTCGTACTGCGTAGTTCGTAGCGCGTAGCAGAGTTTTTACGCTATAATCTCGTAGGCGTGTAAACCTTGGACGTAACTGGCGAGTTGGCCGCACGGAAAGAGTTTAGAAGATTGAATAGATTTTTAAGCTCAAGCCCATATGACGAATAGCAAAAAGTCCGTGCGGCCGACTCGCCAGTTACGTCCAAGGTTTGCACGCCTACGAGATTATAGCGTAAAAACTCTTTTTTTAAAAAAACGTTGCCCCACACTAGGATTTTCTCCTGTGTCGTGGGTGCGTTTACAAACATACAAGTTCACATACACATGACACCCAGACCCGAAACAACAATTTATGGATCACACAAAGAGTTGCTCCGTGCGGGAATCGAACCCGCTACCCGTTGCGCGGCAGCCAGTTGCCCAGCCACCGCACCAACCGTGCAGTCGAATTTGTTAATTAAATTTGTGAGAAAATTGCAAACGTAATGCTAATACTTTTTATCAATGAAAATTAAAACACTAGTACCTAACTAAACCTTCACCTACTAAACTACTAAATTTATAAGAAAATTGCAAACGTAATCCTAATACTTTTTATCAATGAAAATTAAAACACTAGTATCTAAACCTTTACCTACTAAACTACTAACAATTAAACCCCTCCGCGGCCGCATTCAGACCTCTAGCGTCAAAAGTTGCGGAAGTCTCGAACAAACTTTCACCCCTAGTTTAAGGGGTTGGGGGGTAAAAGTTCCAAGTTTTAGGATTTTTTTGTTGTTTGGGTACTAATACTAGCTTACATACCAAATTTCAGTTTTCTAGGACTTCAGGAAGTACCTTAAGAATTTTGTTGATCATCAGTGAGTGAGTGAGTGAGTGAGTGACGAAATCGGGGTATTTTAGATATCAATAAAATCTAAAGTATAAGAGCTATGCAATTGAAACTTTAGAGGTTTATTAAGTCTACCACTGACATTATATCCTGAAAATTTTGTTTATCTGGTATAACCCAAACTCAAGTTATGAAGGTTCAAAAATACGACGAAGCGCTTCGAGAAAAGGTAGGTAGTGCCCTTGCGCTTGCGCTTCGCTTGGCTCGTCTTGGCGGGGGCACTACCGTGCCCCCAGATATTTTACCAACAGATACCCAGATCGAACTGCTCTATATGTATAAAACAACAATCTAATATCTCTTCCTCTACATAAGAGGATTTATCTCAATGTTCAACAGTTGGATTGAAGATCGCAGTTGGAACAGACCATAGTATAGGTATAAAAACCCACAAAAAATACATAAACAGTTATCTTATTGATTCATTACGCACATAGTGATCATATTTACTTTATATTAATTGTAATAAAATTTGATACAGACGTGGGTAAATAATAAATACATATTGCACTATATGTACGTAGGTGTAGCTGTAACAGACTTGCAAAGGTAGCACAGCGGTCCATGGTGTAATATCCAACACGCCGCAGAAGCGTGGGCGCCGAAGAGTTTTATTGAAATTGATACAAAACGATATAAATAGAGCATCAAGTGATATGATTTGTGATTGTGAATAAAACAGTGATCATATAAAGTGACGATGCAATCTAAATAGCACGAGGTTTGGTGATGATACGCTTTCAGCGAGTCAATAGCCTGAATGTCAACAGTTTTGTTTAGTTAACACGTTTCCTTATGTCGATGCAAGTACTTATATCTTGTCAATAACATAAGTACTACGTAGAATGATCTAGATTTTTTAAGATGACGTCTTAGGTTAAGGTTAAGGATTTCCAGGGTACCTAGGTACCTAAGTACTGACGCATTGGGAATTAATGCATTTTTTTAACCTTGTCGCGTTGGTTACTTGATTTTGCATCGATCGACTGCAGAGAGCAGGGGTGGTGAACCATTGGTACGCATGCCATTGATGGCACGCAGTACAATATTTTGGGCACGTCAATTGATCACAAAATCTGTCCTGTGCCTGTCACTATTTTCATATAAGAATAACATTAAAGATTCGGTGTTACACAAATGACTCCAGTTCAGTATGAATTTTGCTTAACGAAGTACAAATAACTTTAAATTATTATTTTGATGGCACTTGTAGCACCTCAAAAAGCTTTTTTTAATGGCACGATGTTACCTAAAGAATTCCACCAGTCCTTTCCTGCCAACAGTATCTACAATTTGTTAGAATACAATTAAGTTTAGATGAATACAAACAATCTAAATTGGTAATATTGTGTATATTGTATTTCAACTGAAACCAACACCGAAATTTCCGAAACCTACAAAATTTTTCATAATATGGTATCTCAATGAAGACAATGAATGATTTTCCGAGACATTTATGGTATTTCCATGTCACTCATTTAACTGAGAATATTAACTATTTAACTAAGATATGTCCGGGTCAAGGGGTTAGATTTTACGTGTATTGTTCATATTTAATTCCACATAGCTCTGCGGTCGTCAGTCTTTTGGGAAACCGTAGAAGGAAACTACGACTCAATTTGCAATAATTTGACGAATCACCGGAAAATATGGTTATTATGCAAGTTAAAAAATCTATGAACTTTGTTCGTAGAAGCGTGAATAATACAAGTACAGATGAATAAGACATAACCGCGAAACTGAGCCACATTGTCCCGCCAGAGGTCGGTCAGGGTCGCTACGTAAAACATATTGTTGGTTGCTGCGCTATTCCACTGCACCCCACTGTTCTGAAATGCATACATGCTTAGGGCTGGCACACATAGTAAAAAAGTCCGCGAATAAATAAGTAATATAGACACCACCTAAAGTAAAGATGAAGTGTCTTGCTTGTTCATCCCCATACGAATCTGCATTTCGAAATGATGATTTAGCTTTACCGGTGACCTAACTAACCGAGAATTCTAATTCTAAATTCAAAAGTATCTTTACTTTGATTAATTTATATAAAGGCTTTGACTATGGCTTCCGCGTTTCAATCGGATACGGTTTTATTTATGTCTTAAGTGATCGTTGCAGTTGCATTCACCATTGAAAGTCTCATTATCACTTGAATTTCACAGCTGCCTAGCAGCCACCTATAGCAGTGTTTGTGCAAACTATCCACGTTGGTGTACAAATTCCTGTCTAGCCATCCCTGGATGCAATAAAGTGCATTGGCGCATTATGCACAGACGGCGCGTGGCTTTAATGTGCTCTAATGCACTCTAATGCACGTCTCGAGGTCAACCGTTTACATAGATCTTGCACTCTTAGATGCAATCTCGGAATAAAAATATAAGTACATTAAATACAGACGTCAGTGGGTCAACCTACTTAAATATATGTCTCGTTATTAGATTTTTAACCATATTGCAAAAGCGGAAAGTTGAAAATCTACATCCTGACTGTTTTTTGCCATAACAACTTAGACTTAGCTCTTTGATAACCTCGTAGTGTGTTTGTAGGTGACTGAAGTAGCCCTTAGTCATTTTTGGAGTTCAATTGTCCGTATTGTTTGCAAGTCAGCACCACTCCGATGTCCACGACCGGGCCTAGGCCGGTCATACATCGGACATCGGACGGTCGGTCACGCTTAAAGTCGAGTTCCTCTTTAAGTCGCTTCGCTTCGTCGATATCCTAAGAACGTACAAGTTTATATGTAGGTACCATTGTAGTATTGTAGTCAATGACCACAATACACAACTTAGGTAATACATACATAGTAAGGGTTACATAATGAACAGTAACCATGTTAATGGCGTCGATAATTTTTATTTCCCTCGCAAACAATTTCACACCTGCGATTGCGCATCGATTGTGTTTATTTGAACAACCTTTTCTAGCTAAAAGTCAACCTGTCTGTAAATTTTATTTAATGTTATTTTCTTTTTTGGATGTTGGTGAGTTATGAGAATAGACTTCTAGACAGAGAAGCAGATGCATCGTATGTTAAGATTAATCTAGAATAAGGTCTTTTCAGTTAGGCCATTACTTAACCCGTCGTATGCTGAAGCACTGATCAGTGCGAGACACAATGTGTATTCTATTGTTGTCTCATGTACCCAAAAGGCAGACGAAAAGTTAAAAGCAGTATATACCAAAACATTGATTCCTTGATAGCATTACCTACGCTTAGGTTCTATCGATAGATCACGAAAGCTATACAAAGGAGGTTTAATTTACTAGAAAATCGGTCGAAACAAAATTGCACGAAATCGTAAAACATCTTCAATACTACGCAGGTACTTTTTATGTCTTGTATAAACAATTGACGTACGTATTGTTTCACACAGTTTTGTTTCGCACAAATGTCACAAGACCAACCGTTTCTGTCATTAAAAAAAAATGTTGCTAATTGCCAACCACACCACCATAGTTTCAGATTTGGAACTAATAACAGATAGGTTCTAATATTTTTTGAAACGTAATCGTCAAACGTTGGATTTGTTTTGTGTGACGCGTAACGTGTCGTAGGCGTTGTCGCGTAGCACGGTAGGCAGTGAAAACGGTAAAATGTCAATAGATAGTGATTTATTACTTGGTAGCCAATTTCAAACATATTAAGCTTAATACATTAAATATTCCAATGTTTTAAATATCTGAGATCTAAGACCAGAAATGCATGTCTAACAGGATCTGTTATTTTTAGTTCATTATTGAAGAATTCTTTAGGTATTTATCTTCCTTCTAAAATAGATTGCTTTATGTCCTAAAAAATATTACAAAATAGTTTAAAATTAATCTCTTTCTATGTCGTGACCTTAGCAAAGTAATGGACACGTGCAAACTAAAAGGTCAAATGAAATCTATGGTCATTCTCGATTTAAATATCTCACGCGCAGTTATCTATGGAAAGCGAAAGGATGCCATGGAATGTTCTCGAATGCTAATAAAAAATCAATAAAAGATCTGTATCTTCTAATTTATTATGTCGTATATAGAAAAGAAATAAATAAAAATATTCAGACAACAATTTGACACGCAAATATATACGTGTTTATAATTTATTAAAAAAATACAACGTAGTAAAATACACACTATTTTCAAATAAATGGACTCTCCAATTATAATGTAGGTAGATAATTGCCTGATCTGGAGCTGCGGACTACCTAGCGGGTTTACCGGGGCTCCGGCTCGAAAAGCAGGAATAGGAACGAGGTTGTTTTTAGTCAGTAAGACACTCCCTCTCGCCTCGCCCAAGGCGGGAGAAGTCATTGGATGATGTTCTTCCCTCAAAAAAAAAAAAAAAAAAAAACTGTTCATATAACTGTAAAATTACTATAGACCGAAAGGAACGGGATCATTAGCATCCATAATAAGTCGTTAAGATTCTTCTGATGTGAGTTGAACCATGTGAACTTTTCGGACATCGAACGGCGGAAATGACAAGATTTTTTTTCTCGATCAATTTTCTTGTGCCATATGTATAATCAAGAGGAAATACTGTATCCCATGATTACATTATGAAGAAGGTAAAAGAACTCATTGTCGCTAACATTTGCATAAACATTAATACCAGTCCAACCGCATATGATTAGAGAGCCAAAGATGGACTCACGGATGGACAAATTTAGTATTTATGAGGATCCTTATGGACATAAATTAATTATTATTATGTATAAAAGGTCCGATCGTTGACTTTATTTGTACCTTAATTAACACAGGAGATTTTAAAAGATGGGAATAAATTAAAGATTTAACGCAAGTATTCCTCAGTCAACTAAATTTTTTAACTCTTCAGTTCAGTCAATTAATTCGTTGTCTATTTCTGCGAAACAAATGGATCCTTAATTGAAATGTTTATCCCATAAACTTTGTTATTTCACAATTCATCAGGTTTGTTCTTATTTCTCTTTAAACACATAACAAGATATATAGAATAGAGTCAAGCGTTACTTTGCGGAAATCCATGCTACACTAACAATACAGTAAGATTTTTAGTTTCGAACTGCGGGAGCCACCGAGTCAACACCTCCTGAGGATGCTCCGTGGAGGAGCGAAACATATGTCGAGTGGTATATTGCATGTTATGTGTGTGTTTTATGTTGCACCCCTGCTGCATGTGCATTTTACAGCGGGACGTGCTGCACGCCGCATTAAAAAAAAATACTGTATCCCAACTAATATTATAAATGCGAAAGTAACTCTGTCTGTCTGTCTGTCTGTCTGTCTGTTACGCTTTCCCGCTTAAACCTCGCAACCGATTTTGATGAAATTTGGTACAGACAATCTTTAGACCCTGAACATAGGCTACTTTTTATTTCGAAAAAAAGGGATGAAGGGGTTGAAATAGAGGTTGAAAGTTTGTATGGGATTTCTTAATTTTAAAAGATAAAACCATGAAACTTTATATTTAAGCACTTGATAAGAAATCATTAAACATTTGTTCTAGCATTTTTGAAATTTCGACCAGTTAAGGGGTGAAATAAGGGTTGAAAGTTAGTATGCAAGTTCGTCAAATATCACGTCATAAGAAACAAAAAATCGTTTGTTCTAGCATTTTGAAATTTTTACCAGTTTGGGGGTGAAATAGGGGTTGAATTGAAGATAAGACCATGAATCTTGGTACGTAGGTCTCAAAGGATGTGCAGAATTTTTCTACAAACGGAATTCCCGAAATTCGAACGGAACGGATTCGGAACTGGAACTACAAAGCCAAACTTTTTGTATACGAAATCTTAATCACTGAACCTAGGAACATGTAATTTAGAAGTTTTGGGTGTATCAAGTTACAAAAAAGTTCGTTTTTGAAGTTTAAATTCCTTTTAACGAATACTCTGCATCGCCGCCGCTGCCGTCGGTCGTCGTCGCGCACATTCGCCGAAGTGTGGCGGCATCTGCGGCAGGCAACGGCGCGGCGCTGTCGTGTGGTGGGGGAGCGCACGAATCTAACTATGCCTACCCGAACGGGCAGACACGTGAGGGCAGACGTCGTTGTCGGACGCATGCGATTAGAGAAATTTGCGCTATAGAGAATTACATTTTTCGATCCAGTAAAATTATTTTTTTTTGTTTCGTATAACTTTTTAAGTGTTTTTTATTAATTAGGTCCTGTAAATTAATTTTGTACATACTTGATATTTCTTTTAGTTCATAGTTAAAAGTAGGTAAGATAGTTTCCGTTACTTTAAAAAAATCCGATTTGCTTTTATTTCCTTTTTTTAATTAATCTAAGAGGTCGTAGTAGGTGTAAAACTAACCTAAGCTACTAACCTCCTACTTTTTTATGCATTGGTTGTAAATAAATATTGATAATTTAATTTCTTAGTTACTTTTTTTCCATTTAAACGTGACGGACGATGTGTTTAATTGACATCGCCGTGGGATGAGCGCATCATTTTTACCGAGTAGGTGCTTATTAAAGGTTTTTTTAATATAATAAATCTTAATCTGTACATCTGTTTTGTTCGACTCATTTCATTTTTGTTTTTCTACGATGCCTCGCAAACGAAAGTCCAATTTAGCTAATAGCTCTAGCAGAGCTCGGGCTGCTAAACTTGCTAGATCACTGGAATCAGAAGAGGATTCACAGATCCGTCGGACTTTAGATGCCGAGCGTCACGCAGCTCAAAGGGCTGCTGAAACTTTTGAGCACACGCAGACCCGTCATAATTTAGACGCTGATCGTCATGCTGCACAAAGGGCTGCAGAGACCCCTCAGCAGACCCAAGCTCGCCAAGTCATTGATGCCGAGCGTCACGCGGCTCAAAGAGCTGCTGAGACTAGAGCTGTCAGGAGTGCCGTCTCATAAGCTGAGACTGAAAGTTGGGGTTCCAGTTTTATTAATGAGAAATCTCGAAGCGCCGAGACTATGCAACGGGACTCGATTGCAAATTACGCAGCTAGGACGCAATATTATTGGAGCAATTATAATGACAGGTATAGCTAAAGATGAAGAAGTTTTGATTCCACGCATACCCATGATCCCTACAGATTTACCGTTTCAGTTTAAAAGAATCCAGTTTCCCCTCAAACCAGCCTTCGCAATGACCATTAACAAAGCGCAAGGGCAAACACTTAAAGTAGCAGGTGTCCATTTAGAGAAAAACTGTTTTTCGCATGGCCAACTGTACGTGGCCTGCTCGCGAGTGTCGAGTCCAAACAATCTCCACATTTTAACAAATGATAACAAAACAGCAAACGTTGTGTACAAAAATGTTTTAAATTAGGTCATTTAAAAATATTTTTGTACACAACGTGAGGCTGGCCCCTGTAAGAGTCTCTTAGACATAAAGGACCAGGATTGACAAAAACTAATTTCACGCGGGCGAAGCCGCGGGCGGAAGCTAGTGTATGTATAAGCGGAATTAAAACTAAAAATCTTACTGTATTGTTAACATAACAAGATGTTTTTACTATAAATAGATTCAGAATTGTTATTTTCATCAAATAATAGTCTTCAAACATCTGCTAATGCGATTAACGTAAGAAACGGATTTAAATAAAGTATATAATTTATTTTAATGTTTTTGGTTTTTAAATGAGGTGAAAATGGCACATATATTTTAAGACGATAATATCTAAACTATAATTAGTTTAGAAATTAAAATAGTAGTCTTGTACCGACATAACCGAAGAAAAAGAACTTGCTAGAAGTAGTAGAAGAGACAAGAGGACTAAAGTCGAAACTTAAGATATTTTTTACGTATTTATAGAACTAAGAAAGAGAAAGACATTTAGATGTTTACGACCATTTTAACTTTAATATTATTTTACAATTTACGAAAATACGCTCTTATATACCATCAGTAGTTTTTTAAAACACTCCTCCCATTTGTGAACTGATTAGGTATGCAGTGCAACACGTTGTTGACTTACTAATTAAATACGTAATTTATTACCTATTTCTGTAGACATTCTGCATTGTACTTCAAAAATAACATAAAACCTGTTATTTATCGAATTACGGTGCACGTGCGAAGTACGAAACTAGATAACAGTTCTTTTTTTCAAATCTACTTTTTTTATGGCCGTGACAGTAAAAAACAACAACATAGGTAAGTAGATACTGGCCGCACAACGCACAATTGATCGCCAAGAAAAATAACAGTCGACGTTACAAACCAAAGCCCTTTTGAAGGTTTTCATACACTTCTATTTCTTTAGCGTTAAGGTTTATTTTTCAAGTCTGTTTTATGGATATCCGCAGGTTAGAAGTGCTAGTCACTGAATCGTGCACGCGTACTGCCAGTCTCTACCGTACTTTTCCAATGTTTGCCCAATGGCCTCAGACTGGTCGTGGCGTTAGCGATCGTTATGTCCAAATCAAATATGTTTAACAGTAGCTAATAGAACATTGGTTTACTCTAGCTTAGACACGCTCAATACAACTACAATTTCATCATTGAAAACGATAACAATATTGAAATAGGATAGATAATTGTTTAAGTAACATATTTGTTGTAGTGTTCCGACACGTTGTATTAATTAAACGGGTGCTACGTATTTTATTCACAGACAAAGTTGAAGGTACTTATACCTGAGAAGGTATACTAGGATATAAGCCGGTAAACGAGCACACGCATCGTGGGAAGGGGGTAATTAGGCCGGTAACCTAACTAGACAATGAAACGCAACGCAAGCGTTGTTTCAGGTCGGTTTTCTCAAGACCGTGGTATCACTCCGGTCGATCCGGCCCATTTGTGCCGAAGCATGGCCCTCCGACACTTATTCTACGCAAATTATAACAATAATGCGTGCCTTTTCAGCATTTTATTACAGAAAATACTTAATACGTAGTTATTTCATCAACACTTCATAAATAACCGCCATGAATACCTGATTGCGTTTACTAATAAATCCGTGCGTAATTTCGATGAAACTAGCTCATTGTAGTACGTTAACCTCTATGAAATTGGTTTACGTTTACGGATTTGTAACGCGCGTTTATAAGTTATGGTGGCTTAATGAGAATGTTGTTTGTACCTTATAGCTTTATTTACTGTAAGAAATGATCAACGTGTTGTATGTTAATGTTTTAAAAGTTATGATCTTATTTACTATTCTCCGGACGAAAACACATTTTTTATTTATTTTACGTACATAATAATATTATGTCTTACACAGCACTTGACCGTTTCGTAGCTACTTATTTTTCAAATCTAAATGATGTTAAAATATCTACTAAAAATCACAGTAGGCTTTGGTTTTCGATCAAATATTCTTGTATATTGCGATAAATGTATCGCCTATGAGTTCACAATACTCTCTTTTTCCATTCGCGCCACGTGATAAGCGGTGGCATTTTATCGTTTTTCCATAAGTATTTACCTATTGTACACGTTTTGTATGCAATAACATTAAACAAGAAGTTGGTAGCTCTATATATTGTTCTCTTAAGCCACTTAATTAACAACCTATTGTTACACACACGCTGCTCTATTAATATACTTTTGTTTTTCATAAACTAAAGCTTTCGCTGACTCACTCTATTTCTACATTTTTACCGACTTCACAAAAAGGAGGAGGTACTATGTTCGGCTGTTTGTATGTTTTTTTTTTTTTTTTTTGTATGTTTGTTCATCGAATACTCCGTCAATTGTCGACGGATTTTCAAAATTCTTTTTTGTTCGAAAGTAGATAGTTCTGAGGTGGTCCCATTGTCACCAAGTTAGGATCTGATGATGGGATCTTAGAGAAATCGAGGGAACTCCTCAAATATTATAAGGAACTATATAGTGATTTTGGTATATTCATCTAGAATTGAAGCATTTACTGTCAAAAAGTAACCTTTGAAGAGGTGGAACTGATGAAGAAGACCAGAAATGGCCAATGGAACTTCATACTCACATAGAAATCACAAAAGAGTTATACTCCGTCAATTGTCGACGGATTTTCAAAATTCTTTTTTTGTTCGAAAGTAGATAGTTCTGAGGTGGTCCCATTGTCACCAAGTTAGGATCTGATGATGGGATCTTAGAGAAATCGAGGGAACTCCTCAAATATTATAAGGAACTATATAGTGATTTTGGTATATTCATCTAGAATTGAAGCATTTACAGTCAAAAAGTAACCTTTGAAGAGGTGGAACTGATGAAGAAGACTAGAAATGGTCAATGGAACTTCATACTCACATAGAAATCATTATAAAGTTAATTAAGTGACTGTGACAATACAAATAAATAAAGTAGTTATTGAGATAGAGAATTTTAACCGACTTTTTTTTAACGAATAAAATTATATTAAAGTCGGTAAGTAAGCGTCAAATGAATTTCATTCAAGCAGTGACACATGTGGTCGGCGCCAACGTCAATAGGTAGTGTTGTGTTCTATGAATATTTTAACTTAATGAATGTAATGTTATTGAACGGCTCGTAGTGCTGCGCTGTCCAAATTGTCCAGATGACGCAGGGTAGTGTTTGGTTCTGCGCAGGTGTTACTGTTAGTACAGCTGTCCCGGCAACTCGTCTATGTATCTTTTAAGAATATAAAAATTATTACGAGTATGACTCAGAATGTTTACTAGTTAAAATTATGAGAAAGTCTATGAAAATTCTATCCACAAATTTGAATCTAAAAGTCACTTTGTTAGCAGCTAGGTTACGTTCGATTTTGTTAACCTTTAACTACAATTAGAATGTTGTTTACGCAATTCCTTAAGTGTTGCATGAAGACAATTATATAAGTTTGTACATACATTTATGACGAGTGACGTTTATTGTTAGTTGTTTGTATCTTGATTTTACAAATTTTAGCATATCACTGACTGGCGATAAGTGAGTATGTAAGTAACGAGTAAGTAGGTAACATTTTCTGCTTAGGTCATAGTAACACCTGTGTACTTGACAAGTCCCTTTCTAAGTAAATATTCTATTTACGTATGTAAGTACGTGTCAATGCTAAGTCGTCTTTCGTAATGTTATGAGCAGACACAAACAGATGTCCCAAAAGTTTCACAATAGGCCGTTAGCCATAGGAAACGGTCGTGCAGGCACGCCACATGCCTTACGGGCCATCGGCATGGTCCATAGCTGACGAATTACCATAACTATACCGTAGGTAGGTACTAGTATATTATGAAGCTCGCCGGTAAACATGTTGCGTAATAGAGGTGTGCGCAATTAAATAATCTAGCTCGTCACTTTTTTTTCAGAATGTAAGTAAGTACGTACGCTGTATAATTGGCACGTACGTAGCTACGTATTATAAATACCTCTGTTTTCACTGATAAATTAAGGCAAAACAAGCACAACTAAAAATAATGACAACACCCATACAAACGCTATGAAGGAAAGAATAAAACATGTGTCACCCATCGTAATTCGTAGTTCATTAAAGTAATTTAACGAAATCTATGAATAGAGTTACAATTGAAAACGTTTTACATAGGTACCTATTAGATAAATGAGTCAACACAATTCACTTCTGACCGAGGCAACCTCCCCATTGTTATTGTAACCGCTCGCATTGTTTTGAAGGTTCATACAACTGTCAGTTGCGGTTTGGCGTAGCCTTGCTGGCTCGAGGGTTTTAAATGTCGTGACTTCAAGCCTGCACCTGCCTGTTGTAGTTGCAGTTGCTATGTTAAAGAGCAACTGAATAACTCAGTTTGAGTTTGAGACAACTTCTCTCAGCGAAGCAGTGTGTGTATGATTTTGACCATGTTAGCGCCATTTAGCACGCAGTTTAGACCAATCAATTATCGTTTTCCTGTTACAAAGTCGACCAATATTATTGACTTCAGACGTTTCTTTTGAACCAAACGTTCGTGAATATCGTTTCCGATAAATCGATGTCGAAAAAAAAAATTTGAGACCGGAATAAAGAATAGCCACTGCGGAAATCTCGACGGTGATACAGGAATCCACGAATCGATTTTAAATGATATATTAGTATGAGTAGCAGCATATTCTGCAGTTAGTATTGGACAATACTCAACCAATTCGGGGTCAAATGTTAATAATATCGGCAAGCGGAAATCTGTTCTCGCGAATACAAAATAACGAGCCTAGTGTGGTCTATGGCGGAAGATAAGCCTCTATGGTTTGAGGATAAATGGACTGGCTAATAGGGCCAAGGCAGTTACAGTACGGCGCTACTTTGATTAGGTGTAGGTAAATTGTTTATATAAAAGGTAAATAAAACATTACATTTAAAGATTACCTCGTTGGTTGTCATGGTAAGAACAACTGTTGGACATTGTTCATCCTTGTATTTTACAAGGATTTCTTCTAATCTCATTATAATCGGTTCAGCAGTTTAGGTGTTGCATTACGTGTTTTCGTTTTTTTTTTTAAATAATTATTATAAGTTCCATTTCATGTACTTATATTTAGAGAAGATAGAAATTGGTATGTATACTTTAAACCTAAGATCTTAAAAATGTTAATTTCCCATTGAAATAATCTAGGAAACAGTGTTTTCCAGTTCTCTGTGTGCCATTGAATATTCATATAATTGTGTAATCATGAAAATTTCTCGTTTCAGCCAGGATGTGACGTTGTCTGCTTTGTTCGGTTTCACATAATTAGAATTTATTTTAATTAACACTTGTCTCACCTTGTGCCGAGTCGAGATACGAGATTTATAAATAAACCATTTCAGTTGCTGTTTGCCGGCAAATAGAGCGAAAATCTAATCGGCTATGTAATTAAATCCGTGCTCTCATAATTTTTTTTGCTGGTTATAATCATGTGTTGTTTTTATGTGTAGGAATGTTACCGTATGTAAGTAAGTTACTAACTATAAAATTGTCATAATAATTTGAATGTCAATACCGGTCTATCTGTATAGAAGATTCCATTAAAATCTGTGAATATATTTTTATAATAACTAACTTGCGGCTGCGCGCTGTTTATGATGAAGAGTCCCTCTGTGACTCGAAACTAGACGACTTTTCTCTATTAAATTACAGGAGTAAAGGGTGATTTTTAGAGTTGATTTAGTTAAAATCTGTGCACTAATTTTCAAGTTTAATACTTTTACATTCATCTTTTTTCTTCTTTTTACAAGCTCTCGCAGTTTTATGACAGTGTCTAGTAAAATAACTATTGGCGCAGCGCGGTTTAAATCAATCATAAAACAAATAATAGGTATGAAACAATACAGTCGCTCAGTAGAGGAAATATTTTAACGAATACTGATGAATCATTGGACCAAGTTGACGTGTCTCGTGTCTCAAATATTTAGTTGAAGTCAAATTAAGTGGATTTCAAATAAAACACCTCTAAGTTTAGTCGTAGGTAGGTATTAAGTGCCAACCCTTTTTACCAAAATTATTTAATTTTTTTTTATTTTGTACATTCGTTAAAAGCTTTCATGTAAGTACCTAACTAAAAACATTTGTACCTAAACGTGTAAAATAATTAACATTTTTGTATGTAGAAGTATATTTTAAGATGGCGACGTTTCGGAAAATTGCACCCTAAAGCAAAGTACTAAGGTTAAAAGCACATACCGTTTCCTCGATTGTTCTACATTACAAAAGCAACAATACAAATTAATAAAATATATTTTAAATAAATAAATAAATAATAATAATTCCAACATCATATAGGTATATCGTGCGTAGTAACTATAAACCTATACATAAACAATAACAGGATATTAATATCTGTCTGTCTGTGTTACAATATACATATAATTTAATTTTTATTACCTACATGAGAAAACTAAGACAGGATCGTAAACATCAATTAAAGTGTATTAATAAACTATAAAGGCTTCTAGGGCATTAAAAGAGATAAATCTTTGATTGGATTCTAAAAATAAACTATGTTTGTCCGTAGGTAATAATTTAGTTTATGATTTATTGGTCTATGAACCCCTTGGTAACCAAGGACGGAACACCAACTGATGAGTCATAAAAAAATGATTTATAGAAAGAGCCTTCGTTTCTGAAAGGTTGGTAAAGTTGATGACATTTGGACGGATTTTATTTATTGATTGCTGTTGAATGTCAAGCTTAACAACCCCAAATAATTTATTGTTGCGATTGGCTTAAGTCTATTTTTGATATTATTAGTTCTCCTCATATATACATCTACAAGTTGCTAATAGTATCTAAGAACCTAATGGTGGTTTCCCCTAAAATAAAATAAGAAAAACCGTCCGAAAATTATCAGAATTATTAGCAATATCCCTAGAAATCTGTTTACGTAACAAATGCGTTATGGAAATAGTTAACTACTATTTCTATATAATTCATCTACGTGTGAGTAATTTACCGGAGTCGTCAGACCAGTTTCCTCACTGGGAATAGGTATATAGTCACATAAGCTACGCAAAAAACCAATATATACTGACCGTTGAAGGCGTGGAAAGATCATACAAAGTGAGACCATTATAAGGTGGACTTATACGGCTTGATGTGAAGCTATTTGTTACGTAGTGAGTATTTTGGTATGAGTCACTCAGACTCATCGACAAGACCATGTGCTGACGGTTTCATACAAATCGAAGTATACCGAGCGTAGTAAAACTACGTAACTAATTTTATATAGAAAAAAAAACTGTTGACATTTATTAAGGACGCTACAAATGAATTAACTGGTACTATGAAGTCTTTGACATTTTGTTATTCTTTATGATTTATGAGACTACCGGCTTTATGAAGATTCGGTCAAAAGATTATTTAATTTAAATTTTAAAGAATAGATATTATTAAGAGTGACTGTCGACAAAAATCTATTGAAGGCGAATCCCTCGCTATTCTAATCACTTTTGCACTCAATGGCGTTTAATAGTAACACATTAACTGCCACAAAAAAGGTTATATTTCAAATAGCACATCTAACACAAACGCATTAAACTTAGTACAGATGAATCAATCAATGTTCATGAAAGATCTCTGAGAGTGTATGACCGAAAGTCTCAATAATGGATGTCGTCACCCCTAAACTGAAATATGGGACAGATAGCGCAAAATAATAAAATCCAGAAAAATCTGGTTACACCTCACTACCGACCTCAACCTAGACGATAAAAGGCCAAGAGAAAGACTCAAAACAACGTCAAAACATTCTGGTAAACACATTTTTATGTACTTTGATCTTTGAACAGTGTGTAGCTTGTGAGATCTTCTTAATGCAACAATGTATTGTTTTTAATTAAATAGGTTTTATCTACTTCACACGAGTGTGGAGTTTGGGCGAAACGAAATCGACTAATATGAAAATTTACCTCTCTTTTCTATGGTATAAGCCGGTAAACGAGCAGACGGATCACCTGATGGACATGAACACCCAAAACACCAGAGGTATTTACAAGTGCGTTGCCGGCCTTTAAGGGTTGTTGGTGAATCCGGGATTGGGAATGAGGCCCTCCGTTAACTCACACAACGCAAGCGTTGTTTCACGTCGGATCAATCACTTTAGAGAATGGCAATCATGATTTCATGCATCCCTCATTACACTTGCATACAATACATCTAAGCAAGCATCACGTGTAGTTCTTAATTACTTCTAGAAATAGAAATGGTCATATGTGTCGTAACACCTCGTTAAGGGTTACATCAGGAGTTTAACTACAATACTTAGATGGTTAAATCACCCACCATTTATATTCCTTTCAAAAGAGATGATCCGATCATTGCCTTTCAATACTTTCTGAAGTACATGGAAAAACACAGTGACGAATATGAAGGATTATCACGAGAGTATCAGTCACTCATTTCCATAAGTATTGCCTTATTAGTCGGTTCGCGTATTATGTAATCTTATTGTTCGAAATTTTCTTTCTAGGCTAGATAATCATTGCAAACTGTTAGGTTTGAGTTGCCCTTGGCTAGTCGACTATAGGACCCTGAATTCGAATTGAATGATTAAATTATTAAAAAATATATATTAGGTAACTGTATACCAAGGTACTTACTTATAAGTACATTGAGCAATGAAAATAACTTCAACTAAATGTGATATGAAATCGTACGTGTGAATTGTAGAAGCATCTTCAGAATTATCTGTTGTCGAACCAAAAACAAAGTATCAGAATATATAAACAAACATTGTGCACGTCAAATAAATCAAAATTCACGGTACATAGCGGAACGGGGAAACTGCAAACATCCTCATATCCTCGGACTTCGGTATCCTTGCAAGTATCCTGTTGAACAGGTCATATATATCAGTACTTATACTGACTTCAGATCAGTATCCGACTTTTAGTCTAGCGACTAGTTCGTATAGCGTTCAAGAAAATTAATATTAAGTATCTTCTTATCTAAAAAGTCTACATCAACATTTCCTGTGAGTAAAATCAATCGTAGTAGTACAACATCAACTATACAAGTGATATTTACAAACACGTTTAACATGAATAATTATAAACCTAACAGAATAATTTAATCTAATATTCAAATAAATATTATACCCATAACCTTATTACATAGTTTTTATCTATTTAGAATCACGCACAGACAACCTGCCCTTCTAAATCGCATCACATTCAAGATTATAATAATTTATACATTTCATGCCAAAATAACACCTACGACAAAAACTACACAACCTTGTGAGTTCAATCACTTCAAATTGTAATATTTTTTCAAACGAAGAACGTGGCCGATCGCGCCATTATACCATGGAATAAAAAATACGACCGGTGTGCCTGTACATCCATGATTGCATTGGATAATACCATAGAGTACGGAAAATATATTTCACTTGATTTCCATGATCAAAACTATATTTTTTTTTAAATAGATTGCGTGCACAAGATTATCCGATGCTAATTTCCGCCAACGCTATTAATTTTTTACTTGTTAAAAATCTGATCCAATTTCCGTATTCAAAATGGAACGTTACACAATAAACCATTTGTAAAACTATGGTGTTCAAAGATTGGAATTTAGTTTCAAGGACTTTTAATTAATACAATCAGAATTTGCGTGTTTTGTAATTTTGATGATTTGTCGAATAAACGTGATCGGAAAATTAAGTTGCAACAAAGTGAGTCTCAGTTTTGCGAGTTGATGCATTCAAGTATTCGAATGCGAAGGAGGTGGCAAATGCCTTTATTATGAGCTAATATCGTGATGTTTTGTTGGAGATAATGAAGCAGTTATGAAGCGATGTGAAGATAAGGAGCATTCATGAATATTAAGTGGCTAGTGTTGTTGTAAAGTAATAGTGGGCACATTCATAAGTATCTTTATGATTACAACGAGTGGCTTGCCGTGTGTGCACCGGAGCGCTTGTGAAATGGGGCGCATCCACAAGGCTACAGCTTGCGTCACCTTATCCACATTATTCACGAAACGTTTCGAAACTCAGGTCAAAATTTATTGAACATAAATATTTATGCACATTTTTTTAACCCTAAAATTGTTTCATTTTGCAGGAGTACACGATCGGTACTATGAACATATCTGAGGTGCGGGTAAACATGCCAACTGCATAATAAGACGATGTTTGTCAACCATTATACGATAAGCAAGTGCCAATGTATAATAAACACAAGTCCTTAGAATCATGTAATAGCATTGACTTCACTTTTTTACGTTTATTGTGATCTTGAATTGATTACCATTACAACAATATAAGCAGGCAGCGTGTAAAGAGCATTGTATTAAGGCAAGGATTCTAGAAATTATTTTTCTGGACAAAGAATAAATCCAGGTTTTAGGCAGTAAATGTTTTAACATTTACTGCCTAAAACCATTCAAGTTTCATGTTTCTTCCATCTTCCTAAAGAGATATTCATTGTATTTCTGGGTGTAGTTTTTAAAACGTCGATTTACTTCATTTCGATTTTCTTTTAATTTGAAAATAAATGCACTTAACTGCCGTACGCCAAGTCATTTAAGGGTTACTTAACCCAGTCCTTGGCAATTATTTTTGGAACAAAATCTTACTAAAGAAAAGTTTACGTAATCATTAAATGACTGAGTACGACAGTAAGTATTCTTAGTTAGAACCCTTAATAACTCTTTTGTGTTTTTTATACAAATTAAATCTTATATTTCCTGTTCTTTCTACAGCATATTTTGTATTCTATTAAACTCATACGTACTTATTGTACGTAAGACAATCACTTGAATGTCACTTTAAAGTTTTAATGTTCACCCGTAATATTAATTCATTGACCACATACACTTAAATGTGTCCTTCTTGGATGCCCGTTACGCAATAGGGTGACAGACGATTGACAGAACATTACAACACATGAATTAAATTATACACAGCCATGTATAATTTATTTATTTCATGTGATTTGTGCGAATAAACACCATCCTAATGGTGTTTTCTCATTCGCTGCTCTTCTATATTCGAAATTTTAAATTCATTTCGAGATTACGTAATTTAGAGCATCGTTTTTGAATTTAGAATAGATTTGCTCGCTATCATTTTGAATCTAATTTCGAACCATGGAACAAAGTGATTGTATTATCTTTGTAAATTGAATTTCTGTTGTAACGCACGAACGATGTTATTATTACTGTAATTGAGCAATTAAAAGTCTAATTGGCACGGTTATAGATATTGAAACATTACATAATAAAGAAGAAGATAAAGTCAAACTGAATTATCGAAACTTATCATTAGTAGGTACAACGTTTATGTAAATGTGTACTTTGAAACTGGTCGGTAACAGGGATTTCTGTAGTCGTTATTTTATAAAATGTATAATGATTCACAGTCTGTTATCGTAACTAACTAAAATCGTAATCAAGGGGACAAAGTCGGCAGACATACATATTTGCCAGTTACAATAACAGCAGTAGCTGTACAAACATAAGTTATCACACTCCTATGTATGTAAGTACTAGTGTATGGTTACGGCATACCATTGACTTCTACGTTTTATACGCATAAAAAAACTATTAGTCCAATGTACTTTTATAATATTCTTGTTCAACTCAAGGAGATCTTGCTACATCGCACCATAAAAATGACATAATGGGCCGCACTATGACAATACATTTGTTCTTAATATAAAGAGAATTTGAGTTCCTTTTTTTCTAGTGCCCAGTTACACAAGACACTAATATGATGAGCTATGACGTACGCTGCCATTATTCAAATGAGTTTATTCTATCCATTGTATCATAGAGAAGCCTGCCGTTGACGGTGCCAAAAAGGTGTTCGCTTGCCTCTTGTTATTACTAGTTGAAAATATCAATTGAAATAAATAATGCAATTGAAATAAATAATGCATCTGCATACAGCTCAAGAAATTAATGGGAATTACTCATGTAAATACAATAACTGCGTTATATCTGCATAACAATCGTCATGAGTTGAATTATTTACTTGAAAATGTAGACTATGAAAGCATAGACAATGACTAGAAATGTATAATACTCATTTGACGTAGAGGTTTTTGAATTTTAGTATTTTCACTGAAATACTGGCAGGCAAAAACAAAACAGAACCAAAGATTTTCTGAATTTAAATATTCTGCTCCGAATTTTTCCCGCTCATTTACATGAAAGTAATTTGAATAATTCTGACATTATGTAAGATAATAATGTGTTTACATCGTGTCATATTAAAATATTCTTACAACATACGATAATGTGGACAGATAATTTATTATTTTAGTGAAGAACAGACTTGTAATAGAGTCGACCTAACGACAGCGGAGAGCAAAAAATTACTGATTGTTATAGCAAGGTAGATTATAAAATTATAATATAATATTTACAAATAAAATTTACAAAATTTAACATAGGTATAATGATATTATAACAATAATTGTGAATGCATAAGTCAGTAACACATTCATTTCATCACCTTGCAAAATAAATTATTCTTACCAATTTGTAGATCTTTTCTGATAAATATTAATTAGCCATTTTTTAAATTAAGTTGTAAGATCAAATTAGGCAATTAAATACAAATGGGTCTACATACATCTGTAGACATTTTGAATAATATTCTAAGTAGCCTATAGCATTTTTAAATGACGGCGTAAGTATTAGGTACATTGGTGACTTAATTTGTAAAAAAAACTAATTGGCATTTTAAATCAGAAACGTGTGACGTTAATTGATATTTTATTACATACTAGCTGACCCGGCAAACTTTGTATCACCTCAAATAATTATTTCTCATCTTTTAAATCTTCCCTGGATTTCCACAAATAATTCAAGACCAAAATTTGCCAAATCGATCCAGCCGTTCTCGAGTTTTGGCGAGACTAACGAACAGCAATTGATTTTTATATATATAGATAACCTTTTAAGCGTCCAGTTAAATATCTCTTAGGTGCCATGCCCTTAGCGCACGGCGTCAAAAAAAAAATCTACACTAAATAAGGAGACGCATTCGTGTGAATAAAACGAAAAAATTATGAAAGTTCTCTGTCGCAGTAATACGACATGAGGGACATGGAACTATGTGTCGGATCGGATAATATGCGACATAGGCGGTTAATGGGTAAAAAAATATTGTTTCTGTTTATGATATCTACATCTTTACGACTTAAATGATACATTATGGTATGATTATGATACTTCTTTATGACTTAAATCATACATTATGTGGATTGATTGAGTCACTAGTGCATACAAATTCAACAATTCACAATCAATGAATAATATATTTTGTTTAATTCGAGCTATCTATTCTCTACATCAACCAATTCGCCACCTGACTATTTTGATGCATATTTTCGATAAAGAATAATTGCTTGAATTTTTGAATACCAGCTGACATTTGATTACTTTAACACCTGTTAACTAACATCTTAATTTTAACTCGAATTAATATTTATAATATTCAATTGACGACAAACATGAGATAAAATGATTCCTTCGCTTCAGGTTAAAGGTGCCAACTAGGAAGTGAATACAGCGAAGCCTTGATTTCCGGTATTATCCGAGACGATGTAAAAGGTACCAGACTAACATTATAACAACTACTTATAATTCATTATGAACTATATATAAAATGTACATAGAAATGGCTCCCGTTCGTAATAACCTAGATAAATGGAAATGCTGGGCTATAAAAATCCATGTTTTATTGCGAAGAAAAATCTCGTCGCATAAATTATGTTAATGTTATACGACCTAAGCAAATGAACATGAAAACTAAGTTAATTCAATCGATTCGCATAAACAAGGTTGAAATAATTCGGACTGATAATAATCTTTTTTGCTTAGAACAAATAAGTAACACAGGATTTTTATATTTTTACTTATATGTTCGTGAAGATGGCTCGAGTGTAACTTGTTTTCGCTGTTTTGTTCCAATGAATTGCTAAATTTTAAAGGCAAAGATGCCTATTAAAGAACTACGTCAATAGCTAAAAAAGTGTAGACTTCATTAATAATCGCATAATATTTGATGTTTTAAACCTAACTTAGAAAAAAGACTACATATTTTGAGGTGCGGTTCAAGATATGAAATCAGAAACATGGGTATCTGCCGTGATTTCTATGTTTTTTTAAGTATTTAATGAGTATAGCTGGGATTAAGGAAATCACAAAAGTTAGTAAAACCATTTGAAAAATTCACAGATGTCATTCAGCATCTTTTATTTAAGTAGGTACTATCGAACAATTGAATAATTCTTAAATAATCTTCTATAAACATGCTGTAAAGACAATTGTTGACTGTGCATATCAGCATAATTATCTAAAGTTTCATAACAAACTTAAGATTATGAGTTCACGCCTTTTCCTTGATATAAAGGCAAAATGTTTTTTTGGGAAAACAATGTCAATGATACGCTATCTAAGTGACGGCTGTATTTTTTTATGATCTCGTACGATGCTGACGTCACGGGCGCAACAACCCCGGCAGAATGTCACCATGAGAATGCCCTATGGTGACATAAGACAAGCGTAAGACATTGGGAATAAAAGGACGTCGCAAGTCACGTGAATAATTTAGTGAATTAATTTTAATTCTATTTGCGTATGGATAAGATCTAAATCGAGAGAACGTTCACCTTTGATTTTGTGCTAAAACACACGAGGAAAAATACTAGAGACACTGTTATTTGGGCTCCTCGTGTTTGAGTATAGCTTACTAGAAAGCTGTTAATCCGTGTGCTTTGAAACGATTGGAATAGTACTAGATTTGTATTAGCTTGAGTGAATTGGTTTAAGTCTTGCAAAACACGATTATGTATTCCAATGCATAGTTAGAAAAAGTATTTGTAACATTAAACAAAACATTTTTTATATAATCTGTACTGATTTTAGGTACTGACACTGAATTTGATTGAACTTTAATTTACGTAAAGTTCTTAGAAAATTTTAGGGTATAATAAAATAACTGACAAAGTTTTTGCAATTCACTAGACAGTGTATTCGCAGTTTTACACATCTTCCAAAACAAATGGTGATAGCGTCACGATTCGGAAATATCTAAAGAATTAACTTAACCCATAAATAATATTTAAGTAAGATCAAGCCGCAGATGCCGCCGCTAGTCTTTGTCTTAAGAGCAACTGGTAACCAAACAGGAAATGGATGGACATTCGCTGCTTAACATGAGAACAATATTGCTTTTGTCCCTCCCGTAAACGACCCATAAATATTATTTATAAAAGCGTCGCCGGCGCAAGATTTTGACCCGTACTTAATCGGCTGCGTGTGCGTCAATGCTCCTCGTCACATCCCAGCCTGTCTCTGTTCTGTCGGCTTATTCAACAATGACATTAATACGTACCACACCAGGGGTTATCTTGTATTTAAATATACGCACAAGTAACATTGCAGTGCTATTTTTGTCGGATAACGAAATTATTTTATCATCAAACGTCAAAATGTGGCATGATATCATTATTATTAACATTTAACTATATATTTTCATTCAACTAGAATGCATTGTGATGAAATTGAAATTGTCTATCTTTAAAGTTTTCTTTCAGTTTTGGTATTAAAACTATCATTACGTTTTTTGCTTTGTTTCTTGATGTATGTACGAATTGTACAATACGGAATATATTAATAAATAATTCAAATCTCCAACGTAAACTGTTTGACCTGGGCGTTGATGTGTCAGTCAGTCAATCACCTTTTCTTTTCTATACAATAGGTAAATTCAATATATATATTTGTGAATGAATTATATGAAGACTGGGTAAGACAGAGAGAAGTAAAATTAACTCATAAAACGCTATGAGGGGCAAAAGTGGCCGGCGCTAGCAGAGGATTTGCCTTTAACAGATTTTTGTTAGCAGTCAAAGTCTCAAGAGTACCTAATTTTCAAGAGACAGGACGTCCCATCAACATAATAAGAACTAACAAAAACATTTATACATGTCAAAAAGATCGATTCGAAGAAACAATGGTTTAAAAACCATTATTAACATAATCATGAAAGCCGTTGAAGTACTATTGGCTAGCTGAACACAATTTTAATGATTTCGTGGAAAACACTCAACGTAACTACTGAACAAGCATCGAAAATAGCTTAAGTTTTTGTGGAGCACTTTACGAAGCCTAAATACGTTGTTATACTCCCGTCAATAATGTGTAAAACAGACGTCATCGATATAGAAAAGAGGTTTAAAATAGACGTCGATTACTGTAATCATTATGTTATTAACTTACTCAGTACTAATAAGTAAGGAAGACGTACTATTGGCTAAAGAAATTTGACAATGGACTGTAATAAGGTCTAAACTAATTGCATTGTACTTACTATACTTCAATTAAAAAACAAACGACAGTTAACCTTGTGGTATGACGTTGACCCATTCATTCCATTTCCGATTGTTTGTTTTAGGCTAGCAAATTATTTGTCTGAAAACTTTGTAGTACCTACCCAATCTTTTTTTAAAGTAATGGACTACCATCGAGAAATATCGTGGGTATGTCTTTTTGTATTTATAGATACATAACTTGTTTACAAAATCCATGAAAGAAAACTCTTGTAAATGTCTAAATTTGGAAATACGTAAAATTAAAATTTGTTACAATAACAAAACGTAATAGTAGATATTGAAAACACGTGCTAAACAAATAAATTCATTGTGATTACGACTTACTTACTGGAATACTCATGCTGTTGTTTCGGTTCTTGCTTATAAATAGTTCTACTTACGCTTATCTTGTGTCTACTAAGAAAAACTAACTGCGTAGTGCCAATGGGCTTTAGGAAGTCCACTAACAAAAATCCCTTATAAGCGAATTTTATCAATATTTACTCGGAAATATCGGAATTTGTGAATTCAAATAATGTCATAGTCATAAATAACACTGAAACAATAATAAAATGTTCATAAAAATATCACGTCTACGTTTTTTGTAGACTATCGAATACGTTCTTGATTTTCCTTATTCATTACAGATACGATTTAAAAAAAAATACACACACACTTAATCAAATGCTATGTATATTATATTATTGCTTTATTATAACTATTGTTTCATAATTTGTAAAAAAAAATAGTGTAGTGTATTTTGCGAATAACAGAGGCAGAATACCCGAATGGCAAAATGCCGATCGTTTTTCTTAATTAACAATGCATGCGGCTTCGTTTTATTTATCTTTATTGTTTTTTCGTTTATTTGTTGATTGGTGAACCCACTTTTAATTAATTTCGGGTCAGTGTTAACCTGTTACGATGAAATATAGGGGTATGTCCCGGATCTTTTCAATTTTACCATATGGTTTTATTTCACGCTTTTAAATATTACGTATGTGTGTGTGTGTTTGTGTTTGTGTGTATCTCGATTACAAGAACTTAATTAAAGAACAACTTGCCATTAAGTTTATCTAAAGATTTTCCTCAACTAACAAAATATCGCTAATAATTATAATACCTTGAGATATCCTTCTGTTATTACATGACTGGTAAAATTTGGTTTGAGATTTGGGTCATTAGACACACTCAATATAAATATCCAAGTTAATTCGCACGCCTAATTATAACTAGATACTAATCTCTCCTATCTTGAATTTACTGTTTGAACAAATATCGCCAAAGACGAGAAAAATTTGACAAATACCTAATGCTAATTTTAATCCAATAATATACAGATATGTGTATGTCTTTAGATACAGGTGGTTCAGAAAATCAATGAAAATTCGTCAATAAAAATTGTAATTAATTAAATGAGTTTGTAATAGCTTAATAACATCAGATATAATTTTACGATTCATAATTTTATATCACAGCTACTAATTATAGCGTATTATTATAGCTGTCACGTGAATTTTGCATAAATCAACCGCAAAAAACGTTACTTTTGACGAAGCACAAGAAAAGATAACGAGCGCTGTTCGAACTTTTTGCATAATATTTAATCGAGTGTCATAAAAACAGGCAAAGTTTATGGTCTATTAATTTTTATTCGGTTAGAAGTAAACACGGTTTTTTATGTTCTATCCCTGAATATGCCTAACGAGACGTTAAAAGTCGCGGTCAACGACTAGTGTAGAATATAGGATTACGAGAACTAATCCGGTGTCTAAATTAAGACTCAAATAAGTAGTAATCTCGTTAAATAAGGCAAACATTTTTGTCCGGTTTGGTCATGTGAGATTCTTTTTTAAACAACTTGTTCTTAATAGGGACCGGAAAACATTAAGGCATTTTTATTTTTTGAAAAACTAACAGATTCTTCTCGAATATTCTCGTAGATATATAACTTGTTGTATGTGTTGAGAAATGTTAATATTTTAGAAATTATTTTATTTTCTGCTTAAAGAAAGTTTTGAGAGAATTGATTAATAGCATGAACAAAAATTTTTGAAATTCAAATGGCCATGCAAAAATTTGGCATGCACCAACACTGCTAGAGCAGAAAGTCGAAATTTCATAGCAGTAATAATAATTATTAATGTCAATTTCTGGCAGCTTAATAAATATCGGTATAAAGGCGACAGCACCGTTGTATAAACGCGTTCGTCAGTTATGCGTGCGGAAGTGTCTAATCAGCAGAATGCAGAGGCTGTCGGTGTCATGGTGCGGCTTGCGGGGCGCACGCGCATGAGGCCCGGCATGCGGGCGCAGGCGCAGGAAGTAGCCGGACGCGGAAAGGCGACGCGACGTGCTCGCCACCAATCAACATTCGTATATGTATACCATATCACATAGACAAAAATAGGCACCTTAATTTTAACCCAGATGAAAATCTGAGCATTTATTTCAATTAAACCACATTACATTCAGGCACTTTGTTATGTTAAAATAGAATTGCCTGTCAATCTGTCTGTCAGTGAAGCTAAGTGTTCGTTCTAAACCGTAGATTTGTACGCAGAAGAACGAGCAAGAAACTCCAAGAGATCTAACAAGCTAACTCTATATTATTTTCACATTTGCCTTCACAAATACGCCATTACATTCACAAACACCACATTACGTTGGCCCTGTCCACTAATCCCCTTCGTCATAAATCCAGTTTATCCATCTGTCATTGGCTGAATAGTTGACAAAAGCTTATCTGTTATGACGACAATCGACTCCCAAAAGTGGTCACGCAGTCAATCGATTTAAAAACAGCGTGCGCCACTTTTAAAGTCGTTGCTTTGACGTACGTAGGACCGAAACCGGTCGGCTCGAAATTAAAAGTGGCCATGTTAGGTACTATGTAGGTGCCGGCTAACTGCACCGTCCACCAAATTGAGATTATTGAGAGGTGAAGGATTATTTATATTATTGCTTCTATTTCCGTGAGACACGCTCGAACGCTTCTTCTGAAGAATCTAGTTTGCGTAAATTAATGTACGTAGATTGTACGTACATGTAAATAGAACAAAATATTTTATTTTTCAGTCACCTAATCATTATGTGAAAAGTACAAACTATTTCTCATTTCCCAACAATAATGTAAGTAAATAAATATAGAAAAAAGGTCGCTTGAATATTTTTTTTAACACAAATGAATGTGCACTTTTTTATCTAAGGACTGTGGCGTAATTTGAAATAACTGTTTTTTCTTTTTTTATATAATGTTTGAGGTTTATAGTTACATTGTTTATGTTATTAATTATTGTATGTACGTCATCGCATAGCCTAACACAAGGGGTCAGCGGCTTGGCCGGCGAAGTCAAATAACGTCGGAATTTTAAGTGCGAACCTGAATCGGTCTTTGTAAGGATTCTAGAAGTTTTAATTAAAAATCAGTATAAACGAAGTACATAGCTGTATATTTTTTCTAATGATATCTTCTGATGAAGTATGGATTAAAACGAATTGTTGATTTGCCTATAAGTGATGCATTGTACTTATTTGTGGGCTTTAAATATAAACGGTCCTTACTGAAAGTAACCTAACAAGCTATATACAATACATATTTTAGTTTCAGCTCATAGTAAGTAAATTTTAATTCATAGAATATACAATAGTCGTGTATATATGACGCACTTGTCTGTATAATATATTGTAAAATATAGTTCTTACTAATTAAACTAAATACTCAATACAGAAGTATTCACAGTGAACGCGCATCTTAAGATTAATATTGCAAATAAAATTGCATAATATTAAAGTATTATTAATTTAATTAAAAATAATTACTGCGATGTCGTAATAATGATTCGTTCCAATGTACAGATTGTGCACGTGCTACTATTATTACACAGTGTCGATAGAAACGTGTAGATTTTGTTAAAGGCAAATACATAGATAATACTTATATGCACAAAATACATACAGCGTTTGATAAGGTATATTGAAATGAAAATTAAATTGAAATTATAAGCAACTCCATACTTGCTAACGTATAGTATTCAAAAATGCAATATGAGGTAATGAAAGTTCCCAGCGTGGTCTCTACTTGCCTACCTTAATTATTAAGATATCAATTACAAAAACATTAATTCAACAACGCCCGCTAATTCGATAATACGACAGATTAACTCGTTCAAACAATCTCTTTAATTTATTTTTTACTCGAGTCGATTCTTATCTATCGTTCGAGGTCTTAATTCAGGAATGCAATGCAATATTTGTCAACAAAACGTTCTGTGTTTACTCAATGCAAATACTCTAACGATGTAAATACGCCAAACGCGATGATTTGAATTATTTTGTCGAAGGCAGTGGGCGGCGCTGGCGCAGCCTTGAAGATGATAAACCCTCGACCGAGATTACCTCATGTCATAAGTAAGTTACTTTAAATGCTACAAAAGACCGTTTGTCCTCTGATTTAACTTGAAGATAAGCTTAAAAACTTTTTTTAACACCTGGCCTAGCACAAACGAGGAATAACAACGCTCTGCATTAACATAAAAATATCGTCAAAGGATTTTATCAACGCATTGATTTATTTACATAAAAGATACTTTAAAAAACATGTTTGTAATTCATTTTACTAACTAATTGTATAATTTATTTTTTATAAACCTACGTCGGTAACATTTTATAAGGATTTTTTTTGCAGATGTCTGGCACGCACGCTCATTTTCTTCTAACGGCTGCGTAGCGGTCAAGCGATGACGTTAGTGAATAGCAACTTTATATGCAAGATGTTGCAAGTTTATAGAATAGAATTTATAATTATAGTGATGGGAATTTGAGATAAAATCAAATGGAATTGAAAATGGAAACTTTCAAATCTTTTTGCTTACATAAGCAATCCGAAGTGGTTACTCACTTCCATGTCTCACAGGATGTAAGTACTAGTTACTTTATAATTACCTATGCTTTAAAATGGAATATTGATCATTGACTCATACCATGTCCATTATGACTGCATCATCGATGGGTCCTTTAACGTAAGGTATTATAATATTTTCCTTATAACCGATCAATTTGTAAATTCCAACCTTCAATATTTCATCAGTTCCTGGGACGAGTGCCTGTTTTCATATTAATTAATTCCAAGCGTCAGGATTCCCCTTAATTCTCTTATCAACAACATGTTAGTTCAATGGTTCACGTTCAAAGCACGCACAAGGTTATGCTTACTTAACGGCACGGCATAAAACTTGCCTAAGCATACTACTACTAAATACGTTTAGTTAAATAAATACACAAAGCTCGATTTCAACATGATAATGCGAATTCTAAATAAACTTCAACAAAAAAGTTGTGGACGAACTATATAAGAAGGAGTTACACAATGCTTACTTTGTCTTTGGATGATAGACGTCTTAGATCAAGGAGCTTTTGGTACTGGCGCAGGGCCCGCATGTAGAGCCGGACCGGGAGCTCTGCCGGTAGGGAGACGGGCTCCGACGCAGTCCGGGACGCCACTCCCGCCCCGCTCATCGCAATCCAACTCGATAAACACACAACACTTGTTCTTTATTCATAAGCAAGCACCAAACGCCGTCATAGACACGAGCGCCACTCGCGCGTCCGAAGTGAACGTAGGTTCCATGCAACACTGACGTATCGCGCGCCTCGCGCATGCGTGCCCAGCAAGCTACGTTTGCAAAAAGAAACTACAAGTTATCCACGCTCGAGTGACTTTCCCTGCACCATCCGTCGCCTGCCAGCCGCAGCCAGCCGCAGACATGACCTGCTTTTACCAACACTACTAGCATTCTGATGTACACTACCAGCTTTGAAATTACTCACTTCTACCATTGCTGTTGATTCTACTAAAGCTTTCCCTAAACGCTTTGTACTTTTGACGATTATGATCACATCGATCTACCGATTTTTGTTATATGATTTTTATTATGAAAAATGATGGTGGGTACAATCTTATCGTTTAGTAACTAAGTATCCCATTAAATGGAGGTGATTCAGCCTGCAAGATTTATAGCTTTATTTTTATAAAACGCCAATAGATAAGATAACTGCCTAAATGATTTATTATGCCTATAAGAAGAAAAGTTTATGTATATTTTTTACTGTGAAACTCATCCTCGGTACATGCTTTATCTGTACAGTTATATTTGCATAAAACAATAAAAAGGAAGTTTAAAAATCAGGTCACGGATGCGTTCAATATCAAACTAAATCGATTTTTATATTTTAACATACAAATATCAGTTTTGCATCACCAGAAAATTATTATTGTAATATTATGTATCAGAAAGATTATTATGTTAAACTATAAAGCTAGAATATAATTTAATGAGAATTTTAAACTTCTAGAATGGCCTCATACAGACAGATAGACAGACACGGGAAACTGCAGCTTTCCAAAATTAGCTTCGAGTACATACTTGTGAACATATCGACGTTATCTCACTCAGCCCCGACGATTCGTCAATATTATTCAATCGTTATCATTAAAAACATACGATAAACATGTTTAAATATGTCTCCATGTTAAAATTTTAGCAATAAATCATTAAACAACGTTGATAAATTATGATCTCTTGCTATAAATCGTCATTATTATTGTTATTTATCCGAGTATATAAGTGCCGTTGTTTTACACGAGTACTGTTGCTATTCGTCACATAACTACAAGAAGATTCAGATATTTTTTGTTTATTTATACAAAAATAAGAATGAATGTTAATGGCCAATCTTGTCTGTATATTTAGCCACTAGAGATATAATTTCGACGCAGATTAGCTTAAAGCTCAATAAAATCTTTATATCGAAATTCCTCCGTCATTATGAATTCTTGTCATCGAGATTTAATGTAAAGACTACTTTAAGTTAGTTCTCATTTACTTGGAAGACTTCCAATTCCAAGTGTTCTATGTAATCCAGACTACAATTTTTGTGCCAAGAAAAAGTGTGTCTATATGTAAATTAATCCAGCATTAGGTACATATTAAATATCACCAATAGGCAGCTAAAGTCGATTAAAGTATATTTCAGCAATTAAGATTTCAAGAAAAAAAAAACGGTTTTAATTCTTACATTAATATATCACTACTTATTAAAAAATCGGATTTTAGACCAAAAAATACTTTTATGAACAGGACACCAAAGACCGATTTACCTATTTAAAATAATTTTCACAGATGGAGCCCAGAGCTACGGACTACCTAGCGGGTTTACCGGGCCACCGGCTCAAGAAGCAAGAATAGGAACGGGATGGTTTTTAGTCAATAAAAGTCTGACACTCACTCTCGCCACGTCCAAGGCGGAAGAAGAGATTAAATAATTAGATGAAGGTATAAAATGATCAAAATAAATTTAAAAACAATTTGCAGAAGCATTTATACACATAAATCTCTTAAATAAACACAAAAATAATAAAAACAGCAACACTTACAAATATTATCAATGAAGAATTAATAAAATAGCAGTTCCCTAGTTAGGTGACGCGCGCTAGAAACGAAGTCACGCCACTACATCGGATAATTGAAATCATTACCTATGTAGGTAGGTTCTAAGTACCTTTTGTAATAGGACGGAACCATGACGATATACAAGTACCTACGTACATTCATATCAACCAGTGTGCCTTGGAACTGTGAGAACAATCATTCTTTTTATAAAGACTACGTTTCTCTTATACACGACGATGTAGTGACGCTGTTTGGTTGAGACAATCGGATAAAAAATGATTAATTGTTTTCATTTCAATCGTAACTTAAGAATATTTGTAGATTAGATTGAACTTTTATAAGAAATAGGTACTTACTTATGTGTAAAGTACATTTTTTTAATCTTTATTCTATAAGTAGGGATTTTTTCTAAGAGAAAAACGTAATAACAGCCACAATATAGGGTTTACAATTAGTACATACTACAAAGAAGCGCTGTCAGGTTTAGTTTACCCTTTAACTTTAAATATGAAATAATTAAATGATCCAGAGATATTAACTTCAGCTGTAAAGTACATTTGCTTAAAGAACTAGAGACTTATACTCGTATATGTATAAAGAAAAAAGAGAGCTAACCTATAACCAATCAATACATAAATTTATAAAATCAAATAAATAAAGTTGAGCTTTAAAAACGTCCTTTTCTGTCATATTAATATGTTATTCAGTATTTACCATACGTGCTTAAATCGGCTCTTAAGTTAATTCTCAGAATTCCTGAAACAATGGCTCTTGCTGAATGTATTCAGTTCCATGAAAGTATGAAACTTACATTGACTGAATAAAGGCCAAAGCTTTTACGCGAAATAAATCTATCTTACTATCATACTAGTGTATAAATGCGTTTGTGTGTATGTTTGTTATTTAATCATGTCAGGGAACGGGAGGAAATTGGAACAGGTACAGATTATGGTCTGAAATAATACATAGAACATAGGCTTGCTGGCGAAGCCACTGGCAGAAGCTAGTCTATCTAAATATAATATTAACTATGTACTTAGCTACCTGTAATTTTAATTAGATAGATAGGCGTGTTACGTATTGATATCTAACATATTAAACTTTACCTCAATTTTGATAATAAAGTAATAAATAATATGCTAATTGAATATGGTCTACGTGATATTTCATTAGGTACCTCCCATGTAGATAACCTTTATTTATTTATCTCAAATATAAACAACTCTATAGAAGTACCTACGTTTATCAATCAGCTGTTCTTTATTTATTTATTTATTCATAAAATAAACGTCATATATACATTATGTTTTAGGAAGCATGTAATTAGTCATAATTTTGCTAATAGCGTAAAATATGATGACTTTTAAGTCCAAACACCAATGGGAATCCTTTTTGTTGGTGATGAACAAAGCAGCTGACAGGACGCTAACAATGTCAATAGAGCGATTAAAAGAATAAACATTTATATGTAACACAGTTGTAGGAGGAATCTACGTCAAAATTATAATGAATAAGTTGCGGAAATAATGAAGAAAACAGTCTACTTACTTGTGACCAAAACTCTTCTGTCAACATAACCTCTTCGCAGGAATGTGCACGAATTACACAAGGAAACGTAAAAAACAAACGTCGCCGCTATTGATTTCACTTTCGTATTGAGTATTTTAATATATTCACGTGTTGTTGAGTAATATTTTATACATTTTGGGACTCTGTGTGTGGTGTTTGTAGCGTCTGTTGTACGCATGCACTTGGGGAGCATCCCCCTCGCGTCCCGCCGCGCCCCTCCCCGAACTTCCCGAGTCCCGTTCGGTCGTTCATTGTAACGGCGATTCTTATTATAACCTACAAATTAAACCGGCGCGCCACCGACATTTGGCGGGTTAACATTCTCGGTGTTGAATGTTTAATTAAAAGTTTTAGCAACTTCGAGAAATGAACCTCCTTTCAATGGAATAAGTTTGTTTAATATAACCGTAACTGGAGTACGTTTTATAGATGGATTCTTAAATATAAATCGTTCGCATAACTTGACCCAGTTACCAGTTACCCAGTATTAGAAGCTGTTATGTGGTTTTACTAGAAAAACATAGCAAGTACTTATTTATATGAGATATCTGTTGTAGAAAGATGTTTGATCACTTGTTTAAACATTGCGTAAAGCTCCTAACAAAAGTTAGTTGAATAAAATTACTTGATACTTCTAGAAACGTATTTCAGTTCATCTAAGTAAAGAATATTTCAGACGAATTTATAGATAACTTATTTTATTAGATTAAAAGCAACGTACCTTTTGTAAACATGTTATTAACTGGAATTAGTGTCAAATATGACCAAGATGACCCTAGTCAAGTGCCACAAGCACATAACATTAAGTAAAATTAATACCGTTGTCCTTACGTAATACACTATTAGTTATCGCACCTCATTTGTCTCCGTTTACCTTCGGTAAATGCCCCAACACTTCAAAGATTGGATTAGGTCAAGATTTCCAAATGACGTCAAAACCAAATGGAGAAAGTTAACAGTAGATAAAATAAGAAGCATTAAAAGTAAAAGTAATTATCTTACTTTTGAAATCTTTAAACCTATTAGGGCGGTTCTTTTAACTTATTTACCAATGGCGACTTAGAGTAAGGATGTCAACAGAATTGTTGACTCAATCAGTTAAGTCTGGTATGTGGTCAAAGTGGACGGAAAAGATTAACTTAACGATGTTAAGTCAAGATGGGATCGTATTGTATTTGTTAAATTACTTAAATAAGAGGATATTGCAACCGTTGAACCCATTAATCAAATAGACTTAGAGGTGTTACTTAATGTTCCGTCGCTATTATTATGATAAAGATTTTGTAGTGGTAAAGAATTTGGGAAGTACCTAGTAAGTAGGATGCAGAAGGTGTATCTGTAGGTATATTACTTATGGGAGTTCCTAGTGATTCCATTTAGAAGAGCAATAAATATCTAGGCTTAATACACTACAAAACAGTAAGATTTCCCATAGGTTAGTAACTTAGCAATGGTTTTGAAAATTGTAACAAGAAGTTGAGGTTTTTTAGAGAACGGTACTACCCAGTTTCTGTCAAATATGTATGTAGTCCTGAAGTCGACCACTACACCACATATGAGTAGGGATAGTACCTAACTATATAATGTGTACGTATAAAATACTTAAATCTGCTGCTGAATAAGAACTCTGCGTACCTAAACAGCAAAACTGAGATACATAAATTCGATTAGCTTGCTTAACCAACTAAACAGTAGGTAAGTATTGTATTAAAATAAATGCATGCCAAATCAGTAGGACATTGTAATAAGTCATAAAAATAATTTATTTGCTAAACGTCACGTGTCTATTTGGATTTAATGAAGGTTCTAAATGGGTGACCACAGACCACCCAAAGGATACCATTGTCTATACCTTATAGACAGACTGCCTGACTTTAAAGCTAGAACTTGCGTCATCATTAAGAGCAATAAATACTAATAAATGCCGATCACGATAATTATTACTCCCAGGTGGGATAAAGTCCACAGATGGGGCCCCAGTAGAGCTGATGCCTGATCCAGAGCTGCGGACTATCTAGCGGGTTTACCGGAGCTCCGGCTCGAAAAGCAGGAGTAAAAAACACTTTAAATAAAAACTGAAAAGTAAAAACAGGGTGGTTTTTAGTCCGTAAGAGTCTGACACTCCATCTCGCGTAGCCCTAGGTGAGAAAAGTCATTTTAGATGATTTTCCTCGAATAAATATAAAGATGGGATAAAGTATTGTTACATTTTATAGTTTCCAAACTTTGGTTTATATGACACGGTGTCTGAAATTGTTTATTTCATCAAATTGTTGACTTTTTGAATTGTAACCCTTCAATTTGACTTCATCACGTCTGCTTTATGATTTTAAGTATAATCTACTGCCTATTGACATTCAGATGGCATTTATGCCTTATTTATTTCTGTTAAATGTCATATAAATAAAAAACTACTATCAAAATTTTGGATTTTGATCAAAAATGTAAATTATACGGAAATTTTGAAAATATGAATTTGTTATTATTAAAATCTAGATAAATAAATGTTTATCTAAACAAAAATATTAATATTTAAATTGATAATTATACAAAAATAACTTGATTCGAGTAAATAAGTGTATTATAGTTAGCAAACTTGCATAATTATATGCGTTTAAAAATTTGACTTCTTCTTGTCACTTCTAATTAATAAAACAAATGAAAATGTTCAAGGTACATAAAACTGTAGATTTGTCTACTTACATACACACATACATAGGTAAACATATTTACTTGGTAACTAATAGAGTTGCTAGGGAGATTATAAGTACGGTTTCTGTATATTTTGTAGTAAACTACACTTGGGAGCAAAGAAACGGAGCTACTAATGCTTCATTCATTTTAAAGAAATCTCAATAATATTAAAACGATAATACTTTAAAAAAACCTTGCATTTTAAAGGTAATAAGGTTGACTTTCATACGATATACGTAACCAATTTAATAAAATTATTATAAAACAGAAAATATTTATCAAGAAATGAAAAATAATAAAAACGCTGGTGGCTCTGTTTCTTTGCTCCAAATGTAAATACCTACCAATAATTGGTTCAGAAAAGATATAGCACGTTTTAAAATAATAACAATATAGTACCTAACCTTGAAGTACATGTTAACTGGAGTTTGTTGCATACGCTTTCGAGATTATTTTCGTTTTTTAAATATTTCAAAGATTCATCATTATGAGACTGTAACTGTTCTACTACTCCTCTTCTCACAAGTAAAAGGAATCAATTTTTTAAAGGTAAGCTTCAAGAAGTAATTAATTTTGATAAAAATATCATGTCATTATGGCTGATGAATGGCGAGCTGTCGTTCGTCGTGGAGGACTAATGGGAATGCCTTTATCCAGCAATGGACGTCTTTCGGCTGTTGATGATGATGATGTTGAAGACATATCTCATTAAAAACCTCATAAGTACGCATGTTCTGGAGACTTCAGGTGTTGTGTCGGCTCTTACACATACGTACTTACTACTTTCAAAAATTAGCACTTTTGTAAACAAATATCACACTACATCAATTACATTGTACATTAAATCCTTAACAAATAGAAGTACAACATTCATGTAAGAGAACCATTTGACTAGTTTTCCAAACATCGTATGTCGATGCTAAAACGTTTCGAAGGTTAAATTATTTGATCACATAACAATTTGAAGTTAAATAAATAAAAAGGTATTAGTAAACTGTTAGGTTCCCAGATAATATGGTCCAAAGTGTAAATATCTGCAAAAGATTTGCTAATGCTCTAGCAAAAACGGCAATGCAAACTAAAGCTGCGTGGGCGCCATTATTGAGTTAGGCACTTTAATTTCGTAATGATGTCCGTTCTTATTATGAAGTAAATAATAGGATGATCATCAATGCGGTTTGGTTTTCTTTTTTAAAATGCATGTTTGTCGACGTTTTTGATAATGTTTGTTATTAGAAGACAAGGATGTATTGGTCTGAAGGATACAGATTTAAAATGTTCATATTTTTCTCTCGCAATCTATCAGTAAGTTTTGCCTGCATTGATTTATAGGGTTTTATAGGCTAAGAGCTACGAATGATCGTATTGTAGGATATGCTGGACATGTGATCTTTTGGCGTTAATATTGGCACATATTTTCATAACATTTGCAAATACGTAGGAAGGTATGTAGAACTGAATTGAATTTTGTTTTGAAATAATATTGCCATGAAAAGCTCACCATAAAGTGAAGACCTTTACGGCAACGCTAAGTTTGTTTTCACAAGCCAAAGAAAAGCGGTCTACGTATCTGAACAAACAAAAAATAAGTAACGATAAGTATTTACATGTATTGACTTAGCTCGTTAGCGCGTGACGTAGAATAAATCCTGGGTCGATACAAATCAAACAATTGGTGAAGATAATGCGGCAAACTTGGCTGCAAATCTAGCTATACAGCCCAATTTGAACTGACCTTTGACTGTACTTAAAGCCAAAGTAATACAAGTTCAAGTTAAACTGGAAGTTTTAAAGTTTTTTGCGGTTGTCTGTACAAAATGATCGAGGTGATTGGAACAATATCAGTGTATTATTCGGGATATGAATGTGTGTAGATTGAGTCACGACTTTGACATTTAGCGGCATTGAGTTCAAAGCACATGTGCGCAGCGTTTAAACACTCGAAGCACTGTTTATTTACGGTCGAAAACTACTAGCTTGCAATGTTACTGGAATATATTTTATTAGTGTTAAGAAATAAGGTTTGAATTCGTTATTCTTTTCTTTCTTCAAATTCGAATTGGTTTGTGATTGGTAAATGATTAATTAACATATCTGCTAAGTTAAATTTTGACTTAGTTCATAAGCTGTAACAGTTGCTTCTATTTGAATCCTATTAGACGATGCTACATGATGGCTCAATACTATCTATTATGGACCATCTACATAAAATGAAGTTCATGCCGTCAAGATAATATGATTAAGCTTGAAACTTGGACTTACGCCCAATGAAGGCTATGAGTACTTCAGAAGATCCGGCAAGCGTATCGTAACATCTTTTCATGAGGTTCTCAAAAGATTTTGTAAAGTTCGCAGGGGAACCGCTAGGTGCTGGTTACTTCCAACCGATCTAGAAGACTGATCTAGAAAAAGTCGTTGTGCAGTAGATGAGTGGATGTCTTGCGGTTGATATGATAATGAGGATGAAGATAAAAAAGGATGTTCGTAACAGCCGTTGAGAAAAAAAAAGTGGGCATGACTTTGTGATTTACCTACTTCTTCACCGGATGTAATAATAGTAAAATGCTAATCGAGTTATTATTTACGTTAAAATACAGGAATTTTCGCATTGTATCAACATTGTTGCACTATAGAAGCTAGAAAGGTTATCGCTACAAACATTAGCAGGGATCTCAACAACTAAGTTGCATTTATGAATGGAGATATTTTCTTTAAAATTTCGCACTGACAATGTAGTATGTAAGAGATTAAATCTCGTGCTGTTTACCGTTATCTTATATTTTCACAAAAGGCTTGTTATAGGACAATACTTACGCATGTCACTACTAAGATTTTCATCTTTTGACGTAGTTTGCCTCGTGTAAGAACATAACATCTATATTTTTTACTAAATGACCCCCTGAGGTCAGCCAAGAGGAGAGCACATACTCCATACTACGCCTAACCAAAGAAACATTTTGTTGAATCAATAAAGAAAAATTGGGTAAAACGGTTTACCCACGTAACAGTTCCAGAAAGTAACTCGACTAGTTTCAAGACCCCCTGGAGCCCACAAAAAGCAGCATGTAATAATGCACAGCAGCTCAAATCATCAAGTCAAAGATTCTATCCAGTCTTGTCTCAGTTACAAATGTTTATAATAATTTAAACATTTCTCGATGAATGAAATACACAAATATGTAAATAAAATAAGACTATGTAGTGGCAATAGCGTGATATCACACATGGCTTAATGATATCATTTGGAATCCTAAATATACGAATCCTAACATCACATATGTACATATGTGATGATATGTGATGTTCACACAAGTGAAGGTGTGGTGACCTCAGCTCCTTCTAGAATCTTCTGTAGATATGTACCTAAAGAATACATTTTGTTTTTATAGAATAGGGAGCAAATGAGCTGACGGGTCACCTGATGGTAAGCGATCAGCGCCGCCCATGGACACCCGCAACACTAGAGGAATGTACAACATATTTATGTACCCTCCTTCTGGTGCAGTCGGGTAAACATACACAAACATTTTTCCAGTTTACCAGATGTGAATATGAAAGAAAATTAAAACTATTCGTTATCGTTAGTTTGAAACTGAAACCATAAAAAACACGTTCCTATAACTGTAACTGTAAACTTTCCGCATTAAGATTAACCCATGAAACTTTACGCTTAGTTTCACTTCTTTAAATAGATTTTAATAGCATTTCTTGTACTTGTGTTATTTCAAATTAAAAAGATAATTAACTTAGAGTAACTGACAAATAAAATTTTATTTTGTAAATAGATTAAAAAGTCCTTGACACAATTCAATTAAATACTTAATTTATTTGTTATAGAGTGAGATGAAGATTAAAAGCTTTAAAAGCAAAATACAAAAAAGGTATCAATAACAAAATTTTTCCATTCAAACTCCAGTTTTTATATTAAACGATCGATCAATAAATCATAATTAGATTTTATAAAACCACAATAATTTTAATAATTTATGTGATTTATTTGTGGTTAAATTAGTGGTGTACTGTGGTCCGACCCTGTAAGCTCTGACGTCAATGGCTTGCCGTGATCCACCTTAACGATAAGCGCGTGCGCACGTGAGCAGACTAAAATTATTAAATAACAACACAATAATACTATTTACTTAATAAAATATCTAACTGTCCAATAATATTGACCAATACATGTCTGATCTCTTTTAATAATATAGTATACCCAATGACTGTGGCATGTCAGTTCAGTCTGGCCTTCACACGGTAATTAAAAAGCCATTCAAATTAAAAACACCGTCTTCTAAACAGAGTGATGTGCAAAAAAGTATCAATAGAATGCCTACTTACAAAAAAAAAGTATTATTACAGCTCCGTAAATGACTGGCCACATAACATAATTTGAATAATCACAATGAAAAAAAAACACATTAAATTAAAATTACGTCAACAAAAACCATGAAGTAGTCGTTGAGTATCTAAATATAGCTAATGGGTGCCTATAATTACATAATAACAGTTAAGCCTTATTAAGTTACGATATAACTCAAGTCAGCTTATCGAATTAAATTGATTTTAAACTCCGTGAGAAATTGAAACGAGCATTCGTGTGAATAGACCTTTAAGACTTGACAAAATGTTACTGCCCTAAAAAAATAATGGCGAGGCCAACCTCCGTGGAGTTGAGTGGCTCTTCGCTAACGGCACACATGGCATTGGAGGATCCGAAGACACAGACACAAGATACAAAGCATTCAGAAGGCGTAGTACAAGTTTATTTTGCGTTTAACGAGATCGAAACGTTACCGCGCTTATCCTTCTGATTGGTTCGTTCATTGGAGCTGGCCAATCAGAATGTATCGACGTCGTTAAACGTAAAACTAAGTAGTACTAAGCACTCAGTATATACTAATTTAGCCATTCAATTATGGAGCTGTGGACTATCTAGGTTTTGTTTAAGGTTTACCGGGACTCCAGCTCGAAAAGCAAGAGTAGGAACGGGGTGGTTTTTAGTCAGTAAGAGTCTAACAATCCCTCTCGCCTCGCCCAAAGCGGGAGAAGTCATTGTATGCTTCTCGACCTCAAAAAAAGCCATTAAATTACCGATTTTCTATGGATTCTCATGACCCGTTTTAGCATAAAATATGTTGTGCCGGCACAAAGCCGTGTCCTGTTCTGTTCTGAATAAAAACGACTCATTGTTTGCTAATGTGTCCCTGAGACGTTTTTTTATAAATACCACCGACAGACCATATGAGATTTGGCCTGTATCTTAATATGTGGTTTATTCTGAATTACGAAATTATGCGACTGAGGTTTATTAAGTTGTATTGTTATAATAAAGTAGCTTTTCTTGTAACAGTTTTCTTGCACCTAACAACACTAAAGAAATGTATTACCGACCTTTTTTGCGTACTAAGAATTTGACGACACCCATTGATATTTAAAGATATTTAAGAAAGAATTTTCCTTTCTATACATAGCAATAGAGTAATTCCAAGAACATCATTAAAATGACGTATTTGTACGTAGTTCAATTACTTCAATATACATGTTCTTCCCCTAGCATTTAAGAACAAACAAGTAAAACACGCGAGTTTAAACAATTGAGCAATATAACTTAAGAATGTTATACAAGTTTTTAAACTGACATGGTCATTAATAACATCTTTAAAACTCAAAACGGGATATTTACCATGATTTTCTAGTTTTTTCGAGTTTCCGATATTTCGGCACTGTTGCAAGCGCCAAGATCACAGGGCCTTAGGTGGCCTTAGTCTATTCTATTATAATTGTGCCAGAATGGTCGATCATTGAGTAGTGCAAGAGGGACGGAGCTACGTAAGTTGTATAGCTTCTTCCTTGAGTATATGCAGTTGGATGTTTATGAGCAGACGAATCGGTCTACCCTCTTTCTAGTTCGTTTATTGCTAAAACGAACGAAGTTCGTTAGACGAATGTTATTGTCAACAAATTCAAACATAACTGTAAAAGACAGTGACAGATATACATTAATTTATCATGACACTATTTCAGGTGGGATCTGTAGCAAAATCTATAATAGACTATAGAATCTATAGATTATGAGCCTTGACCCCGATTCATAAGATGTCACGATCAACACTCACACATATATGTATGTATGTATTTGATGTTTACATAATAGGCAAGTTTTCTAAATTCGACACTTGTCTCTCAGGTCATTGATTTATTTATAGTCTGATAATGAGGTATAGCTACCTACGTATAATAATTATTTATCAGTAGATATTAAATGTGCTGTAATTCTGTACTCACTTTCCAAGCTGTTAATATAAGTTTACGTGGTACCTGTGAATAAAAAAATTAAAGATATTACAGACATCGTAAAAATATGTCGAAAATACATTGAAAGAGAGTGTGTTTATTCATATACATACTTTTTAAAAGATAACGGAATTTGTTCATTTTTTATGCTTGATATGAGGATATCAAAATATATGTACTTTCGCTTAGAGGGAACGACTTTTTATTTCTTGCTCTTGCAAAAAATGAAGAGTTCTTGTTCTTGTTTCGCTAATTAAGTACTCTATAACATACAATTTTCGTAAGTTTCAAGTGTGGTGTCTAAAATGTTTTTCACAACTTCAATTTCTATGTGAAGTATTCAATCTTCACATAGAAACAGCAGTTCCTGCTAAACTTCAAAGCACTTTTTACGTAAGCTAACACTAGAATTAATAGTTTTTAGTTTTCAAATTACATAGTCTTCGCCAGCCAACCTTGAAATTAATTAAAATTGACCAAAACGCCAAAATGATAAGGTAGGAATTGCTTTAGCGTGTAATGTTAGCTTACAAGATAATGACTTATTTAAGCGCACTGCTTTAATGTTCGTCACTTATTCATACATAAGTTACCTAGAGCTGCATAATTGTAGGTTATGTAACATGCAAAATATAAATTACAAAATTGATTATTGCTTAAATAAAAAATTATAATGAAGCCCTATTGGCGTATGCTAATAGGGCTTCATTATAATTTGGCGTATGCCAATAGGGCTTCATTATAATTTTACATTTTTTTTACATTATAAATTTTACATTATACACCAAACAAAACAACAAGACTTAAAACAAAAAAAAAGTAAGTAGATAAAGTTATAGAAGGACATCATATCATTATGCAAATAATTCTAATATCATTTATTTATTTAATTTTGAACACAAAAAATAGAGTGTATCGTGGACTTAATGCCTTAAGGCATTCTTTAATATCTAAATGCTAAAATTGCAATGGATTTGTTTATCAATATTATCTGGTTTGATCCGGTTCAACGCTATCAAGAACATGGCGCCGGTCTCGGTCACCCATACGATCAGGTCACGGCATAATGAACCGTATCAAATAGAACTGAACCGATTTCCTTTATCTCCCTATTACGAGCACTAAAGTCGCAAGAAACCCAAGTTTATAAAGCTCAAAGTTCAATGTAACATAACGTCACAATTTCAACAGTATTGTTGATAGCTATTGTAAAAAAATATCGTCTGATGACATGGTTTCATTACCTATTTGCATTAATCTTTAGACTTTACCACCAAAATTAGTTAAGATCATTGTATTGATTACAATAGCAGAGTGGAAGTAGCAAGGACAAGCCACAACAAAATGCAAGAATTAATTGTCTATTTCTCCTTTTAAATCCTAATGATTGCTACTTTTATGTCTCGAATCCAAAGTCTTAAGGTCGCGGATGACGTTTAAATAATAAGAACAAATAATTGTCTCCTCAAAGTCATTGGCTTTAAGGTCTCAATTTTCTTGTATCCAAGAAGTGATATTTGCATTAAACAAGTAACCTACATACGTTGTAAATAACAATAAACACACGTTCCAAAGTCAGGGTAATGTTAAAAGGCCGGATAAATAATAATTTGTGCTCTGAATATTAACCTCCCACAAAGAACATTTACATCTTGTTATGAAAAGAGCTATACAGTTACAGTCGTTACCTATGTAGGTACCTACTTTACTCAAAAGGATGTTTCCTTGTTAGCACATCTAAATTTTCCACAAGTGACAATAATATTTTATCTAAAAATATCACTCCAATTATCACTGAACCAATCTATTTTTACTGCACAGACGTCACATGAGATGACTACTCTTTATTTTTCTCACGTCGTGACAAAATTACAATACTGTAATAGGTAACAATGAAAACCTATATTAGCCCCTGTTAGAACCTTTCCAAATGGACTTAAACTATAAATAACATTGACACTGTTGTAGAAATTATCAATTAGCAGGTAATATCCTGTCATGCGACATCCAATTTAAAGTCGTTCTGTATAGACTATTATTTTCCTTGAACAGTTAAACTCGGCTAATTCAGTTACTATGTGAAAATGCATGTTATTACTTCGTGATTATCACAGGTTTGTTTATAAATAGCAGTATGCCTTTTAATATAATTGTGTCACTAATTAATTGCAGCCTCCGTGTCAAAAATCTGTCTCACCAAATTGTGAATGATAACCTTTTTGTTGATGTTGATAAAAGGTAAAAATAATTGTTAATTATTATTTATTATTGTTCAAATCACGGGTTTCATATTTATCAACATTGTGGTTAATGTAACTGTTATGTACCTTGGTGTATTTATTTATACATAGCCCACCTTATATGATTTATGTTGCAGGAAATAAACAAAAAGAACTGTAGTCAGAACGAACCTGTTCTGTCCTATTCAAACTATATTGTTGTATAGACAGCGTTTGATTGTATTAATATTCTTCGATATTTAAACACGACGAAGAGGTATCAGCCAAGAGGTATTAGTGAAGAGGTATTTACGAGAAGTACCAGCGATTTAAAAATTATCCTTATATTATTTTGAAAGCTCACACGCAGTCGTTTATAATGTGATTTAAAAAGATTTTACTTCTTAGTTCATAATTGGTTTTTTGTAATACCAAAATTAGATTTATTTTTTAACACGCTTTTTTTAGATCAATAATAATACCTAACCTAGGATCTTTATGTCATTGAAGACACATCTAAATAAGTGTGGAGCTAATATCCTATGCAGACGTACCTACTCGTTATCGTTAACCAACAATAATACGTTGACCGACAAAGTTTGGGAATCCCTGCTTAAATATTATGTTAGTAAACTAATCATGATAATTTAATTATTAGTGTAATACGAAAATGACCGAAATAACTATTTGGAAAAATACGGATTTACTTTTCAGCGGATTTTTCTATTTCCTTACATAATTTCGGTATTAAAAATGTGATTCCTAACATTTGGACTTCGGCATTTTACACAAACAACAAATATTGTAATTGGATAAGAAATTGCGTGGGGATCTCAAAGTACGTTTAAGATTTACCTCGGGTCAAGATTCTTTGGGTCGACACACGTTATCTTTAACAAAATATTTATATTTAGGTCCATAGGTTGTTTTTATTTATATTCCTGCATGATGTAAAATAATAAAAAACTACGTAATCCGGGCGCCGGCAGTGGGCGCGTGCATCGCAGACGGAGGGTTATCAAGAAGCTCGGCTCTTTCCACTCAGCGATATCAAATATTGTCGTCTGTCTGTCACAAGGACCATGTACACTAAGCTTATATATTAATCCATATTACTGTTAAGTAATACCATACCAGAATATACAAGTATTTAATGGAGTTCACTAGTATTTAAATATGGTGACACTATGTATTAAAAAATAGTGTGTAACTGTGTTCATGTATCCGACTACCTCGTTCGTAATTCTTCAAGATCAGTACAAAATTCCTAAGATGTTACTCGAGTAAAATAAGTATCACTGGCAAAATAATTTGGTGCTTTTTTAAGGTGTGGTCAATGTTAATAATATAAAATGGTTAATTAAATAATAATAGTGAATTAGATCAAGACCGTTGTGCCACAATGATTCGTCCACTCAATGCTGTCATGAGCAGACTGACGCAGCCGGATGTAACCACACAAATTAGTGTTTCCGTCGCATTACATTATTATGAATATTTGCTAACAAATGGTCAATTTCCTCTTGAATTAAGCATTGGAATCTAAGTTAATACTGCAGACAGATATTTTAAGCACAGTATCTGAATTACTTGAAGAATAATCCGACTTTATATGAAGGTCGACAACGTTACACCTTCCTGTTAATTTCCAATGACGGCTTGGTCAACCATTTTAAGGCATTGACGGTCACTTTTCGTGTATCCTTGGTAGAGCACAGTATTAGCAATATATTCATCCTAAGACAAAAAAATAATTGTATTACTCAAAAAATGCAACACGACAAACTAACACACCCAATATTTCAAACTAAAATTACGTTAGGTTTGACAGTACGAACCTTAACTTTATCACAAGTTGTCAAGCTATTACTACGATACGGCACTTGTATAAACTACAAAATTGCACACAGGGCATAATGTTAATTGTATACAATCTGTAGAAAAATGACATGTTATCACTATCACCCGTGACATATCAGGGGCTGATCACGTGGGCGAGCACGCTGTCACGCTGTCAAGTGTCACCGACATGACAGTAATGACCGTTACACTCAAATGATCATAGGTTCTAGAACACCAAGGTACTCATTTAAAACTTTAATAATAGGTTCATTGACGGATACTCAAGATACCGTTGTGTAGAGTTTATATTAGGAATACAGTTGTATTTATTTGTAACTACAATGTAGATTAGTTGTAAATTGAGTATGTATTGCGTGGGAGATGATAGAAGCAGTTTTGTGTTTTACAAAACTGCATAACGAATTTAATTAAACTATCTCGGGTCTTGTAACAGTTAAAGACAAGGTGCAGAATAAAACCATACAATTGAAAGAAGTCCCTGGACACTACCAGTAATATGAGCTGGACCCTACACTTATATATTCTTCATAATTCCAACTAATAGAACTATATCTAAATTAACTAAAAATCATAGTTTACTCACGTAATTACGTAAATCAGGCTAGGCTACGCGACGTCGCCGCGTCTGCGCATACTGCTCATGATGAAGAGTCCCTCTGTGACTCGAAACTAGTAGAGCTTTTCTCCATTAATTTACGTGAATAAACCGTGATATTTAGTTAATTTAGTATGTTTCACGATAGTTATTATAAAAATAGAACTATAACTACCATTCATACCATTAACCATCTATAATTAGCCAATCGCTAATTTAATTATAAACAAAATAACAGCAATAATAGTGCTATTTCCATACCAACAAACGAATGGGCCAGGTGTAATCATGTATCATCATTCCACCTCATGTTCAGATAAGCTGAAGTTACCAAGTTAATTACCTTTACGATTGACGTTAGCTATCGTCACCAGTTGGACACGTGACACGGACATTACCGAGCTATGCAAAATAATAGCAATAATTGATATGACCATTACTATGCTATTACTTATGTTTGTGTCTATTTTTATACCTTTGATTTATATAGTACATATTAGTACCTAACTAGGGTCTGACGTCCAACGATCATTGTAATTTTCTTTTTAAAGCTTAATTTATACTAATATTTTATCGAGAGTTGCGGTATACCTAGTTCACCAGGGCTCCGGCTCGAAAAGCAGGAGTAGGAACAGAGTGGTTTTTAGTTAGTAACAGTCTGACTAACTCCCTCTCACCTCGGCCAAGGCGGAAGAAGTTATTGAATGATTTTCCCATCTTCCCTCAAAGTTATTGGATTATTCTCCCGGCTTAAAAAAATAAATATAGTATTTGTTTGTATGAGCGCACTAATCTCCGGATTTACTGGTTCAAATTTGAAAATTCTTTTTCTATTGGATATATGTATCGGGGAATGTTATAAGCCAAAAAACATTACGCTACAATGCCGTGTTCAATCCGGAAAAACATGACCGTTACTTACTATGCTATGCTATTACTTGTATCTATTTTTATACTTGATTTATAAAATGCTTAGGACTGACGTACGACAATCATTGTGATTAATGTTTTAAAAGTTTAATTACTTGTTTATTTATTAAATAGATGTTTTTTAATTCTTTTACTCATTTCAATAATAATTTGTAGTTGCGTTAATCTCTACGTTTTAGTGGGTAAGATTGTTCCCATAATCTTAACACTTATTGTCCAGTAGGATAGAGGTCACTAGTCTATAAATATTATATACTAAAGGGCATTGCCGGGATTTTAGGGTTTAGGAATTTACTGGGTTATTTGGGAATTGGGATGATTGGGAAGGACATCTGGACCTCCGGTAACCTCACTTACTCAAGAATGGCTTCCCCACACTTAATTTTTTTCTCCAATCTCCAATTTACATAGGTGTAACGTTAATAGTTAAAATAAAAAAAAAATATTATTATGGTCAACCAGATCTAAAAAAATACAAAAATATTAAGATAAATATTATTAGTTCCGTACATTACCAATAAGGTTGTCATATACCATACCCATTAATACATATCAAAGCATGTTTCCATTAATTCTTTCGACATGTCGATAACAATCTAATTGAGTGACATAAAAATATTCCACAACAAACATAGAGACAGTTTGGTAAGTTTTGTTACAAACGTCATACAGGAACATTCCGGCCGATTACGTTGACAGACGCGTTCCTAGACAGGCCGCGACCCTTTATCTGCGAGCGCCGTAATGCGCCCGCGCCGTCTCGCGGCCATGACACGCTTAATTACACCCAACTTTTTTTACTTCAAATAATTTCTAAAAAACCGATAAAAAATTTCACAACGTATGAAACATTGAATACGGGTCATAGATGTTTGCATTTTATGACGCACGTAAACCATCGTTTTACGTAAATACATATAATTATATAATGCAGCTGTCAATAACAAACATATTATAAGTAAGCGAAATACTCTCACGCCTTGTACATATTTATTTTTAATTCTTATAGTCTGCATTCGAGGTGAGTCACTGGTAAACAAGTAATGAATGAGAATTTGGTTAACTCGAAAACAATAGTAACCTATGTTTAACTATGACATGCTTAAATAATTTCGGTATAGGTGCTGAATGACTAGTTAACATCTGGGGGCACGGCAGTGCCCCCGCCAAGTCGAGCAAAAAAAGCGGCACGGCCGTACCATCCTTTTCTCGAAGCAATTCGGGCCTTTTTCGACCCCCTATAATTCGGTTGTGGATAAAGCAAGAAACCTGAATCTTCAGTAACTAATCCGGCATTGTATAAACACGGAATATTTAAAATTTCAGTCAATTTGAACCAGTATTTTAAGAATGACAACTTGTTAAAGTTTCTAAATTTTGTCACTCACTGACTCACCGATCATCAAAAGTCCAAGGCACTTCTAGCAGACTTAGAAGCTTCATATTTGGAATACATATAAAGTTTAGTGTCTTAATCATGGGAAAACTTAAATATTTTGTAATTTCGGTCCAGTTTTCCAAATACACCAACTGCATCAATAATTTTGTAATCCCATATAAATATATGGGATTACAAAGTTATTTATGCAGTTGGTGGTTGGTGGTGGTTATAAATTTAATAGGTGTAGATAGGTACCTACCATATGAGGCAAGGGAGGGGGTATAGGGTGGGTAAGGGTGTGTTTAGCCCATGAAACTGAACAACATTATTACTTGTAAAATGGTCGACGTAATGAAAAACACATGATTGGACATGTCTTGAAGTACGAAAATCTAATAAAACAATATATTATAATTTAAATCTGTTATATATAAATTGTTAGCGCGACTAGCCTCCTTACAGACAGAAGAAAATATCATAAGACCTTTAACAAAATTCGTTAGAAGTAGATGGTATCAAAAAGAAAGGCTCTACAAAAAGAAGTGAGATCCCATCAAAAACATCCTGTAAAAAACCCAAGTCTCGCAGCTCAGTCTTTCTACCGTCAAAAGTTGTGAGATCCATGTAATACCAAGTCGGTTAATCTATTTAGTGTCTACTTGAAGGACCTTCTGTCTTAAGTTATTACATAAGTTATTATCATGCCAATATTAAAAATATTTAACGTTTTAAACAAATAGATCGACTTGGACATCGCTTGATTTGATTATTAGTATGTATCACACTACACAGCACGACGGGCCAGCGACCAACAGGAACGAGAGTTTCAATCGCGTGAGGCGCGAGAGACTAAAGAATCTAATATAATATTGTAATATTCATTTTGTTTTCATGCGATGTCCAAGTCGATCTATTTGTTTAAAACGTTAAATATTTTTAATATTGGCATGATAATAACTTATGTAATAACTTAAGACAGAAGGTCCTTCAAGTAGACACTAAATAGATTAACCGACTTGGTATTACATGGATCTCACAACTTTTGACGGTAGAAAGACTGAGCTGCGAGACTTGGGTTTTTTACAGGATGTTTTTGATGGGATAAATAAATTAATTGGAATTCTTTTCATTCAATTGCTGACAAATACCGTATGGCATGACGCACGCCGGTGTCCTTACAAATGTCTAACTCGAGTAGACGTAAATACAAAACAGCAAATCGGATTGTTAAATATTGTTAATAAATTCTCAAGGATTTCGATTGATTAATATTAACTTCTATTTACTGTCCTATTCGTGTTTTTGTGCACATTGTCCCTAAACAAAATGCTAGTTAAAATAACACATAAATAAAATATACTAAATTAATTATTATGTTATCGGCTTACTCACGTAACGTTTTGACGATTAACTCGACTAGTTTCAAGCCATGCAAGAGGCTCATATTCATGAGGAGCATTTCGCGACACACGACGCGGCGATTGTCACGCTGCTACTGACGACTCGAGTTTCGCGCCCATCGCGCCCTCTGCCTGGAATCGCGCGTACTATACGGCGCGTGCGACGTTGTTGGCTCGTTAGACTCGTTCGCCGGCGGCTGCGTAGGTGTTGGGTTCGATTCTCGGGTCGACGCAAAGACGGTGCTGCATACCGCGCTCACTGTGTCACACTCCAGACCCGCAACATTGTAGGCTGACGCAGGTTGTAGACTTGGCTTCCAGGCAGGAGGTAATGCCCAGCCACCGTCTCTGTTGAAGTTGGGACAACGACTTATTTCGATGGCCTCACGTACTTTCCGCGGTACGAAGTATTTCTCCCTCGCTAGTACGGAGACCTTGTCGAAACGGAGGAAGTGAGTCGTGCCCGCGCTACAAGCATGCTCGGCTACTGCAGATGTATGGGTGTCCATGTTCTTCACACTGCGTATGTGTTCCTTTAGTCTGGTTGCGATGTTGCGGCGAGTTTCCCCGATGTAACTCGAGCCACAGTCGCACGGTATCATGTATACCCCGGGAACTGCCAGTGGATCCTTGTCCTTAGGCGAGCGTAATAAGTTTCGTAATTGACCGGGTGGGCGGAAGATCGTCCTGATGCTGTATCTTCGGCGTAACAGGTGTCCGATGGTGTCGGTTACTCCTTTCACATAGGGTAAAAATGCTGGAGTCCGCTCCGCAACTGCCGGTCGTCTTTTACATGATGAGCTCGCCAGTCGACATTGGCGCCAGTTGTACCCATTAGTTTCCAGTACCCGTCGAAGGTGATCAAGTTCCGCGTCAATGTACTGGGGATCACACAGGTTCAGTGCCCGGTTGATTAAAGTACGGGGAACAGAGGCAAGGTGGGAGGGATGATGGTGTGAGTCGGCTCGTAGGTACCGGTCCGTGTGTGTTGGTTTACGGTAAACCGTGTGTGTCAGGCGGCCGTCCGTTTCACGCCTCACGAGCACGTCTAAGAACGGCAGCATTCCTTCTTTCTCCTCCTCAGTAGTGAACAGAATGAAACTCGCCGCAACATCGCAACCAGACTAAAGGAACACATACGCAGTGTGAAGAACATGGACACCCATACATCTGCAGTAGCCGAGCATGCTTGTAGCGCGGGCACGACTCACTTCCTCCGTTTCGACAAGGTCTCCGTACTAGCGAGGGAGAAATACTTCGTACCGCGGAAAGTACGTGAGGCCATCGAAATAAGTCGTTGTCCCAACTTCAACAGAGACGGTGGCTGGGCATTACCTCCTGCCTGGAAGCCAAGTCTACAACCTGCGTCAGCCTACAATGTTGCGGGTCTGGAGTGTGACACAGTGAGCGCGGTATGCAGCACCGTCTTTGCGTCGACCCGAGAATCGAACCCAACACCTACGCAGCCGCCGGCGAACGAGTCTAACGAGCCAACAACGTCGCACGCGCCGTATAGTACGCGCGATTCCAGGCAGAGGGCGCGATGGGCGCGAAACTCGAGTCGTCAGTAGCAGCGTGACAATCGCCGCGTCGTGTGTCGCGAAATGCTCCTCATGAATATGAGCCTCTTGCATGGCTTGAAACTAGTCGAGTTAATCGTCAAAACGTTACGTGAGTAAGCCGATAACATAATAATTAAAATAAAATATAGCCAAAAACGCAAAATATATTGTTTTTGCGTTTATAAATGAGAAAGACCATTTTCATAGAATCCTACGCATGTAGAAGACATTAGTCAGAATGATCTGAGAACGTGTAGGTCGATACAAAATTCAATGAATTTGTACAATTTTGAAAACAAGTATGTATAGGTATAGGATAGTTCTACGCGTCTACCCATAGGTACAAATGACCAATGTGACCAATGTCATTCAAATTAGATCAATGAACTCTTCAGCCAGTGCATTGGCAAGATGATGACGACAGATCGCTATCAGTATTATATTAATCTAATGTATAAATTACTGGTGTCACGTCATTCCGGAATTAAGTATAATAATATACTCCTTCAAACTATCACCTCGTGACAGCTCCAGTCAATTAAATTGTGACGTAATTATTCCAAAATTATAAATAAGGTCGCCGTAATTATTTATTTATAGTTTCGACTCTCTAACATAATTAATCATGTACTAATTTAAAAAGATTTTTGGTCAGCTATTTACAATTCTACGTGTTTACTCATGTTTAATTTAGAATCGCTTTTCAATGCAGTGAAAATAATTTATATAATAAATCATAATACATTAGCTTGCGTATATTACATATTACATTAGGTACCTATGTATATTATTCGCCTAGGACAAAATGCAACGAGCTTTTTGTTGTTTGTTATCATTGCTTTTTTATAGGGTATATAAAGGGTTGGTCCCTTAATTTTATAACAAAGCAATGCCAAAATGCAATAAACAGTTTCTTGAAGGTAAGTAATCAATGCAGCCCTTGCAATTCTCATGAGTGTACAATTCGAAAAATCCAATTAACTGTATTAAAATTTAAATTACAAATTTTTAAATTAGCGGCTTTCAATAGAGGAGCAATTTAGAAAATAAATCAATTTTATTCTGAATATTCTACAACTCAGAAATTACATATTCATAACAAGTTTCTTGTGGACATTGCGTAAAAACTTAATTGAACTTATCTACGACAGTGCATTTCATTTTAATACTGATTTAAATAGAAATCAATGCTATCTGAAATGCAATCGTAAATATGTAATAAAATACATATTGTATGCATATTGTTTACGTAATAGATACGCGCGGTTTCATAATACATAGATACTGCGTTTAATATAATATACAATTCTGCTATTTAAAGCTTTTATCAAATTTCGGTGGTAGTATTTTTTACAACTGGGGAAACTTTTTGGTGAGGAAGACCAGGGTGTCACGATGAAGTGGTCACGATTATCACCAATAGTTTAGTTTGGGAGTAACATAAGATAGGACACTATTTATCCCGAAAATCTTACAGGATTGGGACGGTGTAATGTATTTTTTAGTGGCGGGGAGCCAGTGGATGCAGGTGGCGACTAGTCGTTCTACGTGGAGGACCAAGGGGGAGGCCTTTGTTCAGCAGTGGACGTCTCTCGGCTGATGATGATGATGATGATGAATATATTTTTTATCCCGATATTGTTACAGGGCCAGGGACGGTCCCAATCCGAGAGAAATCTAAACACGTGTCGTCACATTCGGAAAGCCAGACCAGCCAGTCCAGTTGACAAAAATAATGAATAAGTATAGTAACTTTATAAAATTATCTTTACTAATAAATTAAAAAAGTGTAGGTGTAACCTATACCAAAATAGAGATCTTTGAACCCATTTAAGACGTTCAAAGACAATGCCACAACAATGTCTGGTAGGTAGGTCAGAGTGTGGGCGATGGCTCATTGTCAAGGAAGTTTGGAACGCGATGGTAATCCGTAATACGGTGAAATAGTACGTCAGAATCAGGACAGTTAGTATGAGTTTGCTTTAAGTTGAACGAAAACGAAACGAGAGCGCACTCAGCGCTCTGATTGGCCGGTGCGAATGAATCAACCAATCAGAATATCGAACGCGCTTTGGTTTTATTTTCGTTTAACGTAAAGTAAACTCGCACTAAGGGTACAGATCAGAATTATGAAGTACGTATTTCTTAGCAGTTTTCTTAATATAGTTGAAGATATGAAAGTCAGGGCGGAAGACCGAAATATTGTAAAGATGACAAATACATTCTTGGCGTCTGGACTTCGGGAGATACAAAGTTTACCTGGAAATGTTACGATTTATGTGTCTATTTTTTTCATTTGACCACGCAAGCGACTGTATTGCAGCCTACTTTGAATTTCGCATATTTCATAATACCATAACGAGTCCTACCTACGTGCAAAGTAATATGATATAACTAGGAAAATTGTAACAATTTGAACAATAGTTTCCTTGTTGCCATCCAATGTTAATATGGAATTATTTTGGGATCAGTAATAAATTATCGAAAAGCGAGCTCCTCAGCCTTGGGATATAAATAACTCTAATCTCGAATTAATTCTATGAATTTAGAATTAAAAACTTTTTTCCTAATTCAGCCATTATGCCAATTAGCTACCTTGAAACCTCATTCTTTAGGAGACAAAAAGTATAACTGGAAGAATGAAAATTTACATTATTTGACTTCGATTAGAATAGTCAACGATATCCGTTTACTAATGCCGCATATTTTTTCATATTCACATATTTATTTTGTTTTGTAATTAATAAAATTAAGAATATAATCTACATGTTTAAAATAACTATCGTGAGACATACTATATAATATAAATAGCACGGTTTACTCATGAAAATTTATAGAAAAAATCTCTACTAGTTTCGAGTCACATAGGAACTCTAAACTCAGTAGGCTCCGCAACGTCGACGCGTCTGCGCACGCTGCTCATGACGAAAAGTCCCTTTGTGAGAGCTTTTCTCCATTAATTTACGTGAGTAAACCGTGATTTTTAGTTGAAATATAATCTACGGTCATCATAACAAACAGTTTTTTACAGTCTACACCTAGCCAGGTGTAGAGTATTTTGAAGAGGAGTCCTGCCAGCCGGCAGGACTCCTCTTCAAAATGTCCACGGTCTTGCTAGGCGGGTTGGAGATCGCAGTTTAAGATCAGGTTTAAGTTAAAGTTTAAAGTTAACTAGTGAGCGCTGCTGCTCAATTTCTGTCAAATGAGCAGGTCCTTATCACTGAAATTAATAACCCATATGAATCCAAAATATTTATTAATAATTATTAGAATTAAAATCGAATTAAGGTCGGTTACTGTTTCGGCCTTTAGTTGTCTCTTGCGATACCTGCGCAAAGAATGAGGATGGTGATCATTAATATATTTTACTCTGCCAACTTGGTTGCTTTATTTGATCCGGCCAATTAGAGCGCCGAACGCAGTCTTGTTTCGATTACTTTAAATGTAAAACAAACTCGTATTAAGGCTACTGCATAGAATGATGAAGATTATCGTCTGGATTACCTACTAACGTTTTAAAAAAAATCCTTTACAAGTTTAAAGTACATAGAAAATTATATTTATTTCAAAATTCTAGAATGATCACGTTGCTTATTGTACCATGTCAAAATCCAGTTTGTTATTTTTGGAACCAGAAATAACTTGATCGAGATCTTGAAGATTTTTGATGGAACTGTCTCGTTACCACAAAAAAATGCTACACTCGTGCAGATCAAGTAAAAAAATTGATTATTCTAAAAATTTTAATGCATTTATTCTAAACGTGCTACCCATTAAAATCATTATTGTTAATATTTAAATAAATTTGTAACAAAATCCCATCAAAAAATGAAGACTAACTGTTTATTTAAATATTTGATTGACTCAGGACTTTGTTAAAGATATTTATTGGTAAGATATTGTTTCCGTGTTTATAGTGAATATGATTCCTATAAAACTTAATGTGTAGTATATTCTAAGATAACATAGCAGTCTTACCTTGAAGATAAACAATCGCAAAATAAATTATATTATTAACTAAAAATTATAATTAATGTAAATTATATTAGTAAATATAGCCGACCCTATTTCGACTAACTTGTTGAAAGTTGGAATTCAAAAAATCAAATCAATAATTTTGATTCAGAACTATCGAATCGCGTGCTGCAGTCTGCAGTCGACCTCCAGACAAAAAAGCAATAAAACAAGAAGTAATGATAAATCAATTTTATATCATTAAACCGAAAGCTTATTTAAAGTTAAAGGCTAAGTATATCTATAACATTAAAATGAGTTAGTTAGATCTAATACAGAAGTTTTTGCACATAACTTAGTATTAGACCTGTTAGGGATACTAGCACACGACAGCACATTTAGCGACTCGAAATGAATAATTACTTATGCGAGTCGATAAAATTTTATTATGTATGCGAGGTATCCGATTGACGTCAACGGCCTCCGGTAAGGAGGGGGACTCGGCGGTTGGTCGCCTGCGCAGAGTCCACAGCCATCGGTTATGCTGACAACCCACAAACGGACATTTACCTCTTAATGTAGAGCATACTTCGAGACTATTCAACATAAATACAATTCACACAGTCCATGGTTTATTCATAGAATTGATAAGACTTAGGGGAAAGAAAAATTGCCTGTCGCATTTTCTGCGATAGTGCTACCAAGCGTAAAAGATATTAAAACTGCTATAAATTAACATATTGCTTGGTATTATGAACACGTGTTCATTTAATATATGATATAATATAAATGACAGTGTAAGATTTCAGAAGGTATTTTAGCTATACTGAGTCTAAAACCTTGAATATCAGCATACACCAAGTAATGAATTTTAGCAGTTTCTTTTGTTCGATTCTATCAAAGACGTCACGTGGTGTAGCAACATAGCAACTACGTCTATCTTCTAAGCAACTTAGTTGCCTGCCACTGACACTAAATGTGGCATGTCTACTCAGGACTGAAGTAACAACAAAAAGTTGTCAAAAGTGGCACGGGACGGCGCCATACGGTGTAATTTTTTACTTGATCGCCCACCAGATCCATAGAAAAAACTATTATCCAATCTATGTTTGAGACAACTGTTTGAGTCTGAGTCAAATGTTACAGCTAAACACGATGTTCATTGTTTGAATCTCTGCTTGGATTATCTGGTTTCAATGTCTTAGTAGTTGCATAGGTACCAATTAAAGTTTAAGAGGATTGACGTCGACTAACTATGAAGGATAAAAACATTGTTTTTATTCAAAATATTGCGTAGTGAAGTACCCACACTGTCACTACGTAGAAAATTGGCTAAATATTGCTTTCGAAATTCTCAAAAGTTCGGCAATACATTTCTAATATCTTTGGTCTTGCGAAAGTCCATGATGGTGCCGATTGCTTACCACGAGGCGATACGTCTACCGATAGTCGTTTGTCAGACCATCCCATAAAAAATATCTGATTTCTAACAAGTAAAATACAGTTAATGAACCTGTTTCCCACAGATTTCAGCGTTTTGTAAATAAGCAGAAATGTTATGAGAACGTTGCTACAGTTGATGTTCAATGGAGGAATACGGAGAAATACAATTGACAATGTTTATCTGAAATGAAAACAAACATAACTCTTTGTGTTATATCGCATGGGAAAAAATATAAGGCCTTACTTCAGTAGCATATTTACATAAGACTTTTACAAGGGAATAAAAACGTTATTATTGTATTCTCTGTAGATAGGTACGTAGGTACAGTCGCCAATAATCCTGTCTACCATAATGGAAAATACTCTAGGACTCATAGCAACAAGGTAAATAAGTACACTGACGTCAATGGAACCAAAAAAAATACTAATTAGGTATTTCACCTTTTCATATTAGGGTTGCTGGAACGCAGGTAAAACGTGTAAACTATAAACTTTCCTATTCATATTTACCTGTTTACTGCGATGTGGTTTTCTATATATGTAAACAAAATTATTGGAATTATTGTGGCCCTCGCTTTTCCTAAAAGGTTTTCAAATCAGGTTACAAATCAACTTGAACTAACTGCCGTCTCCTAAACAAATTACATTAGTTAAAAAAAAATATCGACTTGATAGCTTGACGTAAGTTTCGACACAATTTGTCGAGTGGCAAATCTGTACCCTTAGTACAAGTTTGTTTTACGCTGAACGAAAACAAAACGAGAACGCATACGGCGCTTTGATTGGTTGGTTCATTTGCGCCGGCGAATCAAAGCGCCGAACGCGGTCTTGTTTCGATCTCGTTGAACGCAAAACAAACTTGCAATAAGGCCTCTGGGCTGTACCTTTATCTGGTCGTTGAAAAACAAGTTCCATTTTTAGACAGTTGCAAAACACCATATTTGTCTGAATTACGTTGATGGACGACACGACGCGACGGATGGAAATAATGGAAGTGAAACAAGACTAATTATATTATTATTAAAGGTAAGTAATTGATATAACGTAATACATTGGCGAAAAGTAATTATTTACAGTTAAACTTCCATATATGGGGCATCAATAAACTCGTTTTTTGTATGTTTTTGCACCTGTCAACGTTTTATAAAGCATCAACTTATAAGTACCGAGAGCCTTTTGTTTTTGTTCCGACCCTACGTCAAATGTTTTAAAAAGTTTTGAAACTGGTTTTTGAATTGAGCTTTTCCTAATTCTAGAAGAATAACATATTTAAGTACGTACAGGTTTTTAAAATAACATAAATTTTCTCGAATTTTATTTTTATAAAATTCTCTGCCAACTCTTTACAGGCCAAAAAGCGTTTAGTACCACGGTGCAAACCGTTTCGTGACTCCGACATCGAAATAAATCGAAACACATTATTGTTCCTTACTTAGTATTCCTTTAAAAAAACATAAATAAATGAAAAGGTCATTGCAACTTAATCTTCCATAAACGTATCTTACCTACCCATTGAACCCTCATTCCAAAGTTTTACGTGGTATAAACCCAATGCAATGAGAACCCGACCAACAAAATACTACAAGATTGCATAACTTTTTCAAAAAACACATAAAAAATAATGTTTTCGCTTTTTTTAATATCTCACATTACCTACATCTACGCAATAAAATAAATATTATAATAAGTGTAAATTATGTGAGAACCAAGTGTTAACACTGTAATATTATCGCACTCACAATTAAAATGACGCCAGAAAATGAGCATATTACACATGAACAATAACCAAATTAGACTATTTGGAAACCTGATACTAATAAATATTTATAAAATGTTATTTAATAAGCAAAAAATGACATTAGTATCAAGATTGAATTACGTATTAAAATGAAAGATAACGATCTATTGGTCGAGTTATCAAAAGAAATCTTTGATTATGTTACAAAATATTCAGTTTTGTTTCCCAGACTTGTTTTAACCTCCACATTTTTACATTACTCAATGATCTGATTGATCTTTATTGATAAGGATTTGAATACATAATACTATTATAAAATTAATTTTAATATTTTAGCAATAATGTCGGCAGTATTACTATACTAGCAACTACATCTAATTCAGCACAAATACGGCGTAAATTTAGGAACCTAACAATTCCTTAGTATGGTTTAAAGATAGCAATAGGGCAAAGCTACATAGACAACAACACAACAAATCTGTAACAATAGCAGATTTATATTCTACAAATACCTTCGTTTGTCCTATTAACAATAGGATAATGACAACTAATCATTTATGCTGTAAGGGCGACTATGCACGTCATTAGGATCGCACGCGCAGCGCGCCTTAAGAGAGATCCGTCGACTTATTGTAGATAGAGGCTTTATACAGGCGAGGTAGGGGACGTGACCGGCCTACTAGTGACCTGTTTTACGTAGGATTCATTACGTAACCAATGCAAGTGATATATTGACGGTGCTCAGTGCCAAGGAGGAAGGATCCAACCCGCCACTTACATTACCACAACGATCATAACATTTACTGCAATTCCGTAAACACGTATAATGGAAACGCATGTCTTTTATTAAATGTGCATCCTGAATATTTAAGTGCCACTACAATGCCTGGTACGTCAATAACAACTTGGAACAACAAACAGCTCATTTGCAATAAATTCTTGTTTCCAATATTTTATTAAAATACCTGATCCCCAGATTTTGGCCCGCACCACCTTAGTCGGTCAAAAGCGGTTTTAAACAGCATTTATAAAAACAGGTACTAAATGTTTAAAATAAAAATAAGATTATATTTAGGAGCGAGTTTTTCAACGACTTAGCAACTCTGTGATTTACCAATCTAGGGATATTTTTATTCTATGATGACGTTAGTGCCTAAATATCTGATAATTTTGTAACTTACCGGATCACAATGATTCTGAGAATCTACATATATTAGTAAAGGTAATGTATTGCAGCAGAGCCTATCCTTATCGTCGTGAGAGACAATTTGGGTGTCAGGGATCGCTTGACGACCTCCGGCCACCGTAAGTGCGGGTCTGCGGACGGTGAGCAAGGGTAGCTCGCCGACGGACCAGAACCAGACCCAGTGCGTATATTTTATATTAGGTACTTAAGGCAGAGCTAAAACAAAATAAGACGAATTCTTTATATTTCTTGATGCATATATTCGAGAATTTTCTGCCGATTGTTTACACAGCCATCATAATTTTTGGCAAGAAGTTGGACATTTGTGTACATTTAGATTAGTGCAATCTTATGCAATCGTAGACTTATTATGTTTAGATACTAAAAAGCAAGGCTTCTTCTTGATTATCTTCATAAAATGCAGTTAACATAATAATACATTATAATAGATATTAGTATTTGACTGCACGTTTGGTACCACTGTCGGTTCGATTCCCGGCACGAAGCAACTCTGTGTGATTCACAAATTATTGTTTCGGGTCTGGGTGTCATGTGTATGTGTACTCGTATGTTTGTAAACGCACCCACGTTTTAAAAAAGTAACTTACTTTTACAAACAGTATTTAAATAAAAAGTGTTAGATAGCTAGGTCATAAAAGCATCAAGTCTTTATAACATAGCCCTATAATATATTCAACCAACATCTATGACCCAACATAAACATAGTGTCAACAATTTTACGACAGTAGGTAGGTTAACTACAAAAATATTTAAATAAATAAAACCTGATCTGATTGACACGTTACAAGTACCCTGACATTGACGTCACGAGACAAGATATACGATGATAAAATTAAAAAAGATATTGCTATTGCTGTATCTTCACTTATCAATCTTCATCAGCAGTTTTGAACGGGTCATGCGCATACGCGTGGGATTATGAAACGTAGCACTTGTTTGACGTCAATGGCTGCCACTACCCTGCACTTTCTCCACGAAACCGCACGAACAATGCGTGAGAACGTGAGTTTCGTTACAAATGTACAAAATAAGACTTTAATTGCAATGTAATTGCGCTTCAAATTGATTGATTGGGGGACTTTAGTTCCAGACGCTTCGTTTTTCACTTTGCTCTCGTGTGTCCTATTTTTTTTTTTAAATATCGTTTTTTAAATCGCAAAGTAGTTTAAATAACAGAGAATTATTTTACTCGGAACAAATTGATTGTGGCTAACATAATATTTATTTTTATTATCGAAAATAATTTTCCTTGTGGAAAAATTATAAGTATATTTCCTCAATTCATGCAAATACTTTATGATTGGGTATTTTCATTTGCGTAAATAGGTAATTAATTTACCTCGAAGAAAATACTTCTTTACTAACAAGGAAGGATGAAAGAATAATAATAATAAACAACTACTTATAGGTACTTATAATATTCCAGTTGTATATTACGTTAATTTAACCAAACATTTAACAAAGTAAAGATATTTCGTGAGACATACTAAATTATTTATTATGTTTATCGGCCTACTCACGTAAATTGACGAGGAACTCGACTAGTTTCAAGCCATGCCAGCGGCTCATGAACAGCAGCGCGAACGTAGCAGCACGACTGTTGCCGCGTTGTGTATAACCGAATACTGCTCATGAATATGAGCCTCCAGCATGACTTGAAACTAGTTGAGTTCTTGGTGAAACAGTTACATGAGTAAGCCGAAATGCATAATAATGAAGAATGATGTTATTACAAACAAATATTGTATAAAAAATGTCTTATGAAGCACGCAGAATTCAACTTAAAAACATATCAAAACTATGTCAGTATTAGTAGAGATTTAACGGCATTTTGAAAATTGTGCAGATTCTTTATTATACGCACGTAAGCACCTATAAGATAGAAAAATAAAAGTGCAAGAATAATGCGTAAGAATAAAATTTACTAACGTAATTAATTATTTATAACAGAACAAAACAACATGAGTATCAGTAATTATGCTAAAAACTTCGTTTATGCCAACAGTTTAAAAGACATCCAACGAATTCATGACTAGTTTTGGCGTTGATACATATCTACATAAATTCGATGACAACTAGGCGAGAAATTGCGTTTCAAGTATTTGAGAAAATTTCCATAATTATTAAGGATTGTGGTACAGGAATGTTTATAGCGACGCATATACATATAAATACCGCGAGAGTTGCAAAATTGCTTTTATGGCCTGTTTCACATTATTTATTATAGAGAACCGGTTACTGACGTCAATACCAAAGAAGCTGGTTCCGAATTAAAACGTCGTCTACCTAATGTTTTTGTTTTAAGATTACTTTTTGTACATAAAAAAGACTAAAAATATTTATATGGTTCGATTTTTAATATAAACTAATTAAAGCCAGTTACAAAAAATCTGATAAAAAAGTGATAAAGACGAAAACATTCTTAATTACTGTTTTTTTTTAAAACTTCGAAGTGATGGCCAAACATTCCTTTGCGTAATTAAATTTCATGTACATACTTCAGTATGTGTATAGTGATAATTTATTGACATACAAATTTTCCTAAAATAAATTACTAAAAATATTGCCTTGTTAATCTAATTTAAAGTTTAAGCATAATGGAATTTATTAACATAGTTAAATTTATAAATAAATTATTCCTATACCTCAATATAACATATTATTATCGATATATACATATATACTTCTACAACCTAAATATATAGGTAGATATATAGGTATTTATATTAATATATTATTGTAGTACATACCTACCTACATTTATTTTACTTACAATGTAGATATTACTTTTATATCGACTCAGTTTTTATTTAAGCGAAATATTTTAAATCTTCTTATAATCAAAATAAGAGTTCATTCATTCCTTTTCCAAATGAAAGAATGTTCTAGTAAAAAAATGTCGGTCAAAGACAACATTTTGTGCGTCGAAAACTTTTTACCTTTGCTTAAACCATAGACGGCTCTCTGACGTAAATACTCCTTACGGGCACTGAGTATTCAGGCTACATGGTATGACTCCATATTCACCGTGAATTACAATCAGGTACAAAGTAGGTCTGGTGAGGAGGCGGATCTACTTTGAACACGTATTGTGCCTAAGGTATCACCTAGATACAAAGGCCAGCATAAAACAAAAATTAACTGACTTCACTGAAGAAAGACGGTTAAAAAAACATTAAAAGGATCAAATTGACTTTGATTTCGAAAGTCAATTTGACAAAAGTTATTTTGACTATTTTAGTGTTCTTTTTAACCGGTTTTCTTCAGTGAAGTCGGTTATTTATAATTTTTGTTAAAGTTTTTTTTTTATTTAAAAATGGAATGATTGAATGATACCTAAATCCATGAATCACATTTTATGAAAGCAGGATGCAACTGACAATGGTGAAAGGGCGCTTTTGTGATTCACTCGTATAAACCATTAACTGCCGTTCCACTTTTTAAAAAATTTGTCAATTGTATGAAGAAAGAAGCGTTCAATTCGAACCCACGCTCGCATTCTCGTTGTACATCACAATGAAGAATCGAAAGCCATTTTATTTCGAACTAGCACACTCAGTACTCAGTTTTCACTCGTGTATCTCCTCTGCTGTTATTTGGTATCTAGGTCTTCATCGTCGTCGTATCATTACGCCTTTTATCGCCGAAGGGGTAGGCAGAGGTGCACTCGCACATTGCGGCACATAATACCACTGTACAATGCATGTGTGTCTTTTCACCATTTATGTTACAAGTCCCGTTAATAGGGGGTGAGCCTATTGCGTTGCGTTTCGTTGTGTGAGTGAGGTTGACGAATCTTCCCAATCCCCGATTCCTCTACAACTCTTAAATACCTAACCCCAAAAGGCCTCTGGTGTTTCGGATGTCCATGGGCTGCGGCAAACGGCTTGGCAAACCAAGGGCCACATTAAAAATCCGGTCCTCAAATTTTATATGAATGGTTTCTAAGATATTCTCATGCGGTCAGTTTTATAGCCGACATAGGTGGGCGACTATTAAAAGTATACAATGTAACTGTCGGGACCCTATAGCGAATTAATTTTGCAATCAGTATGCGCAAGGTTACCCACGATACTGCGGGTCCTCTGATACCGAGAAGTCAGCTGAGCCATAATTAGATTAGAATACGAGAATTAAAATGTATGATGTTATTTTTATATTTAAGAGCTCGTGTCACGGTTCACGGTAGTTGTAACGTTAAACAAAGAGAGGTAGGTAGCAATGATTACCAAATATGATCACCACAGTCTTATCGGATTCAGTATATCATTTAAAACACCAATGATAGTTTGAAAATTGGATAACACGACAGAACAGGACTAGGAACTAGAGGACGTGCATGTGAAACATATGATAATTTCTCATACATCAAATCATTGTCATGATAAATGATAAATTCCATGAAATATGCAGCAAATTACTCATTTGGGTCACAATCCACAATCAAGTCATCCGTTGTAAAATCTCGAGGATATTACACATCACTCACTCGACAAAACCCAAATACAATTTGACCGAATTTTTTTAACATTATATCCGTAACAATGCGTCATACACATACCAAGAGCACCACACCTCTAAATTGGAATAAAAAAATTTAGAGATACCATAATAAAGAAAAGGTACAGACGCTTACAGGAAAAGGTGCCAACAAAGTCTGTAACTGACTTTCAGCTTTATAACCTTGAGAATAAAATATAAATTCATTTAAACCCCTTTTAAAAAATAAGGGAAAATTCAGTGCTAAAACAATATAGAGGAAAATTAGTTCATTAGAAAAATAACAATGTAGTCTTTAAAGTTTAGGTAGACGACGATGCTGAATGTCCATCTGTCTGTTAAGCCGATTACGTACATATAAAAACAATTCCACAGTTTGTTCGTCACTTCTATTTATAAATGCTGAGACTCGGGACAATATGAAATTGTAATTGGAGTCAATGCTTCCCTGATTAAATAAACCCTGCTTCTACGAATCGTGTTGGGATAGGCTTTGTGTTCTTAGAAGATGTCTCCAGAAAAATAAACAAGAGATAAACATAAAGGTATCTATGTATCTATCTAGTTTAGTATACTATAGCGTTTTTATTTCCTCTGTTGATAAACACAGAAATGTATTTATAATATCGCCTTTTATTTATTTTTATGGATTAGGAGGCAAACGAGCAGACGCGTCATCTGATCCGTCTGATTAATTAGGTACAGAATTTCTTAATATTTATTTTTAGCGACTCCAATAAAAAACATTCCTCAATTCAGTTGTACCTAACTTAATAAAACGTTTCCACTAACTTTTTTAAATTAAACATTTAAACAATTTAAAAGAGGATAAACTAAGTACAAGACAGGATAAGCGTTAAATTTTACAGTCTAAAAACCCAAGTATTATACGGATGCCTATTATATTTAGATGCCTTTTAGAGAACAATAGTATAATAACAGAATACGTAGTAAAGAGAGCAAGCAGTCTTTTGTTTTATTTTCTAGGAATTAATGTAAGGAAATAGTTTTCCAACAGTAACTTCCTCTTAATAAAGAACAATACTAGAAAATTGTGTCAATTGGTATACTAAGTAAAATAGTACCCTTAGAAACGAGAGCGCGTTCGGCGCTTTGATTAGCCGACTCGAATTAAATAAAAATATTAATTAAATATACCAACAAATTCTAATCAAAGTGAATTTCGCTAATTGTTTTTTGTTCGGTTTTTATTATTTAGGAGAAGGTTATTATTAATACAAATTAAAATATATTAAGAGAAATTTTAACAAATGTGCGTAGAAAACAATTCCTAGACGAAACAAAATTCGCGGGGTCGGCTAGTTACTTCTATTACCAAAATATGTACAGTGAACACTGCTGTAAATGTAGGTTTAGTAAGAATTTTAGAAAACCCTTCTTAATGTTCCCCAACACCTTTTAAATAAGCCTACATACCTATAAATATTGATAGGACTCATAATTTCGACTACGTTGACTGTTCATTCAAGAACGGAAGAGAATATAAAACGATCGGAAAGAGCACATTGACGTGATTTTAGATAAATTTTAATGATTTAACTGGAATTAAGATTCATCAAAGCAATGAACGGTTGTTCTTTTATAACCGTTCAGTATCTAAATATTTATGTTTCACACATTTTTAAGTTTCTAACTGCCGCACTCTCAGACATTAAATGGTTTTGTTAATCGTTACTAAGGAATAGTTCTTAGTAACGATTTTGTTCCGAAAAAAGTGCTAAGGATTGGGTTAAGTAACCATTAAATGACATTGAGTATGACGATAAGTCAGTTATAACATTGACTCGAAACTTAACGTTGATGACTGTTGATCCATGATAAAGTATTCTTTTAAATAAACGATTTTTTTCTATCAGTTTTCTACGATTTATTGTAATTTGTGGTAACGCACGCCTTTTATCCCCAAAAAGGTAAATGATATTATTTTATTTTTGCAACTAGGTTAGAAGTTAACACTTTTACACGTCAAAGGTGCACATTTTACCATTTGTGTTATAATTCCCGTGTAATCAGGATGAGCCTATGCACATTAGCGAAAGACTAAAAAAAGTCCAGCCATACTTTGCCCACCCAGGTTTCGAATCCAAGACACTTTGCTCGGCAGTCGTATTTGCGACCACTTGACCAACAAGGCAGTAATAGTAATTTATGAAAACTTTAAAATATAATTATTTATGTAGACGTAATTTTGAAGCTGTAAAGTTTAAAAATGGTTAATTCATTCTATTATACTTTAATCGGGGTTACGTTATTAATGTATGCATATGTGTGTTTATTAGCAAATCTTAACAACGGGCGGTGCATGGTCATTTTGTTAATATATTAATTTATTGAGTTAGTTATGATTTTTTTGATTTAATAATGTGTGGTTATTGAAATATGAATGTATAATACGACTGCTTAGATGACATGGCATGGAAAAGTTCATTGATACATGTGACGTATTTGTTTATCAGTTTTTAATTCACTGTCTTGTACAGCCCCCGCAGTGTCAATGTGTTTAGACGGTCTTTCCAGAAAATTCTATATTTCCATGAAAAATCTACATGAGATGAAAAAAGTGGTAGCCACGTCAATGTACCTAATAAGAATTGAAAATCTCGCCAGGCGAAGCATGGGTGAGTGGTCGGAGCCAAGGTGGATGAGAAATTAAGAGTCACTGCACTACCTTTTTGAAAAAAAAACGATTTAAACGGATTTCCTAGAACGAGACTAGTGCGGTAGCGGATGGAGGCAACAGACAACGAGTAGTTGGAATACATTGTCTTAATATTTTTTGTAGAATTCAATGAACCCGGCTGCGCTCCGCGACCCCGTCGATATAAGGATTGTCGTGCACTTTCCGATAAAAAATTTTGTAGTTATAAACGCGACAAAATTTCCACGTGTAACCTTTAGTATTAGCATGTATATTAGCACGAATAATATGAATTCTGGAGTCGTTAAAACCAGATTTGTTAAATTTATTGTATTTCCTAGTTTGCATTTTGTTTATATTTGTTGTAAATGGCACGTGGTAAGTTTAGTCGCAGATGTGCGCGACATGTCGCAGTGGGTCGTGCGACAGGTCGGCGCGTCGTGCGCGTGGTGGGCAGGCCGCGCCGTCGAGTGGTGAGCACGCGCACATACATGACTCTCTGGATGACCGGTCCATGGCCGAGGTCGCGTTGAATATGCAGCACCACGAACCGCGTTTAATATTAATAGGAGCTTCTTAAAATACTACCTGGGGGACAATCAGAGAGATAATCGAATGGAGATATGAAATGTGAATGTAGATGGGGCGCTTGACCTGTTCGCCCTGCGCTCCCGCCATCTACGCCGTTTTGGGATTCCGCAGAAGCACATTCTAACAATGCTTTACTTGACAATTCAATGATGCCTCAAGAAGGAAATTGTAGTATAAGTACATGTATTAAAACTTACTGCAAGTGACATGGTGTTTGATTTTTGAATATCTACTAATTGTTGACTCGTCGTTTTTGTATCAGCCTTCAGTTTAAAATTATGTTAATTTAGTATTCAAGTAAATAATCCTAAGCTAACACATAACGATCCGTTACATTACCAAGCAGCAACCAAATATAATATTTATTCAAAATTAGTAAATACAAATAAGGATATTTAGTTAGGTAGGTACCTGAAGAGCTTTGATCTGCAATCATTTTTAAAAATATATTTAAAGGATACGTCAATAGAAATAAATAGAAATTTAACACTTTAAATTAAATTAATTACATGTTTAAAGATTTTATTGACAACATTTTGTGTTAACAGGTACAATTTTATTTCAAATTGGTTTCTTTGTATGTTAAAAAATATACTTATCTTTAGAATACATTTTTTCAGTATGATATCATGTTTTTTGCACGATTGGACCAGTAGCCCACGCGAATGAGAACGAAGACCGAATAATGATGAAAACTTCTACTTTCAGAGAAAGTTATACACGAGGTAAATAACCCCTGTCACCCTCGTCGGTCAAGTGGATGCCGATGCGGCTATGAGCCTAGGGATCCTAGGGTTCAAATCTTAGTACATGCAAATTCTTTTCGTTTTACGTTAGGTAGTGAAGTACAGAGACTGAAAAAGTTCTATGTGTGTAAAATTAGATGTATGTAATGTTATAAGTTTTATTGTTATGTATCTATAATAATGCAACTTATTAGTAATTGAATAAAGGTGGATCTCATAAATACACATCACACAATTGCGCATGTCGGAAAATAAGAGGCCGTAAAGAAAATATAGAAATACGTTTTTTCAAGTACTCGTGTATTTAAAGTGTCTTGTCTACGTAACATTGAAATTATAGGTATTAACCTCGTTCCCTCCACATATTTGAGAGTTCAAAAAACTATGTGTTTCTTATGAGAATATATTTCAATGTAAAAGCAGGGTCACTACAATATTTAATGGAGACGCGGAAACTCGTATAACTATGTACCTATCGTTCTCCCAACAGAAATCTAAGGAACAGAACACCAACTTGAAAAATACACTTTTTCCTCGTGTTAGGAAAATCCAGAACAAATATTTGCGTAATTTTAATTTCAAAATGTTCTTGGCGTAGTCTGGAATGATGGAGTCACTCTCTTTTACGATGCAACGAATTAATTATTATTGTAAGTATAACCATCATTTTTTTTTTCATTTTTTTATTGAATTTCTACAAATTGGATAGTTCGTAAGTATAAGATAGTTAGTAATTAGTGTAAATCTTCGTTAATGCTACGGGCAAGGTTAGTATGAAAGAAAAATAAAAGAAAGTTATAAAGATTTTCTGCTCAACTTATCAGAGATTATCAGCCATATTAGAAATTAGATTTGTAACTAGAATAGTCTAATATTTATTGCATGCAATACATTACTTGATCCGCGACTCCCAAGCTATGAAATTTTAAGTAGATTTCATCATGAAATTTTCATTGCTTTTTTGGGGTACTTTTTTTGTCTTGCGGAGTCAAAGTTTTGTAAAATATTCAGTTAAATATTAATTTATCAATGATTTATCTACAATCTTTAAAAGTTAATCAGATAGTATCTAAATAATTGTAATTTGGAGGCTAGTGAAATTGGCAAATTACTTTATACTATTAAAAATTACCTAAATTATGATCTACATACTAATTTAACATAAAATAAATTAATTCATTTTATTACTAAGATCATTTAAAGATGTTTGCAAAGTTTTTTATTTAACATTACATTTACATTAAATAAAAATAAATCCGATGAGAAAAAACGTCATCGACATTAGTAAACCCTTAAAGAATAACATTATAATTAAATATTGATGCTCAAAATCCCTGGGGCAGTCATGAAATACAAATTTTGAACACTTCTATGACGCCAAATAAACAGAACGACGTCAAACGTGGGAGACTTAACTAATTCAAATTAGGCATTTGCAAACTCATACTATTTTCATGAGAATATTGGGCTTTCATAAAATTGCAAATTAATGATGTGGTCTTTGGAAAACAATACATATCTATGGAGCTAGTGGAAAAATAGGAGCTGGATTTGAATATATAGTTAGATTATAAGTGTGGGAGAGCCATGCTTCGGCACGAATGGGCCGGCTCGACCGGAGTAATACCACGGCCTCACAGAAAACCGACGTGAAACAACGCTTGCGTTGTGTTTCGTTGTGTGAGTGAGGTTACCGGAGGCCCAATTCCCCCCTTCCCAATCTTCCCCATCCCCATTCCCGAACAACAACCCTTAAATTCCTAACTCCCAAAAAGCCGGTAACGCACTTGTAAAGCCACTGGTGTTTCAAGTGTCCATGGGCGGCGGCGATTGCTTACCATCAGGTAATACGCCTGCTCGATTACCGGCAAGTCCCATAAAAAAAAAAAAAAAAAAAAGATTGTTTACAGGGTAATCCCACAAGTATAAGTGCATAAATAAAAATGATTTGCTTTCTTGTATGTAGATACTTGATACTTGGTTTTGGGAATTTAAGGAAACGTACGTCACTACAGTTTTCAGTATTGCATCCGGTGGAAAAAAATCGTATTTACACATATGTATGTATTGGGTAAATTGACTTGCAAACATACATTTAAACCATCCTGGTTTATCCCATAAATGTCAGGGGAAAATACAGTGCGTCGTCTACTTATTAAATATTCTGGTTATGTCCAGATTCCGGACACCTACATCAATCTATGTAATCAATCGTAATATGACATACCAATTTGGTTTTCCATTGTGCAATGCTCTTCTTAAGCTTAATTTAAAACATTAATTGCTATCAGCTTACTCACATAACTGTTTGACTAGGAACTCGATTAGTTTCAAGCCATGCTAGAGGCTCATGGTCATGGAGGTCGTGTACCGCGCAATGCTGCTCATGAATATGAGCCTCAAACATGGTTTGAAACTAGTCGAGAACCTTGTCAAACTGTTACGTGAGTAAGCCGATAACATAATAATTAATTAGTATGTCTCACGAAGCTATAATTAAATTATTAATTTACCTAATTCATCACCATGATTATATCAACCGCAAGACGTCTACTGCTAAACATAAGCCTCCTCAGGCTCTACATTAACTAACAGATCCAGATCATCAAAAAATGCTAATATAAATAATTAAAGTCAACATTATTTATTTCAAACGGACCAGGTAGGTACTTTTGAACTTCAAAGCAAATATAAATAATATTAAAATTGTCTGTCTCTCGGTCAGTCCTCTAGTGAAGCTATTGGCTCGTTCCAAAGTGTAGATTCCTATAAGAAGAACGAGCGAGAAAGTCCATTTTTTATGGAGTAGTATACAAGCTGACGTATTATCTGATGGTAAGCAATCGCCGCCGCCTTCTGGGGATTAGTTTAAGGGTTATTGGGGAATCGGGGATTGAGTAGATTGGGAAGGGGGGAATTGGGCCTCCAGTAACCTCACTTACACAACGAAACACAACGCAAGCGTTGTTTCACGTAGGTTTTCGGTGAGGCCGTGGTTTCACTGCGGTGCAGCCGGCCTATTCGTGCCAAAGCATGGCTCTCCCACACTTAAAAAATCCATAGGTTCCACTTTATTTTAAATCCTCTTTAAAATGTTTGTGTAACTATCTAGTAGCTCTAGAACAACAAAAACTCTGTACTAAATTGTCAAATAAATATTTTGCCGTTGTTATTGAATCTATTTTCTTTTTCCGGGTACTTTTTAGCAACGAGGTCAAAATCATATATTCCCAGTACGGAGAGGCGTCCGCAATTGCGCTTTTAAATGAATTAATTGGACAAATGTTTCTAGAAAATTCCAATAACAATGTTCCAAGGTCTGTAACCTCATGTACGAGGTCGCATGGGAAATATAGTCTAGTATTTTTTTATTGTTTAATCTTATTACTTTACTAGGACCTATGATAAGGTTTTAAAAGGATTCTTATGTAATGAATTAATTAAGTCACATTAATTTATTTATTCATTATTTTACGTTTTTATGCAAAGAGTCTAGTCAAAGATATTAAAATAGGAGACGCTGTAATATGTGTCCTAATTATGGATCCAAACCATTGATCCCCTCATACATTAGACACAGAGACAAATACTTTCAACGTCATCAATGCATCCGTTCTGGAGTTCAATGACACTGTACTGAATACTTATTCAGTTTTCCACATACAAACACAATACATTAAAACACCATCTATATTTCGAGTACCGTACTTTAAACTGTCTCCCAAGTTGTTACCGAAAATCCTTAACTTGAAAATCCTGAAATAATCCTGTAATTATAACCACACCCACGCATAGAACATAATAAAAGACTCATTCTGATTAGTTATAGATATATAAATCAGTTCTATTTACAGAGTCCACTCCCTTCAAAGTACGTCATGTATAGTAAAGTATGATTGTGTTATGATTGTAGCGACCAAACGATGCGCGGGCGGCGCGGCGCGTGCGCTGTGTGCGGACTCATTGCGCCCGCACAGTGATTGATTCGACCATCCGCTCGCCGCCCACGAGCGCACACGCGACTTTATTTCCACCGAACAATAGATAGTTTTGACTTGAATAAAGTTAGTACTTGCTTTGATCCTTTTTGATGCTTTTTGATATCTAAGTTATGTTTATACATTCCGTGTAATTCATACAAAAAGCTGCTTTACTGTCGTTAAATGTGATCCTCTAAATTTTTCTCAGTTTACTTACTTTTTCTTTTCAGCCTGCAAAATATCCTTATTATAATCCTTATTGGGCAGACTTTGGAAAAATACAATAATATCCTTATTGGGCAGACTAAAAAAAGCAATGACCAGCAAACTGAAAAAAGAAAACCATTTTTTTTTAATCTTTTGCAAATTAATAAATTGAAGACCTTTTGAGAGGCCGTTGGGCTTCATATTTTATTTCTTGTGCGTCTTTTTTGTCGTCTGCGTTTCGTTCAGTAAGTGTGCGAATTGTACCTTAGCCACGCATCGCAGCCGTGCTCCATCGTTTCATATTAAAACTGAGAGCCTGTCACGCCCAATTATGATTTAACCCACGTTTAACCTCAATTGGTTAACAATCACTCATTTTCACGCGACGTTACATGATCACCACGTGGTTTAGATTTATTTATAAATAGAGAAATTAATTACTATAATTACAGTCTAGTTTTATCATTTAAAGGGGAATTTATGTTGATATGTAATAAATGAGGAAGTTATTAATCGGGTACTTAGTATGCAAATGGCGAGTGTACATTTGTAACCAACTTAAGACTTTTATGAAGAAAGTAGGAATTCATGTTATTTTATAATTATGAAAAATATAGTGTTGCTGAAGAGAAAATTCGGTTACTTAACTAAATTAAACGGCGTGTATAGATACAGAACAGGGGTTTTTTACATTTAATCGGTCGACGTTTGGCCGCTATTTCGCCTGATGGTAAGTGATGATGCCGATGCTGCGGCCTACGATGGAGCACATTTGCCCATGAGCAACCTATTCTTATATTTAGAATAGGTTATATCCATCAGGAAACACAGACTCTGGCCAGGAGTTCCACTCCCTAGCAGTTCGCACAAGGAAGCTTGAAGCGAAGCGCTTCGTGCGAGTGGGTGGGATATCTACCTGGGGTGAATAAATGTTGGGAAAATATTCAAACATCTATTCACCACTTTCAAATATTTATTCAGCCTTTGAATTCTATTCACCCTGTTTTACGGTACGTAAATATTCAATTCTCATACAAACATTAACAGAATATCATAATATTTATACAATAATACCTATAGAACAACTAATAATTAGGTATTGTAAATAATACCTACCCATACGTTACAACATAAAGCAATCAAAACCATCGTTACATAGTTATTTTATGGTACAATCTACGTATCGAGAGAATGTACCGATTACATATGAGAAGCACGTGAGATTTCTTATCAACAGTACTTAATCATAGAACATATACAATATACACACCTTTAAATATATAGATTTACAATTATTACATACTTATATTTCCTTACTCAACTGGTACAACATTGAGGCAATTTCGAATTTCCTTAAAAGGAATTCTATTCGTATTTTTAATTTCTATTACCATACGATGACGGAAAAGGGAGCGACGAAAACATTATAAAATATGCGCTGAGTTCAATCTCCGGACGCGAAAACAAGAATAAACATTAACGTCGAGATCCGAGGACAGCTAGCGCCATCTTTTTTTGTGAACCGAAACTAATTGTTACAGAAACTGAGAGTTACGAATTTTGCAAATGGACGAACTAACTTATAGTTAAAAGTTGTAAGTTATATGATATATGAATCCTTGACATTCATTATCATAATAAAAAAGAAAAAAAACTATTAGTAAAGTGGGCAAAGTAGGTATTACTGGGGTGTTTTCGGTTTTTCGAAAATTTCTCAGTAGTAGCACGGAGTCTGGAATTGTTTCCAGTATATGGCAATAGGCTCACCCCCTATTAAATGGGACTTAAAACACAAATGGTGAAAAGTGGGTGTATAGCGACATTACGTGTCGTAATGACCACATCAGCCTCTTCGGGGATAAAAGGCGTGAAGTTACATTCGTCATCATCATCATCACTTTCATTAAAAGCTTATAAATGGCCACTGCTGACCAAAAGTCTCTCGCACGGAGAAGGTTTGAGCATTAATCAGCAAACATAGGGTAAACTTCAGATAACTATAGCTAGCATAAACCAACTTACGTCAATCTGAATTCCGGATTTTGTGGTACTACTGAGAACTTTTCAAAAAGGAAAAACCCTATAACGAAGTAGGTATGTATAAGTCATCATCAAATAACGCTTACTGAGTTTCTTTCATACTTTACCGCAAATGACCTAACACCGATTAATTTATCCAATTGATTGACGGTTCAATTAAAATACGAAAATCTTATTAGACTCTACAGACAGCTACTGCCATGGGTTTCACCCCTTCGGCTCGCTTCCTATTGATAGTAGCGTAATGTAAAATAGTCTATAATCTTCCCTAACATATGGACTATCTAACACCAAAAGAATTATCCAAATCGGTCCAGTGGTTTACGCGTTAGCAGAGACATACTCGTAGATATGAGTTACTTTCGTATTTATATAATTTTTCAGCCACAATTCACAACTCAGTTCCTATTGATGATAACGTGATGTTTTATAGCGTATAGCCTTTCTCGATAAATTGCATCTGATTTTAGAATAACTCTTTTTAAGGGAGGGATAATCATCCAATGACTTCTCCCGCGTTGGGCGAGGCGACGCGGAGTGCTAGATTACTGACTAAAAACTACCCCATTCCTACTCCTGCTTTTCGAGCAAACCCGCTAAACCCGCTAGGTAGTCCGCAGCTCCTATTAGAACTAAGCCTAACTGTTGAAACTCGGTGGCTGTTGCGCTATACTTCTCCGAAGAATAACTAGGGCTAATATTAAAATGAGTTCAGTACTCATGATAGCAAGACAAGTACAAATTGTTTTATAGCTTCATTATTCATTACTTCACGTGACTATTGCCCATCAGGGTTCAGATAATCACGAGTCTATATTCTGACGATTATTTATGTCTTCATAACTATATAATTAGTTTACCATTATATAACAAATAATTAGCCATTGTTTTGCTACGTAATAGTAGTAGCCATCTTGGTTTCTGATAAAGGGTACAGGTGACTATGTGAAGGGTGGGGTTAAGTTATTTTAGTAACATAGTATTTACCTGCTCTAGACTTAGTTAATGAGTCCATTTCATTTACATAGCGTATAATTATTATATATGATTAGCTGAATGTACCTAAATTAGATAATAAGGTATCCATTTGCACACAATCCCCTTAAAATAATAAAGTATTTAGCTAAAAACTTCGCCTAACATCTTCACAAATGCATACATGTAAGTTTGTATTACAAAACGACTATATGTAGTCATTCTCATTCTTTCTAGAAAAAACACGGTTTTAGCCTTTCCAAGGAGAAGATAGTGCACTGAACTACCTAATTAAATACAAAACCCTTTTGTGAGTTACATTGTCTCCGTACAAAAAATAGAAGCGTAACATACAATAAACTGTTATAATAGGTTCTTGGACGACGTCACTCACACAATTATTCCCCAATTTCTCAAAAACCCTTAAATTCATTACCCCCAACAGGCAGGCAAAGCACTTGTAACGCCTAGTGTTTCGGGTGTACTTGTTTACTGGCTTAAAAAGGTAAAGAAAATAAAACTTGATTTCATCGAAATGCAATAAACTTATAAACTAATGGAGTGAGTTCACAAATGACTGATTGATGAGGATTGACTCAGTATAATACCCATAAATTGATTAAGATTCTTCTGTGAATCGCCTGAGTTGAGGCCGTGGGAAATATGATCGAGCCGCTAGTGAAAAATAAGTATGAAATCGGGTGATGGATGAACACAATTAACAACCCTTTTAAGGAGAAACAATTAAGTAACCATTAGTTAATTACCATAAGTACCAGCCTATAGTACTTAGGTTCTAGCTGAACTCTTAACATAACAGACACTAGAACATTTTTCGTACGATGATACATGTCAAAAAATTTTTCCTCATGACGTTTTTAAATTTTATACCAATCCATTTAGATTTTTTTTCTTTTTTGCGACTTTTAATATCTCCACTGAAAAACCCAGCTTGCTTAATTGGAAAGTACCTATTCTAGTAATTTCCAGTGAAGCTATGGCAATATAAAAAACAAACTCACTTTTCCATCATAAGTCACTACCACAGCAACAACTACTAGTAAGCATTCCAATTTATACGACGACAATCACTATAACAAAATTCTTTTCTATAATAGAAACTGTGATAAAAAGGTCTTTGGACCTTCCGTAACTCTGAACTGGTCTAAACAATAGGAGTTCAAGACCCTTTGGGAGGGAAACTGAATTGATCAAAGTTCGTTTTATTTTAAAGGTGATGCATCCCATCTCTAAACGTTTGACGTGAATGACATCAGACGGCCATTACAATACCATCATACATTCATGGATGTCGATGTTCCTTGTAAGTGCTTTTCTTTATGTATCATCCCGATACCAATAAATAAATATAAGACTGAATTATTTATTATGCATATTCGTAAACACCTGAAAAAATTTCAAAATCTTTAGGCATGAGTTTAAATTTGGCAAAACGTAAGGAAAAATTCGACATTTTCCTCAAATAATTTACAAGGTTCTGGAAGGGTATTTTTATTTTCAAGATCATCAGTTGTTGCAATATTAATGCATTTTTGTTTCAATTTCACGAATTGTTCTGTACATAAAAATTCGTGATGGCCAATGGCAAAGTCTTTACTGCTCATTGTAGAACATTCTTATACATGATTGATTGCTTAGCTAATTTTAGACAAGTTGTTTAAAATTATAACACTTTGCATTTAAAACACATAGCGTGAGAAGGTGCAATTTTGTATAACTTGTATTCTAAGTTCTTATAACTTTCTTTTAGAATGAATCCCTATTTTAAGTACTTTGCGAAAGGGGAAAATAATCAGAGGGATCATAAAAGACTAATAAAAAGAATTTGCGATTAATTATAGGTATAGACGACTTTACAAGCAATGACAACTATGCATGCCAGTTTCTGCTTACAACATGACTCTTAAATAACGGCTTTAAAACACGAAGCGCCTTAAGTAATGACGCTGAAAGACCCCCCAGTGTCGATGTGCTGTATAATCAAATCCTCGAACTCTTTGTCACCAAGGCATGCTGAAACGCAGTTGTCATCAGCATATTTTCCCTCGCAGCGGATTTTCCTTATCGCTAATATGTACATGTATTCTGCAAAAAGGGACCGCTGTCAACGTTGATGAAAGCAAACACGATCCATCAGGATCAATAATGCATCTCTTGCATAATGCATAGTCTTCGGTCAGAAGTGCATTTACCTCGAAACGTCTGCATTTTTAATGTGATCTCCGATGATGGAGCGTTGCCCTTTGCCCTACACTGTTATGAACCTATCCCATTGAGTGTGATGACCACAAACAGATGAGCATTGTAAACAGTAACCCTCAGCCTGATAGATGCGCATAGAACATTCTACTGTAAAGTTACTCAATAAACAGAGAGGTTAACTGATATTTCAATAAACAAGCTCGTCACAACCCACGTCACTAGAACAAAATTTATTCCAGATACCTCATTATCCAATGATTAGTGCTAATCATATGCTTTCACTAGTATTTTTGCGGTCAGATATTTGTATCGGAGAAACCAAGTTTTACCGACGTTACTGCGGTTACGTTATTTCTAACCACGTAAGATGAGGAAAATCAGAAACAAAATTCTAAGTAGATTATATTAAAAATCAATTAGCTGTGAATTAATCGAAGTCCCGCCTACTGTATCTAATGTAGTGACACACTTGGTTCAAGTCACGTAGGCTTCAATCAAATTAGTTATAAAAATATCCTATCTCTCTTTAATGAGAGCAATCATCACAAAAATCGTACTGTCCCTAATGTGCATCGCAATAATTTAATAACCGCAAACAAAATTGATGTCGTTACTCATTATCATTAATTGCCATGTGACGTGCTAAATGATATGGTTAGGTTTATGCAACGAATAATGCATAATTTAGATACACTGATTAGGTAGGCCGTGGATAAATTGAGGTTCTCATGACCCCGTGCGTACTATTTCAGTAGGCTTCATTCATAACGTGCTAGTCTATCTCCAAGCTATACGTATAAAATATCGAAATAGAAAATGTAAATATCGAAATATTTCAAACACAGTGATCAAAATAGAAATTGAATATGAATCATTACATTTCCTCAAGTTGATATTATAGCAATTCCTCGCTGCTGTTTCAGCTTTCTTCTTCACCCAAAGAGTTGTATCACAAGCAAGTTAACCTCAGGTTATTTTTATGAGCTACGCAATTTAATCTCCGGTCCACCATATTATACCAATTTTCCTTTCTTAACACTTGACATTTTCCAACACAACGTGCAAACATAGATAATTTAAATAAAGAGTCCAGTAAAGCAAGTAAAATGAGAAAACATGAAGCTTGGGACGTTTTCCTTCGCTCCTTGAGATGTAAATAAATGCAAACATTCACATCAAGCACTAGGCATTAAGTATTAAAGCGAACGTTGACTCGTGAATTTAATAAAATTAAAGTATTTTATCTGATTATAGAAATACGAAATCATAAATATAAATTGTGGCAAACGTGCATAATGAAATACCTATTCATGCATATTAACCGAGCGAAATGTTTGGACAGCTAAAAATACAAACAGCGTAATTTAACACGTTTTTAGGAACTACCTAATACGGAATTGTAGTGAATTTGGTATTTTCCCGGTAGCTTAACTGAACTCATCCGTTATTGGGATTCACAGGTGCATGTGTACATAATTGTAACAATGAAACACATCCGTGAGTAGAATTTAAGACATGAGAACCTAATTATATTTTATCTAAGAACTTATATCATGGTATCTGTAATTCTGAAAACTAATGTTTCTAATATTAAAAAACACATATACGCACCTCCCCCCTCATACTCACTCCGCACGTTCACACACACACACGCACACCAACACACGCACACCCACACACACACACACACATACCCACAAACGCATACCCACATACACTTAAGAGCGCAAACTAAAAGATAAATTTTACTTGTTTTACTTACTTTACTTGTTTTATTTTATTTTACCAACTGTTTTGAATTGTTACTTTTTTCACACTTATGTATGTCGTTACTGTAAATTAGAAAAACGAAATTACCTAATCACAAGCAAAAACTTGCTTAAAAGGCAATTCCTAAAAATGTACATTTAATGAAATAAGTGGATGAAATAAATAGTTTTAATTTTTTTTTTTTTTAAGAAAAAAAAATAGCGCAACTGAATAAAAACCTTAATTATATGCAGATAGGATACAGTTTCACAGTTACATAACACCATCCATAGTTATGTTAGGGCACGCGCCTTCGGCTACAGACCCTAGAGCCTACGTGACTTCTGTCAGGGCACGTAGCACCCACCTACCTAGCCCTAATCGATTTACATTCAGAATCGATTTGATGACCGGATTCTTAATGATGACTCAATTATCTGAATAAAATGTTTACTTATGATTATATCGAATGTTACGATTTATGTTTTACGTCGTAATTTTTAAATTTAAAGTATTCATAAATAAATATTGTGAAATAATGATTATCAAGTCAAACTATTTAACGACTTAATCAAAGTATGTGTTGTCGATTGTGGATTACGGTTAAGTTTAAGTTATATTTAAGTTTGCCAGAACGATTGATAACTTGTCCGAAATGAGACCAAAATGTACATTTAACTAAGCTTTCTGATTCTATCAGTTAAATTTGATTATCCATATAAATGCCAAATTGAGATGATACTTATGCTTAAAACTGTTAACTTTCGTTTGGAGAAACTTAGCGATCACCCAATGCTTGAATTACGACAACTATTCTTAAATGATAAATGATAAATAAATGATATTTATTTCTGTGAATAGATAATAAAATAACACTTTTACACGTCAATATTTCAAATAGCTAGATGAGGCCGGCCTTACATATACGAGTATATACCGAATCGGTTTAGTCTGTCTACCTGTTCGTTCTAACGATTTTACTTAATACTTATTGATTTTTATTTACAAGCGGCTAAACTCTTAACATCATGCCCCGTTTTATACAAGATTAAAAATAATATGGTGAAAACTCGACATCATTTCATTTATTATCATTTATCGTAATATCTACCTTAATAAACCCAAAACAACTACCTATATTATTGATAAAGAACACAATTCATGGAGTACCTAAGTGCATAATGTTCAGGCAATAATCGAGTATTATGTACCTACCAGGTAACCCTACTTTAAGTACTAAGCACTTAATACCAATACCACCTAATGGTTTCACGACAGGTTAATTTATTACATAAAATGGTATCTATTGTTAATCAAACAAATGGCACCATTAAATAACAGGCCATCTTATTTTTATATGATGTTATTGTAAACAATGTCCTTGACGTCATTGCTGATTTTATTTATACACAGCATTATTTTATATTAATTGATATTGTAAGTGTAATTGAAGGAGACCGATACTCTTCAAAAGGTATTTACTGTAAATAGTAGATATGTATATAACTATATAGATTTACAATTTGGGCCCAGATTCTAATTTTTCATAGTCATGATAAATTCTTATTCAATACTCGGATAAACCACAACTTTAATAAAAAAAAAATCTATCTATTCTATATAGCTGTATCTCAACCAATTACATTGGGACCCGTGACTTCCCAGTCTCCTTTACAGGTAAAAAATCAGGACATCGATACGGTAACTTGTTATTGAATCAAAGTTTCAAATTAAATTTAAAAAAGATTTGGGAAGAGGGACCGTCTCGAATAGCTCATGACGGGCCATTGTTATTATAAATATTTATAAATAAGGTATGTATGTACTTAGTAGGAATCGTTAACAGGAGATCTTGCGTGTGTGAAATGTGGAAGGGTCTTAAACATAGAACTCACGAATTACTCGACCAAACTAAATAAATCTTTGTGTCGTGTTAAGACAAGGTTTCTATAAAATTCGGAGCGGCGGACAACGTAACAGGTCACCGGGGCTCCGGCTCAAAGCAGGAAAAGAAAACAGGAACGGGGTGGTTTTTAGTCAGTAAGAGTCTGACACGCCCTCTCGCTTCACCCAAGGCGGGAGAAGTCATTGGATGAATTTGCAGCCTCAAAAAAAGGTTTGTATAAAAGAAAAAAAAATAGTCAATTCACTGGGAACATTGGGCACAGCCGTAAACAATTGATACTCGGATGAAGTCGCGGCGGGTCGCTAGTAGGTATCAAAACAAATAATTATGCATGATTAAAAAAAAAAAGGTCAATATCACCCAGAATCAATATAAAAACTAAAGAATGTCTCTCAAAATAACAACATTTGTTTTTAGCTTTCAGAATTCATAAATATTTTCTAGGAAGAGTCTAGAACTATCGGTGGATAAATTTTAATACTTTAATCCCTATCAAATGATTCGATGCGCTTCGATCACGTATGGTTGGAACACGCTTCATTGAGGAGTGTGGAGGCACTTTACAAAATCAATTGTGTATAAAATGCATTTATTGCTTAAAAATTTAAAAAGCGTAGCGCGCACTTTAATCATTGTAGCATTTTCTAGTGCCGTGTACGCGTTTACAAACATCGTACATACCAATGAATATGATTGGTGGAAGCCAAACGCATCCTTAGCAACTTAGGATATCACATGTCTGGTGGAAAAGCACCCTGATAATTATTGTACTCTGCGAGAATAACCCCTACGGACTACGTCATATCGCCCACAACATATGACGTGTCCGGCGCTTGCAAAAACACAAGACCACATTCTAAAGCTTTAAGCTCAAGAAGTCAATCGAAGCAAGAAAAGGCTCCACTATCTGAATTGTTCATTATAAAATTACTTATCTAATGCGGAACAGCTGGTATCTACCATTGATAAGTGAATAATGGGTTTCTTATGTGGTGTGATGTGTATTCTAACTTATCAATAGATGTTTGCCAATATTAAGCGTGTTGTGTACCTATAACCTTATTTTAATAATGGGTAAAAAACTTTAAGGTTAATAAAATTGTTTTGAATAAAATTAAATTAATAATATTATAAGACAGGCTCAAATAGCTAAATCTAAGTAATGCACGTGTCCGAAAACAAGTAAAACCAAGAAAAATATTAACCGGATCAGTAAGTAACATTTTACAATGTTTAAAAAAAATACCATTGACGTCATAACGTCTACCCAGACAATACCTACCTGGTCTATCTACCTATAATAATATAGGTCTCTATGTATATTGAATAACTTGTTGCTATCTTGTCGTACAATATGGATATTCTATAAATATTAGAAGTTTGACTTTAATTCTTTCCAGGTTTTAATTTTATTTTTATCATTATTTTTAAGCTTATTAGTTACCGAAGTTGCCTATTATCTAATCTACTTTGACGAAACAAAACTCGAGACCATAAATTATTTTGGTCGGCGTAAAAGTAGCAACTGGTCGACTCACGAAGTGTAAACTCTGTGTGACTTATCATCAAATTTTTTAACTACAAAAATATATTAGCAAAAAAGGAAGGTAATATCTGTCTGGTCTTATGTGTATGTAAACTTGTATACTTGTTTGTAAACGCACCACACACACGATACAGGAAAAAATATTAGAATGGGAAAAATATTTTCGTAAAAAAAAGTTAGGTACTAGATTCAGAAACGAACTTTACACCTTATTATGTAAAGTACAATTTAGAAACCAAAGAATCTACCAATCTCATATTTCAAAGACAAGACAGCCAAAAATCACTTCAATTTTTTATAAGTACCTGTGTACCTACTTAGGATCTACTCAACAGCTGCGCCTGATCAAATATTGAAGAGAAACATTCAAGTGTAACATTGTTGCTGTGCCGACACAATAAGGCACAAGTCGGCACAACACACGTAACGGTAACGTAAATAACACGCAGGTGCGAGGCATATAACACGTTGCTTCCAAAGTTATCTGATTTAAACGCAGTTATTAGAATGTTAGACTGTCTATAAAGCCCGGTTTCCACCACAAAAGAGTAATAAGTAGGAAATGCTTTAAGAGAAACGCATTATTTTTATAGTATAGGTTTATATTTCCATCAATAGAGAGTCAGATACTTGATTTCTCCAACGAGCTCACTTGGACCCTGTTAAGCAGAAAAGATCCAGTCAACATTTTTCAACATTTTATTACTTTTGAGTAAATTAAGTTTAAAGTTAGGCAAATACTAAAAAAACCGTATGATACTAACTGTAAGGCTTTTAAGTAAACTTCATTTATTCAAAAGTAATAAAATGTTGGAATGGAATTGAATAGTGCCCAGTACCTATATGGCAATAGGTACACCCCCTATTACATCTGCGTAATAAAATGTTGGCTAAATCTTTTCTGCTTTTTCTACACGCTCGGCTCGGCTCGTCCCGACTATTTATTGGTGTACATACAAGTATGCAGTTTGCACTTCCGAGTTTAACGAAGTCATTAATTGGTCCTTTCCTCTCGCGATGGATACCGGGCTTTAGAGATAAACTCAAGCCTTCTTATATTTTATTCTTTGAAAAATCATAGTAGATAATAACAAAAGGAAAATCTTATGATAGGCTTGCCTGTTATACGTAGGATTCATTAACATTTTAGTGAATGTGCCTACTTACACTGCGCGAAATAAAACGCTTGACATTATGTTACAGTGTAAAGTTATATAAATATGTATGCAGATAGGTACATTATTATTAACCAACTTCTTTACTTTCCTTTCTTGATGACCATCGTCTACACATATTCTAAGTAATATAAACGCATGATCCAATTATGTACGTATGTATATATAAAAAAGTTTTATTAAATGCAAAAATTTAGAAAGAATTCCGAGAAAATTTAAAAGAATCCGTAATATATTTAATACAATAGACTACCTATTCTGTGTGTGTTTATATATTATAGGCCAGTAAATGAAATGCCCATGTTAAGCCATTTTTCTCAAAAGCCTCTGGAGTTGGTATCTAAGCGGAACTTTAAAGTCACAATAGCAACAAGGATTTATTCATTTGCATAACCTTAATCTACATAGATTATAATTTGGTTATTTAAAAATAAAATAAATAAGTAAATATTTTTATTAACTAGGTAATTCTCCGAAATACCTTAATATTTATCAGAAGAATCAACACTTGTTAAGAACAAGATTTGTTTTATTTGCATTACAATACGAATACTTAAAAATAAAGTAAATAATAAGAAGGCAGTTCTTCTAGAAACGATACGCATATTGACGTTTCTGTGTCCGAAACCCTAACCACCAGTAGCCTGGAACAGGCTCCCGCTACTGACCGGTTCCTATCATTATAAATTATAAATATATTTTCTCTGTTTTATAAGTAGTATTTAAAAATGTAATTTTAGAGGAAAATAGATATATGAAAAAAATGTAAATAAGGTAAAGTGGGTATGTGTAATAAAATTATACATAGGATTCTAGTTTCAACAAACAACAATGTCTGTGAGATTCGTTTTAGCATTGATTTAACGAAGCTTGTCTAGAAGTGGCACAATTATTTTCCTTCCTTTCCTCAAATACCTAAGTACTATTTAACTCATAGTGCTTTTACATTTATAAATGAATAATAATCAAAATATGTTACATCAACAGAGGTAATTTTGCAAAAATATAAGTTACATCAAACTGCAATGGGTAAGCTATGTGAAACTAAAATAAATAAAAAATTAAGAACCCTTTTACATACTAGACAACCTAGACTAAAAAACCAATCAAAGTAAATTAATTTCGCAAAAAAAATGCCATTGCAATTATTAACATCGCCACGCCAGCGCATGGAGGCATGCTGGTCATGAATGCGGCGCCCGCGCAGCTCCACGCCTTGTAGGTATGTAGTAGTGGTACAAGGCGATCACGTGACCATTGACGTCAATGCTGACCTCTGCCAGCGGCATCGCGCCTGCCTCCTGCCTGCTTATCTCACTCGAAATACCCTACATAAACGAACAATTACATGTATTCGCAATAATGAGGTTATTAAAAATCCGTTGTTATTATGTTTGTAGTACACAATTACTATGTTTTGTGAGGATAATCTAACTATACCAGTACGTATGTAATTTATTTAAAACTTCCTAATGCATCAAAATTCAATGAGACGTTAGTTAAAAAGTTCTCCTATCAAAAGACCTTGCTATGTATATCCTAGGTAAATACCCAAGCTCGCAGCGTTACATAGAAAAGAGATAAGTACGTTTATCATGAATGTATAAAGAATGAGAGGTATCATAATGTTGGATGAGGCATCGTACACAAACAACTGAAAGTCCTTGCCGTTTCCTTGTTCTCAATAATTACTTAATTTTCACTAATTTAGACATTTGTATGTTTTATGGTCGACTGGTAGATAGTTTTATTGTTTTAAGCTAAGGTTACTTGGTAATTTAGAGATAAAGTAATTAGTAAATAATTATACGTGTATAAGACTGTTTTTCGTGAAAAATACATAGGATATAGGTACCATATTTGATTGCACGATTGAAACTGTGGCTGGGCAACCGGCTGCCGCGTAAAGCGTAGCGAGTTTAGCTGTTTAGCATAGTAGCGTATAGCGAATTTTTCGTGTCGTGGGTGCGTTTACAAACATACAATTTCACATACACATCATACACAGACCCGAAACAACAATTTGTGGATCACAAAAACATTTGCTCCGTGCTGGAATTAAACCTGCTACCGCTTGTACGGCAGCCAGTTACCCACCTACCGCGTCAACCGTGCAGTCAAAAAAATATATGTATGTATGTATGTACCTACATAGTAGTGATGTAACGAATACCTATCGTTTTATTTCAAGTATTCACATTCGCGACTGTCTAAAACATGATATTCATTACAAGGCAAGTACATAGGTACTGTATGGTCATAATTATGATGTATGTATAATGTGTATGTGCGCAAACATTCACATTCCCATGTGAAAGGAAGCGTGCTGATCGCTATCCGACCAGTTCAGTCACAATAAGTACCGGACACGGATATCATAACTAAGGCTCAAAAATGCGCACGACAATAATTAGATTGTAACGATATTAGTGAGACAAAATGTGTTTGCATATTCATTGCATTTGCATTACATAGTTGGCGCAATGAATAAGTGATTAGGTTCTGAGACAATGTGTTACGGATTTGATTCCTGCACTGTTTAATATTTGTGTGTGGTCCAGAAACTGCTATAGTTATCAAATCTGAGATGGAATTTTTTTTTTTAATCCTAAATGGATTTATATAAATTAACGTGTAGACATAAAACAATCCCTTTGACTAAAAGCCTTATTGTACTGTCATCTATATTTTTTTAAGAGGGGAAAATCATCCAATTACCTCTCCCACCTTGGGCGAGGCGAGAGGGAGTGTCAATCTCTTACTATCTAAAAACCACCCGTTCCTACTCCTGCTTTTCGAGCCAGTGCTAACCAAAAGTACCTATTTATCTAAATATGCCACTTCATTTTTTTTTTTTTGAAGTTGAAAATCTACGTATTGGAATATCGAATAAAAAATGTACATTTCTATAGAGACGAACGGGCAAGAAACTCTATGGTAACCCGAGATAAGGTACATAACCACTTCAAAGTACCAGTAGGTAACAAATACCTACAATTTAATATAAACATACGATTATTTCATAGATTTGTATATTGTTATGGGAACAACAAGTCAGGAGTAATGTTATGTCATACGACTTTGGCCTTCAATATTTACCGTTAATATAAAGTCACGTTCCTGCTATTATTATTATTTACTTGCCACACGTTTATTTTTGTACCTAAAACAATTTATGAAATATATTACACACATAGAGGTATCATACAGATTTTTATATTCAAATCGCGAACTTTTCTTTGTAAATACAACGAATATATTACACAGCTACCAAGTAAGACGTGAAGTCATAGAGGCCATAGAAAAAGGGATTATGTTTTTTTATTCAAGGTACTATTGGAAGCAACAAAGCTTACGCGAGTGGTGGTTCTTATGGTAAGCGGCTACCGTAGCCTAAGTAGGTAGGTAGGGCCATAACAACTAACTTAAGTAGTGCATTGTTAACTATGTAGGAAACTATAGTAGAAATGCGCCATTTTTCCGAGGAGCGGAGCTGCCGACGATTTCAAACAGTGGCTTGAGCATCCATCCATTTTGTATGTGATACATATGTTGTACACAATAATTGTTTTTTTTCTATTTCGAGAATCCTCATTATCATCGGACAAATAATCTCGAATAAAATTTTTAGGTCGAAAAACATGTATACTTAATATGAAAACACAGGTTTCCATAATTATATATACTAGTGGTCGCCTAGTGGCCGAAATTCGACCATATATGATTTAATTTACAATACCACTTAACGTACGTTGAAGGATAATTTTTATTTAATTCAAACTCTTTTATAAAACTCTTTTCATATGAGACGTGAGAATATCATCGCAATGTCTATCGATTTTGACGTTTTGTCAAATACGATCAGATACTATGCATGTGTGTGTAATGTTTTATTTATTGATTTAATGTACTTTATAAGCATTATTTTTGAAAAATATTAGCGTTATGCACTTCTCCTACACATAAACTATAAGTATACCAAATTTTATGCTCCCACGTCCGCGCAATTTTCGTAAAATGTGGTCCAAAGTTTTTGCATCACGTATTAATATATAGATTTAGTTTTGACAATTCTCATTCACAGCACAGAGTCTGAAATGGTCTGAAACATGGGACACATAATTTTTCATACTGTGCCCATAGCAAAGTGCGTTGTATTGTTATCAATCCCTTCCTACCTACATATTGATAGTGAATCAATAAATTATTATCATTAACTCTTTCATTGATAAAGCAACTGTAAACACAGTTTACAGTTTCAGGTTTGGTTAAACCAGATATAATATGGACTTAATAATTATTTACATTTGATAGTACAAATGATTTTTACAGGCAGATCTATCGTTAGCCGCCTTTCATAAATAGAGAATAATGCTACTCAGTATTATTATATGCACACATACAGAAAAAAAAGTTTTAATTATTCAATGCTAACATACATGTAGTAACATGACATGCTACAAAATACATAACTTTCTTCCTATCGATACATCACATACTTGAGATGTGCATCTTCCTCGCACAGCTTAGTATCGGTGGAAACGGTCACATAGTTTCACAGCTTAGCTATTACATCTTCGTAGCATAGCTACATAGCACATCACTGGTGGAAATGCACCCCAAAAGCATCAAAACCAACGAAACAAAATACTATAGACATGCTCCAATACTAAGGAACACAAACAAATAGAAAGTGATGTTGTTAATACATAATGAATGAGACGAAATGTTGAAAACACTAATCAGGAATTCAGGACAATCAATAATATATAAAAATGGGAAAGTATATCAAAATATTGTAATGAATTTCAGACACGTTTTCCCAACGAGTGCTCGCAATTCAAAGTGGACACTTACACTGAGAAAAAGCAGCCGATGCCACGTGACTTGGCTTGATTTATTATTCATGTTATGCCACGTATAGTTTTCCTTTTTATTCTAACAAAATTTCATTGAAATTTACAATGAGATGATCCTGTGTAACGTGTATTTTGACAAAGATGTAGTGGTGTTATGCACCTGCCATCACAAAAACTAAAACAAATCTGAAAAAGATAAGCAATAAACTAAAACTATTTAATTCCTATATTTTTGTAATATCTATTCTAGATAATATATTAACTATAATTATAACTAGTTAATAAGTTAACAATAAGAATATTACTGACGGGTAGAGAATGCCCAATGGCATTAAGTTCGCTTTATGTACCACGTACCACTATTCTATAGTGTACCTACATAAAAAATTGAGTAAATATTATTGTAATACCTAATATTTCTGTAATAAAAATTGGTACGCCCTAAAAGGATTATACATTGTACTAGTCATATAAGCATGAATAAATAAAATAAATATAAACGTTTTAATTGTCTACCACTTGACCTAACCCGTCTAAAGCCCCTAAGCCTCAGACTATTGAAAGGTCTATGACGCAGGGCCGACCTACGTAAAAATTGAGCTCTATCCACTTTTAAATAATCCTAGAGATTAGCACTATAAATAAAGTAAACTCTTCAACTTAATTATATTACCTATATTAGGGCTAATAGATAACAATATTATTTCATTACGTCAATTTACGTCACACATAATAGGCGATAAAGAAGTGCGTAATTTGGAGCTTTGGCGAAATAAGTACTTAGATTGGATGTCACTATCCTCGATAAATAAAGAAATAATCAGTAGGTACATTCAATTATCGCTTTAACATTCTAATAAAAATATTATTAATATTGAAATAATTAAAATTATAATATATAAAATTAATCAACAGCAAATATTTTTAATTTTGAAAGCTCTTGAATTATTGAAATCTTCTGAATGAGTAGAATTAGTCCTAAATATTTTTAAGCTAACTACAGAAGGTGAAAGCGTGAAAGTCCCATCTTATTATCTAATTGTGCCATTTCCAGAATACAACACGTCTATGTAACAAATCCCAAAATAATACAGATTACACGCGAGTAAGTGAAATAATCTACATTGTCAATATGTTGTTTTCTTCGTAACCTTGTACTTATGCTGCAGTTACAGTAATATCGCCCGTGATGTACGAGATTATTCCGGAAAGGTTTCTCAAAATTTCACATAAACAATAAATAAAACACGTGCCGCTTTTTATGGTAGACCGACAACGGTAAATAACTTAGGTACATACGGGGGGTATTGCCGAAGACATTCAAATAATATGAATCCCAAGTTTGGATACATAAAAGATTCCTTTCTTTTCGTGCAACTACACGTGACCAATGATATACATAGCTTGGTTAATTAGTTACAATGAAGCAGTGCATCTGTTTCGAATGCGTCCGTGACCATGTAGCAGGCGGACTTACGGGACAATTAATGTAAAGTAAATCGATGCCCGAGTCAGTGCACCAAGCAATGCCGCCTGCAGGGATAGTCAAGCACCCAATGACCGGGCAGATTGGTGAACTAACAGACAATGCACTATTATGGGGCTCTGATAGGATAGAACTCATTTGCATTGCTGCAAAAAGTGAACACTAATAGAACTGTAAATAAAATTGATTGTTTAATGCATCGAGCGTTTCTAAGCAAACACGTATATAGTTGTAGTTCTCTTTTTACTTCGATTTGTACAAATTACATGCAGGTACATAATGTATTTTTTATTTATTATAAAAAGAACTGGAAGCCATGTAAGTTCAAGGCACTATACGAAATCATTAACTATAATCATTCATTGTTATGATTAACTGTTGCAACTCTAATAGATACTCCAGTACATCACCATAATTTGATCTGTAGTTTGTAGCAAAATAAATATAGTTAAATACTTAGTAAATTAATTCAGTGAGCTGTTCTGAACATATGTCTTCTGCTTAAAATTAATCCACCACATGAAAATTTAAACAATGCAGGTACAGTCCAATATCACAGATTCTAAATGACAAATTATTGTCAACACTAAAAACGATAAATTAAACAAGATTCAGGACGAAAAAAATGAGAATTTTCTAAGACAAAGTCGGGGTCAAAGCTCTGATAATGATGAAAATATACCTATTCCATAGTGATAAATAAATACCAAAACAATATTGTGAAAACAAATTATTTAGTAATCAGTTTCCAACATGTCAATCACTTTCACCGAATATTTTATAACAAATAAATAATTCAATTAGGTGACCTAAAAAAACAACGCATACTTGCGGAGAGCTTGGCTAATATCAAACTTACGTACACTTGTAATAAAGTTGAAATTACCTTAAATACTTTTTATTGATTATGTATCCAATTTGACGATTCGAAGTAACCTTTTTTTTAATTACTTGCCTAAGACTTGCCGCGAATCTATTACGTCTTAAGTTGTTTCTTATAGGGTAAATTCTTGTGAGGAAAAATTCTTATGATATCCTTGAACTTCAGGTTATTTCGTCCTTTACCTAATGTTTATTCAAGATCAACAGATACACTGATGAAACATGCAGGTAAATACCTGCATGTTTCATCTACTGCTACCTAAGCCAGGTCTAATACGTGGGTGAATTTCGAAGAAATGATCGGGGAAGATCGCCAAAAAATGGATTTATCATCGTTATCAAAGTCAAATGATATAATTTCTATATGTTAAAAATGTTAACTCATTCGATTTTTCCTTATCATACTATTTTTAATCTGACCTGCAAAACACCTGAAAAAACGACATTGACTTCACAAACAGAATTATAAATAACATGGACTTAAAATGCACTAAACTTCTAGAAAAACACAAAATCAGTTTTCACTTTTGTCACAAAAAGTAATTGAGAATACGTTTACCAATTCTAATGGTGGAGTACTCGTGCTGTGGCGAGCATAATGGCTGCTTCAATTATTCCGTCACGTGCAATCCAAACAAATAGAAGAAAGGAAACTGTATTTGTCCAGAGATCCATGGACTGAGAAAACGTGAGCCGGGAATGTACGGCGCAGGCGCCGGTCACTCACCGCCCGACGCATACGCATGCTACCAACCAACAGAACGTTGAACAAGTGACGAACAAACAACATCAATATTAATACTTAAACGTAAAGACTTTATATAAGGTTTTGGAGGACTTGTACTTACTTGACATTACATCGTCATATTGACTTATACTAATTGAATCGGGGTTCGATACTGTTTGCAGTAGGTACGTTTTGTTATCCTTATTGGGTACTTAACTGTGTCATGGAATCCCAGTTGTGTTTTTCAGTGAGAAATACCGCTGATAGAGATTGACGTAAATGAAGTAGTAGTACTGTATTAAATACAGTGATGATACACGCTTCCTCGTTTTTTTTTACGTACGTAGCGTTTATTTCCGCATTTTGTATAGACGTAAGTATTCATATATTTAGATAGGCAGTTACATTGACAGAGTACTTTGATCCCGGTTTTTTTATATTAAAGTTGCCACAAAGAAATTAATCTGTATTATGTATGAATAACAAAACATCTTTTGGGATTTTTTTTCGATGTAGGTATTAAATTGTTTGTTACTTATAAATAATGTAACATTAGTAGAATTAAAAGACTACTATAAAAAATAAATTATATATTTACCAAAGAAAGTTAAATCTAATTTATTCCAACATAAATATACAGGTATAAATTGTGTTGTTGTATCTTTAAAATCATCTACTGTATAATTCTATATATCTACCTCCTAATTGGTTATTTGACAGATAATGTACCTAATAAAACATGAAATGCATTGTTGAATATGGCAATTTTTTTGTGAATTGTAAAAAATTAGAACGCACATAACTTCTTAAATTTCAGAATAAGATTTGTGTTAAAAAAAATAGCAAAGATTCGCCAAAACAGTAAAAAAGTCGTAGCAAAACCAGGACGGACATTTAATACTAATAATATTAAATTAATATCTACAAGAAATAATACCAAGTGTTCATTAATAATGTATTTCTTTATTACTGTCGTCATTGCAATGTTTTTGAAAGTTTATAATTTTGGTATGACGCACGTACCCATTACTACATACTATATTTTTTAATGTCCATCGCAATAAAAATACAGTGACCCCAATATCGCATATTGTAATTTCCTCTGCTCTGCCTGGTTAGTCGAGTGGTCGTAAGTGCGAAGGATCTCGGGTTCGATTCCCGGATCGAGCAAAGAATTACTGGGCTTTTTCAATATTTCGAAAATTCCTCAATAATAGCACGAAGTCTAGAATTTTTCTCAGTATATGGCATTAGGCTCATCCCTTATAACATGGAGCTTATAACATATGTAAATGGTGAAAAGTGAGTGTATATTGTACAGTGGCATTACGTGCCGTAATGTGCACCTCTGTCTACCCCTTAGGGGATAAAAAGGCATGATGTTGTGTTGTTGTTGTAATTTCCTCTCAGTGTTAAGTAAAGCGCAAAGGTTTATTTTTTGGGTAAAAACTAAGTACCCACTTAGGTAAAAATATCTTCATTTTGTACCAAATCGTACCTATATTGTATTTGTTTAACCAAGTTTAAGTAAATTCAATAATTCCCATCTTACGCATCTAAACAATCATCTCAATGAGTAAACGTTACAGTTTCAATGAAAAATTAGAGATTCTATGTTTTACCCAGATACGTGTATTTTTTAGTGAAAGAAATCGAAATAAATAACCCGGTGATAAAACCGTATTGTCTGTCTATCTGTCCGTCACAAAAGCTCCGTATTTTCCTAAATTGTTTTATCAAAGGTCTTTTATTCCAAATAAAAAACAATTTTTAAGGTCTTCAGACTTAAAAAATCTACTACAAAATTTACTGTACCTACTAAACCTTATTGTTTATAGTCTGCCTGGTCTGTAGACTAATAGACAATTTCAAGGGTATTCATTAGTTAAGTTTACGTATGAAGATAAATAAAAAAAATATTATTGACCAGTAAGATCATTATTTACAATATAGTCTATCATTACGTATAGGGTTACCTACGTATGAAGTTATGATGACGTCTTGAGACTTAGTAGGTACGTACGTATGTAGAAAATCCGCGAGAAAAAGCTAGCAAGTACGAAATTACTAGACAATCTTAATAACCACTAATTAGACAACTTTAACTGTAACACGAATCGCTAGTGGGAAAACCCCAGCTTCGGCCATATTTACCAAATATCTTGTGTCCGTACTATTTAAACACACCGAAGCAACGTACATAGGCAAATTTTAAGATTTGAATAATACATAATACTCGTGACGTTTACTCAGACTTACGACAAACAGACATATAAATTAATTTTAATATATAAATATGTCTTGCACTTATGCAAAGAGTGATACGTATTGTTTTGAAGTGGGTATGTGGGTATGAATATCATTGTTTGTTTATTCATAAAAAGGATGAGACGGTATAATATTAAGCTAATTTTAACTGCACGGTTGGTGCGGTGGGTGGGCCAAATGTCTGCCGCGCAATGTGTAGCGGGTTCGATTTGTGTGATCACCATGCTTTATGTATGTAATTTCTGATTTCTTAATTAAATCAATAAGTAGTTGTTTCGGATTTACGTCGTCTGTACGAATGTACGCATATTACAAGGTGTAGTAGGGACCTATTTATTATGTATTAGATACTAAGTGATTCTTTTAAAATCTTCGTGTGAATTAAACTGCCATAAATCTTGTCGCGTTTGTTTATATTTGCTACTTAGCTAATTACTTAGTTTCTAACTGTGTAATGCTAGTAAGTATCTGTAGAATAATATAGAAAAAATATTACTGCTCTTACCTTATGATTGGTTGTGTGATTCTCTTTCCGGCGTTTCTCCTTTCGAGTGAAGTTGATTCCATTCTGAAACTGAAAAAGAAATACATAGGACTTGTTTCACAATGTGTAGATAGCAGCTAACTTTGACAGGTAACTTTGAATTAAAAATGTAACTTATAGGCACTATCTGTCACATAAGTTTATCGGGCACTTATATGAAGGTGATGAAACAGGTTAATGTAATTAAATTATCTTCTATTAGATATTATAACCATATATAAATTATTGTCTGCCATAGTTATTGTTAAGGATTTTATACGATGGAGTCTTAAAATATGACTAAAGTACCGCGCCTTAAATTTTGAAATTCTATATAGCAATTAAAAAATTGTCGTGGTGGTCTAAAGGTTTAAGACGCCTGCTCCTCATGAATGATCACCCTCATGTTCGTTTTCCACTTTCTAAGATTAGACACCACTGACAAACGGTGAAGAATAACATCATGAGGAAACCTGGGGTTATAATTTCTAAATAAAAGTTTGAAATCGCTAACCCACATTGAGTAAAGGTAGCGATTAATGCTCTTAACCTTCTGCATACGGTCAGCAGTGGCCACTAATAGGTTGTTGATGTAAATAATAAATAAATAATAACACTGGTATATAGCTAAACAGTAATAACTGTATTTGTATATAACAACGGATGTAGGTAACAGACGCTCTACGATGCAGTTATGTAATAAAATAAAAACGACCAGCATCTTAGAAAATAATTGATATAAATTATATATAATCATCTTATGTCATGTGTTGACATATAAAATATAATACTTATTCATAATATCACACATTAAATGTGTAATATGTAAATAATTGTACAATCTGCAATAGTGCTACGCCGTAGTCGTGCTACGAATACTGATTATTTAGAACTTTATGATACAAATGCATACGGAGCAACAAAATTCGAATTGATTTAGGTACATCAGGTATCAAGATGACTATTATGTGGTTTAAAATTTTCATGATTAACTACAGTGTCTCAAACAATCTCTTATGTAAAACGTGCTTATATTGAAAGTAACTTTTACATAGATAGCAGTATAGTACACTGATATATCATGCAGGTATAAAAATAATATGCATATCAAATAGTTCCCTGCCACGTTTCGCAACAGATGATCATCAAGCCTCTGTGCCAAACGTTAGGTAATATTAATTGTACCTAACTATTATTTTTTATACTCCATATGATTTGGTTAGGCCACCATCGCGCCTGTTGCTAAGCGATGATGTGGCTGACGATGTAGTGCATGCTATGGGTGGTTTCCCTACAATCGATACATCACATACTCGAGCTGCGCATCTTCCTCACACAGCTACTTTGCGGTGGCGCGTCTTCATAGCACATCCTACACGCACAGCTACATAACTTAGTATTGGTGGAAACTGTCACATAGTTTCACAGCTTAGCTATTACATCTTCGTTGCATAACTAAATAGCACATCTCTGGTGGAAAAATACTCTAATACTAAAAGGTTAAGCGAATCTTAAACACAAAACCACACCCAACTCATATTTGCAGGTACTTAAAAATTTGACATGCATACTCCATGCAGGTGATTCAGTACCGTACCGATGCTAAAATTAGGCACCAAGTCAGGTTTATATTTAGAACACTTGAACAATTTGTAAAACCTGTTTCTTACTTTAAAATAATGCTTGAATATATTTCGTTATGTTATACATGCAGCGTAGCTAGTTAACTGCATATTTCGTGAAAGGTCATTCGGAATTATTAACTGTTTTGAATGAATAAACTTGTGAATAAACAATACTGATTGTTTCTTTACTTTATCTTTACTACTGGATCGAGAAAATTTTTTCGCTATTGGAATCTTAACTATTCTGAGAATTATGTTAGAAATATAAGAAACACTATATTTTCCCCGGTATTGCCGTGAAATCAACACCTGTTGGAGAGATATTTTTATTGTATGACTGGATCTACTGATTTTTTTTAATGGAACAATCCCGCCACAACCTCTCATACCGCTGCAACTCATGTAAGCCAGGATCTACCGTAGGTACAAACATGAAAACACCGGAACGCTGAAGTCCGGCGCGTCCCAGGGAAATGAATGACTTGTTAAGTCTTGGATCCCGCAACGAAACAAATTAGAAGCTGTTACTAGAGGAGAAGAAAAAGAAAACATTAGTGGCCACTTCTCTCGGTGAATTTAATGCAGGAGACAGAATGACTTAAGCCTAAAGGCTCAATAGAGACTGCACAACTGGGGGAAGCCCTGTCGCCAAGCACCACGGAAATTTTACTTAAAACTAAATGGCTGGATCTATTGATTATAGAGGTCTGGCTAAATATGGCATAACTATTCATATTACATGTGCATATGTCATAAAACTAGGAGCAGGATAACAAAATTAAAACTACCTGGAACATAATTAATAGCGAGACAGGTAGAAATAAACAACGTAATTCTGAATATAATTTAAATACCGAAAATGGACGCATTTGTACAGATATAAAAGTTGCCCAGGAATTTGAAACTTTTTTTAAAAATATTCCACTTAAAACTACGGAAGCATTGAAATCATCTCCAACACTATCTATAGATATTCTTAAAAATAATGTAGAGAAATGCTCAATAGATTTTCGATTTCAACACACAAACCCCCAAACAGTGATAAAAGCGTTCAAAGATATTAAAGTTAAGTCAACTGAAGATCTCTGGGGAATGTCGGTTAGGGTGTGTAGATCTTTTATAGAGACTATAGCACCTTACTTAGCTCTAATTTTTAATAAAAGTGTAGATCAAGGAGTCTTCCCAGACTTAATGAAACATAGTAAAGTTGTTCCATTGTTTAAATCCGGTGATAGTGCGGAGCCCAATAACTATAGGCCGGTTTCTATCTTACCAGTATGTACTCAGTAAAGTGTTTGAAAAACTGATGCTTACTCAAATGCTGCATCACTTTAACACAAACTCTATCTTTCACGATCAACAATACGGGTTCACCAAGGGACGCTGTACAACTGACGCTGGAGTAGCTCTAATTAAGCGGGTGTTCGCCTCGTGGGAAGACGCACAGGATGCTATCGGAATATTTTGTGATCTTTCGAAGGCATTTGACTGCGTTGAACACGAGACTCTATTGCTGAAGCTGGAACATTACGGTATTCGGGGTATATCGCTAAATCTATTGAAGTCATACCTTCAGGATAGGCAACTTAAAGTACAAGTAAATAAAATAAACTCACCGGGTGCTAGCATGTCTATGGGCGTACCGCAGGGCTCAATACTAGGCCCATTCCTATTTTTGGCATATATAAACGACTTGCCCCATTTATTTCAGAATGAACCTCAGATGGTATTATTTGCTGATGACACATCATTAGTTTTTAAAATAAATAGACGAAAAAAGAATTATGACGACGTAAATAATGCTCTAATGAAGGTTCAAAATTGGTTTACATCAAATAACCTAGTATTAAATGATAAAAAGACAAAATGTATTAGATTTGTTTTGCCAAATGTTAAGACTAACCAATGCGATGTATTATTAAATAGTCAGAAATTAGAATTTGTAAAAGAGACTACTTTCCTAGGGATCACTGTAGATGACAAATTGCAATGGGGTCCCCACATTACATCGCTAGCGGGACGATTGAGCTCTGCAGCTTACGCTGTCTGGAAGATCAGACAGCTAACCGACATAGGCACGGCAAGACTAGTGTATTTCAGTTACTTCCATAGCATCATGTCGTATGGCATTTTGCTGTGGGGACAAGCTGCTGATGTTGAGTCTATATTTATCCTACAAAAGCGTGCCGTCAGAGCTATTTACAACCTAGGTCGTCGGGAATCTCTTAGAGAAAAGTTTAAGGAGATCAACATTATGACCGTTCCATGTCAATTTATTTATGAAAATATTATGTATGTTAGGAAAAACCTACATTTGTTTGCAAAAGTATCTGATAGACACAACTATCAAACTAGACATAAGGATAGATTAAGTCAACCATTTTTTAGATTGTCAAAAATAAGTAAGTCATTTATGGGATTCTGTGTTAAATGTTATAATAGAGTTCCAATGGAAATACAGAATCTAAATGAATCAAAATTTAAACTATGTATTAAAAAAACGTTATGTAGACAAGCATACTACAAAGTAAACGATTATATAGAAGATAAAAATGCTTGGAGGCAAGCTGGTCCGGCTCCACAGGAGAACGAAAAAAATGTAGTAATATAACCATGTTATTTCGATGTGTTCTGTACGTTATACAATTATTGTAAATGTGAGAGCCCTGTAATTAACTGAAATCAAATTAGACTAGTAGAATGCATTTCATTGGCGGTGGCACGGGCATTGGATCGCTCGATTCCCTGCAACATGGTTGAGTTGGGCGGTGCTGGTGTACGTGTCATGTTCGTGAACGGGCGCTGTCAACTGGGACTGGTCAGCTCCGGACTGCATATTTTTTATTGTCCTCTAGGTTATTTTCTTTTTCTGTCGCTTGGACTGTATATTAGTTTTACATTGTTCTCACATAGTTGAAGTAATCGAAACAATGTAACCAAGAAATGTATTGTAAATCTGATTGAAAAAGAGTAACCTATGGAGTTTCTTGCTCGTTCTTCTCCATAGGAATCTACACTTTGGAACGAGCAAATAGCTTCACTAGAGGACTGACCGACAGACAGACGTTATTAATATTATTATATTTGCTTTGACGTTCAAAAGTGCCTTCCTGGTCTATTTGAAATAAATGATTTTGACTTTTGACTTTTGACTTTTGAGCATATTTGCAACTCGACCTCGATTTACCTTTTCAGTAATTGGGGGGTGTGTATAACCTTATCTAGACTAATAAATAAAATTGGAATGTCCGTTTATAATATTGAAATAACCGCCTTTTACTTCATGTATATTAATATACATACGACACATACACCAAAATAACAATTGTTGTCTAACTGTCTGTCTGTTGGTCAGTCTGTTTGTTTGTTCCGACTAATCTTTGACGGGATTATGCTGGCGTCTGATTCGCCTCGCCTCGCCCAGGGCGGGAGAAGTCATTCAAGACTTTCCCTCCTCAAAAAATAGTGACTGATGTACTTAAGAGTAAACTAGGCTAGTGTAATTTCGAAAATCAATTTTATTTCGTAACCTACGAACAGTAACAAAGCCCGTCATTCACGCGAGCGAAGGCTAGGACATCAGCTAGTACAACATATAATATATCTACCGTTAACGTCAGAAAGTTAAATGAATACAAATGATACATGATACTTAAAATAGTTACATACAAATTAGCGCCATGTAATACAAGCAACTGATTAATTTAGTATTAGTTTATTCACCGCTATACATATTATATCTACTAGTTAACAATTTATTTTACATTCGTGCGTCATTGCAATCTATATGTATTTATTTTAATTATTTAAATCGTGAAACTTTTTAAAATTAACTGTCACTTAATTTATGTGGTTGTAATATTGACAGTGAAATATGAGAGTGAAAATTCTAGCTCTATATACGTCATAATTATGTCATTGAGATTTAGATTTAATTACGAAATACTTAGTTATACATATAGTACATTTAGATGTTGTAATCTTTAGGACCGTACGAGATTATTGGTCATTGTCTCTGTAACCACTTTTAAGAAGTGTATATGAAGGTGTTATAAATTAACTCCTCTGTATATTCCTTTGAGGAATAAAAGGACTAATAATGTTTTAGTGCATATTTAAACTAGCTACTTCCTACGGTTTCACCTGCTCTGATCGGCTCCTATTGATCGTAACTTGTTGTTATATAGCCTACAACCTTTCTCAATAAATGCACTATTTAACACAAAAAGAAATATTTAAATCGGTACAGTAGTTTAGGCGTAAAAAAGAGACAGAGGCGTGATTATAGCATTAAGAAAATATTACGGAATGATAATAGTATTTCATAATAAAAAAATACGTGCTACGTGTTATGGTACGATTGGTATTTAAAAATGTGAATGGGAAATTTTATTATACATTTATAAACGAATCCGCGACAAGAGAAAAACTCTGTGTGGAGCGAAGTGTTTTAAAAAGAAATAAAGTTGCAAAGACTTCTGACGTCTTGTGTGGTTACGTTACATCGAATATCTAGATTAAAATATAAATAAAATATAAATCCTACCACAAATTATCAATTTGTGTAAAATGTTAATTAAATTACACATTTTAATATACATATAAATTGTATTAATATGCAATCTGTGCATGCAGCTGCACAAATCCTTTAAATTATATATCCTTACGAGCAACATTATATTATTGCTGCTAATAAAACTTAATCTTTATGACCATTATATAGAGACCAAACTGGAATATCTACATCTATATGTATATTGGTATTATTTTTATATTGGAGTTAATAAAATTAAGTAATGAATAATGAAAGAAGAGAAAAAATTAGACATTTTTGCTCAGATAGAAGACGAGCATATGACTTTAAATACCCCTGTAGGGGAACCCTATTAACTGCCTCGTTTGTGAAATGGTCGCAAAAAATTGCAACCACCAAACAAGAAGTATTTGTAAGCTGTGTAATGTCTAAGTTGCTTCAACTCCAGCTATTCTCTGGTTCCCGGGAAAGAGGAAACCATCCATAGCACATATCGCGGATGCGTACTATGGATTTGGATGGATGGATGAACTATGGATATAGCACACATCTACAACACGCATCCACAGCACACATCCATAGCACGCTTCTTTCGATATATCTTAGTTGAACCTTATATATCTTATGTGTACTAATGAATATGATTGGTGGAAGCCAAACGCATCCACAGCATAGCACATCTCTGGTGAAAAAGCACCCTTACCGTATTAAATGGGTCTCATACGAGTAATATAACTGGTAAAAAGTAAGTAATTATAGGTATGACACTGTGTGATGAAGACACAATAATTCAATCTTGAATATTTTACATAGGTATATAGATACTTTATGTGTTCGTGTTACAATTTACATCTACGTTAAAATACGTGAATGAACTTACTGCACAGTGGAAGCAGCTGAACAATGAAGATGGCGGGGTGCGGACCATAGGCGGGGACGCCGACCCGTCACATGAGTCCGTGAGGTTACATTTTGACACCACCTGCGCAAAAAATATAAATTATAGTTCACTATTACTTACAATAATACGCGGAGATCTAACGTCCGCTCCTCATGTATGGGGGTGCGGATTCGAAACCTACCAACTACAAGTACCAATATGACTTATTCCGAGTTATATGTACTTTTTAAGATTACTTTATCACCACTGACAAATGTTAATGTAGAAGGAAAACATCGTGATAAAACCTGGACTTATAATTTCTAATTATAAGTTTGAAATCGCCGACCTACATTGAGCAAGCGTGGCTTTGGTTAGCAGTGGCCACTAATAGTCTGCTGATTAGAGCAAATACATTCATAATTTATGTATAGTTAGTTATTCCACAAATCAGCACCATTTGTACCTACTACAATGGTGCAAAAAATCTTTTTTGGTACATATTTCTTTATTCAACTAATTTTTGAGGTGAGGTTTTGAGGTGTGTCCTATCTAGATTTGGCTGAATGCTAATTTTTACAAGGAATTACTCCTCCTTGATTCGTTTTCCTCTGTTCTGGTGGTCGTGACCAGCCTTATGCTACAAGCAATTGGAAGAAGTTAGGTACTCCTTCTACATTATTGATATTTTCACACGCTCTGCTTCCCGAGTAGACCAGTAACGAATGAATGGTTGTACATGAACTTTCACACGTTACCAATGTACGTATGTCGCGGTATAGTTGATACCAGCTACCGGATCACTACTGGAGCATGTGAAAAGCTACTCTACGTGCTCTCCGAGGCAGATAAATAAAACTCTTTTTCCTTAGTAATATTATTATGGTTTTAACGTAGATATGTGATTATGATGACGTTCTAAAAATAATGTCTACGAAGAATTGATGACAAATATCTAATTTCATCCTACATCCTTGAGCATGATGCATTTTTGTATACCGACGTAAACAAAAATAACGTATACAGGGTGACTTTGAATTTGACGTATTCCTCTCGGGATATGATAATAGGTACAACTAATTTCCTACAAAATTAGCCCTGAGGTCCCTGGTCCGAAAGGGGCTAATTTCTGAGATATTCAACATTTTTGGTTTTGGTCAAAAAATCCAGAACCGACTACAAAAACATCAATAAATAAAAAAAATACTGGTTTGATTTAAGTTATTTTAGTCTTCATCAGTTGCATGCAAATACATCAGTAATCATTTATTAAGACTAAAAATGGCAGAAATATCATTCGTTTTAAAATACGTATTCGTCGAATTCAACTTCAACCTGTATATAAGTAGGTATACAAAAATGCATTAGCACGGAACAAGTCAGAGGTTAAAATCCGCATGAATTCTTCTGCATATTTTTTCGACCCCAAGATTTGCAAACGAAACCAAAAGTTATACAGTAGGTTATAAAGTTAAAATTTGCAAATCACTGCCGCACCCCAGACATAGACCAACCTATTTCTGGAAAACAATATTTAAACCAGTTCCTCCAAAGTCATAATCGGAGTTAAAACTAATAAATTGAAACTCGTTTCACCTCGAACTAGTTATTCCTGTTATCTGATTTGACCAATCAAATCTGAGATGTTACATACTTATGCAGTAAAATATTTTATCTTCGCGATTCTTCTTCTTGATATCTTGCATTTTGTCAGTTTATCGGTACTTAAAGTTATCATATTACACATCCCAAACTAATATTATCAACTTGAAAGTTTATTTGTTTGGTCAAATGTTTGGATGTTTGGCCGTCAATCACGCTGAAACTACTAAAGGGATTTTGATGAAATTTGGTAAACAAGCAGAGAATGAGCTGACATGTGTGATAGGATACTTTTTATCCCACAAGAACGGCAAAGCCGCTGGCAGAAACTAGTAAACCTATAATATCATCATTATATCAGCCACAAGACCTCTACGTGCTGAACATAGGCTCCCCCAGATCAATTTCTATAGAATTTCGGATTAAGTTTAAATAATAACACTAGACCTTCTACGTGATCAAAATACTCAAAATACAATAATATGTTAATTTTAAATAACTAATTTGAACAAAATAAAATTTAACTTAAAGGAAAAAAATTTGACCTAGATCCTAAAGCATAATTGAGGTCATTGTTTCCCAGTTTACCAAAACATGAGGTGTTAAAACGAAACCAATTTTATCCAACGCCGAGCAAAAGGTCCCAGGTTTGATTCCTATGACGAATGAAGTTCTTATTAATATTTTGTCGGTTTTTCAATTTTCAGCACTATTATACACATTAAGTCCTAATTATTGTTTACATTGGTATAAAGGCCACTTCGAATCCAAAATGCCTTATGATGATACTATTATATTTATAATACATTTATTTGATTTTCACTTTGCTTTCTTCTCGGCGTAAAGTGTCCTCAGGATCAAGTAAGGTCATAATAGATATTATCTCACAAATACAATGACTAAGACAAAACAAACACTATTATAAAAACAAAACCTATTCACTCGGAATCCGAGGTACTTCACCTGTCGCAGTCGTTTCCAAATTCAGTTCAATTAGCACTTGTAAATCAAATAGTTTTTTTTTTTATTGTTATCCACTTCTTGTTATTGTATTTATCTGAAACATGCTTAGAGTAGACATACGCACATCAAAATCACCACAAACTGTCGTTGTTTATTTTCAGTTTTATCATTTTGGTAACAGAGTCTAAAATGTATTGTAGCTTAACAGGCGTAGGGTATGTTGATATGATTTCTGTGGATTTCGTTCCTATCATGTGACTTACTATTTTATTAGTATCATGTGACACCAAGCCCAATTTGGTGTCTCTTGGAATTGCTATTGGTATATCTTGTTACCGGATACCGTAGTGTCCGGTCTCGGTTTCTTACAGACAAGGACATTGAATAAGTATTGTAGGCACATTACTAATAAGTAAGATTATTATCTAGATACCAAGCAGACTTTAAGTTTACAGATCCTTTTGTTTACTATTAACGTTTTTTTTTTTTTTGGGGAGGGGAAAATTATGACTTCTCCCACCTTCGGTGAGGCGAGAGGGAAAAACAACGTGTCAAACACTTACTGACTTCCCGTTCCTACTCCTTTTCGTGTCAAAGCCCCGGTAAACTGTTAACGTCTAGGGTTACAAATAAATGATAAGTCATCGGTAATATAATGTTGAAGGATCTGTTCATTTGTTTAATCGTGTTAACATCTATAACTTTCACTTGAATTTTAATCAATAATCTTATGTGTATGGTAGGTAATGTACCAAATAATGAAGAGATTACCGGAAAATAAAATTTACTAAAAGCAGCTTCGAGGAAAATATTAGGTATCTACTATGTTAATGTAATTTTTGACGCACATATCATTGCTTGTTGACCTACATACGGGTGTTATTTTTAAGTGAATAATTACATATCTTCCTACTAATTTGACTAAGTATGACGTAGGTAGCCAAATTGCTTTGAGCAAGCGTAGTAATTAATGATCAAACCTTCTGTGTGAGAAGATGCCTTATCCAGCGGCGGCCACTTATACGTTGTTGATGTAAGGTAGGTATGTAGACATACATAAAAGACATATGCCTGTAACACTTAAACTCACTCATGCCTTTGTGCCATGAAGGTAGTCAGTAACCACAGCGCGCCACCTGGTAAGATTCTACCATTATCTTTATCAACAGTACGTAACAGCCCCTAACAGGTCGACATCCCTGCAGTCCACTCTTGACTGGCAGATTGGAGACCATAGGGAGGCTTAAGCAACCTGCATAATAGGGATCTTTCATGCTGTCCACGATTGTCTGGCGGATTGGAGACCATGGATTAAGAGTCTCAGGTTTAAGTATCAGAGGGCGCTGCTGTATGGTATCTATTAAACATGTAATTCCTTAGTCTTAACCATTCCCCTGGTAAGAACACGGATAGTATATGTACTCTTAACTCTATTTATATTACTATTTAATTAATAATAATGCTTATAAACGTATGACGTCCAAGTTTAAATTAAAATGCAAGTATTCAAAACAATCCAGCACCTGGTTATTTTAATTCGTTTCGTTTTCAATATAATGTGCGCAAGCGCATATTCAATTTATTTACTTGTATTTATTATTCAAATTTCGTTTGGCTAGGTTTAAGGTAGGGGTTCTTATCATCTACGTAACTAGATGCGTAGATGTGCGTAATATGTATAAGTAATTAGGATCAGGGGGCTTGCTCTTGAATCCAATTCTGATCGATCGACATTGATTCTTATTGCGAAATTTCTTACTGTATTCTTGCAACACTAGCGCCCATTGCATCCGTATTATGTGGATGCTTTACCTACATTCCATCCTAGTACAAGTATCTACACGCTTTTTATGACCTCATGACCCTCATTCAGTCACGTCCATACACTTATTATAAGGCATGAACACGAGATAAAAGCTTCCATACTCTCTACTTCAAGTGAATTATAACTCTGCATACATTTGGGAACACAATACTGGAGGAGATCTTAATTCAAAGACACTGTTTACCTGTAGGAAATAGAGGTTTATGCTCTAATAACGGTACATTGCACTGACAACAGTAAGGCCTGTAATCCACCTTTACACAGCACGACTTTGTGATTGGCCGTTACGAAGCTAATAATATAATAATGACGCAAGTTGCACCAATCAGAGCATGAACTTTAAGTAGAAAACATTCTGCTTACAAAATATGACATTCCTATATTACAGTATACCTACATAACCCAACAAAGTGAAAAATAACTCATGCATATTTATTTATTTAATCAAGTAGGTACATAGCTACGCAACTATTATTACACTATATTAAGTAGGTATCGCTTTTTGTTTTTAATATTTTAGAAAATTCTTGGTACTATTTGTTCATACACAAATACTGTGATAACCTTGGCAGGACAAAGAACAAAGCAGATGTGGCGCCCAAGTGCGTGCTCCAAGACGACGCGAGCGGCCGCGCCGTTGGGAATGTTAGGATTAAACATTCGTTTTATTGCGCTGATTATAAACCCAGTACGTACATAATGTCTGCATAAACAATACGAGAATATGCATTGTTGACCATACAGTTAGGCGTAACATGATATTCAAAAACATTGATTGAACCCATGTTTGTTGACCTCATGATGCAGACAGTGGGTAGGTTAATGGATTCAATAAATTAACGCTTAACAATATTCATTTCACTTTAAATTCTACTTTCTGGGGCATTTGAAACTAAACGCAGGTTATTGAACGTCGGTTAAAGTAAGATTCCTACTGTTATGAAGTCTATAAAGTCCAAAACGGATGTAGTTTATACCCTCATAAACCATATCACAATGCAAATATAACCGTTTCTTTAATGGGCATGCGTATTAGAAATAGCTGCGAGACGCTGGCTAGTGGCTGGCTAGCCCTGAGAGACCCCGCGCAGTGCAATGCAGCGCTAGTAGAAATATGGATAGTGTTTCGCAAAACGAGTTGAATGCACCAGTGTGTGCGCTGTACGGCCTTGTCAGTGTGCACACGCACGGCGCGACGTCGCACCGTGATAACGCCGTCTCTCGCCAGTGCCACTCACCGGTACTCACATTCGCATTAGTAGTTCCATCAGCAGTGTAAACTGCCGAGTAGCTCTCCGGCGGGAAGTTGAACTGAACCGATGACATCTCCTCGCGTTGCCACTGCACTAACACTGGGTGGGAGCACACAAACACTATGAACTATGACGCGATATGTCCGGCGCCGGGGGTCCCGTTGACTCATTATTCCTTATTGATCAGCGCGTGGCGGATGTGACTGACATGAGCGCAGACACGGAGGGAGGCCGCGCGAACGTATCGGCACGAAACCGGCGCCTTACAAACGCGGATTATCGCTCCTTGCGCCGATAATAAGTAACGTAAACTTCCCGTAAAATAATGTTGGTCACCGTGTGCGCCGATTGTGCGCTATCGACAGCGAACCTTATCGCGGAACCGGCCGCGTTGCGACTGGTTATACGAGACGTGTATTTGTTGTCAGTTTTAACACTGGAGACTGCGGGTACGCGTTCCTCATTCCATTATTTATACTATAAGTACCTACACAATGTTCAATAAATAAACAATCGAAGTTGCTGCAGATGGAGTTAGTACTGCGAGCACACAATGGACATTGTTACTCATTATCTTCCGACTCGATTTAATATATGAACGAGTATTAAAAAGTTGGCTGCTGCTCTTGAACACCTTTCTATGGACCGGTCACAGTAAAGGTCAAGTAAGTCTGACAGTTGGAGCACATCAGGTTATTGTTGAAACTATTTTATTATGACACCAAGTCGCTTCGTGTTAGGCACTCGATAAGAAACGTAGGTACGTATGTATTGATAGAAACCGACACTCTATAAAAACAAATTTAATTTATAATTGTGTATCGAATAAAAAGTCACACGAGCGTCTTACACATTCGTATGGAGGACTAAAACTATGTTCAATTATCACTATCCAACGTTCGTGAGGTGGTATATAAGTACAGTGTGTAGTGTCGGTACATGCTGACATAATAAACAGGAAAAATGTGTTTATTTAATTGTATATTTATTGTTGGAATACAAACGATTTCTAACGGTCCATTAAATATGATACTGGACTAGATTATTACGGCAACTCATTATGATTCAAGATACACAACCGTCAAGCGGTACATAGGTGATGATCTTAAGTAATATCGACCCATTGACAGACGACATACGACAGACTCTCTAGTTTAAACTTTAACAGACTTGTTTACAAGTGAGGGTATTTACCTTATAATAGATTTTATAATAACACCATTGGTTCAACCGAATAAATAAGTAGTACATATTATTTTCTTTTTGTCTGTACCGCCACCAATAGTGGTTCTGTATTATGTAAGCAAGCAATAATAATTATTGTGCAAAAATATATCATAACATTGGACCTTAAGACCTTTAATCCTCTGGCCTGGGGGAGAGAGTTACATTCACTTCGATATGTTATATGTAAATGAATTTCATCGTTACATATAGAGTACAATTTTGGGTTCCATGATATTACTGAGAGCTTCTAAAATCGAACCTAAAACTGCGCCCACTCACAAAATGACAATCACGTTTCCATCGACCAATGAGGCTATTATAATGACATGTCATAAAAGTAAGTGTTGTTAAACAAAATTATCTATCAATGGCAACCTTTTTACTGTCTCAGTACCGTTGAAGGAGATTTCAGTATACGGAAATAAAGCTAGATCTAAACTTAACTCAAAGTCAAAGTCAAATAATTTATTCCAATTAAACCATAAGTAGGTACTTTTGAAATGTCAACAAATAATTGATAGTCTGTCAGTCTATACGTCAGTGAAACTTAAGTGCTAAACTAAACTTTATAAAGAAAACAAAACACCAAATATTTAAAAAAAATGCATTTATTACAAATTACAACATACATACTTACCATTTAATTACATTCAGTCCAAATTCGAGTCACACTCACACAAACATTAATACTGTTAGTTTGTAATCAGATCCGCTCTTTGAGAGAATAATTCATTTACCATTAATACAAAAATCATGTGACTTATGGTCAAATACTCAAACGTCACTCAATTTTAAGACGCTCTCAGAAATAGTTCTGTCACTACAAATTCTTTATAAAATGAAAGAGATAGCTAGATTTTTTAATATCACTTAAATTTGCGTAGCGTTTCAGTATTCGGGCTTTAGCAGCCAAATTGTTGAATACAAACATGAGATTAGGTAAGGATAAACATACATACATAGTAACATTCACATTATCAGGATCATATGACTTGGATGACACAATTATGTAGATACATAACTAGTTATAGTATATTTACTTTTTAAGCCATCCTGAATTAGGGCTGATTCTGGTCTCAGAATTAGGGATGATTTATATTGCTAAGGATTAAGGCTGTTTACAAGCGGTTGTATGTATTGTATAATGATAAAAAGAAGTAACTTTATTTCATTAAACTAAGGACGGGTTTTTCAAACATTTCAAACATACATACATACATAACCTCACGCCTTTCTCCCATGAGGGTAGGCATAGATAATGGAAGGCCAATTGCTATGAATCTTACATTTTTTTGGTTAGGGTTGATAGCGGCCAATTATAAGAATTTCTATTCAAAAAATATATAAAATTCGAAATTCATTTATCACAACAAATTTTAACTAGCAAAAATATAAATACAATTACAATCAAGTCTTTCATTTCATTGAACAATATACCTTATAAACATCAAAGTAGAATCAACATTACAAGGCACACTGTAATTTAAACATTTTAAAAGAAAGATGGATTATCACGTGGTCTGCAGCACAGTGTTGGTGTATGTGAGTAGTTGCAGGGCGCGTTGTACGTCGGGTTCTCGTGCAGAGCGCTGCAGTCGCTGCAACGCTGTTTGCACTGCCGAAGCGACGCCCGCGCTCCGAAGTACCAGCTTTGCCTAAACAATAAAAGCAGTTTTAGACTATTTTGTATGATCGGCCTAATTATTATAATGTTTTCCGACATCTTTAATTGATTTTGTCTGGACTTTGAAAGAGATTATGACCTCTGAGTTTGTTCTCGGCATTTTCTTCTCAGAGTAGTCTGATAAGAAGTGACGTTAAGTTATTTAAGAGATTGACGTGTAAAAGAGTTACATTGTAACCTATTTGCAAAAATAAATATCATTTATCATTTAATATGTATATTTTACAAGCACATATTAGACACTGCATTAAAGACATTCAACCCGTACTGATGTTTACTTTATTGACAAACTTTCTCTCTCTCTAATTAATCTTCCCGTGACTTTCTACTGACAGTCCTCGTATGTGAGCTATAACAGGTTCGCACAGGTTGCCTTAAAATGTAAAAAAAAATTGAAAAATAAAAGTTAACCAGAAAATCCTTGTGATTATTTTTGTTTTGGTAATCCCGTTCCTGTCCCTTGATACATTTGGGTACTGAATCGGGTTTGTTATAAACAATATTAATAAAGATAAAGAAATCAAGTTAGGTAGTCTCGTTCACAAGGACAAATAATTAAAATTAGTAAATGTTTTCTTCACCAAATATTTATGCATTTGACATTTTATCATGAACACTATGAACAGTTAATAACGAATCTATTTTTGATAATTATTTTAATAAAAGACTGGATTCCTATAACAAGTTTACATATAAGGTATTATTAATTCCAATTTATCGTGTTATAAATCAAACACAACCTCAAGTTTCAATTAATTTAAATGAGCATACAGCGCATTGCCTTAAAAATAATACTAGTATGCAAAATTAATCAATATTCGTTTTATTATTCAGAATAGTTCTCGAGTGTTTTAACAGTTGTTCTATTATTGAAAGTCTTCACATCATGGAATATAATATCAGTTCACCAGATAAACCAGTTGAAAAGCGTTAAAATTGTAATTATCTTAAATTAACGTCACGCCTTTAATCCCCGATGGGGTAGGCAGAGGTGCACATTATGGCACATAATGCCAATGTACACCCACATTTCACAATTTATGTTGGAAGTCCCGGCCGAAAAAAGCCCAGTAATATTGCGCTCGACCCGGGAATCGAACCCGAGACCCCTTGCCCGGCAGTCGCACTTGCAACCACTCGGCCAACGAGGCAGTAAACCAGTTGAATAGCTTTAAATACTACGATATGTCAGGGGAGGTCTATGTTCAGCAGTGAACATACTGTGGCTCTTTATGTTGATGAAATACTACGTCTTCTTTTACATGTATAAAACATAAGGAAAAAGACAGGACAAACTTTTCGCATCGACAATATCTAAGCTCTAGGAAGTAACTGTAGCGTGTATAAAAAAATCCAGTTCATACAAGATATTTTAGATACAATACAAAAACGACTATTAGATTACAAACATGACGAAATTGAGCAAAAACTTCTACATACAATAATTAATCACAATTTGGCAAGCAGGTGTAAAAAACAAGGTATAATATCAAAGTTATATTGAAAAAAGAAATGAAGTAAAATATATAATATATATCTCAATCTTATTTAATTATTATTTTATTGGTATAAATTAATTAATTAAATGGCAGGTATTTAGCTCTTAGACACAAAACCTAGGACATTAATCACTCTATAATTTCAATTCTAAGTTACTGTTCAATAATAGAAGCTATAGGAAGATATACATAGTTCATTTATTCTTTGTTGAAGATAAAAGCTTTACTTAGCTCTGCTTTAGAAATAATAGAGAATATTATATGGAATTGACAATTAATTTGTCATCTATAAATAACAATATCGAACACTAACTTTTCTATTATATTCTACCTGACTAATGCTAGTGTCATTTATCAAGCAGGGGTTAAATATTATGTCATTTGTCTCCTGTGTGGCAGGTATTATTATATGGTATTACATTTTATTTGATTGGTCTTTTTACCATTTACGGGCCCGAAGCGGAACTGAGCAAAGGTCCTTTAGATAAGTTTGCACTAAATAAAAAATACACTATTATTAATTGTATACTATTATTAGTATTGGTGAGGTTCAAGTTACCTTGTGGTTATTAGCAGCTAATGCCCAGACAGCTCGCGAAGCTGACACAATCTCCGCGGTGTCTCCAGCCAGCAAAGTTCCAGACAGCAGTTCCAATAGATCAGCTGAAAATGTACAAGTAATTTATGTGTTGTTGCCATAGTAACCGTTATTTTCGAAAATAATATTATAACGCCTGTGAGAAATCAGCTGCAAACTACTACATTGGGATTTTTGATGTTACTTATTGTAAATTTACAAATAAATTAATTTCATTCGTATTTTGCCCGATCTGGAAATCGACTCTGACGACACGTAAATTTATCTATCTAGTCATAATTTCTACGAGACAGTCATACGCAATACGAAAATATGCCCATTTCCGTATGTTAAAGAAAAGTCACGATAATAACAGTGACTGTTATTAGAAAATACTAGCTAGGTACTTCCGCGCGGTTTCACCCGCTCTGCTTGACTCCTATTGGTTATAGCGTGGGGTAGTTTTATAGCCTATAGCCTTCCTTGATAAATGCACTATTCAACACAAAAAGAATTATTCAAATCGTTCCAGTAGTTCTGGAGATTAGCGCGTTCAAACAAACAAACAAACAAACTCTTCAGCTTTATAATATTAGTATATAGATAGTATAGATTACTTACGAGATTGTAAGAACGTGATACGCTGATGATGCGCGGCATGAGCGATAGCGGGCATCAGTCCCGCTCGCACCGAGGCCGGTAGCGCGGCCAGCGGCGCGGCCCCGGCCGGCAGCGACAGCACGACGGCGGCGCCCTCTGCAGTGCGGGCCGCGCGCTCGCACAGACGAGCCCAGCACGCCCCGCCCACACCCGCACCACGTACACGCTCACGGATACACAGCCGGTACATACTTGATAGTACTTCGCTCTGTAATACATTGTGTTATTGGTTAATGTTGTAGGTAAGGAGTAGAATGCAAAAAAAGAGGATTAAGTACCTATAAATGTGTAAATCAAATTAAAACACTTTCCAAGTTTTTGTTAAAGATCAAAAAAATCCCTAAATCTAGTCACTATAAAATAGCGTTCTTTAAATATTTAAATCAGTATTCAACAAATAAACAAGTTTCAATATTAATTAACCTCGTGTCAATATTCACCAGTGATTTTTGTGTATGAAGTACCTAAGAATTAATTGTTACTCAAAATCTCTTGATATTAGTGGAGGATTGGTTTTGGACAGTTTTCAAAGGTTTAAAAACTATTTAAACATAGTCTTGTAACCTTAAGCAGTATAGTCCTGCAGTGGTGGTGCGGCAGTAAGCGCCGCAAGGTATGCAGCGCCAACAGCAGTAAGCCGGGCGCCCGCGCGCGGCCCGCCAGTTGCGTCTCCCGGGTACACAGCGCGCACACCTCGCACACCAAGCTGCGCCCGCCCACACACGCACACATACCGCCCCACGCTGCAATACAACATTATTATTAAGTTTACTTCTACATAAATGCTTCTATTACATAATTAATATTAGGTTTTTTTACTCCTGCATAATTGCTATAGATCAACTTACATAATAGTGAGACAGTAAATCAGATAATTTGTTTTGAGGCCAAGTAGGGCTGTTTCAGTCAGCTTCTGAGAAACTTTTTAAGCAAACAAATTACTGATGTTGATGATAACGCTAGTTCTTTTCTTTCGAAGTAATGTTTTGTATACAAGATATATTTATTCTGAAGAGCACGAAGTTGAAATTCACGATACAAGTGATAGAAGATGTGCGGTAATAAAACACTTTACAGTTTTATCATACAAAAACCACATTATCTTAAAACCATACCTTTAGGACAATTATTAGTGAACGTGTACAAGAGATGCATGACGGCCAGCCGCAGCTGTTCAGTCATCATACACCAGGGCCACAGTCTGCAGAGGGAGACGGTCAGGTTGTCGTCTGCGAAGCTCTCCTTAGCCGCGGGACACTCCAGCATCAGGCAGTCCATTACTACCAGGAGCCAGTATAGTGTTTGTAGCACTGGATGCTGAAAAACAAATGGTTAAATATTAGGTAAAAATGCACTGGAAGAGTAACTTAGTAAAAAATGGCTTATGGTATCCTAGCTTATGGCGCACTACCTAGCGGGTTTACCGGGCTCCGGCTCGAAAAATAGGACGAGGTAGTTTTTAGTCCGTAAGAGTCCGACACTTCCTCTCGCCTCATCCAAGGCGGGAGAAGATTGGATGACTTTCCAAGATTATATCAGCTACTAAGGTCTATGAGTCTTTTCTACTTAAAGAGTTTGTTATATTCGCCACGCTAGTCAAGCAGATTGGAGATAAAAAGCTTTAGGTTTATCAGAGGACTCTGCTGCTCGGCATCAATCAAATGTGTAAGAACAAATGCATAATAATGCCGTCACTATACGACCTGGGTTTTAATGACTACATAAATAGTATAACTTAATAAGAAAATTCTATATTTTACGAGCTGAGAATAATCCGGAATTTGCACTTGATCAACTAAAGAATTCCAATTTATTTACTTATGTATTTCAAACACATATCGGCATTATGTATTCTATCGATCGCGAAATGAATAAAATATTACGGTTCGACACATTACAATGTTACTACATTATTCTACAATAATTTAATCATCGCTTGTCTGCAACGTGCTACAAATATGTAGTACTGTTCTGTTTACAAGAAAAATAACAAGTCGACTTTGCCTGTATTGTAAGGATAAATACATCTATAACTTTTTTATAGTATAAGCCGATAAATGAGTAGACGGAACACCAGATGGTAAGCAATCCCCGCCGCCCATGGACAGCCGAAATACTAGAGACGTTACAAGTGAGTTGCCGACCTTTTATATAGATAGAAATTTAAAGATTGTTGGGGAATCGGGGATAGGTGATTGTGAATAGGCGTAATTGTGCCTCCGGTAACCTCACTCACACAACGAAACACAACGCAAGCGTTGTTTCACGTCGCTTCTCTGTGAGGCCATGGTATTACTCCAGTCGAGACGGCCCATTCGTCCAGTGTAATTTAATACTACTTCAGATTTACTATCCCTAAATGTTTTTCCATTCTCATTCAAACGTAACAATAATTACAAGTAGTCACTCACATTATTCGCAGTCTTGATAACATCAGCGGGTTTCCCATGCATGGAAAGATGGTCTCTAACAGCCTGCAACGTGGTCAGCAGGACTCGAGGCAGATGTCGATGTACCGCATACTGACGGCTGCGACCACTCACCGATAGGACGGACGCCAAGCATGAACATACTCGTATCCAGCGCTCATCTGGAAAGTGTGGAAATTATGTTATGAATTTAGTTGTCAAAAAACGATATGTATATCATTTCAGTATTCATTATGACCACAACCAGACTTGGAACAACTATTGATTGTGATAATAGTGTTAATTTTTGGTGATTTTTCCCTTTTTTGCATTATGGAAGATTTATGCAAAATCTTTGTTTTAACTTCGCATATTTTTTTAATAAAATTATAGCTTACAGTATTACATATTATGATTACAAAACAAATATAATACAATACAATAACAACAAAAAACAGACTTTATTTTTCACCAAAACACTAGATTCAGATCTCCAATCTAATCCACTATCGAAAAGATTAGATTTAGATAAAAGATCTAGATTACAGTAGTAATTTAGACCAAATCCAGTCTAGATTGTATATAAACACAGACACATTACTATACTATACTATCAACATTATATCTTAGCTATAGTAAGTGAACTATGACATCATTAAGACTAAGATATCTCCTTTATAAACAGTGAATTACGATTACTACTGGTAATTACATAAATGTAAGTAGCATGTGATATAAATCTGATGAATTGAAGTTGTAATTCTTGAATAAACTCTCTTATTCCGATTGAGAACATTAGAATGTGGTTATCAGTAATTATATCATCTAGATTTACTATATATGGTACAAACAACTCTAGTTTTGAGTGATGTGATTATGTGCAGTTTGTAAAAGTTAATATGCCTGTATAGATACAAAATAAAGATTAAACAAACAATTTTACCGAGCTATTGCGAATCGAGAATTGAGTGTTACAATGACTATAGAAACATTAATTTTATTACGTACTGTGATAGAGACGTCTAATCGGGGAGAATAGAAGAAGACATTTCTTGCCGACCCCGTTAAAGGAGGAAGAAATATAATTTAAGGTAATAAATAATCAGTTTTGATTATTTTGGGCGTGATGCACTGAGCAAGCGTGATGATAAATGCTCAAACCTTCTACATGTGAGAAGAAGCTTTGATCAGCAGTGGCCACTTATAGGCTGCTGATGATGATGATGATAATGTTTAATAAATCATCGTTTCGTATACTAAACCTAATTTTGTTGTCCGATAAATTATAACGCACGAAAGAAAATTCCATTAAAACTTCTTAATAACTTGCTACATAAAACTAGCAATATAATGTAATGTAATTACTGCACACATACTTATGCATAACACAATCAATAGTTTATTGATGTAACTGTATGCATTAATGTAGGAACCTATTTCAAATGTAATTTAATTAAATGTTTGATAACAAAAAACGCAAGTAAACAGTCTGCTCCTAGACTCATTAAACAAACAATATAAAACTACTATGTAATGTAATCAATGTACATGGCTACGCGTAAAGTTATACAAAACCAGTTTTTCTTGGTCTCCCTTTATACTATATTCTTTACGCAGATCCAACGGTCAGTTTATACTGGTTAATATAGCTTGATAGTGAAGTATATTTTAATTACAGTTAATGTTACATTGATTTAAGTATTAGTAGAAAATTGAAAGTCTAGAATCTAAATATAACTTGTTTTGAATTGATGAACAAAGTAGCGAATGATGTTACGGTTTCATCGTAATTTTAACGTGTAGTTGGTATTAATATTAAATATAATTTCATGTTTAATCAGAGTGACTTCGTACACATTAACTAATGTTCTTAATTCAAAAGTTATGTGTTTACGGGTTTGACTCTTTTTCTTTTAAGGGGGGAAAATCTTCTAATAACTTCTCCCGTCTTGGGTGAGGCGAAAGGGAATTTCAGACTCTTACTGACTAAAAAACATCTCGTTCCTAATCCTGCTTTTTGAGTCGGACTCCGGTAAACGCGCTAGGTAGCCCGCAACTGCGGATATGGATATGGATTTCATTCTATCAAATTAAAGACATTTTAGATTTCAGTACCGTAGTAATTGTGTTCCGAAAGACGGCTATAGACTGCTCCTAGTCAAGAGATAAATATTCCTAAGCTGCTACTTACTTTTAGTTTTAATGGTTTTTTTTTCTAGGTAAATGATATCTATCCCCCTACAGTCACATACCTTCACTAGACTCAGGTTTCTTGTTCTCCAACGCTAATTTCTTGTACATATAAATCAGAGCCTTAAATATTTCCTCAGCCAAGTACTCCGGTTGGCAGTCGTTACTCCGCGCGCTATCCCCACCACCACACTTGTCAATCTGCACTCCATCCCAATGTGGGGATTTGAGATTATCATAGAACTCTGCACAAGTCTCGTCTTTTGTTTTGTCTGCGTGTCGCTTCTGTGACATAGATTGGGTTAGCTGTGTGAGGCAGTATAGGGCTGCGTCTTGGAGCTCTGTAATTTAAAAAAATATAGTGGTTATATTAAAAGGTAGCCTGTCTTTTCTCCGTAATCTGAAATATATGCAAAAATTCAAGAAGTTGCATTAGATAAAATTTACGAAGACGGTTCGACCAATGCTGATATTATGTAATTAATTAATGGTCAAAGAAGAAACAACAGTTTTCTAAATATGAACTTTGTCTGGCAGTGTCCAACTTAATTCTTATTAAACTTGTTGTAGTATGTTATATCGACTGAAAACAAATTCTAATTTTAATCTGGTAAAATTGTTACGATAAAAACATAATTATAATTAAACAGTAGATAGATAAAATCAATCTTACATATAAACAATTTGCCTCTAAGTACTTATCATCCCATTTCCGTTCTAGTTATCGGAATTGGTAATAATTTTAATCCCATCCGGATTAAAGTTCAAAATTGAACACCACGTGTGGTGGAACATATGAGAAAGATGTCAAAAATATTTTTTTCATCAATCAGATGCATGATGCAAATCCATCTAATCTTTTTCAAATTACACCTGATGTAACTATGCCAGACTTTGTTTTATAAATGCTTATGTTTGTACAAAGACTGTCTCGTTGATCGAGTGGTCGCAGGTGCAACTGCCGAGCAAGGAATCTCGAATTTGATTTGAAGTCTCTAACTGTGTCCAATATATGGTAAAACGCTAACCCTCTATAACACGGGACTTATAACACAATTGGTGAATAGGCGGAGTAGGATCTACCGTTTAAAGTTAAGATGAACATACCAATCTCATCGCTCTCCAAGCTCTGCAGAAGTAAATGGAAGAAGTCTGTTTGATGCGTGTCTTTCAGTACTTGCCACACGGTGTCGATAGCTGCCTTCTCCGCAAGCAACGACGCGAGCAGCGACATAGCTTGCGCACGCGCCACTATGCAGATCTCTGCCTCTTCATCTGCAATTTTTTTGATACAAACATTACACTTAATTCTCTTGTTATTTATGTGGATGCAAGATGGCGTAATAAAAGTCACAGAACCGCTGGATGCCGCCCTGCAGGTCGCTTTCAACCAGCTGATATGAAAGTCATTAGGGGAAGTCTATGTACAGTAGTATCTACTACTCTTTTTCTTGTGTCTTGTGACTGACATCATGATGAAGTGTGACTAAATATAGTATTTATGACATCAGACTGTATTTATTGCATTAATAAAAAAGTCAAACGATGTCATAAATACTTTTTTCGATGTCTGGACGCAACCAGTCGTCATATTTACTAAAAATATATTGTTTCTAAACGATCAAGAGGACACCAGTTTCCTCTCTCACAAACCTTTATTAACCTTATTTCCAATGTTTACAGACTACTTTTGTATGAACTTGGGTTAATTATTGTAGATGGGTTTTCTTTCGGGGAATAAAACGCTTGTATTTTTCACCATACATTGACTCGTAAATGGTAGTAAACTAAGTACATAATTGAAAGCAATAGGCCAATAATTGCTCAATAATTTGCCGTGAGATCGAATATCTTTAAAGTGATTAGCTGAGCAAAGTGCAAACAAAACAAAGGCGTGATACTTCGCAGCTAATTAATTAATTGATTGATTTATCAGCCTCTCAACTGGTAGATATTTTAACTCAAACTTGGAAAGCTTTTTTATATGTTAGGTATACTATTTGTTTGGAGGAATTCATGGATTGGAATTAATCAATTACGAATATAATAACAGTGAATCCGTAAGGTTTTAAAACGCATGTAAATATAGTCTCAAAACTACCTACCTGTTCGTATTACTGCCCGTAATTTACACAACAAAATAACTGATACCTATCTCCAACCTGACAATATTTGATTCAAAACACATCAAAAATAATTACACACCACTGCTATTACTAGTTAAAACCAGCATACATCATAATAAACAAAAAATCTACATAAAAAGTACAAATGCGACTACACTACTACAGTATTTTGTAAAATCAGCAAAAAATATTGAATAGATATTTAATGTATTGTAAAAAATGTATGCTTTACAGACAAAGGCCTCGTCAAAAAGGTGCGAAGCTATATTTGATCTACGACCTTGCCATACGTACAAAAAAAAATTCGCCGAATTGTATGTAGGTACATATGTACGCGCTCAACTTCCGAACAATTGCACTACATTAAACAATCGTTTTGTTTTTGTTATATTCGTTAGATATTGACGGGATGAAAAAAAAACTTAAGAGGTTAGACAATTGCGACAGGAAAGTTGGTTTTTTAAATATACTTAAGAAATGATTAATCAGAAATCTTATACACACTAAAAATGCTTGACTGTTGTGTATAAGTATCCTATATAATACGTTTTTTGAGATTAACAATAACACATACATACACAATGTGCTATATAAATCTAATATGCTTCTTTAAACTTCCTATGAATCCACAGAAGCACTAGTAATTCAAAGTACGATACGTTACAAATACGAATTTATCCATTCTGAGAAGTCAATACGCCATTTGAGAAAACAAATCATAAATATCTATTTTATTACTGTTTATTCTAAGATCTTTGAGTTATAGACCAATATATGCTTGTTACACATTATTTATTTGGAATCGTTATCTTCTAAGTTATAGTTCATACTTAATCATAATTACAAGAAGCAAAGTCCTTATGACTTCGTCTGAATATACAGAACTAAGTTTTGTACAAGGCTTGGCTTGTAATCATAAACTTATAGAAAGATAATACGTGATACCACGCCCTTACAGAAAACCGACGTGAAACAACACTTACGTTGTGTGAGTGAGGTTACCCTTCCCAATCCCCGAACAACCCTTAAATTCCTAACCCCCAAAAGGCCAGCAACGCACTTGTAACCCTTCTAGGGTTTCGGGTGACCATGAGCGGCGGGGATTGCTTACCACCAGGTGATCCGTCTGCTCGTTTATACCATAAACAAAGAAGACTTGTAATTGATTCAGACTACAATACCTACTTATAAGTCATAATATAATCTGAAGTACATTTTTCCCTTCTTGAAATCCATGCTGAATCATTTAGGTACGTTGTAGGTATGTGAATGACCTAAAGCAATAACTCTTTGTGTCACAACTTCACAAGTAAATTTGCTTAGCGTCTCAAGCCTCCCTTCATACCTACAAGATAAACCCAAGTACTTTCCTCGATAAACAAACACATCTTAAGTATTTTTCCTTGAAAACTTAAACTGCACTGATAAACAAACATTCAGTCATATTTCCGTAAAATTAGATAACGTTTTGTTTATGTCCTTTGTGATAGATTGTAGGATTTTATGTCTTAGTGACTGAAGTATTGAGAATCCCTTTTTGTGTCATAATAATATATTGCTTTTTTTTAATATTGTAATATTTGCTTTGTCGTTCAAAAGTGTCTTCCCGGTCTATTTGAAATAAATAATTTTGACTTTGACTTTGAATAAGAACATAATCAATCTAAGGAGCAACAAGAAACAGAGGCGTAAATATGTAATCGATATCAATATCGCAAGTACCCTATTCGCAAAAAGATAAACCAATAGATACTCAAGCCACAAATGGAGAAACGACCAATTTAACTGTAAAGTCAGCATAATTAATAGTACACATAAAGTAAATTTACAGAAGATAAGGCAACGTACCTTCTCCGAATGGCATTAAAGTCATTAGTAAGTTGTGTAGACAGTCCTTAGTCGCGGCGAGGGATAATCGGACGCATTTGTGCGCTGTCACGGCTAGCAGCGCGCGACATGCCGCCGCACGAACTTCGTACGTCTCGGTTTGGTTGTCTACCGACCAGGAGGCGCATCTGAAAACATGGATGTTAAGGGATAACATATCGTTAAGATAACTCTGTTAAGATGTTATTCATATATGTATATAGGTAGATATGTAAGTATATTAGTTAGTCTATATTACTTGTGAAACGGTATTTTTCGTTACATAGTAAGTATTGTTTCTTTTAACATGTAGGTACACACTTTTACAAGGAATAGTGTGTATGATATCACAGTAATAAAAGCAATGTGTAGCCAAATAGCACTGGTTCGGGGACAGAGAAGACAGCTATAACTAAATCTTTAAAATAAAATAATAACAAATAAGACTCATATTAAAAATATATATCCCCGAAGATACACACTGAATTGGCAATAAATGGTTGTACATATATTGTGGAGTGGTGCATACACCCACTTTTCACCATTTGTGTTATAAGTCCCATAAGTAATAGGGGGTGAGCATTTTGCCATATACTGGTTCCAGACTCTGCTATTAATGAGTGTTTTCCTACAAACCAAAAAAATCTCAGTAATGCTTTGCCCGACCCGGGAATCGAACCAGAGACCCCTTGGCCGGCAGTTGCAATTGCGACTACTCCACCAACGAAACATATTAAAAACTACCTATTATATAGATATTAGATACGTACTAGTAAAATGACCTTAATTTTATCTTACATCCTCCTTGTAAATAAGAAATACACGAGTCATTTATTCAACTAATTATGGTCAGCCATATTTAACGGCACAGCGTAAGTGAGAACATTTGTATGGTCTAAACTTTATCAATACTTACTTAAGAATAATGACTCATTTGTCATTAGTTAAGACGGCATGTGCAAGTGTCATGCAGGATACAAATAATATTGTATACAATGTTTTATTTAAATGTTTGCTAATAAAAATAAATAGGCCCCCTTGTTGGCTTGGATATGAGCCCTTCTGTCCATAACAAGAGAGGACAGTGGGTGCCTAAAGCGAGAGGTGAATTTAAAGTTGTTAGTTATAAAGAAAAAAGATGTATAACGAAAATATAGATATGAAATAATAAGCATTTCTTATAGAAATTGAACGTACATTTTAATGAGTAGTAGTTTGGACTTGATAAAATTAAGGTGAAGCAATAAGTGCATAACAAATCGATTTTAAATGTTTACCTCTCTAACAGCTAAAGACGTGTTGTAGTTGGTTTAACAATAGGCATATTAATTTTAATAACTCGTAGGTACCTATTTCACTAACCGTACCTACTATATTTTACAAACATATATTTTTAAAAGCGTACAAAACTTTTTATTTTATTCTACTACTGATATATCTTTTCACAAAAATAAATAGCATTTTATTAAAATCTAAATATATTTTAAACAACATTGAAATACTAACACTTATGCTATGTTCCGTTTTCAAACACACGTGAAACAAACTTACTATCGCATTTATAATATTAATTGGAATCATGAAAGCCTTCAAAGCCGACAGGACCCGTCTCAATCATGTCTGAATGATAGAGGGGCGGAAGCAATATTGCCTGCTAATAGCTTTGCAATTTAGTTGCATGTGATCGTATAGCGAGCTTAACTGGATCTCTAGTGGGTTTAAGAGACTTGTTGACTGATGACAAACTGGCTATGAATAGCGGTATGATATAAAACTTAGTCGTTAGCACTCCATTTAGTTAGGTACTTATATAGGACTTAAGATTTGGTAAAAAACTGGCGTCATGTTTATTTTAATACGATTGACTACTGTTTGGAGAGCAGTGGGTGTAATTGTTTTGTTTAGCGCTTTGTATTGGAAAAACCTCCATGTAAATCTTTAAAAGATCAGTCATTTTCCTCACAGTATACCTTTAAAAAAGTATCCGTTTCTTCAACAAATGCATAGTATGTATCTAAGTAACCTACTACATTATCTAAATATCTACTATTATTTCCACAGCGTTAACAATTAACACTTAACATTTTTATATACAATGGCATTAGGTAATAACTTTGACTTTTACATTACGTTGTTTTGAATCTCTGCCACTGAACAACGCAATTCCTAATATTCATTATACGGTAATGTTCTATTGTTGTGGTTGACGCAATATTAATAACTGTACCTAGAACGACTTAAGATACTTTACGTTATATTCTAGAAAGTCTTAAGAATTTTATCAGTACACTTCACCTAGGAAGTGCACTTAAAGTGCATCGGGGAAGACCCAATTTCTCTTGTCGCTAGAACATAACGAACGGAAATATTTTATCTTTAATACTCAATTCTTAAAACTTCAGATAAAGATAGGTGTTATCTGAATAAAGTGACACCTCTTATTGCTAAAGATTTACTGCATTACTGGGCAGGTGTTATGGCAGGTGTTTGTGACTTGCAGCTTGAATTACGCATGCAACTAAACATTAGTTTGTGTACCTGAAAAGTAGTCTGTATAGTCCTTGCTCATTCCAGGCTTGGACGGGGCAATGTGGGAAAGCGCTGATGTTGTGGAGTGCATCAGATAGAGCTGTCACTAAAGAAGCTGTAGGGGGTGGTCGTGACTTGTTGGTAATCTGGGCAGTCGATACATGGTCGTCCCCACACTTCTGTGCACGAACCTCAAACTCCGAACGACGCTCCAACAAACTTAGCGACACATTCCCTTCTAGAAATAAAAACATATTTACACACTTTCCTTATCAAATACATCAGTAGGCAATTGATACCATATTATTATGTTGGCGATTAAATACTCACGAGTGATTAAAATTCCTATTACGTGAATATGATTTAGATTTATTATCGCATTTCTGATAACGCGATACATACACTTCAATTAATGAAATGTGTGAAGTCTAGACTTCATGGAAATCGGAACGCTTGTGTATTCATCGATTCTTTTATATTCCTGCGTCCGTAATATAGGACGCTGTTATTCTCGCGAAGTGTTTACGTAATCTTTAAAAACAAATCTAATCTTAGAGATGTTGTTATTGAGTATCAGTGATAAATAAATTGCGAATCAGTAAGTAAAGCGTATCGTAAGTTACTTTTATCTTACAAGGATGAACTCGACAAGTATTTCATGGAGATAGTAACTCACCGAACGACTGTTTGTAATCTTTGGCGTTGCAGAAATCAACAAGAATTTCTAAACTATTCTCTATGAAGTTGTTTTCTTCCAGTTGTTCTAACACATCGCACTCCAAAACCTGGAAAATTTATAAATTGTATGAAAATGTTAATTCAACAGGAATAAACGGATTATCAAGTCATTACTAAATCTTAATGAGTACAAAATAAAACATCATTATCTTTATACCTAATTATAATCTTGATTAAAACCATATATTTAAGAATATGAGAACATTTTCGATCATTTTTTTACTATTTGAAATGCTTGTTTTAATTCGTAATTATTCATACTATCTTAGTTAGTCATACTAAGAATGAGACAAGAACAATTTCAATGTTAATTTAATTGTATACAAATTAAAACGCTGTCCTTATTTTGAAGAAGCATCAAGTATTTCAGTGTAATAAATTAACTCAAAACTGAACCGAAGTCAAGACGTGGAGTCCATTGTTTGTATTACAAATTAAATTGACGAGTATTTAATTCGTTAAAAAAAGGAAACATCAATAAATAAACGTCGGAAACCTTAAAGGTATGGAACATATAAAAATTTATTGCTTATACAGATAATTACTGCAACAGTTTGTACTACGTTTTTTATTCAAGAGTTGGCTACGGCCATCAGAAATGGCTCGCCTCTGCGGTTTCGACATCATTTATGCATACAATGGGAATGACTGGAATAGCGTGCATTGTCCAAGCAAAAATAGCACGTAAATACTGATATAATTTAACCACACATTGGCACATTGGCAGTAACAAATAAATGACTATTTTACGTTGGATATGCAAATGCATCGTATTGTTATGTTGGTCATTCCTTAGCTAACTAACTAATAGCGTCTGCAGCTGATAAACTATGCAAATACTGTACATATTTGCATTTGTCTTCCTATTAATTATCACTAGTTCGAATAAAACAACTTGAATCTAGTATATCCATCTTACTAATATTATAAATGCTTATGTTTTTCTGCGTGTGTGTGTATGTTTGTTACTCAATCACGTCAAAATGGCTGAAGGAATCGGGATGAAATTTGGAATAGGGGTAAATTATATTTTAGCATAACACATAGAATACTTTTTATACCACGGAATCGCGGGCGAAGCCGTTGGCAGGAGCTAGTTACTTTATCAGTCCTATCTCGAAAGATTCACATTACTTTATCAGCTAAGAAATTGCTGTCAATATAAAAGTGATACGCGTATGAAAATAAAACCCATATAAATATACGCATTAAGTTTTTGGTTTTCTTTAAGTGATGCGTAATACAGTAGTTGATAGTAAAGTATCAAGTTGTACGTATATTACTTGTTTGTCTTAATAATACATACAGCAATAGCCTGTAAGTGGCCACTGCCAAAGGGCAGGCGGGAAAGGCCTCAGCATTAATCACCACATTTGCTCAATGCGGGTTGGCAATTTCAAACTCATAGTTAGAAATTAGAAGCCCAGATTTTCTCACAATGTTTTCCGTCAACGTTTGTCAGTGATGTCTAAGTAATTTTAGCAGGTACATATAACATGGAAAATGTCATTCATGAAAAGCGGGCATTTTAAACCTCTGGACGACGAGTCTTAATAAATAATATTATCAATGAAAAATGCGAGTTTAAAAACAGCAGCTGACAGCACCAGCAATGGAAAAGGAAAGGGTAAATAGGAACACAGAAGGTATTACTGGCTGGCTTAAAAAGTATGTAATAAAATAAACAAAATAGTTTTGTCTCATATATTTTAAAGTACATCATAATACTGCAGACACAGTTTAGCTAGTTATTGTATAACTGTCAATTCGAACTTTTGAAGTGAGCTCGAACGCATTCTCGCCTCTCTTCTTCCCACAATCAATGACATCGCGGACCGCGATTGTGATTCACTTCTATCTTTCGAAATGAAAGTTACAGAATAGCCTAGCAGGACACAGGTACAAAACTTTATTAACCAGCAATTTTTTAACATAAAAATTGCAAATTAATTATAAGGCACAAAGGTTTTAGGCTAGTAAGAAATACACAATTACAAAAATATCATCATTGTAATATCCAACTTTCTTATTTAATTCTCTTTTAACTAAATTTCAGTTTTAAAACTCACATATATCGTTCCCAAGATAAGTAATGAATGTTTACTATCACATGTTAGTTACTATGTCAATTTAAAAACTTATAATGTATGTTTCTTTTTAATTCTTTTATAATGCAAACTGTCGCCATTGGGACAATAAACAGTAGTTTTGTTTATTCAATAAAGGCATGCTCAGGGTACGACCTGTGTCGCATCCTTCTTAACATATTTGTATATCTACCTACTGTAGCACATCTTTGGGAATCTTTCATTTCAACCGTCTCTTTGATTCTTTGTTGTCCATCAAAAAATATCATACCCTTGTTGACAACAAAGTAACGTATGTGAAATTAATTCTGTCACCTAAATACATTATGTATTATATGTTTAAACGCCTTTATTTACAGCCGCGGTAAACATTCAACATACATATAAAACTTTGTTTACTTAGGTACAATTTCATACTCACTTGTGAAAAAAAATATGACAAAGGCATTACGATTTCAAAGTCAAAAAAGGTTAGTACTCGCTCGTGTCTTCACTCAGCTAAGTACATAGTCATTAGTTCTTAAAAAAAATATTGACAAATGCAGTACCAATCTATATCAACTAAATATTATTCCTGTATGGCGTGAAAACTATTAACATTTTAAAAGACATACTCGTAAACCGTATACAAAGATTATTTTGCTGAATATTAACAGTTTAATTATAAAATATTGGCTGATATAAAACGCTATGTATTAATTTAAGCACAATAAACCAGTTTCGTATATCTGATATTGAAGAGATGGGTTCAAAGATATCTGGCACACATTATAGTAAACAGTAAAGGCAAAAAGTGGAATAACTTAAAAATAGATGTTGTTTCGTAGTTACCTGGTATTCGAGTCTGTGCAAGAACGAAGACTAATAACAAGTAATACAGCATAAAAATATGTTTATGTTAATACAATGAGCCCTATTCTACCAATCAAGCCCTTTCGTTAGTTATACATAACGGAGGTATGTATTGTGAAAAAAAAATATTACATTGTATGTCATCAATATTAAGAGTGTGTACCAAATATCAGATCGATCTGACATTAGGAAGGAAGGAAAATTCCAATTATAATTTTTTTACTTTTGTTTTACCCATACAAGCAAACGGAGCCAGCGATATAAAAAAGTCCCATAATATGTTCTCAGGCAATATTAACTGCCATACAGATACATTTAATGGTTACTAAACCCAATCCTTAGCAATTACAAAATCGTTACTAACGAATAGTTTAAGTAGTCATTAAATATCTATGAGTGCGGCAGTAAGTGCAATTACATGATCAATTAACTTCAGTGTTCACGTTTAGCGGTTCTTTAGTGAAGCAGCTGATTGATATCATCGGCTGTTCGGTTCGGTTCGCACCATAATTAAATGGTGCATCGAATCAATTGATAATGTCGATCATGATAATCGTTATGGCTGATTGGCAAAGATGTTCGCAACTATAAATTGAAATGTATTTTACAATCTGTAACTGCGATCTTTCACTGACGCTAGTGTTAATGGGTTGTGAATTTTGTAAACAATTTTTTGCGCAAAGCCCTTTAGAAATAAAGTACAATATCCTCATTTCGCAAAAATAAATAATCAATAACAATTAATACATAAATCACAAAATTTTCACAATTGAAATAAAAACAATGTGAGGATAACTTTCTAATATCAACATGTTTGCCATTACATTTCAGAGGTGACTTGGTACAAGTATGTATTACATCAATACATAAGGAATGTTTGTAACCTAAAAACAATAGAAATATAACAACGGTTCACGATAACTACATCCGCATGAATCACGCAGCCAAAGAGAAAGACAATGATAATAATTATTAATTGTGTATTCAATATATCAATGTAAACTACGTGATTTCTCATTAAAGAAGAACATTATTACTCATACATGACAGAGACAGAGCATCTACCAGTCTAAAACTAAAACTAAATAGTCTAAATACAAATTAGAATAAATAAGAGAATTCTTTCTACAATTGAAAATATGCCTACATACAATAAAGGAGTTCTAATTAAAAACTTATACGGTAATTAAGTCTTATAATGCCGTATTTAGAAATAAAAAACTGACAGGTGGGAGCCACGGTAGCGTGGTTAGTGTTCCGTGTTGTAACTTTCAGCCCTCTTTTGTATAAAATAGATATAAAATATATCCATTGTACTAAAGGTGAAAACTCAAATATTTTCCCATCCATTTAGTTTTTAATACCAATACTCGCCTACATAAGTATCTAACAATTCGATTTTCCTCAACAATTTGTGAATAATAGTCAGCTTCATAGGTATAGAAGCCCTTTTCCCTATGTCACATTGTTCACGCTTTGGAAATGTGATTAAATGACTGACTAAAGACAAACACCGAAGCTATGTGTCGGTTAGCACTTCTCGGTACATAACATCAATTAGGAAGGGTCTAATCTATTTATCTATGTTAGTGATAGGCACGAACTTCAACCATATTCCTCCTTTGTTCTTCAGCATCACACTTCTTGGGTCGTACTGGATAGTTGGAGTGGTTTTCTCGCAGGGTTCCACCGAGAAAGTGGATAGGATCACTGATAGTCCGGCCGCTACAGTCAGCTGGGCGAATCTCGCACCTACACAACAAATTATGGTCAATTCTCTTATAAGTTTAAGCAAGTAGAGAAAAATTGAAGATATATGAATATAAATTACATAATATTTTCTTTGTTTTTATTGATATTTCTTGATTTTCGTTACAAATACAAAACAATATCAAGTTGTTTGGACATAATAGTGGAATGTACCAAAACAAGTTATCATCCGATTTAATTATCTGCTTATGCAAATAACTGATACGGATAATACATTTCTAAATTTCATTATTTAATCTTTTTGTATTCCGTATCTTTTAATTTTGTTATCTTTAGTTACTATGTATAATGTAAGGATCCGAGGTACAGGTAATGTAAATTGACATAACTCTTTATGACTTGTTTAAATGTGTAATAACAGAGAATTTTGTCTGTATGTAGTGTTTGCGTAGACGCAAGCTCAAGTTTTGTAAACACAGAGATACTAACGAAACAATGAAATGATTTTTAAATATTAGTCCTCGTAACACAATGGGAACAAAAGAATGTTTAGACAAAATGTAATATTCCCGCGACTTAGCTATAATATCAAACGTCATTCTATTGTAATATTATTAAATAATAATCTCCTGCATTTATTACTGCTATAACAACAAACTATTAAAAAGCACAATGCACTTACCGGGGCAACTCCTCGGTCCTTCACCATAAGCCATAAAGCCCGGTGGATTTAAATCATCATTAAATCGGCTCGGGTCGAACTTGTCTGGATTAGGAAAATACAATGGGTCTCGTTGAATGCAATGGATGGGTATTAGAACAGGATCTCTGACTTTTAAGGAAAGCTCTCCGTCGAGTTTGTAGGGAGAAGTGCAGAGCCTCGTCGTCATAGGTGTGGGCGGGTGCAGCCGCAACGTCTCCGCCACTACCTGGTACACCAAACGCATTGCAACCACAGCATCATAGTTAAGGCCCCCGTGTGTTTCTTGACACTCTATAATCTCTCTTCTTACACTATCTTGAATATCTTTGTCCTTTGCTAATTCGTACAAAGAGAATGACAAAGTAGTTGCCGATGTCTCCAGTCCCGCTAACATAAATATGAATGAATTCGAGGTGATTAAAGCGTCTGTCATTAAGAAGCCGGAGTCAGTTTTCTGCTCGTTCAACATAAGTTGGAGGAAATCATGTCTTTGAACACCGGACCTTCTCTCTGCCAAAACTTGGTTGATTATAGAAGTAAAAAATGCCTCCACATCAGAAGAATAAGATCTTAAATTCAATAATTTGAACAGCCTGGGAAAGAATGTCCGACAATACCGTTTTAATAATGTAGAGCGATCAATCTTAAACATTTTTTGTGACATCTGCAGAAATGGTGATTCGGAATCTTTTAGCGCTCCTGGGTCCACTCCAAATGCACAGCTTCCTATAACATCTGTGGTAAACCTGGTCATCATACTAGGCACATTTATATCGTCCACGCATTCTTTCAGCAGAATAACTTTTAGTGTTTGTGCACATTCGGCTACCAAGGGAAACATAGCTTTCATCTTAGCTGATGAGAAGGTGGGAGTAACTATGTGGCGCATGGCCTTCCACTCTGCGCCTCCCATATTCGCCAAGTTACGCAGGAGCGGCTCACGCTGCGTATCAGTAGACACGGACACGCGGTCACTGAAGCACTGGAACTCTTTCGAGAATATAGTTTTCGCAATATCCAGGTCAATCACCATTAGGGTTGGTCTCCGAGCTTGAAAAAGTCCAACATATTTCTGGTCTCTGTAGTTATCATAGAAGAACTGTAACATTTTTGTGTAACTTTTTCTCATTGTAAATGTAGCTCCAAAGTTTCCGAATAAGGGGCAGGGCTCCCTGTAGGCAACATTTTTGAAATACCAATATTTTCTGCCTTTGGAAGTGTAATGAAAAACAGTCAATAATAAGACGAGGAACAACAAAATCACCAATAACCAACCGAATAACCACATTTTTAATCACGTTCACTTTACCGCTTAGATTTGAATAAGAAGTGTTTGTTCACGTTGTTATTTAAATAGCCGGCATTTCGCTCGTATGTAAACAATACAGTCCGCGCTATGTGCGACGATGCCGGCAGCGCCTGCGGTGGCGGCGGCGGTCAGTGATCAAGTGAGGCATATCGGCAAGGCGCGCTAAGATAAGCCCTACGCGAGTGTACCGAGCAGCTCGCGCGACGCCATGCACTCCAAGGCCGTGTGTGTTGATGTACTGCGCCCGTGACTCGAATGTAACCGTATATCGATTGCTTACGATAACCATTGTATTCTAAAATGTGAATTACAACTACAAACCCCTTTTATGCGTTCGCGAATCGTCTTAATGGACGGACACGCGTTTAATCGCAACGAATAAACGAATGTTTGTTTACATTTCCGGCGTTTGTACAGCGCAGTAAACAACTTAACCTCTATGTTTAACTCCGCGCCGGCCGGTCGTCATAAATAGAATCAGTTCATACTAAAATTATACGCACTGAGAAAGCACCACATATTGTTTACTATTGATTTTTATTAAGAAGCAGAAACAAACGGGCTAAAATAAATAATATTAACGGTATGTATAAATATTCATAGTTTCATTTATATTTATAAGTTTAAAGGGTCAGGGAAAGTTGTTAAAGAGTTGAATATATCCAAGTTAACATTTTAATTAAAGTAAACATGGTAACTTTGTTCGGAAACATAAGCAAATAAGAAATATAATGAGCCATATATTATATCATTGGCTTTAATATAATGAACTATATTGTATTATATTTTATTACTCAAAGTACTTTCGATGTTCTATTTTCGTGTCAGTCGCCCTTGTTACCCGAGTAGAACAACTACATTAGGAGTTATTTGATGGGGGGAAGTCATTGAACGAGTTTACAAATTAACGACAGACCATAACTCTTTCATTTTATTTTTTTGTTGTCTATGAACGTTACTCTAACAAACAAGACTATATATTAGCTTGGCTGATGTTAAAACAACAACATCAACATTCTAGCGATTTTTTACATCTCACAATTTATTTTTTGAAAGTGATTTGTAATTTTTATAACTTGAAATCTATATACGTTACAAAGTTACTTCATTAATTTATTCTGTGAAAGTAACTCGATCCTCACGTGTGACTAAGCTACATATAGCCTGTAGAATACTGAAATGAGTTGCTATTTATAGTCTATTGATCACATTTGATCATCAACATCAACAGCTGCCTGTAACTGTCCCACTACTGGGCAACAGTCTCTTCTCACATGGAGAAGATACCCTTACTCAAGACGAATTGGCAATTTCGAACTTAAAATTTGAACCTGTAAGTCTATTTTCCTTAACAACAAAATTTCTGTAGTATATAACGAATGTATCATCAACGTTTGAATTTTATTACATACGTGTTATTACAGCCATTAAAATTAGCTACAAAAAGACTTGATTAAAATATTATAGCTGCGTGTGAATCATTCGTACGAATTTCTTAATTATTGAGGAAAACGGACGGATTTCCCAAGGAGCAGTTGTTAGCTTGTCCTACAAAACTATCCTAGTAACTAGAATAGATAATAATTACAAACATAAGGTACCGATGGGTTAAATCAAACGTTTTATTTACTTTTTTGGCCGGGACTAGTTCAGCATGCTGGAGATATTAACTTAACTAGACAATAAATGAAATGATAAATTAAACATCCACTTATCGCCAGTTATAAGTTTCAGATAATAGGGGTGAACCTATTACCACCCACAGGGCTAATCACTAAGGAATGGGATTCCTTGCCGGAGTTTATGTTTCCTATAAAATACAACTACTACGTCTTCAAGTCCCAAGTGAACAGGTTGCTCATAGGTAGGCGTGCTCCATTCTCGGCTACATCATCGCTTACCACCAGACGAGATGTTAGCTAAATGTCATCCTATTAAGAATAAAAAGGGCACAGTTCCATACCTAGTGTCTACTATGACTGAAAGTTTTATAATACTTTGTACGATCTATGAAATTGACCAAAGAACCCTTGCATGCGTATTTGCTGGAACAACTTAAGAGGTACGAGGCAGCTTATAACTAAGTAGGAGTTATTTCCACAATAATACCCGCGGGTGGTCCCATTCGTATTCGCGACTGTTATACGCAATTTATAGATCGCTGTAGCACGTGCCCAACGACTATGAGCTTGTTTAGCGCACCTTGTACGGTGCTAATAAATTACTTTATTTAAACTTGGTATTCAAAGTTATATTACAATACGTCTGATAAAATCTACTGGATAAATATTGTCTATATGTTTAATATTTTGATGGCTATTATTATATCTCTATATAGAAGTGTGACATAAGAACGTTTTTATGTCAAAGCACCTATTAAAAACCGCAATACCACATCAATAGTAATAAAGTATAGATATAATAGAAGATAATTAATTTGCACTTCAACATGAGGAGAGTATTGCTAATAAATTAAAATAATATAGCTGCAATAAATCTAAAACTGCACTTTGGAGCCATAAAAGCAAAACCACAAGCAGGCAAAAACAAACGAAAAAAGTTACAATATGACGGGGCGTATAAAGTTTCATATTCAACATGTGTGGTCGTTTTATCGCACATGACACTATTTCGCTAATATAAATACTCACTGATAATATTAATCAATGTTTTATAAATAACTTTCTTTGTTAAGAATTTTTAAAGTATCATCAGGTCATGTTTTTTTAATCCTCAAAGGGGTTGCACATATCACATATACAATTTAATATCCACTTTTTCAGCAGTCATGTTAATGAGTCCCATATTATAAGAGAAGGAGAAGCTACTCTGGTACACCGCACATAATTACAGACCGCATCATCATCAGCCGAAAGACGTCCACTGTTGAACAAAGGCCTCCCTCCCCATTAGTCCTCCACGTAGAACGACAAGCCACCACCTGCGGCGTTCTATTACTATGTATTTTCTAAAAACCAATTAATACTTAGCCCGATTAGAACCTTGAACCCGACATCCGATTTATCTGGCAGTGGGCTTGCCAGTCGTGCTAGCGACACTAGATCCCAGCCAACGAGACAGGATATGTTATTATAATAAGTATATAAGGTAGTTAAAGAACAATAGTAATAATTCTATGAATAAATTATTTCTAATCTCATCCTCAAGCTTCGGTAGAAAAAATGCGGATGTCCTAATCATCATTTAAAAAAAATACGGATGTCCGTCCGGTGTCATTTGATTCTACATATCATATCTACATTTTTTCTTGATAGGATAAAGATACTTCTTTTAATGGAAATCGATGACTAATTCTTTGTATGCGCCTACGTAACTTTCTTTACTTAGGAAATGAAATATCAATTGTATTTATCAAGTATCAAAGTAACTAGAATATGAAAAGATAAGGCGTTGTTATCGTCCATAAAGTGGCTTTTATGGTGTCCACCATACATGAGAAAATACGGTATCTAGTACAATTTAATAGTTTTATTGAAATGTCAAAAACTATAAAGTGTATACAAAAAACTAACTTAAACACATTATCTTAAAAAAAATGCTAGAAAAACATGAAGGTGAAGTATATCCTACAAACAATTAATGAAAAAGTATTTTAATTTATTTTTAGTAACGTAATTTATTTTTGTTGAAGTAAAATACCCAATTGAGTAGGTCATGTAATGTTACGTAATATCGAACTAAACTGGTCGGTATGATTGTAAACACGATTATAGGCACGCAAGCTACCGATACACAGCGGGATTTCCCATGTGAAATAACTTGCGGTTACAATCACACCATTCATGAGGATAGACTAAAGTAAGTAGAAAGATTTAATATGTTTTGCATTTTCTTTTTTTTTAAACGTTGCCCCACTCTAGTATTTTCTCTTATATCGTGGGTGCGATTACAAACATAGAAGTTCACATGTACATGACAACCAGATCCGTAACAACAATTTGTGGATCACACAAAAAGTTGCTCCGTGCGCGTATCGCACCGGCTACACGTTGCATGGTAGTCAGTTGGCCAGCCACCCCGCCAACCGTGAATATGTAAACGTTAAACAAAACAAGCCAAACATTCTAGTCTAGGGTTACTATTTTTAAAAAGTGTTAAGACCTTAAATTACTTACTATTGTCAGTAACAATAACAAATCAATAACCCTAAAATGTTAAAATAGGTATCTTATTATTAAGTACTTGACTAAAGTCATCCCTGTACCAAAAATAACAAAATGCAGAACAGTATTAGAGATAATTTCCTCCAGTCGACATAAACATACAATGGACGTAATAATTATATTCACATTGGTCAACAATAAGGCACCATACCATCAATAAAAGTTTAGGTGACAAGAAGAAAACAATTCAAGCCATATAAGAAACGCTGAATCATTTTGGTTTTTACTTTGTGCAAAATAAAAGACACACTTACATCTGATCGTGGAGAAGCTCTCGCGGCAATCGAAGCGAGAAGGGCAGCTGCCGCGGCTCGCACAGAATTCGCTTCACGACGCTGCGCAAATATGTTCGCAGCAAACTGAGATAGTGAGGGCTCTTGTATTGCTGTATATGAAAAGAACAAGGTATTAAATGTCCAGTTTGTCTCTATTTGGAAGAACGTAAGGTTCTTTTTTGTTTAACTGCCAACCAAGAACAAAATAAACTAATAAAGCCTCCAACTAAGGAGCTTACTAACTAGCAAACTAGGATTTGTAGAGTATCAGGTTAATATTTATTGGGAACAAAACTACAAATAATTTTCAGTGTGTTTAAGGAACTTCTTTATTTATTTAAAGCTCAGCTAATTACGTCATGACTGACAGAAAATTGAGGTTAGGCCACACACACATATTACCCAAATAAACTATCATCATTTTTTTTTTTTTTTTTTTTTTTTATGGAATAGGAGGCAAACGAGCAAACGAGTCACCTGATGGTAAGCGATCAGCGCCGCCCATGGACACCCGCAACACCAGAGGAGTCACAGGTGCGTTGCCGGCCTTTGTTTTTTAAAAAGGAGTATGCTCTTTTCTTGAAGGTTTGAAGGTCGTATCGGTTCGGAAATACCGCCGACGACAGCTCATTCCACAGTTTTGCTGTGCGAGGCAGAAAGTTGCGCGAGAAGCGCACAGTTGTGGCCTGCCAACCATCTATATGGTGGGGATGGAAATGCTGTCGTGTGGGTCGATGGCGAAAAGAAGCGGCAGGAATAAGACCAAACAATTCCTCAGAGCACTCCCCGTGGTATAAGCGATAGAAAATGCACAATGAAGCTACATCTCTACGCATTGCCAAAGTGTCAAGTCGGTTTGAAACTTCCTGACACTCAACAATCCGAACCGCACGCCGCTGAACGCGGTCCAGAGGATGAAGCTGGTACTGGGGTGCCCCCGCCCAAAGATGAGAGCAGTATTCCATATGGGGCCGAACTTGCGCCTTATATAGAAGCAGGCGATGGGCTGGAGTGAAATACTGCCTCGATCTGTTGAGCACACCAAGCTTTTTCGAGGCTAATTTAGACTTATCCTCCAGATGACCACGGAACTGGACGTCGCTCGAAATGTTGATGCCAAGTATTCCAATACCGGCTGAGGCAGTCAGAGGGGTACTTTGAAACTGAGGTGAGACGACCAACGGTAGTTTCTTAGCGGTAAACACGCAGACCTGTGTCTTAGTAGGGTTAAACTGGACCAGATTAAGTTCACCCCAATCTGAGATTCTCTGCAAAGAAGTCTCGATTTCTGACACAAGTCTGTTTCGGCTTTCGATGACGTTTTCCCGAGAAATGTTAGCGCGGCCGGTATAATAGGCATCACCTGTACTGTCATCCGCATAACAATGAATGCCGCTGATTTGCAACATATCATTGATATGGATGAGGAACAGGGTAGGTGATAGCACGCAGCCTTGAGGGACACCTGCGTTCACAGACAGAGAGTCGGAGCATTCCCCGTCGACAACGACCTTAATGCTTCTGTCTGTAAGGAAGCAGGAGACCCATTCGCACAATTTCTCGGGAAGCCCATAGGAAGGAAGCTTCGAAAGAAGCGCTTTATGCCAGACCCGGTCGAAGGCTTTCGCCACGTCCAAGCTCACTGCCAACGCTTCCCCCTTAGACTCGATCGCCTGTGCCCAACGGTGTGTCAGGTAAACCAGAAGATCCCCAGCCGACCGACCTTTACGAAAACCGTATTGTCGGTCATTGAGTAGTTGGTGATCTTCTAGGTACCGCAAGAGCTGGCAGTTAATAATGGACTCCATTATTTTCGAGAAGAGGGAAGTTATGGCTCATTAAATTATCGTTATATCATTAAATCAACCACAAGGTGTCCAATGCTGAACATAGGCCTCCAATGACTTCTAGAAAGGGCTGTTTCAAACAACCTACAATCAACTACACCCTACAACCTGTATCAGGTCATGTGAAATAATATCTCACCTTGCATTAAATGGGGCATAAGTTGTGCATAATGCGCAAGCGCAGCGACCACGTGTAGAGCGGCCGCTCGAAGTTGTGGGCGTGCCCCCCTCACGCCCTTCACCACAGCGCGTACCACATCACTGTTGAAGACTTCACTCCATCTCTGTGTATTACAAATATTATAGTACGCATCTATGGGTGAAAATATTGAAAAAACAAAAGTTATGAGAGGTCGATTAAGCCATTGAAAGAAATTAATTGTTGTGCTATGGCGCGAGGTCGTTAAAATACTATTTATATAAAAACCTATTTTATCTTTTCTTTTTTAATCGCCTTTAATCCCCGAAGGGGTAGGCAGAGGTGCACATTATGGCACGTAGTGAGAGACACCCACTTTTCACAATTTATTTTGGTCATAACCATTTTTTTTAAATATAAGGCGTCCCTATTCCCAATAACTATAACTACATCTATTATTAGAAACAAACACTGATAATTATCAAATACCTTGATGTAGGCCAAAATAGCCCTCACACCTCTTACTTAATGCACCTGCTGCCAATTCATTACTTGGCACGACTCCACAACAGCTTAATGATCAAGGACATTTGCTACTACTATCAATATTAATGCACCGATAAATTGATACAATATGTACAACTTTTTTATAGTTAACATGCATTTATTTATCTGGCACACATAAATTGTAATACATATCACTAGTTTATTGTAAAAAGATAAAAAGTCTTGTTTCCCTGTCAATGAATGTAGATTAGTGTGCAATTTAAAGCGCAGACTGTAAAGCATCCATTAGGGGAATGAGATATATCAGAAATGTTCAAAATTATCGAAAAAGTAAAATACTACATTTAATAACGTAAAAAATGTTATGTGAATACTACATGGTCGCAAACTAGTATCCTAATAGTAAATAGTAAGAGCGATGCCCTATTTTTCTGTTGCACTGCGTTGCGTCGCGTCGTAGCAACGTTACAACGCATGTGCGCCCCACCAGGATTGCAAAGACGAACGACGGCTCAGCTGCGCCTCAAATACAAACGTGATCAACGCAGCACTCCTCCTGCTTCATCTCTGGTCTATCGATCCTTTGAACCGTCTCACACGACGACGGAAAGGTGTAAAGAGTCATAAAAATATGGACAACGACGCTGCGACGACGCAACTCAGCGCAACAGACAAATGGAACCTCGCTTCAAGTATTACAAATTTAATTTACTAAAGTATTGATTACGTTATTAAAAAGTTATGTTGCCTAATCTGATCCACATTATCAGACTATTTATTTTTACAATAATGGCATAACATACACATGGTGTAGTTAAGATAACTACTGAAAGAAAAAGGTAACGAGCGGTCGTCATAATGAAAATATGTGTTAACATTTTATCACCTGACTAAATATAATTCGATTAAGTATTTTTATCAATTGAATAGCACTGAATAAGTTTTTATCGATACTTCGATACTATGCGGAAATTGTAAATATACTTACGAGTATGTATTGAAAATACGCGAAAGTTTACTACTGAATCAGAATATAACACTAAATGTCACCGATTCTGCCCAGGTTCCCACTGTCAGCCCATTGCTGGGTATGGTATACCCAGCTATGGATGATGGATACATTATAGATAGATACAATATAGGAAGACCTATAGGTTGTCCTCTTAATCTCCCATACATTCCAATGTAGAGACGACGCTCTAGCCATTTTTAAAGAATGTATCTATGTATGTATTAAACTATAATTTTAAATAGGTAGTTTTAATGCTTACCTGCACAGGTATAGCTTCATCATGTATCTGCCTCAACAGTGCCAGCAAAGACAACGTGGCATCCAGTCTGCAAGCCTGTCCCTTACATCCACCGCCCGAAGCACACCCACTCAATGTCCTCGCCACTACTTTCAAGCACTGGATCAGAGTATCTTCTGACAGCTTACAGTACCGAGAATTGACGGCGTATCGTATGCAACGCATTAATTCATTCAGGTAGCCTTAAAACAAAAGAATATTTTAATGTTACTGAAATTTATTTTGCCTCAACGTTCTGTTCAATTTCTTCTTGTGTCAATGAATTTAAATAACATAAGGGCGTTTTTCCATTAGAGATGCTTTGCTACGTTGCTATGGATGAGTTTGGCTTCCACCAATCATATCATTGATACACATAGCATAGCAATGGTAGAAACGCACTCAGCTAAGCTATGTTATTTTATGGAAAAATGCGTGGCTTCACATAGTTTCGAAGCTTAGCGATTACATCTTCGTAGCATAGTTACATAGCACATCTCTAGTGGTAAAGCATCATAAGGCCTGTGTCAACTCTTCAGAATATCAACTAGACCGCTCTATAATTAGCCGCTATTAATTTTAACCGCAAAACATGGAGTCCCAAAGAAATCAATGCAGAATACAGGCGTATGCACACGTACTAACAATTGGCTTCAAAACCGCAATTAAATACAAAGAAACATTATTATTCGTAATGCGTTCATGCTGCAGTTTTGCGGTTAAGGTTTTCAAATGGCTCACGGTGTAAATAAGTAGTGCGGCCTAATCTGCTGTGTTTACATACGAGGCTTTACACAAAGAAGATAAAAATGGGAAGTGTGAAATAATTAAGTGTGTTAATCTGGTTGTTTTGTAAATCTACTATAATGCCGCCACTGGATTGCATCCGAATAAAGACATGACGTAAGAACTTAGTCATCAATGATAGTATCATTGCACAGTCACGAAATACTAAATCTATCGACGAATCTAATCTTAATATACAAAGACACATAAACATTAAACTTCCCAAAACTATTAACTTTGTTCGATTTCAAATTTTTTACCGACTTCACAAAAAGGAGGAGGTACTATGTTCGGCTGTTTGTATGTTTTTTTTTTGTATGTTTGTTCATCGAATACTTCGTCAATTGTGGACGGATTTTCAAAATTCTTTTTTTGTTCGAAAGTAGATAGTTCTGAGGTGGTCCCATTGTCACCAAGTTAGGATCTGATGATGGGATCTTAGAGAAATCGAGGGAACTCCTCAAATATTATAGGGAACTATATAAGGATTTTGGTATATTCATCTAGAATTGAAGCATTTACAGTAAAAAAGTAACCTTTGAAGAGGTGGAACTGATGAAGAAGACCAGAAATGGCCTATGGAACTTCATACTCACATAGAAATCACAATAAAGTTAATTAAGTGACTACAAATAAATAAAGTACTAATACAAATAAATAAAGTACTAATACAAATAAATAAAGTAGTTATTGAGTTAGAGAATTTTAACCGACTTTTTTAGTTGCGATACTCAGTATCGCAACTAAAAAGTGTGAAATAAAATACTTTTTACAAAAAAATAAACCGACTTCACTAAAAAAGTTAGAAATAACTTTAATTTCGGAAGTCGGTGTAACAAACAAATAATACCGAGAAACACCGACTTCCGAAATTAAAGTTATTTCTAACTTTTTTAGTGAAGTCGTTTTATTTTTTTGTAAAAAGTATTTTATAATATATAACAATAAAGTTAAAAATCAGTTTAGCTCACTAAATAAATAAATTAGAACTATGACGCTTCTTCTTTTTAAAAGTTGTTTATGCAGTACAGTGTCCTTATTACGAGTTTGCTTTACGTTTAAAGTAATCGAAACAAAAGCGCGTTCGGCGCTTTGATTCGCCAGCTCGAATAAACTAACCAATCAGAACACCGAACGCTCTGTCGTTTCGGTACTATTATGTGTTTCAACTTACCAAGCATATGGAAATTCTTTAAATCCACTTTGTCCAAGCAGACTAGTAGAATTTTCAACAAGCTCTCCAACTTGTAGCTGTCATAATCATCCCAGATTTCGAGCATCATCACACATCGTAGTAGCACCTTCACAATGTGTATGTGTAGTTGTGTCACTTCTATGCACTCCTGCGCAGTTTGCTGGGGGTACAACTGATCTCTACTTAAAAGAGAGATTATGTGCGCTTCATTGCCAATAAATGACGATTTTATCCAGGACATTGTGCCATCTAGAAAAACAAATCTGGTTAGAAATAAACACAACACGAAGTCTCTTTTACCCTAAATGTAAGACAAACTTTTCTACCAGTATTTCAGTTACAGGAGTAATTAACTTTTTTGTATATTCTACTTAAATTCGAATAATACATTGCTCAAGCCCATAATTCTAATATTTACTGCAGCCAAATATATGATCGCTAAACTATATGTAGCAACAATTAAATAAATATTTCTCAGTGCTAGTGCCCTCACTGGATTTCATAATAAAAAAACCGTAAAAGGATAAATTCTTATCACACGTATTTCATATCTACGCATCACGTAATGTGGTACTCATCAGGTATTAGACGATTTAAGATTAGCGCTAGTGTCAACCCACAAACACAAGCCAGACGGCTTGCCTGGTAAGGTGCTTCTAGTCGAATCAAATAAATAAGATTTATCGGTTTTAAAAAAAATCACAGTATACTAGCAGAATTTGAGTTTCAATAACCACTGAAAACCTGGTGACTATTGGGTGTTAGATACAATAGGTGTGCCTACTCCTTCAGAGCCCAAAAGTCGAACTATTTATATATTTTATTTTATTTTACACTTTATGTACAATCATACAGAGGTGGACTTAATGCCAATTTGGCTATTATGTTACACGAACTTACCAGACTTCGGCACATTATCCATGTATGCTATAACGAAGTGCAATAGAGAACAAAGCAGTGAGGTGTCGCGTGATGAAGCGGGAGGGGCGTCTAGGAACCGCCTCATGTGTTGCCATGGCAACGAGCTATACTCCTTCTTATTGACGCCCGATGGTGCAACTAAATAAACGTAGCTAGAAAAAACAATACTGGGTGAAAAATCTGGTACTTAAGCAAATCGCAAACAAAATTTTTAAATGAAAATTAATTAATTAAGTCTACATGGCCTTTTCTTACCTACTACAAAATAACTTTATCTTCAGCTTTTTAGTATCGCATTCTTCCCTACGATATTAAAATCTCTTCTTTTCATTTTCCTTTCATAGTTTAAGCTACTCTGATGAATAAAGTGTCACTAAACACAGGGGATTTCAATTTAATAGTTTTACGAAGCTATATTTACAAAAGAAAATAACATACCTTTCCAATAAATGCAAAGCTTCTGTAACCTGTCTGTGTGTAGTAGCGTTTTGTAGATCTAGCAATGCTCTAGTACTGCTGAAGATAGGGCAGGATGCTCTCAAGGTGGCTAGGTCACGGGGAGTAGGGCGTAAGGCTAGAGGGGCTGTAGGGGGTGGCTCTGTCAGAAGACGGGAACGACCAGAGTTGGTGCACCACCAACGAACACGTACTGCTGTCCGCCACTCTTCATCGGCTAGCAGCCATTCTGTATTGGTAATAAGAATATATATTTAACGCCCCTTTCATATAAGTACTCGATAGATGTATGTGAGTGATAGTACATACAAATTACGAGTACGCTCTTAATTTAAATCACATAGTAGTTATTTAGACATCGTGAACAGGTCCTTAAAACGGTTTAATTAAAAAAAAAAACACAAGATTATTGTCATTATTAGGGTACGGATGTGTAAACAGAGAAAGCTAATCCGGATTTTATTTAATCTTTTAGCTACATTTACTTATGACTTATGACAGTCACTTACTCATAATTTTGCTCACCTCAAACGAATAGATAATTGGATTCTACATAATCATAGTCTGTGCTTTATCGTTACATGAAATATTTTAAGCAGTCAATGATAGCATTAACCAAATCGATCCTAAAATAAGATATCATAATGCAGACCCCACGTGTATGTCAGCCTTTAAACTCCACATTGGCGTCATTGCAATGATAAAAAACGATTACGATGACATGTCAAATTAGTTATAATGTAATATTATGACTGGTGTAGCCTAGCTATAATACGTAAAGATAATTTTTATGCACAATCATAATGATTGCACGCCGATCTGCCCACATTTTCCTTCTTACTTACAAATACAAAATAACCCTTAACCTGGTCTAAAAGGGATGATGACGGTGTATGAAAATTAAAAATCTATTTAGTGTAAATATAAAAAATGTGCCTATAAGTGGCGACATTTCAAATCAATATATCTTCGAAAGTATTTGTGCAAGAAAATAAAAAATACTTGCGTCTAGTAGTTTAAAATAATCTACAAGACGGACATTAATATGAAAATTAATCATCTACCTTATTATAATCATAATGAAATAACTTTGTTAACCAACACAAGATTTGGTACTTAACAATCGACTTGAAACAAACAAATTATCATGTAATTTAAATTCAACACAATAATTTGTCTAAGGAAGAAACTTATCATGACGTCAGTTTGTACATACGTCACAATATCCTAATTAGAAATCCAACAAGAACTTATGTAGTAACACGAACAAACTATGTATGGAAAATGGAATCCTATCAGTCCTTGAGATTCTTTGAACGGGCTTCGAACTTGAGACGCGTGAAACGCATAATGATTTCTGAACAATGTTCTCGAATCATATTAAATTATTCTACAAAAGTTTCAAGTGTCGAAGTGATCGCATATTGATATCAATCAAGTTGTCAAAATAAAATTTCATGAGAGAAAGTGTGCATCAATTACAATATTTGTTACTGTTGTGTACTGTTTCCACCCACCGATTTGCAACAACAGATTGAAAAAAACAGGAACTTTGTCGATAAACATACTGTCGCTATGCCCGTGAATTTCGAACCAAGTTCGGATAGCCTTTATCAAATTATAGATGCAATGTCGAATGAATACCCATTTCTTTTTATCTAGCAGCCAAGCAGTGAAAGACACGAAAACGGAACACGCCTACTGCATTCAAAAATAGACTTTACCCCTCTATCAAAAATTTACACCAACGATCATATATGTACTTACCAACACTAGAATGTTCTGCATTAGGGCTGGTATTCCAGTAGCTGTTAGCTTCGAACGGCAGCAAGGTTCTCTGAGTAACATTGAGAGGTAATGCTGGTATGCGGCGTCTTGATGCATCCAACTCCTGCAGAGTGAAACCTGCCCATGCTATAATCGCCAGGACTTGTGCAGCCATGAGTACAGATGAATCATTTGCAGGGAATACAAGGATTACTGAAATAGAAGATTAGCTTTAAATTCTGGCGCACAATTCATAACCGCACCCCTTAAGTACATCCGGAGCTGCGGACTACCTAGCGGGTTTACCGGTGCTCCGGCTCGAATAGCAGGAGTAGGAATGGGGTGGTTTTTAGTCAGTAAAAGTCACTCCCTCTCGCCTCGCCCAAGGCGGGAGAAGTCATTGGATGATTTTCCCCACTTAAAAAAAATCCACTTAAGTACTACTTACTGCACATGTTCTTTATTGCTTATATAAATTACGCAGCAGAATTATGATGAGCTAAATCTGATAGATGACGTGATAAAGGTCGCAGGGAGGTGATGAATACTAGGTAGTACTAGGTAGATTCGCTTCACAAACAAAAGGATTTTTAAAGATTTTCCTCCTCATTGAAAATTTTGTTTACTTTAACATTTATCATATGCATAATTGAATATGCAATTCCAAAAAAAGCATTAACAAACGAATTTTCCGTTTGTGTAAAATATAAATAAATAAATATTTAATCATAATATTTGAGTATACTCATCGCTTATGTAAAGACGATAAAAATACATGCTTAAGAGTTTTAAGCATAATATTGTTTTTCCTTACACATAATTCTCGATATATTAAAATAACAAACTCGCATGTTTGTCGAACGGTCGTGATATTTAACTTGATTGCCCGATCGATCAAAATATTATTGTTTATTTTTTTCTTTTTCCGTAATATATAGATTCGGGAATGTCCCATAACACTATGTCTAGTGTATAGGAGGCTAAAACTGCCTCGTTAGCCGAGTGGTACGACTGATGGGTTTAATTCCTTCGTTGCAAAAAGTATTACGGGGTTTTATCGTTTTCTTTTTAATTTCTTAGAAGTAGCACGGAGTCTGGAAATGTGCCCGGTATATAGCAATATGTTCACCCCTATTACATGGGACATATAAATTGTGAAAAGTGCGTGTACATTGTATTTTGACCTTTGCCTACCCCTTTGGGATTAAAAGGCGTGACGATATTCATGTTTTATAGGATGCTTTCCTGCTTTTCGAACCGGAGCCCCGGTAAACCCGCTAGATATTCCGCAGCTCCAGATCAGGCATCAGCCCTACTGGGCCCCATTTGTGGTGGTCTGATGGCTCTTTGAGGCGCGCGCGGAACGCGACGCGCCGCACGCACGGGTCTGGTTCTGTTCGGGCGGTGAGCTACCCTTACTCTTTTATAGGATGCTAATAGCCCAGCAGTGCATTGGTACAAGGTGTTGATGAGTGACCTATGTATCATGCAAAATCGTCATACAAAATTACCTCTAAGCAAAAGTGCAGGTAAATCCGGTATCTTAGCCAAGTTGTGTCTACTGGCAAAACATACGCTGTTCAATATGGACACGCAACTGATTGCACATTCCGGAAATGCTAGATAATCGTCCACCATCAGTGACATTCTGAAATTCAAAGATTAAGATAAAACTTAGGTTTAATATTTTGAGAATATTATCTCAATGCGCGTCAGTACTGAAGTTAAGCTCGTATGATCATACGATTGATAAAACAATTGGAAGAAGAGTTGCAGATACAATGTGGATCATAATAGTCTAGATAAAGATGTTTTGGAAGTAAATAGTGCATTCAAAATCTTGTCCATTTGAATAGAACAACATTATAAAACTACAACGTCAAAATAAGAGCATTTCTTAAAAAGAATGTATTTTTGATTTCTCTGGTATTGCGTGTATCCATGGTCAGCGCTATTCGCTTACCATCGAGTGAACCCTCTTAGCATAGAAAAAGTATCGATGAAACATTGACAAATATATATATCTTCCTAGCTTTTTTTCATTGAAAGCGTGATATTACATATGTATAACGTAGAGGCACTATATCCAAAACAGTATATTTATTACTTTAAAAAACCCATGTATAAATAAATAAAGTTTATATTTACCTCAATGTAGCCACAATAATATTAACACCGTCATATTGCAAGAACACGTCGTGTAAGTTCTGCTGTCGCACTATGACAGCGAGTTGCTGCAACGTACTACGTCGCAACGAGGGTTCGAGGGCAGGTTGCATCGTGTGCCGAGATATGTATTGCCCTTCTTCATCAAGTACTATGTCTTGTTTTAACACGTCCAGGATTTGAGTCAACCCTGTTGTCTAAAAAAGATAATAACATAATTATGTTTTGTAAAACATAAGCAATCTACAAAAAGCATAAAATATATCAGCAAGCGTTTTGGCACGTGTTCCCTTGGGATAAAAAGTAGTAATTATTCCAGTATACCATAATCTACCCTTATTCCAAATGTCAACCCAATCCCTTCAGCCTATTTAACGTGTTTGAGTAGCAAATATACACACAAACTCACTCACAAACTTTCGTATTTATTATATTAGTAAAAATTCATGAGAAATATTGTTTTATTTTAAGCCAATACATAAAGATTTCGAAGAATAGAGTATGTATACAAAGTTTAAACAATTTTATTACAGCTAACTGGCGTATGTTGTTTCGGTGATTTCCCGAATAGCTATATAACCTACGGTATTTATGATAAAGGGCTCGAGATACTACTTGAAACTAAACGGGTTATTCCCGAAAATATAGAATACATGACTAACGGCGCGTTCCAATAAACTACCAAAACCTACTACTACTACATAAACTCCATACAAAATGTGTCAAAATTCTACGGCTCGTAAGCAAATTTACCGATCGGTAGTTTATTGGAACGCGCCGTTAGTCATAAAGCATTATTTACTTTAGTAACAATAGTTATTAAAACAAATATTTACTTAACCTACCTGTGGTACTTTAGTCGGTGAACTTTCGTAGTCTATATTAAACTCCTGTCGTTTAACTCTACGTAATGCGCTCAATAAAACATCAGCTCGCAGCGACTCTTTAGGTGGCAAATAGTGCTCATCATCTAAAAACATTAATGATACATTCAATTGAATACAATCTTTAATACATTGACATAGGACATATTCTTGCAAATCTGTTTCATGCAATTAAATATGGTCTTTAATAGTTAAACTTAAGATCCATTTTCGTAAATACTTGCCTAGTAATCGACATAAGGTGTGCGCTGCATCAAGTTGTACTGCAACGCATCGTACGAACATAAGACGAACCAAGCCGGCCATCACTTCGGATGCTGACACGCCCAAACAATCTGCTATGTCGCGTTCCAGAGATTTACATATTGCTTTTCCTATAAAACACAAAAACTTATGAAATACGTACAAAAACTTATAAAAAACTTAAGAAAAGAAAAAAAAACGTAAGGCAAACATAGCATTCAAAATGTTTTAGTCAGTTGTTAATTTGTCAATTCACACTTGAATACTATTTGATAGGTTTTATTTAAGATTCAGTATAATGAAAAACCGGCATCCGTTTTTTATACCCGTACAAAAATAGAATCAAAAATCAAGGTTTGTCTAAGAAAACAATAATACTGTTAAGACAAAAATTTTACCTAATTGCGTTTCATGAGCAGCATAAACATGCAACAACGGTAGTATAGGCAGCAAACTCGCCAGTAGTCGCCACCAACAACCCTCACTGAGTACCAGCCGTCCACGTAATAAATACAACATTATATCTGAAGAACTTTCTTCTACCTGTAAGTAATATAAAATACTTCAATATTACATGTTAAGTTCCACTTGCGCAAGTACCAAAATGTTTGCGCTAACTATTATAAGTATTTGCGCAACGAAAATTTGTAACGTTGTTCTACTCACCTCTTTACATTTAGAAGAGAGTCCATGACAGCATATCTCCGTCAATATACCAACATCACACAATAAAGTCAGACACTTCTCATTCTCATCTCCAACCAAAACAGACTTCACCATCTCCGCTAATGACTTATAAAATGTAATTTGCACCCAATCTACATTGTGACCCATCAAAGATAAGGCAATACTTCGTGCGACAGACCAGTCACTGTCATTTAAGTCCAAATCTTTCGCCTTTTTCACCAATACATCTGCCATGTCAACCAAAAGATGCTCACTTTGAAAAAGCTCTAGAATAGGGATAGAAGTCTTTATGCACGTGAGGATTTTCTTAGATTTATGCAACTTTTTATTGTTCATAAACTGGGCAGCCCCATCCATGCTTGAGAATAGTTTCTTTAGTTCTCTATATTTGCTTTTGTATTCTTGATTTACAGTTATTCTGGTACTCTGAGAACAAAACACTCTATTAAAGTATCAAGTTGTAGAAAAAATATCTCTTGCGCAAACAATTAGTTTTCGCGCAATTAATTATTGCTATTTTTGCGCAAGTATTTGAAAATTTTATGCATTTACTTTATAAAAAACCTTTCAAAGCATACCTGTAAAACCAATTCAATCTTCTTACTTAACATTGGATAAAACAGTTCAACTCCCGGATCGAGCTGAGCTATTTGTAATCCATTAACAAGCGAAGTCGGTGGCCGAGCAGAGTCTCGTGCCCAGTGCAATAGCTTTTCTGCGCAAAACGTCAGACGTAACCAAGCCACACGATGATGACTACGGTCGAGATCATCGAAAAATGACTTTCTGTAATAAAGTTGACACTTTTAGCAATATAACATATTTTGTCTACATATAGATGTAAAAATACGGTAAAGTTAGCTATAATGTACATCAAAAAGACCTTTCTTTTATTGAATATTCTCTCAGTCTGAAATGTGACGCGAATAAATTACCTATATTTGTTCAATAGGTCTCCCATCAAGCGCATAACCATGCAGCTTTTATGTGATATGTCTCTGTAAGTCTTGGCGTTATGATCCATACTCCAAAAGCTGTCGTTAATGCAGTCAAGTAACAATTCAACTAAACTTTCTATTAGGCAGAGGCATGTGTTTAATTCTCTCTGAAATAAAAAAAATAATATAACTTAAACAAATGACACCATGTAACCATGAACTGTATTGTGAACCTGATTGAAAAAGAGTAACCTATGGAGTCTTACTTGTTCTTTTCCACAGGAATCCACACTTTAGAAAAAGCAAATAGCTTAACTAGAGTACTGAGCGACAGACTGGCATTTTTAATATTTTGTTTTGACATTCAAAACTGTCTTCCTTGTCCAATTGAAATAAATTGTTTTGACTTTGATATTATTAATTTGTACCTATAAGTATTTGACTCAAGGACAGGCAGACAGATACACAAAATGTTCTACGACCATTTACACACATATTTATGTGTGTGAATGGTACCACAACATACTTCTTATTAGCAGCATAAAACACTCATAGGTGTATCACAAGTGTTCATAAACAATAAGCGTTTTTGCTTTCTACTCACAACAGTCAAATACTCAGTTTTATCAACTGGGTCAGCTAACACGACGCTTCTAGCCATTATAGTGAGTACTGCATGTAGCGTGTCCAGGGCATACAAGGGTGCAGGCAGTTGTCGCAGAACTACAAGACCATCTTCTTCAGCAGGCGTGCGAGGGTGTGGCTCACCAGCTATCTCCTCCAATTCTAGATTTACACCTTCGTCTATTACATCTCTGTGTTCTTCTGAAACCTGAGGAAAGCACCAGAGCATAGAATATTAGATCTTTTTATCTTCAAGGAGTAAGCAGAGGTGCACATCAGGGTTATGTACTGTTACATGAAAAATACAATGCAGTAGTGTGTCCACATCTGGCGAGAGTGGTGCTACAGGTCGAAAGCATTTCGCGTAATGTATACGTCCATTTTCTATACACATAGATACATATCTATGTGCTTACACAATGGTTGAAGAAGAAAAGAAAGAACGACTGCACGGTTGGTGCGGTGGCTGGGTAACTAGCTGCCGCGCAACGGGTAGCGGGTTCGATTCCCGCACGGAGCAACTCTTTGTGTGATCCACAAATTGTTGTTTCGGGTCTGGGTGTCATGTGCATGTGAACTTGTATGTTTGTAAACGCACCCACGACACAGGAGAAAATCCTAATGTGGGGCAACGTTTAAAAAAAAAAAAAAAAAAAAAAAAAAATAGGAGTAGAATCATTTTAAACATTACCTTATTAGTTTCATGTATCAAATCCAAAGACGATAACTGTAGCAGGCGCGCGCGCAAAGCTTTAGTTATGTACAGTAGGACACACAGAGCCTCGCCAGGACGACCGCCGTGGTTACCATCCGATATTGTCAATAAACTCTGTAAAAATTAAATTCAAAGAAAATACTGTGTATTATAATATACCAAAATTGAATGTGTTTTAAGCCTCGTCTCGACAACGTGTGTCGTCGCTCGACATTGCCCCTTATCTCTGGAGAGACGAGGCTTTATTTTCACGTTTAATAAAATAAATCTTAAAATAACCTTTATAATCTCAGGTCTATTTAAGAATATTTCAGCATAGAAATCGCGCAGAAAAACATCGCGAATGAATCTGCAGCACCGTCTTGTGGACTTCAATAGTCTTAATGCATCCTCTACCAGTAGCAATGTTTTTTTATCTGATTGGCACAACTCTACCCATGGGAACAGCAGCACTCTTACACACTCTGTGGTGTTCAAGCTGAAATAGATAGAAGATAGAAGTAAATATAAGGGCGAAGTCGTTTTTCAACAATGGAAGTCTTTCAGCTAATGATGATGATGATGAGAAGTAAATAGAAGATAATAAGATCTTTTAAATGAATATTGAGAAAAGACAAAGCAGGAAAACATATACAAAATACATAGGTGTATTGTATTTACTCAGATAAATAGTTATCTCATTGTTTGTGAAAAACTCACCTCCTGTATCTATGGATATCAGAGTCATCATTAGAAACGGATGTAGCCTTGGATGACTGAATATTAGGCTCCAAATTGTAATAACCACTGCTTGATGCCCCATCACTTTCAGAACTGAAAATATAATTTGCAAACTTTAGAAGAAATAAATGTTATTTCTACACTAATATTATAAAGAGGAAAACTTTGTTTGTTTGGTTGTAACGAATAGGCTCAAAAACTACTGGACCGATTTTAAAAATTCTTTCACCATTCGAAAGCTACATTATCCACGAGTAACATAGGCTATATTTTATTTTGGAAAAAATAGGGTTCCGTGAGATATTTGGATTTTTCGGACACAAACTGAAAAAAATCAACCAAAGAAGTTACTTAATTTGTGTACGCTGCCTAAACTATAAAAGATAGAACCATAATATGTTATAATTAATTGCAGATCTTATAAATATCTACAAAAAAGTCCGCGACACACTATACCTATCTACGTCGAATGAGGCACAACAACCACATTTTTATTTAAAAATCTTGAATTTTTTTTTTACTACATTTAAACGCGTTTATTTTACTCATGCTATTAATCATCAATAAGTACAGTTTATGTTGATAATATTTGGTCTTTGAATGATTAAAATTGGACGTTTGGTTTTGAAGTTGTGGTGAAATTAAAATATTACGATTTCTGCTGCACGGCCCGTTGCGAAGTGGACGTCGCCAAGGCCAGGGGTGCGCGTGCGGGAGAGGGGTGTTTAGATCTATGAGTAAGGTCATATTTAATTTAATATAGCGAATAAAAAGGGTAAAAGGTGTTTTAATTTTGACCACCAACCACGCGGACGAAGTCGCGGGCAAAAGCTAGTATATTAGAAACATATTCTTGGTACATTTAGGGACTCTGATTAACTCCTTAGTTCTGAGTGAGTAATTATTTGCTAGGAATTTATCAAGAAAAAAACGGCTGTGGTACTAGTGCAGAACCAAATCAAAAGCCTTTGGATAATCATTCAATGACTTCTCCTGCTTTAATTTTAACTAAAAACCACCCTGTCCCTACTATTTTTCTAACTGGAGTCTCAGTAAGTCCGCTAAAAACATTCTTGTTAGACACAAGCATGAGATTGTGTCACAATTTTTTAAATCTTACCTTGTAACATCAGGCAGAGTCAACCGAGGGATATCCACATTAACATCAGATTCAACGGTATTAATAAACCTCAGGGTTTCAACTACATCATCATACAATTCTAATGCATCACTAGCAATCTTATGTCGGACTTTGTTCAAATTATTTAGAATAGTATCTATTCCAAATTCTCTAGCAATGTAAGTGCCGGCTTTTGTCTGGAAAAATATTCAATACAATACGATACCATAGTACAAACTGTAAATATGTTATTATAATAGTGTTTACAGATAGACTAATATACTATAAAAAAGATGACAACATAAAGGGAGACAGAAAACAAAGTATGTATAAACAGTTTGCTAGTGTAATTAATAAATACTAAGTTCGGAACAAAAATAAGGCAATTAAATATGGGTTACCTTGATAGTTGTAAGTAGTAATTCCAATGCTTCACTTTGTAAAGACTGTTGCGGTGTCTGGAACCAAGCCAGAAGTCCTTCTAGCAATTCTCTCGTACCCGACAACTCATCCTCCAACTCCCAACCTAATTTCAACTTTGCTAACAATAATAATAGAGATCTTTCACGGATTTCTTTCAATGGATGACCTAAAACATTTCATTAAAAACATTACGAAAAATTCCTGAATACTGAAGCGAATATCTCATTAATTTCTCAACTTACTTAGTTTTTTAATGTACATAGTCAGCATTTCAGCGTTAGCCATAATTTTGTTTATTTACAGAATTAACTACCTAAAAAGAATACAAGCAAAGCATTGTTTTGTTTACAACTTTTGAGTTGTTAGATTTCAAATTTGAGTTTTAACAGTTTGACACTGACAATGACAACATTTTCCATTCAACACAAAGAGGTTAGTTCTAAATCATAGATAAATCGTTGATTGAAGATTGTGTAATTATTCGCTTTGATTATTCATCGGAAAAAATGTTCAACCGTGTCTAGCTACGTTATCACTACGCTAATATATGAGTCGCTTTACTTTGACAAAAGCGAGAGATTACTAAATACTCGACTAAAATAAATATGATATCCGGTTTAGGGAGAAACACCGACAGCTGACAATTTGTTTACGTGCACGTATGACAATGACAGTAATGACAGCATTGGTTTTTAATTTCTGAGACCGACAAGAATAAATCTGTTGCAGATTTTTGTTATCTTCTGTATAATAATATCCTAGTACAGTCCAATAGAACATTCATTAGATTTATTTTAAAATATTTTCGATGTGCAATCTGTTAACACTCCGGCTCCGGTAACAATACGGTATGTTGCTTACTTACCATATGAATTTGCAGTAAATTTAACCAAAACAGATTATGTACACCGGTGTTTTATTTTGGCCTTACTATCAGACTAATGATAGTGATTTGTAGCTTGGTTAATCTGTCTATTTGTGTAAACTGATTATTAATAATTATAATCTTATGAACTAACCAGCTAAACATAGTGTGCAACTTAAGGAACCCAAGATATATAGACCTTTTGAAATGTATACCTATCTTTCTGGGTTATAGATTATCGCATACATTCTTTGTCTTGCATTTATCTAAATGTAACTGTTGAGAAAGAATAACATTTAAGTAACATTGTTATGATTTCTATTCCAGATGGCAGATATTAAAGCTTTACTGAAAGATGCAAGAAAACTTATAGACGAGAAAAACTTCAAAGAAGCTCAAGAATGTTGCAAAAATATTCTAAGAAAAGACAAACAAAATTATTTTGGTCTGGTTTTACTTGGAAAATCACTTGAAGATTCTGATCAGGCTCCACTAGCCTACCAAAAGGCTATTGCCAGTAAACCAGACCATCCTCTAGCCTGGCAAGGTCTTGCCAATTTTTATGAAAGAATAGAAAATGATACAAATAAAATCAAATTAATTACTGTTTACAATGAAATGTTGAATTTGCATATGGAAGAAGAAAAGACCACAGAAATAATTACCAAACTTGGTCAGCTAGGTTGTGCACTAAAAAGCAAAGAGTCCTTGAAAATGCTGGCTACATATTTATCGAAAGATCTTCCAAACACTTTGTTTCAAACTGCTGAAAAACAGTTTATTGAGCTTTTGAAGGCTGATATTACTAGTGATGAAGAAGCTATACCGCTCATTCTCAATGTTTTACAGAAAATGTACAAGGATGATCCAAGAGATTCTCTAGAAATTCTACAATGCAAACTAATCATTCAAAAACCTAACTTAGCTGCAGCTGTTGAAGAAATAATTAGTTTGAGTTTCTTCCCTTCCAATGTACTGCTAAGGGAATGGCTCTGCAAACAACTGTGCATTAAATATGTAGAGAAAATGTCATTCTGTGAATTAAATATTGAACAACACATAGATACAATTAGTGAAGGCATTATGAACTCAAAATACCCAAGTCTTCTCAGGAGTATGATATGCTATGACAAAGGTTTATACCTAGAAGCCTATAAACAATGTGTACCACTCGTAAATTACCAAGAAGCAGACGTCACTGAAGCCACTTTTATAATAAAATGTACAATCATGCTGAAGAAATGGTCTGTCACACAGAAACTTGCAACAAACTTTATGACTAAAGTTAAAGATCAACAATTTGCAGTTGTTCTCAAAAGATTCCTATTTTTGTCTTTAACAAAACAGCAAAAATGGAAGCAAGCAATAAACACTGCCAAAGATATAGCTATTGATTTAATGGAACCATATGAGTTGGCCAGTCTTGCTGAATGTTATATTGAAGCTAATGAACCAGCTGACCATGTTCTGAAGCATTTAGAAACTACTGATTATTACAAACAATTACAGGCTCTGCTACTCCAAAAACAAAATAAATATGATGAAGTGATAAAACTGTTGGAAAGTTCGGAAAATGCCATTGAGGTGTATTATTTGGGTAAAGCATATTGGGAAATGAAACAATATGATAAATGCTTGATAAGTCTACTAAAAGCAGCAAAACTAAATCCTGACCATGCTGATACATTTTTATACTTAGGTCACTTCTACTATCACCATAAATCTGACTTGCAGAAAGCTAGAAAATGTTATGAAAAGGCTCATAGTCTAAATGCTATAAGTATGGATATTGCTAAAAGTCTCAGTGAAATTTATGTTAAACTACAGCAGAAGGATGCAGATTTTGAACTATTGAGTGGATTAGCAAAGAATATTTCCACTACTGAGTCATGGGTTAATTTCAGATTAGGTCTGCATTATTTAAACAAGAGAGAATGGGAAAACGCGATATTAAACTTCAGAAATGTAATTAAAAATAACCAAAATGATACAACTGCTTTTGAGTGTCTAGCTGATGCATATTATTCTCGAGGGTCTTATACATCTGCACTGAGAGCTTACAACAAAGTAATGACTTTGGATCCAAGTAAATCAGCACACTGTCTTACAAGAATTGGCCACATATATTCTTTGCTTACACAATATCAGGAAGCTATATCAACCTTTGAAAAAGTATTCACTATTGAGCCCTACTCTTTCTTAGCTCTCAAAGGAATTTCAGAAACATGGATGAGAGTTGCTAAGAAGAAAATTGAAGCGAACATGTATGGCACTGCTAGAGACTGTGCACAGTATGCAATTGACTACATCACTAAAGCATTATCTAAGCAAAGTCAATACTTATGCTTTTGGAAGTTATTAGCAGACAATTTGATGTTTATTACTAAATTGCCTGATAAGTATTCATTTGTCTACATGCCTCAACTATCGAAGGAAGGAGGAGAAAACTTGGAAATTACGAAGAAAACTAAACTAGAAATAATTCCCCAAGCAATTGCTTGCTACTCGCATATTGCTAAACAAAAGCAGCAAGTATCATCATACGATCTAGCATTAGCCTACTTGACTTTCTATCATGAAACTAAAAAAGTCGTAAACTGCCATATCGCTTTTAACTTAACTTTAAACTGTATAAAAGAGGGGCCAACTGTTTGGCGCAACTGGAATTTACTTGGAAAAATATGCTTAGCTATCAAAAAGTACGAAATTGCTCAACACTGCTTCATTAAAGCCCTCTCGGTAACTCGGAAATGGTCAGTGGCAAAAATATGGTGTAATTTAGGAACACTGTATTTGAAACTGAAGCTTTATAAGTTGTCAAACTATTGTTTTTCTCGAGGGCAATCTGCATTGCCATCTCACCCACATAGCTGGATTGGTCAAGGACTAATTGCAGAAGCAATTCGTGAAGAAGAAGCTATGGATTTATTCAGACATGCTTCTCGATTAGGATATCACCCAGAGAGTGCACTTGGGTATGCAGACTGGGTCTGTAGAACTTTGAAAAATAACAAATACAAAGAAAACTCTGAGTCTAAATATGAAATAGAAGGTCTTTTTGCGATACCATATGCCATAGACTTGGTGGAATGGTATTGCAACTTCCAACCTACAGATGCATGTGCTTACAACATATTGGGTATTCTACAAGAGAGGTTTGGGTTGCTTCGTTCTGCTATTCAATCTTATGAAAAGGCATTTAAATATGCAGAAGACGTAAACAAGAACAAAATACTTTTAAATATAGGAAGAATTTTTGTTAGGATGGAAAGATATGATGAGGCAATAAAGATATATAAAGCAATTACAGAAGCCAGTTTTGATTCTACATCTGGATTAGCCTTAGCACTGTATAAAAAGGGATTATATGAGGAATCTTATTCGGTTTATGATACAGCACTGCACTGGTTGAGTAATGAAGATGCTGAGAAGGCTGATCTCTTGGTAGCCATGGCTGGTATTGTGTACATGTATAAGGGTGCTGATGACGCCAAGACGCTCTTATTCCATAGTATTCAAATAGCTCAGAAAAAGCCAACCGCACACAGCTTATTTGCAATATGCTCTTTGGGCTTAATCCATTCAGACCAAAGTTTGTCAAAGTTAGCTTTGGGTGAATTACGTAAATATGAAATGGAAAGCGAATATGGCTTTGATATAGGTTTTTTGAAATCCTATCTTTCTGTATGTGAGAATAACATGGATCAGGCCATTAAGCTATTAAGCGACTGTCTTCACGATCATCCCAGTAATGTTCTTCTATGGTTTTGTATGGCTCAGTATTGTCTGAGATCTGCTGATACAATGGCTAAAGTTGCTAGCTGTTGTGCACAGAAAGCTTTATGTTCTGCCCATTATGGTGAATATGATTGCGATTTCGGGAAAATTCTTGCTTCAGCCAGTATTGCAGAACATATAGCTGGTGACCGTGTTAAGGCCATGTTATTGGCAAAACAAGGTCTTCATAAGTACCCCAACCAGCCAGAAATATGGGCAGCTCTATTGTTCTCACTTTTGTCCCACAATATATGGATGGAAAATAAAACTTGGCTGCTGGGCGCATCAGGTTATATGCGCAAGTATTTGAATATGTCTCGACCACTTGGAAGATGGGTAAACCTTATGGAAAAGAAATTGGGCAAAACTTTGTAGTTTTCCTTTGTCCTTCCATTATCATACATATGTCTCCAACAACAACTACAACTTCATTGCTTATTTTACTCATGAAATATATTTTTAAGTTAATAATTTAAAAATTAAAATCATTTATAAAATTTATATACTGCATGACACCATAATTTTAGACTGTTTGATCCAAGCTTACAATATTAACATTAATACAGTGAAATATATTACTTTTTTGTATCAATTTATTATGTAATTAATAAGTATAATAAAAATAAAGTGATTATATAATTCAATCTATGAATTTTTTGATACTTTATCAGGAATCCGTCTGAATACTGCAACGAATTTGTCTCCATTATTTCTAGTCACTTTTTTACCTTCTTCTGTACTTTCATATAATTTATCGACTATTGGGTCCGATTTCTGAAATTACGAAAAAAAATTATCTAAGTAATAATTATGAACATTACTAAATAAGTATAATATTTATGTTTTTATGTGGTTATTGGTGATCTTAGCAAGTCACTATAAAATTAATCTCTTATATAGGGAATGATGGAAAAATTCTTACCAGTTCTTCATCTGGTATCCTTTCAAATAATGGGTGTTCTTCAAAATGAAATACCATCCACTCATTTAAATCCTTCACATCTGTTATAGTATAAACAATACCCTGCAAAGAAAGAAAAATTAAATTAGTACTGCACATGTTCAACAGAACACATAGGAGCCAATGTATATTATGGCATAATATCCCAATGACACTACCATCCCAGAACTTTGAACACGGACCTCCTTAGTTGTTAGTATGATGCAAGTCTTGAGTTACATAGATAATAATATTATAACTTATAGCAGCACAGAATTCATCGCAGCTAATGAGGGCAACGGGCGGCCCGAAGCCAATAAGATATGTTGTATAAGACAAATCTTGACATCTCTTTCTCTCGCAACCCCTGAGATCGCAGCGCTCATCAGTCTGCTGCTTGCGTGCCTACCGTGCATGCATATATTTATAACTGTACTTACTGGTAACCTTATGCCTGTTATATTTAATTCAGTGATTGTTATCATGAAAATATAATATAATATGAACACAGAACTCATAATTATTAATAGGGTTATAAACCCTAAAAACCTCCCCCATAAAAATTAAAATTAAAAAAACTATTCATTATAACACTTTACCTGTTCAGCTAACACATAAGCATACTCAGACAACAACCATTTATTAATTATTCTCCACTTGTGTTTTGCCTTTTTGAAATGTGGGTCCGGGTAAAGAAAGAACATCTTTTTGAGCTGTAATTAAATAAACAAAATTAATTTGAATCTTTAGCTGATGGTAATAGATACACTTTTTTAATAATACTTACTTGTCCTTTGTGGAAGAAGTTTGGCAAATATTTCATAGCATTTGTTCGTAAAACAGCAACATTTTGGTATTGATCAGTATGTTGTACTCTCAGTGCTTGAATCCTATCATTAACATAATCAGACACCTTTACACGTATCTCTAAGCCTAACATCAAGCTTTTAGGATACATTGGTGATAGTGTAACTGAAATTGAAAAACAAAGCATGTAGTAAAACTCCACCGAAATGTCATAAATAGAAATAGTGTTTCAATTTCAGGTTCAGTTTATATAGAAAAGTGGATGAACGATTGAATTTGATTAATACAGACCTAATAGACCTCCATATCCACAGCCAACATCTAAAAACTCAACCTTTTTATTCTTGTTTTCATCATTGTTTATCAAAGGATACAAAGCAGACCAATCATAATCATCTGGGTGAGCTGGGCTGTAATAAGCATCAAATTGTAAATCAACTTTTTAATGGGAATGCATTTCCAATCACAATTTTATGAAACTTACTAATCAAAACAATGATCGGCGATTGGGTTAGAATGTGCACGTTGTCTGTAATACTTTTTCTGTGGCAGAGACATTATTTAGGGGTTAGCTAAAGATAGCTGGATTATTATTAAACTGTCTTGTTCCCGAACAGTGGTAAGAATCATTTATATCTTTAGTTTTAAAAACCCGCGAGTAGTTCGTCGTACGATACCGACAAATACACACATGTCTTTGACACTTCAATTAGGCAAACGTCACATCTGTCACGTTTATAAAAAATCTAAATTCGGGCGCTTTGTCCTTTCAGCGATACCCAAATTCACTATTTACTCTAAAAGGTCTGGACCTCAACTGTCAAACAAGGTCCAATTTCCGAAATAATGCAAGGCTAATGTATCGATAACACTGTTTTGGGGGTGGTACTCTAAAAAAAGAAGGTGAAGTTTCAAATGTCAAAGATTCAAAAAAAAAACATGCTCGCACTGACTACAACAATTTGTATTGTTTGACTAAACAAAGAATGAGTAATTTAATTGATAACTGATGTGTTTGACTAGTAATAAAATAAATGTGTAATAGCTAAGTCATTGCTACAACATAATGTAAATATAGTGGTTGCTGTTCACAACCTTCCAATCTACTATTGATCACAAGTAAGTGGCGATTCCTTTAGATGTTATTAATTTACAAAGGACCCCTTTTAAATATCTTAGATTTAATTTTAACACAATGTATTGGCGACGGTCCTGTACCGGGTTCTGTTAGCAGGTATTTAATATTTTAGGAGCAATGATATGTTGTAGTTTCACCCACTTTTCTATTTTGTGTCCATTACTTTGAGCTCTCTGTTTAAAACATTAGGTAATATTTATTATCGCAAAAGGTTAGTGTAAATAAAAGCGAGTATAATTAAAACACAAGTATTGAAAAAATTGTGCAATCTATAACATGCAAGAAATAGTATGTATGGAGCAAATTGTATTTCTTTTTTATTTAATTTAATCAAACTACTATAAAAAATTCTGTAGATACTAAGCAGAATTTAAAACATAAACAGAAAAAAGATATAAAAACTATCTTATCTGATTAACTTAAATTATCACGATTATCACCGTGTATGTGAAATCTCCATGACGGAAGACAATTTGTTGATTCATTGTTATTAATTGAGTAGAATATTGTTCAAGTAACTGGCCAATAAGTCTATAAATAGGTAGTTATTATAGGCTTTGTGTTCATCTTCATAAATATTTTACTTTAATATTTTAACAGTCCTATGCAGGTCTAACAATAAATTCTAATAAGAGCTCTAAGTACTTGAGTACCAATTACTCTCATTTTCCTTGAAACCATATTATTAATTATTATATTCATGATTCGTTTACTAAATCTATTTATAAATATTTATCCTTAAATACAAACATATTTACAATATCACTTGTGCCATAAAATTTCCAAAACAATAATAAACTTTACCTTCTTATATTGATTAAGTCATTGTAATTTAATTATCAATGATAATAATATTATAATATAAACACATCCTGTTTTCCAAAGTCTAAAAATAACAAAAAAAATCTAATCTTTCCAAACATACCTCCTTCACCTACATCTTAGTAGTTTCATGACAATGACCTTAAAGACTTGAAATGTCGACAAATTCTTTAATACAAGGAACACATTTGCAAACTTCAAGAGTCTCGGCGGCGCCGTTGTTTTGACGTCGCTGCGTCGTCACCCACGTGCGCTCGTCGCCGGCCACCGCGCCGCAGTCTGTCTCTGGCGTCGTCCACGCCACACGTTATTTACACCGACGCCTGCACCGCCTTTAGTGTTTGCGAAATATTATGAATACTCAACTCTACTTCAAAACTTCCTAGTGAAATAGTTTTTACATTAGTTTGTGCTATGTGACCAGTTTTAAAATGAACAAGGAAGATTCTCAGTGTGGCCCTAGCAAAGGTGGTCGTGGGTCGAGGTCGGCTCGGTTGCTCACGGATAGTATATCGTCTGACGAGGGTCCAGAGACGGAATGCTTGCTGTCGGCGCAGCTGCAGGCGGTGGTAGTGAACCCGGTGACGAGACGTCGAGAGTCCCTGACTGCGCCGCCCTCGCCGACCGAATCCCGCAAGAAGCGGGACCACCACCACCGCCAACACAACTACAAGAACCACTTGCACCATCTCATCCACTGGAGAGATATCTGGAGCGGAGAGCCGCACAAAGGTCATGAGGTATAGAAGTTCCTGCTGTATACAATAATAAATCCCCGCCGGCAGTAATAACCACTTCTGAAATAGCGCATGTCTATTACTTGTTGTTGTCGTTTGTTGTTGTTTTGTGCAATGACTCGTCGCACCGTGCAAGAAACTCTTGCCATTGTTTCGTAACTTGACTGTGTACCTAACTCCTCCTTTACATATTTACCACTGTTTTCTTATCGTGAGCGTTGTCGTTTTACTGTAGTATCGTTTCCTAAAAATAATAGAGTAGGCGAATATTTTAAAGTATCTACATAATTATGTAGGTTCTTTCCCCGTTACGTTTATGGTTTGATTCGTCACATTCTATCTTTGTTTCTAATAAAATGAACTTGTAAACCACTATGTTTAACACTCATAATTTAGAATAAGGTTGAGATTTCTAATTTTCTTAATGTCTTTCCTCTTTCCTCATTGATCTCGCGGCTGTCGTGTAGTTGTTAAAAAGAGGTCATTGATACAGCGTGAACTGGAAAAAATATGCATTGTCTCGGTCTGATTGCGACTGGTGTTATTTATAAAGCTATTTATGATAAGGTCGATGCTATAGACCTCAACCTTTTACAACAAAATGGATTGTTGAGGTTCAAATGTATATTTATATTTTCTAGACACGTTCAAAGTCGCATTTCATAGTAAATCCAGATTTATGATCGTAATTTCGTAATGACTCACCTAAAATCTTTATTGACACATGAACACTCTGGTTACACGTGTTTGTAAGTTTTAAGCCTGCGTTGCTGCTGTTACCAAGCCAATCGTATACAATATAGGTACCTGCCCGTATCAAATTGCCTCAATGTCGAACTAGAACTACTAGAAGACTGCATCGCCCTACAACCTCTACTTTGTTCCACTCGAATGAACTGACATTGACCGACAAGTTTTTGTTACGTTTCAAGGGCTTGAACTCGATGTCAACATTTTTTGTAACACTCGTGTATATTGTAGCGGATGCGTGTTCCATGTTGATAATGTGCAGCTCTAACTATAACATTTCCAAGTTTTCCTCATTTGTTGAAAATGTTGCGTTCTTCGAAACTAGCTAAACTGCCGCAGATCGCACTGTTGCTTAAGTGTTTGTTTTTATCTTGCGGTGTAATCGAACATATCGAAAAATCGCAAGATAAATAAGAAGGTCCATGCGATACCAGCGGAAAAGTTCAGATTTTTATTATTCTAAAACTTGTTCCTATATCAGTGCATGGTGACAGTTAGAACTGGACATAATAACACTCGTATGGTACAAGGCGTAAGTCTGATAAATTACCGAGAACGAGCCGCGTGCATTCAATTTAATTCTGACAATCAACTATCATCACGAGACGCACGCTTACATCTGTGTCATGTTATTACGTGTTATATAACAATTTAATGAAATGTAACACATTTATTGAACCGAAACATGTTATTGTCATTTCCATTCTCCGTCGTTCAGTGTTCGATCAACTAATTTATAAATGTAACTACTACCAATGAATATCAAACAGACTAGGCAACTGCTTCAATAATGAATAGTTCTCTACATCGCCAGTTTTTACAAGAAATGAATGCTGGTAAATTAACCTAAAAAAAAGGAAAGCGTCGTTAAAAATGATGTTGTCTTAAAAAACTAGCTCTTTCAGAGATTACGTAATCTAGTTTCCCGTTTTAATATAAGTACGTCAAATTCAGATTCAGACTGTAAGTATTGAATCTGAGCTAGTAATCTTATCTGGGAGATTAATAAAAGAGAAAACGAAACAGTTGAATGTACCTAAGGGAAACTCACTGAGCTACATATCTACACGAACCTAGGTGTGAGGCAAGAAACACATAAGGTGTGCCTATCGTTCACATCTTGCGTGAGAGTCATTCGAAACCGTATTTCAAAACGTTCTACATAGAGATATTTTCTTTCCAATGCCACGAACCATCATAACTTGATCGTACTCCAGCAAAAAATACTTACAACACGGAAGTCATTTCGTTTTTTATCTGTTCAAATATAATAATCGTAGGCCAGTTATTATTCCTAGATTATACCACTTGGAATTTTCTTGGAATGGTTTTATGACACCGTGGAACACCGCTGAAGATATTTCTCAACTGTTACATGTAATGTCACTTAAAATGGTTTACTCATAATTATTTGCGAACGCATAATAATAATTTATTCAGAAATAATTGTCGGTCTTGTGCCATGAATGCGATTGAGGTACTGAATACTTTTGGCAATAGTCTGAAGTCATTATAGAGAGAGACATTTAAATGATAACTCCATAAACGTGATTTAGTATTTGAATCGCTACATTTCTGACTGAAATATTTAGCTTTGTCAAATATTCCTTTCCTACATGCTTACAAACAACATGGTATCGATGTTACAAATCAATTCCTATTGTAGCAATAGTACGCCTAATATGAATTTTATTGGCACGAATAATAAAATTGATTTGTGAATCACATTATTTGAATTGTCATTCCTCAGTATTGTAGACAAGACATTAAAGTAAGGTCAATTCTAACATAACTAATGTCTTTGAATATTGGAGTGCTTTATCTATTTACATTTCTATTTAGCGAATATTATAATATTAGTTATAAAGGCGTGCTTCGGCATATGTTTAAATATCTCGTAAGCTTGACACAATTTTGGCGACATTGCTAAAAGCTTTGTCGTCGACGTAATAATATAAGGAACGGATAACGCTGAACTAAGAATATTTGTTCCAAACAAGTTGAAAACTATTATTATTGAGAAGATTTTTTGGCAATATCTTCGTAACTTGAAGCGAATAATAAGACAAGATTTCTGGAATATTTCTTTGAATTCTATTCTATTATAGAAGAAAAGGGACACTATGTAGAATACGGAAAGTATTCTAATGTGAAATAAACAGATAATGGAAAGAGGAAGCATATTATCAAGAATAGGTCAAAGGTAACTTTGATATCGCGGAACCTTTACAGGCTACGCAAATACTAAGTCATGACCACGACACGACATTTCAGTCAATCACTGTGCATTTTGTTTACAAGATCACGAGAGAAATTCAAGGATTAAGGAATGATACGAACTTATCTAATATTTAAGTGTGAGAGAGTCATACTTCGACACAAATAGGCCGGCTTGACTGGAGTAATACCACAGCCTCACAGAAATCCGACGTGAACCAACGCTTGCGTTGTGTGAGTGAGATTACCGGAGGCTCAATTAACACCCTTCCTAATCTCCCCAAACCCATTTCCCAACAACCCTTAAATTCCTAACACTCAAAAGGCCGCGGTGGAAACGCACTTGAAATCTTGAATCAGGTGATCCATCTGCTCGTTTACCAGCTTATACCATAACAAGAAAATCTAAAGGTATCTTGTGAAACAGAAGGAAGACAAAGATGAAAGAAGCAGATACTTAGTTAGCTATTCAATACAAATATGAATTCTTACTTATTGACTTACTTTGTTATTCTGTATTGTGCAGATAATCATCGTTGTTTACGAACACAATACAATAACTAAAGTAATGGCTATGATAATGATCACCGGTCGACAATGTTTTTTATTTGTTGTCTCAGTGATTTCTTGGTTCATTGTTTACTATAATGCCGTGGTCCATAGTGTTTTAGAAATTGCTTCGATGGAATTTCAAAGGAATGTAACAGTGATTTTAAACAAGAATTAAAAGATTCTTACGTTTTAGGATTTTTTTATTTAGTTGGAAGAAAGGTTGGACAAGGATTGCAAAGGGAACGTTACGATGGTTTGGACATGGAAAAAAGATGGATGAAAGCAGATTTACGAAAGAAATACAAGGCGAATATGAATGGGGCCGCGCGTCGGTAGACGGCACCCTAGACGGACATATAGAAACCAGATTAGCGATATATTAAAGAAGGATCAAATTAAAAGTACCCTTAACCAACTAGCATGCATGAAAAAACTGTTCATTTTTATGAAGCGAAAGATGTAAGATTCGTAGCAATTGGTGGTCCATTGTCTCTGCCTACCTCCATGAAAGACAGGCGTGAAGTTATATATGTATGTATGTATGTTATTTAGTTGAAAACTCAAGTAGAATGCAGATTTGGGGCAAGAAAGAGCAAGTAACATGAGGTTAAATTATTCTGAAGAGTTTTTACCTATATTTGAAAATGTTACAGTTTGCTTTGTAACAGTTGTTCACCTATAATTGCCTCATTATGCCGGCGGAGTACTCAACTGTAGCTACTCATGATATGTGATCAACTTGACGAGTGCAACAGAGTAGGTACTCGGTAGAAGTATGGATGCCACTCAGGTAACTATGGGTTCGCCCATTTTGAGTCACAGTTTTTCCAAGGCCTGAGACATTTTAAATAAAAATTTAGTTTTGGTTCGTGGTCGCCTAGATAAAAATTCAAGGTAAGTTACCTTGAATTTCGAAACGAACTCGTCAAATATAGTTTTATTTGTACAATGAACTAAAAGAAAAGTTTGTTCAGCTTATGTGGGATTTAATTCATATACATAGGTACATACAACACTTTGTGTGATCCACAAATTGTTTCGGGTCTGGGTGGCATGTGTATGTGAAATTGTATGTTTGTAAACACACCTACGACACAGGAGAAAATACTAGGACAACGTTAAAAATAATGTTAGGTATTATCCAGCTTATTGAAAGAGAGAGAAATTATAATTATTGATACTTAGATTTTCTATTGAGAAGAAGGTTATCACCTACTTTTGAGTTGCTTGTATCCTGTCAAGCAGATTAATATAATATCAACGCACATTATCATTTCTTTCCTCATAATTCAAGGTTTATGATCCGGTATATCTAAGTGAGCGTTTGCATACTAACTTATTACGTTCATAAATGGCTTTGTTTCCCTTGGGAAATAGGTCATTTGTGAACCTCAACATAAACCCCCCTATTTGGCTTGACCTTCTACGTCTTATCGGTTCATTAGGCTTAGGCCTATGATGCTTGTCTGGACGCACTACCATTCTTGTTTTCTCTATATTGTTTTGTTCAATATTGTGTAGAAAGTGGGTGTAATATATTTTTACGTCATACCGATCTTTCGAGGTTTCGTGACCTACTCATATCCATTTCAAGGAAGCAGTTTTGCGTGTTGTAAGTATATAGGTATACTTCAATAGTCCCTGACCTTATATTGTACAAATGTACTTCTAACTTGTTATTGTAAGTGCAGGATGATTTGATGAAAGACAAATATGGAATGTATATTTTATTGTTCTCAATCTTATCATGCTTTCGATATAATCGCAAGTTATTGAATCGTCCGTAGAAATTGAATATTTTAAGTATAAGACAAGTATAAGAGATTATATCATGATAGATAGAACAGGTATTACATTTATTAAAATTAAGTTAGGTAGGCAATAAGTAAATAAAATAAACATATGCGATAATACCGTTGTGCGAGTAACTAATGTAATCAGAGTATTCGGCTCATATAATGATTAGCCTCTCTAAAACTATTGACTATTGATATTAGCGCACTAAGCCGACGCGTGTCTGTTCAATTATCTTGTAAATCTTCATAACTCGTTATCGCTCCATTTTTGGAACATACCTTATTCATTTGTAATTTCATATGTCACTGCCTTGTCATGATGATATTAATTTTGCCCAACTAAACTTAAAAGCCCTCAATTAAACCTCTTGTTTAAGCAATACGTAGGTTACCTTTATGATGATCCGAATAAAGAAGTTAATGATGAAAATCATGTCCCCACAACTTGTTTAATAATTTATCGTACAACTATTTGGTATGGTATATGGATGCAATGCGGTCTGAAGTCAGGCTTGCTTCACTTAGACTTCGCCTTGGATTCATTCCTACCTTTCACCGATGCCTTGACAAAATTGTAAGACGATCCTTAAGCATCGTAAGCAGATTCCTATACATAACTTCCACGTGTACAAATGACGCATTGTATAAGGAGTGCCAGTTTGGTTTATTTCTGGCCTATAGGCACAACTGAAACACTAACTTGGCTTGATGTCTTTTATAGCGGTCCCTAATTGCGATGAAATTTCCAATCATTCATAACAGTATAGAACAGTAATAGTTTTATGATCGTAAAACGCTTCACTAAATACTTCCTTATGTCTCGGTTGTGTATTGGCAAACAGTAGTCTCCTTTTGTTGTTGAACACAATCTATATCAGCCTCACGATATGTAATTACAGATTGCAGTTTGCAATGTCTTTATTCTTTCAAGGTAAATGAATCGGCCAGCGACAAAAGTGTTTCTTGTATACAATAACAAAGTGAATATTAATTTGCGGAATGTTTTACACACTTCCTCACGTTTCTTTGACTTGTGATAATAGTTTATTGTGCTTATCTTATTTTGTATCTTCACGGAATAATGTAATATCCACAAGTTCTTTCTTAACAAATGTTTCCAGATCTGATTCTGCTCTAACTTTTTTATTAGTTTCTCTTTGTATCAGACTTTCTACATCTCACATAGAAACGTTCCGATGGAAATTGTTTTTGCATATTTGTCGAACAATAAATACTGTTGCTGATGAATCATACAATGGCACTCGATGAACTTGCAAGGACAAATATTTGGAAATACCTACTTAATCATAGTTTAATTTGAAGTCATAGAATTTGCGGTATTAAACAAAATATTTACAATACGTTTGTAGTAGGTAAATATCTGAGGAAAACTTTAATTAAAAACTGGTTATATCTGGTTAGTTAATAGGTCCATAGATGGTTACCTGCAAAAACTATAAACGCGTCTCGCGGCTTATGATTCCCTTCTAACTTAAATTAGTTTGATGTTCTGTAGTTTATCTTCTTGCTACATTAGTGCTGGGGTAAAATTGTGTACTGTACTTGTTTAAAAGGTGTGGTCCCAATCTCATTGCTTTCTATTTAATATTTACACATCCCTTTCTTGTATTTGTATTCGGGTTTGGATTTGTCAACTGTGATTAGCAGACTACGTTTTGTAATTAACTGTGTAAATAAAATCGTTTCAACTATAGCACCGCTTAGTGGTTGTTTGAACAGTTACTAAGCGCCCAAGGTCTTCGCGTTATCTAGCTTTATGTGTCATTATTCCTGATTATGACATCATCACTTCTCCCCAATGAATTACTGTATTCAATATAACCTTTCGGAAAACACGAAGTTTTTATCTATTCGGTGTTGTAACGATTGCTACTAAATCATAATTTAGTGTTGTATCGTAATAATTGCATTGTTGTACGATATCATTTCACTGACTGATAATGAGAGCAATAAATAGGGGTTATCATTATGATATACATATGGACGTGTAGCGTTTTGAAATACTTCCTCAGTATGCTAATGATGTGGATATTAAATGTTTGACGTTCTTAGTCAATGTACAATAGCACAATATGTTTCGTTCAAAGTATTACCTACTCAATCGAGTGCTATTTGACTAGGTAATAGTTTTGTGAGGACGTGTCGCATGACGGCATGAACAATGTGGATCCGTCGAACCGAACGATGATTCGTTACTGGCTTTACTTAATAGGTCAAAGTTATTTACATGGAAACGGCGTGAATTGTAAACGCATTAATAGCCAGAGAGTCATACTCAATGTTGAACGTGAAGAACTGTATGAATTTCGTTTCGGAAGGTAAACTCATTAGAGCTAACATAAAATACTGAACTCACAGTTATGTAAGAACCATTTCAGTACTTAAAAGGCGTAGGCACTAAATTATACAAACGAAGTCAGTTTCGTCTTAATGAAGCTGTTTATTACTGTTAGTATTAACAACTAAAATCATTTAAAAATGTCTAACAAGCTATTTTTAATTGGAGAAATGATTAAGTACGAGTTCTAATTTGAACATAATTCAGTTTAAAAAGAACCGTACCTTTACGCCGCAATGCACTTTTAGCAAAAACTAAACTGGGTCAAGGATAGATCCTTGAGGAACGCCTTGTTTGGATTGATATGACGCTAAGAGTCTGTTGGTTTATTTTCTTAACTACATACTTATATTTTATGATTGGTATACACTTGTAAACCGTATATTCTAATTGACAAAACGTAATCATTTCAGGAGATACTCTAACATTTGCTTCATACTTATCATTAGCTTGAGTAATTTCTTCTATACCAATTCTTTTTACTTTTAATCTTAGTTCTGTTTTTATTAACTATTAATTATACGATACATACATTGAATATCAAGTTATACCAAATATCACACGTATGCTGTCCCATTTGTCTTAACAAGTGATATTTTTTCCGGCTTCTAAATGTCAACCAGCTACCAGCGTTGGCAAAAGTACAAATAAATACATTGTTAGTAATTAATCGCGATAAATTGTTTGAATATTGTATTGAAAGTGAAAGTAAGTGTGGTTGTAAATATTGTTTAAAAGTTTCAGTGCTGTAAAGATTATTAAGTATTGGGATTTAAGTGTGGGAGAGCCATGTTTCGGCACGAATGGGCTGGCTCGGCCGGATGATACCACGGCCTCACAGTAAACCGACGTGAAATAACGCTTTCGTTGTGTGTTGGAGGTTAACGGAGGCCCATTTTCCCCTTTCAAAATTTTTCCAATCCCCGATTCCCCAACAACCCTTAAAATTGGTATTGGTTCTTATAAATTGAAAGATCATCTTTTTTGTCATATCAATTCAACATTCAATTTTACCAAAGGTTTCTGCTACAAACATTTGCTTAGCGAATGAAACAAACCTATTTCTGTCTGTAAGCAATTTTACTATCTAAACATAGGTATCTTATTTTAATATCAGTACATAATATCTTACCTTATCATTATTTCGATTAAAAAAATGTTTCGTTAGCGAATCCTGAATATTATCGTCGATAGAATCTTATCTTGCTATCGTTGTTTCGAACACCGTCCTACAATTATTTATTAATATTATTTAGCCACAATCATATCACTAACATGCGATGTTTATATGCCTGACTATGCTTTAGAAATCACTGTTATTTACAATCTTATAATATAAGAAGTAAGTAAATATTTCTATCTTTATATACCTTGTATTAAATTATTTGACATTTTAACTTCAAGATATATATTTTTAATTTATTAAAGTCACGTAATGTCTACCAGATGAATGCAAGGTAATATAAAAAATGTAATTCCTTCACAGTGACTTGGTAACTGGGTAAAATATATTTAAATCAGTCAAGGAGAGAAAAATCTATTGTTCATTGTATTGAAGTTAGTCGTGGTGCCATAGTTGACATCCTAGTCAGGCAGCTACTGATTCAACTATTGATAATGGTGACAAAATATTTTAGTATGTATGTACCAACAACACTTCCTACAAATTATAATGTCTATGTTAATCAAAACATCATGCGAAATCAAGATCAACGTTTGTAATCTTATTAAAATATCAAGTTTGGTAATCTATCTTTTCGATAACAATGTGATCGCAGTCACCTCTAAAAATATTATTGTTTTTATCGAAATAAGCGAATGAACTGCATATAACTTGTATGTATGTTGATCTAACCATTCATCACAATTTTAGATAACTATGAGGCACCTAACAACTCATGAATACTTTTTTTTTGCGAGATGTGCCCAGCGCCATCTATGCTGTTTGTAGTAAACATGCAACATCGGTCTTCCATAAAAGTTGCTCACGCGCAGCGAACCGATTGATTTTACCTTCAGACAATTGTGACTCAGTAATACCACGATTCTTCATAAGATGGCGTTAGTTGTATATTTTTCTGATGTTTATTTCTTTAAAGGTAAAAGGTATAGGTAGGTTATTGTTCTAATGTTATGATTTACATCTTTAGGTTTCTTAATTATTTACGTATAATTCAGTATAAAAACTAGCAAATTAAAATAACTTATGCCTCAGTTATGTTCCTTCGAAGAATGTGAAGTGAAGCGCAGGACTCAACAAATAAACCGATAAGATTGATAAGCACTCCTCGTGTAATTTAATTCTATTACTTCAAATAAATCTTATCAATACTGCTGAGCTCAGTATCACGCCGTTTGTACGCACAGTTCATCCTGTTACCTCGATGTCCTTTCGTTGACGTAAATAATTATTTTAAAATTACCCTCAGATTGACTTAATCAAGTGATACTATTGGTGCTTTACACAGAAGTAGGCGTGTTTTTGAAAATAAGTCAAATGTGGATATGGCACATAATGTGTTTTGTTAGAAGTTTTCGGACTAGTGTTGTGTGTACTGTGAAATCATGTCTGGGAGAGGTGTACCTGGCCCAAGTGGCCCTTCCACATCGATGGCCGAGCGGCGACCTCTTATGCTGGCCCTCCGCGTACCAAGGAGTTACGGCAGCCTCTTTCCATATTACAAATTTGTGAAAGATACAGCTAATGAGAATTTTTGTAGCGAGGTAACATAATGATTTTTATATAATAATTTTTAATCTTTATTTAGGTGATTATAGGTCTTATCTGTTATTTTTCTATACTTGTTACCTTGTTTGCGTTTGTATATTTAACTCTTTATTTAATAACGGTTGGTAGACTTGGTAGTAATGTTTGTTTTTATTTTTAATCTATTATGTAAACATACCTATATGTTTTGTAAATATGATGTAGATCTCGTAGGTAATAAAGATATGTATACGATGAACGTCAATAAAAATGTGCTTTAAAATTTCGAACCTATTTTCACACATTTGACAGACACTGAGCGTTTTATGAACATCATTTTAGTAAGTGCTATGTAAATAACGAATAGTTGGCAAAGATTTACGTTGTAAATAATATTTAGTTCTAATTTATCTGTGTAGCTATAGTACTTAAATGTGGAAAAGGAATACGTACCCTTTTTGAACATATGTATTAGGAAACACGCACGAAAAAGTTTGAGAGTTATTTTTAGTTCGTACCAAAATTATAATTATTATGATTAAAAAAAATGTTTTCCTGTATTCTAAACTGCGGCCGAATTTTGATCAGCGACAAGCTCGTAGTAATAAATTAGCTAGCATTAATCGTATCTCGTTACTTTGGAAGCCAAAGCCGAGAAAGCCAAGACGAAGCTTGTCACATGATTTATTATTTAGCTTAATTAAAATAACTGTCTTCAGTTATTATTACCCAATATCATTCAACATTTTTATATGATTTTATTATAACTTTCGTGAGACATACTAAATTAATTATTATGTTATCGGCTTACTCACGTAATGTTTTGACGATTAACTCGACTAGTTTCAAGCCATGCAAGAGGCTCATATTCATGAGGAGCATTTCGCGACACACGACGCGGCGATTGTGCCAGTAGCAGCGTGACGTGAGTTAATCGTCAAAACATTACGTGAGTAAGCCGATAACATAATAATTAACATTTTTATATTTATGTTCACCCATCTATTCTTTCATTTTATATAAAAATATCCGATCATTAATGTTATTGATGAACAAACATCAAAATATACAAACCTTTCTCGTACATGCAACTGTTCGACGCGGTAACTCAACTAGTTTCAAGTCATTTCAGGGGCCCATGTTTATGTGCAGTTACTTGAGCAAACCATACAATATATTATTTTAATGTCTCACATAATTATAGTACAACCTTCTTCACATAATAATACAAGCAGAATTGTCTTTATTTTAATATGTTGTTGTTATTGAGTGCTGTCAAGCCGTTCCGCGCAGTTTAAAATTCATCTGGCCCATATGCACCACAGAGCATCTGTCTACATGATAAATTAAATCATATGACAGGATTTTACGGACTTTAGTAACTGTACGTGTTAAAGAATGGCCACGTATAATGAGTATGGCATATTATTTCCTTTGTAAATTAGTTAGGCTGAAATGATCGAGTCGACTTTACAAGATCGTCGACCTTATTCGCTCATTATTGTTTACCGAATTTGTATTTTTGTTTACCAACTAGGGATTTCAGTATCACGGAATTCATTTGGGGGATTTGTCGATCTCACACCGGAGTTCGCACTTTAAAAATTGGAAAAAATATTAATGTTTGTAATTGTGAATAGGGAGTGAATAGTGAGTTAGGATTAAAAAAAAAATTTTTTGGGTATTTTATAAATGTATTATATTCATACGTTTATATCACGGGATTTAAAAAAAAAACGAATCTCCATTTAACAGTAAGGAGTTCAGAACTCCTCACTCAAGTGAACTTTAAGTTCCAAGGACCAATTAGTGGAACAAAATCCCGCGAAATTGTGGAACTGGAATCCTTACATGTAACGGATATATAAAATGAGCAAAAAAATCCTTATTTGTCAGTGCCAAAGAAACGGAGTTGCCATGAGTGCTATATTGTGGTTGAATAATAAAACTCTTAAGGTAAGTTAACATAATACCTATCATTTGATTGACCGCGAATTACTACGTAAAACTTACTAATTACATTAGGGAAAGAAGGAAAAGGGGTGATTAATTTCCAACATTAAATCCTTAATAAATACTCCGTGAATACGGATAGATATGAGGATTGAGCATTTCACCAGTTGGAAATCTTAACCACCACAGTCACGGGTAAAACACCAGACGTTATATGAGTAAAACGCGTACAAATTAAACATATAATTACTTACTTTTACTTAACAAGTTTCCTCTAAAAGTAACTGCGGCTAAATAAGCACGTGTTGTCTTTAATTATTTATTACTGCTATAATTTATTTGATGTATTTATTTATTATAAACATTAATTTAGTGTGAACTCAGTGGCGTCCGATATAAAAATGGTTTTAATTCATATTCGAAAGTATCCGCTTAGGCTGCTGCGTCTATTCGTGAGTATATAATATTTATAATTATTATTGCTTTATTGAAGTGGCTAAAACGACCCATTAACACATTAAACGCCATGGGGGCAAAAGTGACCGGCCATTTGCCTTCAGTAGATTTTTGTGGCGACATGACTGAAGTTAGGTGAATGGCCAAGGTTTCCTAAATTATCAGTAGAAATAATTTTCATCGGTAACAGAATCACGCGTTATTCAGTCGCATCAAGCAATAAGTATGCCTTTGCTTTAAAATAAGAACTAGAGTTATTTTATGATCTTTAGGTTCATATTAAAGATCTAATGGCTATCTACTAATTGATGCATTTACACTCCACTACAATGTTGTTGAGTAAACATTGACATCGTTTATCATACTCGTATGCGCCGTCACTTCAGTTGTTCAGTTATCATGAAAGATCTGCTAGTTTCGGGCCAGGATAATAATATCAATTTGTTTAAGTGCTCGTCAGTATACGTCTACAAGCTCTCCACCATTGTTTCCTAACAATTCTAGTGTTTTTCCAACTGTTCTATAACAACTTGTATGTAGTAATTAAAAGTATCGATCGTATTGTTTTGTTTTTAGATTATCGTGTATTGTTTTTCCGTACTCTGTACTCCTACTTCTGTACTCCTATTCTCATTTAAACAGTTCGATTTCATTGCAATTTTAGACGCGTATTTCCTTAAAGCTCTTCTAAAGAGAATCCTTATAATTTTTTTTTTTTTTTGGGTTATAAAATTAGCAGTTTCCTGTGAATATTATTTACTGTCCTTCTAGATAAATATCGATAATTCAACGTCCAGTTACTTACGTAGGATGCAGAATGCTTCTAAGAAAGCGTTGGTATAGAAGTTTTTTACTTTTTATTTTCTCATTTGCGAGAAGTCTGTACCGTCTCAGGTACGATTTCATCTATTCTTATTTTGCACAGAGTAACGAACCCAGTGGGGCCAGTAGAATATGCTACAAATGACTGGAGATTGGAAGGCTTTGCACCTCGTGTTTTATTACTTCAAACTTCTAATATATGAAACAACTTTTAATTAAAAATTCCGCAACATACTTGCCCTAAAAATTTTTTTTATTAAAGAGATTCTGGATCGTTGTTTGATGATTAAATTAAAAAAATCCTAAAAAAATAAGGTGAGAATGTGAGAAATAATGTGAAAACCTGCCTCTCATTCCTCGTAAAAGTTTATTGTTTTGCTTAAAGTATTAATTAAGGCAGTGAAAAGCCTTTTGAATATATTAATCTGCAGTTGTGATCTATGCAATAAGCTGCCTTTTGTAGTCTGTGGCCCGTGGCTAATGCCTATAGAAGCAAGCCCGTATGGATCCACACACGGCATAAAGTAGAACATACCTAAGTACGATTGTTTATATAATTCGCAAGCTATCTTTGTTTGTCCATGCATATTTTTAGATAGAAGTTAAACATTTGAAATTAACTCGGATATTTGCTCCTACTAGTGACTTAGCATAATTTGAAAATAAACTAGGTATATTCCAGCTAAAAAGTGACACGGAAATGTTCTTTTTCCTACAGTTTATATAGGGGTAGAAAGTTATTCACATAAGTTGAGCAATTTTTACTGAAATACCTACCGTACCCTTGCGAAAATGGGGTTAATTTTATTGTGTCACATTTACGGGGTTCTTATTAAAAGGTGGAGTACCTACCTAGTGTGTACAGTACCTACACCATGTAAGGCTGTAACAGGGTAATAAAATGTGTTAAGACATGAGCTTACTCGCTTCGCATTTTGACCATTCGTCCCAATTTGCGTAAGGAGTATAGGTCTCCATATAAGGTAGTATTTTAGGTCAGGTAGGTATGATAAAATGCTCCATAGGTATAGGAAGACAGGTTTACCCATCAGAGGAGAAGATAGTTCTAATAAAACGATAAAATATCTTAGTATCTTATAACGTTGGTGTGCCTATACTTAAACCGACTAGGTTAGCTATGTTACTAGTTTTCACTGCCTGATTAGCGCCGCGGTCATTAAGTATCTATTTTTGTCCGAAGTAAGTAGTGGTTGTGGTGGTAAAATTACCAGCTTGTGTAAATCTATTAGAATTATTGGCCATTAAATAATTTTTCCAGTTCCTATGAAAACAGGAAGCGAAATAGGAGAGACTATTTTAAAACAGAGTCTGTTGCTAAATGGCATTTTAGCACTTGTCTACCGAGGGAGTAGAAAACTCAGTGTATGGGGAAGACACTGATAAGTGAATATATTTATTTTAATCCCATATAATTCAGTCCTCTACTCTATTTGTGGACAAGCGCTAAATGAAGTTTGGCTAGTCTAGAGACTAAGATGAGGCTAATGTCAAATAGAGTTTGTTTGGAGTGGAAATGGCCATAGCCACTGCAAACTGCTCAAAACTTTGCTCGCGTCTGGGAAAATTTTACCAGTTTTCGATGTTTTCCTTACTTCAATGGATATTGACGTAAAACTAAAAGTATCATACCTACTTTATTTACAAAACATTACTAATTAGATTCGTGAGAACTGGTTTAAGAATTACAATAAACTTCAACGTTCATCAGTTCACTCAGTTCTGCATATTCCGCTAGAAAAAATAGAAATGGACTGAATACAGTGTGTTTATCCGCACTTTCTCACCTCCCTTGATTCTGTGAACTGATAAAGTAAACTAAAGGAGCAAGTTTTACGTTTAAGTACAGAAACGAACGTTTTCTATAAACAGCTAACGCCACAGTAATTACTACCAGCTAAACTAAGAAACAAGTTACTCAGATCCCTTAGGGCAATAGGCTAACAACCTGCCACTGAGTAAGGACCAGTTGCTGGTCAGCGGGAGAGTATAGAAATATCTCAAGCCAGTAGTTGTGCATGGCGCTATCAAGTTTTTACTTAACGTCCAGTCGTAGGATTCCATACAAGAACTCCAATCTTCCTAAGAACCGGCTTGTGATATATAAATCAGTCAGAGTGTAGGACATAAATAGCACACGTTGACAGTCACTGTTAGGAGCTCCGTTCGTAGGCACAGATACACCGAACTTTGCCTTGGCAACGTCTTCTATGATCGCGTTCTCTCTTGTCATGTGTGCAATTGATGGATCGTTGAAAGCCTGCTCCCGAATGCCGATGCATTTATATTCATTTAATTTAATCATTTTATAAATAATCGCTATGAATTCTTTTTATGATTTAGTTTCCTTATTGTTATCCTATGTATTGTATGTCTCATGTAATGGAGGATTTTAATGTTCTCCATTAGTTAGGAATCCAAACTCTTTGAACTTCTCTTAACCACTTGTGGTTATTATCTTGATAAAAAAGGCAATATTTTTATACAAATTTTATTTCCTTAGCACTACAATTAGCTATGCATTGTCACGATACGATCTTTATAGGGCTTAAAATAACGTTGACACTGTTTATGGAGCTCGAAAGCACGTACAGCAATAAAACACCCAATAATCCATACTATTACGTTAATTATGATAATGGGTCAACATTTGCCTACGTACGAATGATGCATATTAATATTTAAACTTTCCTATTGTGTTTTACGGTAACCAACACATGGGAATTAACGTGAGTTTTTACCTTACGTAGGTATTGTTTGACGTTTTGACTGGAGTCCATAGTAGATGCTATTTAGTTTGCCGGTTCTGACGAATAGTCAGTTTGTTCGTAGTTATTTATAACACCATTCTTTTTAAACGGCTGCTTAATAATTCCAGTGTAACCATTAGAGTTACGAAATGCAGTAATCTTCCTTATCGCTTCGTATTTATGACTGTGTACAAAATTATGCTATAATATTAGTATTTTTGTCGTTATCACTTTAATCTATTGTTTAGAGAACAATCGCCTGTAATCCAATATTAACTCTAGAGTTAAGCTTTCTTAAAACATGTGAAGGTATAAGTATGACCAGAAGCTGGTAGTCCTTGCAGTGTGTTTTGTGTAACAAACTCCAGTGAAACAGTACTGTGTTAAACTGAACTAGTGATTGAGAAAATTATATCGATTCGTTTATTCGAGTGATTTGAATGTTCTTAATTCAAAATGTTTCGTGCAGCGTCTTTCATGCGAGCTTACGGTCAGGTATTGGTTGGTTTTTTTTTCACAGTTCAGTTATGATTTGTATGGGATAAAAAATGAAGTGAGCGCAGTTCCAAGCGAGCGTGCGTTGGCCAGCGGTGGCGCTTGCCCGGCATCCTGTAACCCCGTTAATCTTTTTACTCTACTTAGACTGCGGATCTTAACCTCTCGGTACACTATTCTTGTTTACTGCACGTCATTATGTCCGAGTGCATCCCAGACCGGTTATGATAACTAAGTATTAATAGCAAATGTATTATGTTGAGTTCAATTTAATCACAGTATGACGAGTATGCGTGTTATACAAGGGATTTCTTGTTCCTTATGTAATAATTGTGATACGTCATTAGTATAATATTGAGGTAAATACAGAAAATATATCGTTAGGGGTTTTTACTTCTTCTTGTTTTCTGCCAATTTTAAGATGTCTGGTGTATCTGTTGAGCACGAAATCGTGTCTTCATTAATAAGTTCGACTAAGCTTCCTACTGGATTTTGCATCCGGTATCTGAAAAAAATCTACCGGCTCTTCACCTATGCTTGCCCCCATAAGGAAATAGAAGTGTGATGCTGATGCTTAACATACGGAATTTAATATTAAAATACTTCTTATGCGCGTGTTATAAAAAAAAAAAACATTGCGAGGTCAGTATCCTCTAAATATAATGTGTTCATAACAAAAGAAAATTGTTTTTTTTGCGTTACGTCTACAAGTGTTATCTCAACAATTTTGGTATTTCATTTTAAATTTTATTTTACAACAACAACTCTTCAATTTGAATATGTTTGTTTTCTATAAAATGTAAAATGTTTTTTACGATGAATAATACTATGAACTTTTTTATAAACTTTGAGGAGACTGCGGCGCCCGCAACAAAGGGAATATTCTCAGTACGGTACAGAGATAAGGAACTTATAAAATCCGTTACTTTGAATTTCCATATTCTGCACTGATTTATTATGAACCTACCATTTGATTACCAGCAATAAATAACTTATCATTATTATAATAATCACACACCAATTAATAAAAGACAAGCATTTAATCCTCGCGATCAACTCAAACGCATCGGTCACCGCGCCTGCGCCTACGAAGCTCAAGTTCATGGCTATGTATGAGTAATAAATTCATGTTAAATATGAAGAATGGTGCGTACATGTAATGGTATCTATCGTTAGCGGCGGGGAGCGTGGCTCCGAGTCTCAGATACTGAGACCCGACACAGTCCGGTCAGACACCGCGCAACATGCTGCCCCCAGAGCGCGCGGCGCATCGGTCAGCCTCCGCGATCTTCAAGCGCATATCGTTGCGCTCTTACAGCACCTACTCGCTTGTATGTATTCTAATGAGCGCGGATTTTTAATGTGACGTCATAAATGGCCTCCGAAGGCTGTTTCTAATTCATTACCTGGGTCTCTTGCTCCATTTCTCCCTCGTCTCCCCCTTTATTTATTTTTAGATGTGATGATGAGGGTTGTTAGTTAAAATCATCGTATTTTTTCGATAGTAATCGTCTTATATTGACTTAAAAGTAAATTATCGGTGTCTAATTTCCTTGTTCATTATGTATTTTTCATGTCTTCATACATCAGACGTTGTCAGTGGTCGATTATTCCATAGTTAAATAATAAATAAATAAAAAATCTTTATTTTCTCAAACTTTTACAATTTAACATTTATAAATTTCTACAGCTATGAGACTGGTGTCTGTTAAAGGTTGAACCTGTGTTACAGATCACCAGGCCCGGGTGACCCCCGGAGACGTTGAACTGCGTATTATAACATCACATATTATAGTATTAAATACTAAATTACAAAAAACAATATTCTGGAGAACTTACAAGAAATTAAGCTTAAGTTAATCCTAGAAATAACAAATAAAGTAAACTAAAAATAAAACATAAAACATGGACAAACATGTTGAGTGAGTGAGTGATAAATAAAAATAAAATAAAATGAGATTTGTGTAAACTGTATGTTTGTAGTATTGTAATGTGAGCGAGTGTGTGTGTATATATGTGAGTGAGTGATTGTGTATCTGTGTGAGTTAATATCATTAATTTATATCTTATGAAAGAGGTTTTAGCATGCGCTCAGTCGTCTCGTAGTCCAGCTTATTTAGCCATGCGCTAACCTTTTTTTTCAGTCTAGTTTTGGTGAGTGAATTAATCATTAGTTCCTTATTTATTTTATTATATAGGTGTGGGCCTAAAAAGGTAAAGAAATTTTGGGTGAAGCTAAACTGTTTTCGTTCTATTGGACAGATGGTGGTAAATCTTCTTTTGTTATTGGAAACTGCAGCATTTAATGATAGTTGGGAGTGCATTTTTAGAACGGTGTACAGTATGAAAAGCTGGCGAACTGTCAGAACATCGAACTGCTGGTAGAGATCATAAGATGGGTGACGAAAGGGTAGAAATAAACTTACTTTGAGAATAGCCCTCTGGGCACGTTCTAACTTAAGTAAGTGAGATTTGGCTGCACCGCCCCATGACGTTATGCAGTAGGTAAAAACAGATTGACATAAGGCATAATATACGGTTTTAATTAGTTTGATATCTGCTACATGTCGAAGGTTCTTAAAGATAAATATTAATTTGCGTGTTCTATTTGTTAGTGCTTCAATGTGTAGCTGAAAATCGAGTTTGTCATCGATAATAACTCCCAAGTATTTAATGCTGCTTGTTCTTTTTAGTGCAGTGCAGTGGCATGTACCTGTAGTAGATATGTTGCAAGTGTGTGCTGTTAAATGCAGGTTATTGTGGTCAAATGATCTTTTGCTATAGGTCATGTACATTGTTTTGTTAACATTTAGCGTGAGGAGGTTTTTACCGAGCCACCGGGTTACCTCATCTAGTCCCTTCTGAGCTCATCTAAACGTTTCTTCCCAGGTGTCACTCTGAAATAGTAGGGCAGTATCATCGGCAAAGGATATGATTTTCCCATTTACTAATTCAGTCTGACATAGGTCATTTATATGGACGAGAAACAGTGACGGACCAAGGATACTACCCTGTGGGACGCCACACTCAATTGGTAATTCATCACTTACCCAGTTTTCGACTTTAACCACCTGAGTTCTCTCATGCAAGTAGTCCTCGAATAACTTCAGTGGTAATCCTCTTACACCAAGGTGATCAAGCTTTTTTATCAGAATGGGAATAGATACTGTATCAAATGCCTTTGCTAAGTCTAGAAACACTGCTATTGTCTTATTCTTTTTATCTAAATTTGACACAATATAATCTGTTACCTGATGTACTGCATCAGATGTAGACCTTTTAGCACGAAAACCAAACTGAAACTGAGATAGTAGATTATTTTTTTCCAGAAATGTTACAAGTCTATTATTCATCAGCCTTTCAATAATTTTGGACATGGTTGGTAGAATTGATATAGGTCTATAGTTGTTGACACAGCATCTATCCCCGTTCTTGAATACTGGAGTAACTCTAGCCTTTTTAAAGGCTCTTGGAAAGACACCCGTTTCAAAGGACTTATTGCAAATGAAAGTTAGTGGTTCAGCGAGAATGTTTACATATCTCTTCAATAGACTACCTGATATGTTATCGAGTCCTACCGCACAGTCATTTTTTAGATTTAGTATCAGTGATTTAATTTCGTCTTCGTCTGTGGGTAATAGCACTAATGATTGGGTCAAGCAATTTGTATCACTGAGGTCAGCCTGGAAACTAGGATTATTTTGTTTACACTTTTCTACTAGAGTTTTACCTATTGTAACAAAAAATGAGTTTACCTCGTTAACAGATTTGATAGGGTCTTGAGATGAGATTAACTGAGTGGGTTGTTCATTATTTTTTTTAGTATATGTTATGTCTTTGATAACTTCCCATAGCTTTTTATTATTTTTACCTGCTTTGTTTATTCTATCTTTTTCATATGTATTTTTTACTTTCTTTAGAATATTATTACAGAAGGTTCTATATCTTTTATATGTTAGCTGCACGGTGTCATCGTTAGGGTTTCTCTTTGCTTTTTTGTAGAGGTTATCGCGGTTTCTCATACACCTTAGAAGACCAGGAGTAATCCATGGCTTCAAGATATGTTTACGCCTAGTGGTGGTAACTGTCCTGGTATTTTGATCAACTGCGTGGTTGAGAGTGGATATCAAGTAGTCTGTGGCTTGGTTGACATCAGACATCTCATACATTGGGGAGAGGTCGATACTTTTGATAGTGTTATCGAGACCATCTATATTTATTCGCTTGTGTTGGTGTTTCGGTTGCCTATTGTTTATTCTAGTTTTTATAAAAAGTATTACACACTCATGATCTGTAATAGATGAATGAGAAATATAGCAATGAGCGGTTTGTTTGGTTTTTAGAAGTATATGGTCTAAACAAGCACGGCCATGTGTAGGAATATTATGCCCTGGCAATAGTCATTATAAAGTTCCTAGAAGTGTTCTAAAAGCTTTTGCAATTTATAATACTTGAGGTAAGTAGGAAACTTTGAAAGAACTTTCGCGATACTAAACTTTTGTAATCTTCGTTTTACAATACTTTACTTGTCACCTCAGAATGAAGGTGTCAAACTTCAGACCACAGTTAATATTTCAAAGGCTGAAAAAAAAACAAGAAAGTTACAGCTTTCTTTAATTTCAATAAATATGTACATGAAAAACATTTAGAAAAAAAATAAGTTTTCAAATGTTTACACTGCAAAACTAGACAGAAACTCCGGTAATTACGAATTCGCAGCAACTTTTTTCTACCGCACTGACAGACTAGTTCATTCATAGCCGCCCTCCGCCCGCCCATCTCGCCGCGGCGCGCTCTAAATAGTAACCGCCCAGTACGAGACGTGTCACGATGTTCGTAGAGCGTCTCGATCACCACATTCACAAATCTCTCACAGGAGCCGAGCGGTTCGCGCGTTTTATTATGCGGAGAGACAAAACAACATGTCGCTCCACCCGCACCTCCCCGACGCGTCTACGAGTGGAGACAACGAATTCGTTCACATACGATGTCTCATTGCGAATATACACAAACAGAAGAATGTGTCAAGGCCGCCCTCTACCACTCCATCACTGGAGATGGTATTGGAATCTCCGACATCCTCGGACACTGAGCAGAGTGTTACGGAATCCGAAAGATCAGAAGCTGTGTTGGGTGATGAATTGATGCGGACACCACCACCACGCGCTAAGAGCAACAGTATTGCAGGCTCTATGCTGGCTCCACCCAAGGTGCACAAACGTCGGAGACCATCGTTCCTGCACCTGCAGCTGGGACCGAACGAGCACGAGGGGCCGCACTCGGCGAGCGCGCACCTCAACGTGCCCCGGTTCACCGTGACGGCGCCTCCAGGGGAGCAGCAGCGCCGGTTCAGCCATGGATTTGCCTTCCACGGTTTCGCACTACGGAGACATTCTAACACGGTCTGCCCAATGATGACAAGTAGAGTAACAAGTGTTGTGATAACTACTGTTTTGTTGCTAAATATGATTGTTTACGTCGTAATTGTGTACAGTGCAACATTTTATGAAGTAATGCAACGTGTGAATGGTATGTGCGCTTTACTTTTTGGCAAGTTACATGCATGGCACTCTATGTTAAATAAAACCAAAAACGTTTCATTACGTAGGTATTTTTATTATTGAGCCGTCATTTAATCGATATTGATCCAAATATATTATTGTACAAAGAGATTTAGGTTTACTAAGATAAATCAATGTGAATTAAAATATTACTGCATGACACTAGTCAAAGGTAAAATCCCCATTGATTCTGAAAATGGCCGAATTTAGTCAATTAACATTATTAAAATAATTTACGATATATTTTTTTTTCATCGTCTAAAATTAATTCTTAAATCCTTATAAGGATTATTATGTTAACTGTAATAAAAAAAACTACATAGTATCAATATTATTACCAATTTTTGAAAAATGCAACAAACATCATCTAAACTCTAAACACCAGAAATAAGCCGCAGTATTACAATATCTTCATAGGAAATGATGTAGTATGAGAATAATTAACAACACGTAATAAAACACATAATAAACATTGAACATTGTTATCATTTTCCATGAAACAACTACTTCTTCAGATTTTGCACAAGTTGTTGACAAACCAGGCTCGTGTAAGTACGTAGTTTATTTATTAGTTATTGTTATATTGGGCTACCTTGTGCTATCACATCCCAACTAGCACTTAAGAGTTAAAATAAGCTATATAGAACCTGTATAGAGACTATAGCCAAAGTTAATAGTGTTAATGCAGTCCTGTAGTAGTGAGTTACAGCATTCTCTAACACACTTGTAACCTCAAAAGAGGCCCACGATTTTACAGGCAAGAGTAATATAAAGTGTATAGAATGGTGTTATACTAGCAGCAGTGTGCCTGCAATTAAGAGTCGAATATAGTCAATAACATACATAAGAGTGTTATTATGGTTATTTAAAACAGTTAGTTGACACCTTGGGTTATAAAAAGGATTTATAATGCTTTCAGATAAAGCTGTCACTGCTTTATTGATACTTTGTTAACTCCAGTGTATAGTTTTTAGTGTACGACACTAAGAAGAACGTTAAATTTTAATAGGTTAAATACTTATCCACGGAAAGTTTAGATATCGAAATATTATGGTGTCCATTTTATTAAGTATACCTAAATATAAATTTTATTTAAAATTACGTCTGCGTCTTTTGTGTATTGTGAATTATTCCTGCCCTTGCGAATTTACGGTAAGTGTATACCATATTTCTCATCTCATTTTTCACGCGCCTGGGATTTATCAACTATTTTAAATAAATGTGACAAAGAATAATAAAAATTGCTTTAATTTTTTTAACCGAACATGATAAAGTATGTGAGATTCGTAAGTATTGAAATGTATTATGAGAGTATCATTCATTTTACCACCTTTAAAATATATGTTACGGTAAATCTGATTAATTGAAAATTATTAATAATTTTACTAAATTATTAATAATAATCACACGTTTTGGTAAATGTGAATAATCGATCGAAATTTATTACTTTTAGTAGTAATTATTAATAATTCACGACACATATTGGTGAAAGTAATAAAATAAATATAAACCCAATGTTTTTTGATCAGCCGGTATTTATTTATAATATTAAACACAGTCTTACGATTATATTAATTAGAAATCACACAAACAAGGTTACTTGTACTTGCTTTAAAACGAAAGGACAACAAATTCACTCATTCTGAACTATGAAAACTATACCCTAAGTTTTGTAATTTAAAGATTTCAGCATGAGTACCTAGGTACACAAATAGTGCTAAAATTAGAAAATAATAAGTAGCTTAAATCGAAAAGTTGCAGAATGCGGACTACCTGATTTACCTTTAGCTGATTTACCGGGGCTCCGGCTCGAAAAGCAGAAGTAGGAACGGGATGGTTTTTAGTCAGTAAAATTCTGACACACCCTCTCGCCTCGCCAAAAAGGGCACATTTATCACAAAATTAAATATAAAATTCTTTTAAAAATTTAATCTACCATCAAACTTATGCAAGAAAGTCTTTCGTGATACATAAAATTATAACAAAAATAAAATTAAACAATTATTGTTTCATTAACAAAATCAACACGAATCCTAAATCATCAACAATCATATTTGGTTTGCCTGTAAATCTTCTGTAGCACCTATAAATGTAACAAATTAAAATTTTAAAAGTGTTATCATAGAATTCAACAAATATTTCTTGTGCAAGCACAATATATTGCCGTTTAAATTGAAATAAAAATAACATCTTGGCCACTTATTACATTTATCACTACTAGGGTAAAATTATTAATAATAACCGACAAATGTGATTAATTTATCACTTTTACCTCGAGTTTCGGTAATTATTAATAATCATAGATAATTATTAATAATTTTCAATTATTCACTATTACCGTAACATATATATTATTTAGTATTTGGATGATAAATTTTGTATATACCTATTTGTTTGTAATGTTATGTTTACAAAAAAAATGGCGAGCCCGCTTTAATGTTAAAATACTCTATTAACTCATTTATAGCACTCGTTGCGACACAATATCTGTAGTCAAGAATAATGTGCAGGCTTTGGTAGATATACCAGTGTAACAATACTCTTAGTCAATGAGATTTATTAGAATTAAGACATTATTAGTAGCTATAACGTACAAACCACATTAGGGTTCTTTGACAAATTATTGAAAACCATTTAAATATAAAAGGAATAAGCAATTTCCAGCTTTACTATGTAGATTGTTATTTCGAAAATGCTATGTTGCAAAACATTACTAAACAATCACTCCAACCTTTGACAAGGTCAATTACACACTATAAATATTTTTCTTCTAGTGTCTTCTCTTTTACATCCATTGAAAACAGCTTGAGTTTGTTTGTTGCTGATGCAATTAAGAATCTATGTATCGTATTACCGATTTACGAGTATTATTATTCATTTGATGAAATTTTTATTTCAGATTGAAGGGAATAAAAATAAATTATTTACTGTTCCATCGGGATGGGAGATCGATAATATTCTAAGATACCCTAACAAGGCTCCATCGAAGTACATTAAAGATGAAAATTCAAAACCTACGCCTGAGTGGGAGATTATGAAATGTACAGTAAAACGGATAAATATTTCAAGCTACGAGGCGGGTGATAAACAAATTTCTGAAATGATGAAATACAGCGATACGGATGAAACCGATGATGATAATCGACTACAGCCACGACGTCCACATTTCAGTTTCCTCAATATGTTGCTCAACGGAACCCTGTTGTGTGCAGCTCACTCTTTCTTGAGCAAACCATGAAAATTATTCATTATATCTTGATTATGTGACAAATCATGTGTATTTTTTATGAAATCATCGGTATTTCTACCAACAGAACCCTGTCGAATATAGCTTATAGTGTTCATAACGCCCTACAACAGTTTTTAATAAAACTGGTATGACACCATAACCCTTAAGCAAGGCTAAAAAGAGTTATTAGATACTTTAAATATTTCGTGTAACTACATTCTCCAATAACTCTACCATAGAACCAATTGCTGCACTTATAGTCGATATAGAACCTATACACGTACAAGACACTTCTTTGTGATAAATAAATAACAATAGAAATTAATAGGTGTCAGTGAACACCGTTGTAAAACTTGAAGTGCTACCGACAGAGTAAAGCTTTAATATTTTAAGAATATTAGTTTCCAATACCACTATTCGGAGTTTTAAAGTTGTTCTGCATCGTTTACTAAAGTTATAGTATCACTGTTGGTGTTTAATTTATTTCTTATCTCTTCTAATAGATTAAAATCTACTACTGAAAGCCTTCTAAGCCCGTAATACCTCTTGAAGTTACTTAATTACCTGTAACCAACGCTTAAATGTTAGTTGGGATGTTATCACTATATCTATAAAATTGTGTTCATTATAAGTCGCGAACTGTGCCGAGTAAACGTTTACTTGTTCTTGTGCGTTTTTCGTTAAAACATCGTTCATTACGTATATAATAATTATAGATATTAAGTTTTAAAAAATTTAACTGTATTTCCAACAGCACCAATGTTGCGTTTTATTAATTCACAGCCAAGTGAGGTATATATTTTTTTCTTGTTTTTAAGATGCATAATAAAATGTTTTTATGTTACTATTATAATATTTTTTACTAATGTTTTTGAACCTGACTGTTAGTGAGTAAATATTTTGGTCTTCCATCATCCGTTTGTGATACGTTTGCCTGCAGTATGATGTGCATTTTTTGACGATAATAATAATTAACCCGTTTGTTTGTGTGTGCGATACTAATCATAGGAATTGTGCTCGTTTAAGATGCCTAACTTGGCCTCGTGATGAGACCGGTTCCTTTTGCCTGTCACTTTCTTTGAGCTATTGAAAAAGATCTCAAATGTGAGAGTTTCAATCATGCATTCTAAGTTCCGTACACGCTCCTATTTATTACTATAAGTACATATGTGTTTATGAATTTGAAATTGAATTTGTTAGACTTATCCTCATTAATTTTCACTCTAAGTTTTTAACGTCTACTGTTTTTCTAGTGTAATTATTGATCAAAAGCGAGTTAATAGTCTTTAATTTTGTTTTTAAACTATCGCATCCGCTTGTCATAAGTGTTCAAGATCGTTAATCTCCGATGCGGTATTCTAAAAAAACCGTATTAGATCTGACAGATAGACATGAGGCCAGTCTGTTCCTGATATAAAAGTATTTGAAAGTATAGAGATGTGGTGCTTATGGTCTATTGTTTTGTGTCCAGAGCCTGCACCGCAGCGAGTCGATGGTATCACTGGCTTGCTTCCGGACGCTCTCGCAGCTCGTCAACAGCGACAACCTGGCAGAACTGCAACAGTACATCGCCAACAACAAGAATGTTTGCATCGACGACAAAGATGAGGTAAGTTATATTTCCCTAAATAATTTTAAGTTCCTAACATTTTATCTGGATCTGGAAGGCATTAGGTCTACATTCAGCAATGAACGTCTTATGTCTAACATAATGATGATGAGTAAAATTGACTTGGAATCTTAACCTACCTGGTAAAAAGGAGTTTAACCTTTTATAACCTTCAAGAAAAGAGCGTATTCCTTTTTAAAAATTCGGCAACACACCTGTGCTATGTCTCCTCTGGGCTTGCCGGTGTCCATAGGCGGTGCTGATCGCTTACCATCAGGTGATCCATCTGTTCGTTTGCCCCCATAAAGAAAGTACACATCCGCCTAATCTTTCAAAGATGAGAAAATACATGATTCTATGGTTGAAGAGATCTTAGCGGGTGATTTAATGCAGTATTTTGAGGACTACAATTTAACAGACGTTAGCTACCTGCCCTAACAATCATTCTAATTGTAGAAGTGACAGTTTTAGGACAATGAATGTAGCATATGTACGAGCACGGCTGTCGTTTGACGCTTTATTTAGACGACTACTAAATAATAATTACATAACTTCTATGGACTAAGGAACTTTATTAATTCATGATCACTATTAAAAACGTAACTTTACAGCACTTGGCTTTTAGTTTTCTGTCTTATCTCTAAAAATTACTGGTAAAATCAAATCCCGATTAAAATTACTAATATTCAAGTAATCGATTTTTAGAATTTTATAATGAAACTCTATGAATCATATTTTACTCAGAATGATAGAAATCGCAGCCGGTTAATTTTGTGTAAATACTAGTCTGTGTTTATTTACTCCCATTTAGCCTAAAGTGTTACCTCATTTTTCACTAAACCATATTTATAGTCTATCTGTGTTTCTACTTTCTTAATAATGGACGTTTCTGAATGATCTAAAAATATATCCCTGAAACGGGCATTTTTCAAGAGATATGCATTCTATTTTGAGGTCATGCAATTAGTGAGAAATTGTACTAGCTCAGAATTTAATCTTATCTCTAAATTATGCGCAACTTGTTGAATCACTAGAGTAATAAATATTTTTAAATAGATTCTTAGAATTTTTACCTATCGATTACAGCATGTTGGAATAAAAATAATTGCTTTAATTGGAATAAAGCTTATTGGGATTTACCGTATACATTACAGTGTAAAGGACTACCCTTTAAAATAATTATAAACAGTTTAAAAGACCATTGCACTCGGACTGACGCTTAAAATAACAAGCCATTAACTTTCATTGACTAGTATTAATTGGAGCCATTACATACAAATATGACACCTATATACGTAGGTATTACGATTTTGTTTACATGTACTAAAATATGATGGTCAATTAAAATTTAATGTGTGCCTGTTTTTCAATAACATCTGTACGAATGGCTGACAGTATCCTTTAACGACCAGAGAAACTGTTTGCCTAACTGTGTTATTGATATTTAAACAGTTTTAGTTTCACTGTAAATCTATGTTAAGTGTAAAAAAATGGAATGACATGTTTAAAGCCATTGACCTGACCTAATGACAAAGTAGTTTAGTGATTTACTTACTAGATAAGTGCTATGTACCTATCCAAAGTCAATGTTAAGACATAGCTAGGTTCTGTCTTTAGTATTATATTTCTGGAAAATATTGTACCTGTATGTAGGTACAATATTAACGGTTCTGTTTCCTTTTGGTAAATTCCCGAAGGACCCAAAACGCTATTTGTAATTAATCTTTTACAAAAGCTCATGGGAGGCATTTATTCATCACCCTCTCGTGATCATTTGCCCCTATAAAAATCGTATCTCAACTTAATTGAAAAGAAAATGGTATTAATATAATTAAATGTTACAGAATGGCACAACAGCCCTCATGTGTGCGAGCGAGAATGGGAGACTGGCAGCGGTGCGGATGTTGCTTGGAGCCGGCGCGGATGCCACGGCTGCGGATGCAGACGGATGGACACCACTGGCGTTTGCGGCCCGTGGGGGACATCTGGCCATTGCTAAGGAACTGCTAGACGCCGGAGCTATTGTCGATTCTAGGGACTGTGTGAGTATCCATTCATCATATTAAAACTTTTAAAGTGATGATGAAGTTAAATCTAATTTTATCTGACTTATGTATAAATGTTGATATGATTAATATGTAGAATTTTAAAGGGAAAATTACTGAAATGCAATTCATGAAAAAAATACCCCATAGGGCTTTATATTTAGCTAAACACTTGTTTGTTACATTTTACTCTTACTACGACATAGTATAAAAATAGGATAGGTTTGCAACAAAAATAGATTTTAACTTCACAATATTCTCAAAACAACCTGAATACGTAAAGATCAACATTTTCCCTCCAACCACAGTATAATAAAACCAACAAAAACGCTTCTCTGTATTCCGAGTAATCGAGATGAAAGAAGTCTTACAAAATTCTCGAGATCAGTAGAACTGATTGTGGAAATGAAATATTGCGAAATAAAAGCAATTTAGCTGTAACGTACTATCGTCTGTGTTGTCTACGCTGGACAGATGTTTCTTATACTTTGCACAGTCTGCACTGTCAACATGGCACTGGTTCAAAATGACTCATTAATGGACACAGAATATGCTGCAATTAGTCGGGGGTTCTCTTTTTTCTTCTACGGAGACTAGTTCTGACGTCATAGTGATTTTGACAGTTGTTTATATTGTGTCTGTCAGGAATATTTTACATGTCTTCATGATATCAGTTAAATAGTGTAAATACAGAATGTAATTTGTAATGGACTGTGTGTTGATTTTAGTAATGTATTCATTACATAGTCTTGTTCCACTAATTAATTAAGTGGTGAAAAAATTCAGGTCTAATGGTATGTGACTTTTATAATATGTTACATACTATGCATCTTGAACTGCACATGCACAATTAACCCAAATAATTATGATAGAGCAATGACCAAAATGTATTCTGGACTGTGTACTCAAAATTAGTATATTTATACTTGACGTGGATCTCTGCCAAGATGTCACTGACATGCAAGCACATTCTAAAATCTGGCTAAAATAATTATAATGCGTTCGTCCATCCAGAGCCGATAATTTCATAAACTATTTCAGCCAAGTCCAGCACATTAGGTGCATATCCACTGTTCTAATGTAAACAGTGCGAATTATATTCTCTTACATTTTCCAATGTGAAATAAAAATAGTAACCACCTCGTACACTCAAACAAAACAATATCTAGGTATATCGCATGTTTTTCCCGAATCCCCCAAGGAGTTAGATAGCTAAGTAAACTAGGTGTATAATGCAAATAACGTTAGTTACGTCACCTGTTCTACAAATTGGTGGCGTTGCTACCTAGTACCAAGTTCTTTTGAAATAGACAAGTACATAGTAGAATAGAACTTTTCCTCATCTAGGAATTAATCCAGGCACTTGAACATCTTTGTATTAAATGATAACCATCCTCACAGTTTAAAAGGTTTTGGTTCATCAAAAAGTGCTGCTGCTCAGTCTCTTTCAAAAATGTAGTCCTATAGTTGAGTCTTATGATACCCCGCAGAAAAAATAGAAATGTTGATAAATCAAACATACAAGCTCACATACATTTGACACTCAGACCCAAAACAAAAATTTATGGATCACAGAAAGAGTTGCTACGTGCGGAAATCGAACCCACTACACGCTGGAAGGGAGGCTTTATTCAACAGCGAACATCGTCCGACTGGTGATGATGACAAGCTACGCGGCAGCCGCTTATCTAGCCAGCGCGGCAGTAAAATATTAAAAGTTTATAATCATTATTAAGAAGCATTCACTATATCTCTGAGCTATAACAATATAGATTACTTTTTACGTAACAGGAATGTTTTGTTTACACTATAAAGACGGCGGCAATTCAATAAAAATGTTTTGAAGTGACAGTGCAAATACCCAAGTAGCACAAAACTGCATTATAAGATGTCACACGAGGTAACTTCGGTTACTTTAGCACTTATCAAGAGTTATTACAGTACACTCGACCTGCAATAGGTGAAAAGTGAGCTTCCACCTGAATAAGAACGTTATTACGCGTCACGGAGACCACGCTGCAATGCTTGCAGCGTTAATATAGGTAACAAGTTCAGTATTATACAGCTTTAAGCAATTTGAAGTACTTTTGTGGACTTTAACTAAGCTACATTCTGAATTGAAGACCACAACTGAACTCTTAGACGACTTGCATTTTAAGAAAGATCACGTGAGCTATTATGATGTAATCAGTTATTCTGTGGCTTCAAATAACAAGGATATAATGCCTTTTGCTGCACACAGTGGAACTTGTGTAATGTTAATCAGCTTCTTACACGCAATCGTATAATAGCTCTTATAAAGCCTACATGATCACTATGGGTTACCCACTATCAAGCTTTACATGAATCTGTAGCTGACTTGTGTAACACAAGAACCACTCGTAACAGCTCGTCACTGATTCATGTACCATGAGTGAACACTTCAACAGCTCATGCCGTTTAATTTTAATTAATACGGTACACATTGCTTGTCTGCCATTTTTTAGATTCTAAACTATGTATAAATAATAAATAACAATTGGTTTTTGTTTAGTTAACGAAAATTTCAAAAGAATTTGAATAGAAAGTGTAATGATTTAATTTTACAGCTTATTTTTAAAATTACAAAGGAAAAACAAAAAGACTTATTTTTTTATAATAATATCATCAACGTTTTTAATACTATAATTTTCAGGAAAGCAATGATATTTTGAGAGCGCGTGAAAATATTCGTCTATAATTATATAGTATTTGACAATAAACTTTCTTTCCCATTCGAATTTCATGCACATGAGGAAAAACAAAGTTTTACTTCCCGATAAATATTTGCCTGTTCCCCATAAACACTTTACAAAATGGTTCATACAAAACATATCAAAATAATAAGAAGTAGGGTGAAAATTATTCCCAATTTTGCCACTTGTGAATTGTCAGCTCCATATAAGAGTTGCTAATATCCTGGAGTGTATTTTGTGGTGATAAACAAGGAACAAGTAGTCTATTATTCAGCCCTTGTGGAGTATAAAAAGTAACACATACCCTGATAATCAGTCATTATTCAGCTCTTGAGGCGACTGTTACCTTCAATAATGCCCAAATAACGCTGATATAGTGCAACCAGCTACATTATTCAGCTAACAGCTGATTAATTTGTGCCCAAATCAGAGTTATATCAGCTGAGTAGGCGCCTATAACGCTCTTATTCAGTAGGTTTATTCAGCTGAAGATTTCATTGTGAACAGTAATTCAGCTACTATTCAGCGCTTCTGTGCTACTTGGGTAGTATATGATAGTATTTTACGGGAATATTTTTAGTTAGAGGCCAAACGTACAAATGAGGTCAAGATCCACGTAATTGGGGAACGAGTGGGGCTTCAGCTTCAGACTGTTATTGGTAGTCATTGGAATAACAAAACGAAATAATAAACTTTATTGGAATAAAATAAATAAACAACTCTTTCCGTCCTCACCGGTCGTTTTGAGTAATTGCAGTGAAGAAAGCTGAAAAAATTCTATATGAACTTCGTGATGTTGAGGTTTATTACTTATTATTATTATCTATTTAGGTGCCAATTTTCATCTCAATGTGACCAGTTGTTTATACTATATTGAATGAAAAACAGAAAATGGGATTTATAAATACCAAATATTAGATCTAACGTTATTGAAATACAGATTTATATATGTACTTCTAATAAAAGTACTTGTTAAATTAAAATAAAAACTTTTTATAAGTTTATATGTCTCTCTATAAAATTGTCTGAATTTGTCATAATTTTCTCTCACTCGTGTTTACTTTGCAAACTTAACAGAATCGGTTCCCAAGCAATCTATGATAACGTTAATATTATCGAACAAGTTTAGACCACTTGTGATTGTAATAAGGAAGAAATTACATCAAGTGGATTGCATAGATTATATTTACATACATATGTGAAGTTTGTACAATGTAATAGCAAATGGATTTTGCATGGGATAATAAATAAAAGGTAAAATTACTACCGCCTATTAGGTCCGCACTAAGAATAAGCTCATTACGAAAAAGCACTAGGCATAAAGAAGGTTCTATTGGTTCAATCAGGTACCAAATTGTTACAATATACAAAGTGCAAATATTCTATTGGTCAACAGGCCTTAAACTACACTAGCGCGTCTAAATACATGAAAACTCTCATTATATTTTGGAAATTTCTTCTTCTTTACTGTTAAAACAAATTCTCAAATCTTAATTATTTCAATTACGATGTTAAAACATTTCATTTATGAAATTGAATTCTGATTAATATTCAGTTGACTTAATAGTTAGTAAAATTTACATACTTTCGTTATTTCTAAAAAAAAAACAATATAGCTAAATGTTTCTTTTTCTCTCGCAGGGCGGTTGGACACCGTTGCTATGGGCGTCGTACAAGGGACACGAGGAGATCGTGGCTTTACTGCTGGAGAAAGGAGCTGACGTTCATGCACATGGGAATTATAATATTAAGTATGTTTCAGTCTTTTAACTTTATGAAAAACTTAAGATCATGAAGGAAAACCATATTTTTCTTATTGTCTACTTATTATGTTAGTAGGTATTATGTTCCGACCGATATTATTTTCAAGTTCCAAGTGAACTTACTCATGACAAATAAATTGTACATTTGAAAAGTTGCAACAAGGACTCATCATTTTAAATAGAAGAGATGGCATACACGATTAGTTTCTTTAACTATTTATTTTTTAATATTATTGTGTGGTTTATAGTTTTATGTTATACCAGCATGCAATACAGAACAAGACTGGAAATATGATAATATATTCAACATCATCATCTTTCAAATACCTATTTGCGGTTACTTCTATATCCAATTCTTACAAAGTTATTGTACGGTTTTCCCTATTATAAGAGATACCATTTTATCGCCGTTTAAATAAGACATTATGGATATGGAAATCTGGTAGTATATTTAAGTTTTCTAATATCAGATAATATAGTTTATTATTATAGGTTGTAATCACCTTTAAATTGAACAGAGAATGCAGTTGCGATAAATTAATATCAGGCTTTACGATACAATAAATTGTAATCGTCAAAATTATCAAACTTTTATGACAAGTCTGGGTTGCTTACTATCCGCGAATTAGGAATATAAATGCGCTCATTTTCCGTCTTATTATCGAACTAAGACACAAAATGGAAGACCACCTTATCATCTTTTAGTTTTTAATAATAATAATAATAAGTCCGCAAGGCAGCTTGTGGCGAGCTGTTGGGCAGTGGCGACCCCACGGACCTGACTCCCGGGAGAGGCCCTACTTTTTAACTCCGGTTGGTACTCGTGACTATCCGGAGTGGCCTCTCCTACCTCACTCTTGCCTTAATCGGCTGCTTTGAGTGGAGATTCGCAAGAGTGGAGTTGCCTTCAGCTCCACTTGGGGGAAGGACGTATCCCAGTAAGATGCTGGTAGGGGTCTTGACCGTACTTCCGGGATTGCTCTGATAGCCGTGGGATGCCTCCCCTTCCTCAAGCAGCTCAACGGATGTTGCTTCCCTTGTCGCTACATGCTAGCGGCCGTTTCCGGGGCCCACTATTGAGTTTGCGAGTCACCCCCTGCCTGTTTATCCGTATTTTTCAATATTGGTCAGGGGCAGGGGCCATAGTCCCCATAGTTAACCGGTTAACTATTCTACAGCCACCCACACCCATATCCCTATCATTTCCTTTCACCATATCTCACAATAGTCCTGCATCAACCGGGGATTGTCCTTTGGTGTACTTCCATAGTGCATACAGGGATAATCGCCGGCTGATGTCCCCTTACATTTAGATTAAAACTAGCTGACCCGCGCAACTTCGTTTGCGTGTATCCCGCTACTTCGACAAATACAGTCAACGCACCAACACATATTGGATACTAATTTTCAATTCACAATAACTTCTCTTTCCCTTAACCGCGTTTAAAATATTAAAATGTTTTTTGGTTTCTGTGACTCTTCTTTGATAGGGGTATCAGTTTTTGGAAAAAATATTTAAGTAATGTACAGATTTTTTTTTGTCTTATATGTATAGATCAAAGTCGTAGTACCTACTTTTTAATATTATTATTTATAGGGACGCTGCCCCCGCCGCCGCGGCCGGCCCGTACCGTGCCGCAATACTAATATCGTGATATCTCCTAAACTATATGTCTAAATAACACACTGTAAACTGCAAAAATAATCTAAATTAAATGCTCGTGATGATGAACTTACTTATTATGATAAGGATATATGTATTATTGGTTATATCACCAGTTAAACATCACCCAACGAATTAAATGTTTTTTTAATACAGAAAAGTAGTTTATGTGACTTAAATAAAAAAGCTGGATATATGTCATCGCGGACTTTTTTGTAGAACTAATAAAGACCAATGTTTTTGCTATACATTGTTCTTACTTGTATCCAACGGTATAAGCGGCGCACGCACAAATGCAATCTTCAATTAGATTTTTTTCTGACTTCTTGGACATAAATCGCTATAACTCAGCTAATATAGTTTCAATGTATTTCAATTATATATAAAAACCTGTCGGAGAAAATACTCTTTCTATTAGTGAAAACCGCATCAAAATCCGTTGCGTAGTTTTAAAGTTTTATGCATACGAAGGGACTACAGACAAAATGGGCGACTTTGTTTTATACTATGTATAGATTGTTCAACGGGCCTCTGCGAGTTGGCTTCGGCCCCTCGTACGCCTTCCAAAGGTCCGGGACCCTGTGGTCCCGTGATTATGTAAAGAACAAACATAATAATAATAAAATAATAAAATCCTTTATTTGTAGAAAAGTATCTTCTATACTTACTCATTAAGTACTTCTTCACTTAAAATTTCTAGAATCATGACCACCCCTTAACTCGTGGTTTGCCGGAAGAGCGGATCCACGCGAGACACAATGTATTTTCTGTTGTTGTCTTATATACCAGCTACAAAAGGTTAAAGTCCTATAATTTCCTTTCCTGAAGAAAAGTACCAATAAATATCATAATAAAATTTCCTTCAGCTCGCTAGTATGGGCAGCGGGTCGCAAGCACAGCGGGGTTGTGCAACGGCTATTGGCTGCGGGTGCGCGGCCGAACTCGTGCGACAAGTACGCCACGTCCGCGCTAACATGGGCGGCGAGGGCTGGCGATGTCGCGTCGTGCGCGTCGCTGTTAAGAGCTGGTGCTGATGCCAACACCGCTGGCATGTACTGCTGGACTCCACTGCTGCAAGCTACTCATGGTAAGTTCTACATTATCATTAGCTCTTCTATATTACTAGGTAGCCTCTTTCACGGTGTGCATGATCACAACAGCCAATCCAACCTTTCAGCCAGCCCTAGCAGTTTTTCTTGATTTCTAAAGGTATTCTTTAGTGATTAAAAGTTGCTGTGGACAGCTTAGCGAGTTACCGGGGTTCCGACTCAAAAAGCAGGAGAAGGAACGGGGTGGTTTTTAGTACTTTTTAGGCTCACCGACACTCTCTATCGCCTCGCCCAAGGCGGGAAAATAATTAGATGATCCCCCCTAAAAAAAATATTTTTATTTTTCTGTAACTGATCTCCAGTAACTAGATGTGATTAGACAGGTTAAAAACTCAGTTTCATTTAGATTTGTACCTTCTTACTGCACTTAAAGTCTGTTGTAGATTTACCATTACATGACCTGTGCCAATTACAAATGATTTGTGTGCACTCGAAGGCAAGAAGAGTCTCGTTGGCAGTTCCAGTAAATTCCAATATTTTATAGTTATCCCACTACGACAACACTAACTAGCCATAAACCATATCGAATGGAAGCTTTAGTTCTGCAATATTAATTACAAAGTTTGGCAGAAGTTTCACACATGACGTTAATTTCCAAAACTGCCTGTTGCATATGATATAGTGTGAAAATCTGCGGTTTGGCACCAAAAGTGTAACATTTCATGTTTTATGTGTAGGACCTTCTGTCGCTTCCAAGCAATAAAGCTCTATTAATTAATTTAAAGGTAGTTAAATTAGGCTCTTTCGCGTTTCTAGTCAAGTCAAATAAAATGTTATGCTGTCTGTCTGTCTAATGTGTGAAATAATTCTTTATTTAATTGTTGAATAAACCGATAAGACCATTGCGCGTATCTATGGGCGCCTACTATAACCACTTATCACCAGGTGAACCTTTTGGTCATTTGGCCCCCTTTCCCTTAACAAAAATTTTCTGCTTACTATTGAATTTTCTACCTCCAGGCAACCACTTCGAGATCGTCCAAATGCTGCTAGAACACAAGCCGAATGTGAACGCGTTAGACAAGGACGGGTATACCGCGCTAGCCATCGCATGTAAAGAGGGATACTACGATATTGCTTTGGCTCTTATTAACTCCGGCGCTTATATTAACGTGCAGGTAATTTATAATCTGTCCCACTCTTATTTCATCTGTTTATTAATAGATTTTGTCTTCTTTCTTTATATTTATTAGATAATAATTTATCTGGTTTTGTACTTAGTTCTGTTATTATGTTTATGTATCTGCCTATATATAGTTTTCTTCATGCTAAACTCTATATCTCTCTTCTCTTAAATATTATGTTAAAGCAGGGATGGCGAACTGTTAGCACGCGTGCCTTTGATGACACGCAGCACAATATTTTTGGCACGTCATTGATCATAAAATATGTCCTATGCCTGTCGCTGTTTTAAGATATGAATAGCATTAAAGATATAGAGTTACAAAAATGACTCCAGTTCAGCATGAAATATGTTTAGCGAAGAACCAAAAACAAAATATTTAACGACACATGTATCAAAAAACATTTGTTTAAAAAAATGGCACGTTGTTACGTAAAAATTCGCCATCTCTGTGTTAAAGCTAAATATAGTTAAATATGGAGGCTGAGTCACCCTCGTCCGTAGGAGAGCACCCTTAAAAAACTGAACCCCTACACGTGGCCTCTGGGTGGTGCTAAACAGGTGACACTCAGGTGGTAGGTTTCGGCCGTCGGCATTATAACCACCCACCGAGCAAAACCGTGTCGCCAAGCGGCCTAGCCGTGTTCCGCCACGATGCTCGGTGACGCCGTACGAGAGGATGGGTCGAAGTGTTTGTTCCACTATGGGTAGACCGATCTGGCGCGCGCTGGTGTGGCTGCATCGGGTGGCCAGTCGCGGAGGGTAGCGGGATCCGAGGCACGGTGCACCGCTGGCCGACCGCAGATAGTTGGGGGCCCAATTAGCGTGCTAGCCACACGTGAAAGGCTGCCCCGCCATCTAGCGAAAAATCCCACGTATACGCCATCGTGCCGGTTGGCGACCGGAAGAGAGGGCCCGATGGATTTACGTGGGGGGGCTCGGGCGTCCCCGCAGTCTCCAGGCTGGCCTCCCAATGGTGTAGCCAACTGCGGTGCGCGTCTGGGGGTCGCCTGTGTGGGGAAACATTTCACTACCATTCTCTCAGCAACTTATTTACGATTATGAAAACGAGAGCTAAGAAAAGGGTTCAACAGCGGCTGCACTCCTCTCCCTCAAAGTGCACCTCTCCAACATCCGAGGCTTGCACTCAAATCTCAATGCGGTCCATCACCATCTGGAGACCGAGAACCCAACGCTCTTGTTTCTCTCGGAGACCCAGATCAGATGTCCGTCGGACGTATCATACCTGAACTACCCAGGTTTTTCCCTGGAGCACAATTTCGTTCCCCGTGCAGGCGTATGCCTATACGTCCAAGACGGCGTCTGTTACCGGCGTCTCCGAAACTTTGAGGACCCCAGTTTTTCAACCTTGTGGATACTGGTGGACACAGGCATAGAGAAAATCCTCTATGCCTGTGTCTACCGGTCGCACAGCGGAGATTTGGAGACGACCAGATTAGCGCAGCACCTTGTGGAGACGGCGGATGCGGCTCGGCAGAGGTACCCTTCGGCCCAGTTGGTGTTACTGGGGGACTTTAACGCCCATCACCAGGAGTGGCTGTTCCCATACCAGTGCACTGACCATGCTGGGAGGGAAATGCGTAAGCTTGCGCTAACGCTTGGCCTGACCCAGCTGGTCCAGGAGGCCACAAGGGTGCCCGATGTCGACTCGCACACTGCCAACTGCCTAGACCTTCTGCTGACAACTGATCCAGACAGCTACTCGGTGTCAGTATCTTCACCCTTGGGTAGCTCTGACCACTGTCTGGTGAAATCCGTATCCACGTACTCCCCACCGGATCCTTGTCCCAGAGGATCTCGGCGGATGTGGCGGTACAAGTCAGCAGATTGGGATGGGATGCGATCCTTTTTTGCATCCTATCCTTGGCGGCCTGTCTGCTTCTCTACTGAAGACCCGTCAGCTTGTGCGGATGCCATAACAGGGGTGTTGCGTCAGGGCATGGAATACTACATTCCATTCTCGGACGCGACATCTTTCGGTGGGACTCGTCCATGGTTCGATGCCGACTGCAGACGTGCTGAAGCGCGAAAGCATGCGGCATACTTGGCATGGGCGGATGCCAGGCGTCGTAGGGCTGACGACACTCTTCAGAGGAAGAGAGCCTATAACCGGGCTGCCAAGTCATGCAAAAAGGCATTACGGATGGCCCGGTTCAACCACATTGGCCGAATAGGGAACAAACTGGCTTCTTACCCAGCGGGTAGTAAAGCATTCTGGTCCCTGGCCAAGGCGGTTGAATCGAACTTCTGCCGTCCTTCACTCCCACCTCTCCTGGGGCCTAACGGGACGCTGGCACACACCGCGGTAGAGAAGGCAAACCTGTTTGCTTCTCTATTTGCGGAATCTTCACGTCTTGATACTGGTGGCGCTATACCTCCTTCTCTAAATAACGTATGCGAGACGAAAATGTCGAAAATTCGCATCCGACAGAAGGAGGTGTATAAGACGTTGCGTAATCTCGACGTGAACAAGGCCAGTGGCCCCGACGGAATCCCGGCCGTGGTTTTAAAAACCTGTGCGCCTGAGTTGTCTCCAATCCTGACACGCCTGTTTCGACTTTCCTTGGAGACTGGTCAAGTGCCGGTTGCATGGAAGCTGGCCAACGTGCAGCCTGTGCCCAAAAAAGGTAGTCGTGCCGACCCTAACAATTACCGACCAATCTCAGTCACGTCCATACTCTGTAAGAGTATGGAACGTGTACTTAACAACAGGCTCCTGGCATACCTTGAAGGTAACGACCTCCTCAGCGATCAGCAGTATGGGTTTCGCCACAACCGATCCACTGGGGACCTTCTTGCGTATGCCACCCACATTTGGAGCGAGGCCATAGAGAAGCACGGGGAGGCAATAGCGGTCTCACTCGATATATCGAAGGCCTTTGACAGGGTTTGGCACGACAGCCTTATCGGCAAGCTTCCTGCATATGGACTTCCCGCTGATCTGTGCAGATGGATTGCAGACTTCCTGAGGGATCGGTCAATTCGAGTAGTCATCGATGGCTGCTCGTCTGACCAATTTGGTATCAACGCCGGAGTCCCTCAGGGGTCAGTACTTTCAGCAACGCTCTTTTTGCTGCACATCAACGACCTGCTTAAGCCCGGTATCTTTGGGTATGCAGATGACAGCACAGTTGTTGAAAGGTATGTGTCCGATGCGCGGACTAGCGGAACACAGATCCAGTCTCTAAGAGAATCCATGGTCGAACGGTTGAACTCGTCCTTGAAGGCGGTCTCCGATTGGGGTGACGCCAACTTGGTCAAGTTCAACGCTACCAAAACCCAGGCGTGTCTATTCTCTGCCAAACGGAGTCAATTTCCGCTGGCTCCTACTTTCCGAAATGTATCCGTTCCAATATCGGATCATCTAGAGCTTCTGGGCGTAACTCTATCGCCAACGCTAAACTTCGGCTCTTATATAGAGTCGAAGGCGCATCTGGCCGGTAGGAAGTTGGGTATCCTCTCGAAGGTGAGACGGTACTTCACACCGAAACAACTGCTGAGCCTGTACCAAGCGCAGGTTCGGTCATGTATGGAGTACTGTTCTCACCTTTGGGACGGCTCGGCTAAATGCCAGCTAGATGCGCTCGAACACATTGAAAGGCGTGCCAAGAAGCTCATCAACGATGATGCGCTTGTGGAGGCCCGGCTTCAAAGCCTTGAACACAGGCGCAAGGTCGCAAGCCTTTCCGTTTTTTACCGGATACATTTCGGAGAGTGTGCGGGGGAATTGCACAACTTGATTCCCCCTAGTCCTTTTCATCATCGAACCACAAGACAATCGGCGAGGCGTCACCGCTTCATGGTAGATATCCCACCCACTCGCACGAAGCGTTTCGCTTCAAGCTTCCTTGTGCGAACTGCTAGGGAGTGGAACTCCTTGCCGGAGTCTGTGTTCCCTGATGGGTATAACCTGGGTGTCTTCAAGGCCCGAGTGAATAGGTTGCTTATGGGCAGACGTGCTCCACCGTAGGCCGCATCATCACTTACCATCAGGTGAGATAGCGGTCAAACGTCGACCCATTAAATGTAAAAAAAAAAAAAAAAAATAAAGTACATAGAGCTTAATAATACATGAAGTAGAAAAAAAAATTTATTCTTCCGTATATCTAATTTAAATTGGCTGTAATTTCTTCAAACCTAACGAAAACAAATAGCTTAACAGCTTCTATATACACACTAAAGCACTAAAACAATCAAAATACCTATAATTTTCTATTTCTAGGACCAATCAAAAGACACGCCATTAATCCACGCAGTAAAAGCCGGACACAAGAATATAGTGGAAGCGCTACTAAAGAAACATGTGGATGTGGACTTGCCAGGCAAAGAGAAGAAGACGCCGGTGTACACTGCCACGGAGAAAGGACATGTGGCCATACTCAAGTTGCTACTGGCTTCCAACCCCGACCTCGAACATAGTACTGTGGTATGTCAAAATAGTCTTTATTTATATTGGGATAGACTTGAAATTTGTTTGAAGATAAAAAAAAATGATTTTGTGTTAGTGTGTGTTTCGTAAAGTAAAATGAGTTAATAAGATGTTTTCTTGACTAAGAAAATTGATAACGTTAATCCTCCAATGTACACTTTTATTTACAAAATCAATATTTCCTTAGTACTTACTTGTTTTATGGAAAAGCCTAAGTTAGGTATCTCTAGCATTTGTAATAAATTACATTGTAATAACAACATATATAAATTATGTGTGTAATGCGTATGTAACGTTATGCAATTAAACTGGAAAAAATCCCCCTGTGGTTGGCACGATTTTGCAGAAATAATTATATTACTATGATTCACTAGCAACTTACTTTAATCTTATGTAAGGTACAAGACTGTCATGATTATAGGTGCCTACTTTGTATAAATTTGTGCTCTGGTTATATCCCAAAGAAAGACCAGTATTGAAAACTATAGTGTATCCACTACTCCTCAGTTATTGTACTAATCCTATTTTAATAGGGTTGTGAATTGTTATAGTGTATTAGTATAAACGTACATTGTTATTTTTTTAATTAGACAATTGTAGACAGACCAGATTATGATTAATATGAAAGTTTGTGGCAATGTATGTCTTTACCTTAGTACTATGTATATATGTTATTCCTTTTCGCAAAAACTACTGCACCTATCTGAATGAAATAAATATACATTATTATCTGGAATTATACATAGAAACACTTTTATCCCAAGAAACCGATAGTAGAAGCTAATATAATTGTAATGTATAATATATTTGTTGTACACAGCCACAAGCCTATACGATTGTAATTAATTTGTTGTACAACACACAGAGCGGCGACACTCCACTGATGCGAGCGGTGCGTTCTCGTAATGCGGAAATGGTACAATTGCTGCTGGAACGCAAGGCGCGCGTCAACGTCGCAGACATCAGGGGAGATACGGCGCTGCATATCGCCATGAGGGCTCGGTCTAAGGTAATATAAATATTTTTTTGTTAAAATGCGTTGCTCAACACTATTAATCACACTAAGAATTTTCTCCTGAGTCGTGAGTGAGTTTAAAAACATACAAGTTCACATACACATAACACCCAGACAGATATTACAATAATTGGCTGATCACACAAAGAGTTGATTCGAGCGGGAATCGAACCCACTACACGCTGCACGTGCAGTTGTATGTTTTTAAGTTATCCTGTATCATTAACATATTATGTACTAATTTTCAACTATTTCTGATGATTTTCTGTTACTTGGTTGAAAATTGCTTGTTTAAAATATAAACTAGTATTTTCTGATATGTGGCTTAATTTTTCAGCCTCATGTTTTGAAAGTTATATTATATGCATATTCCGTAAACAAGTTCAAAAATAATCAGGCCATTCCATTAGGCTGTTACTTTTTAAAATTGGATTCAAATATATTAAATGTATCATCAATTAATCTAGGATTGTTGTACAAATTAAAAGGCTTGAACTCATTAAAACTCAGTTCGATTACAAACAGGAAAATGTGTAAAGTTGATAATAATTATTGTTAACAAGTAATTGCTTTATTAAATCAGTTTCACGTCTTGAGTGATTAGTGTCATTATATCCTATCTTCTATTAATGCATGGAGGTATAGTTCAACGTAAATTATTTGCTTCTTATCCTTATACGTAACAAAATAGACACCAGAGGGCTCAGTACGAGTTTGTATTACGTATAACGAGATCGAAATGAGACCGCATTCAGCGCTCTGATTGGTTGGTTCGTTCGATCCGGCCAATCAAGCAAAGTAAAGCAAATTCGTACTAAAGGTACAGTTCACAAAAAAGTATTAAACGTGTCTTTTTGGTTCTATATTTTAATAAAAATAAGCTACTTATATGGGCTGATCTACAAGCTATACTTACTCTTACATATATTATATTTTCTTTTACAGCAAATCGTGGAAATACTCCTAAGGAATCCGAAGAACAGTCAATTATTGTATAAGCCGAATAAATTGAATGAAACTCCTTACAATATAGATATGAGTTACAATAAGACTATACTAGGACAGATATTTGGCGCCCGCAAGTTGAATACTAATGAAGACAATGAGAATATGTTAGGTTATGAATTATATAGTGCTGCACTAGCCGATATGCTGTCCGAACCAAGCCTTTCAGTACCAATAACTGTCGGACTATACGCCCGATGGGGATCGGGGAAATCATTTTTGCTCAATAAACTTAAAGGTAAGATCATCTTTATGTATTATCCTTCTTCCTCATAATTAAATAATAATAATAATCTGCCATACAACACTGTTATTGTTAATCACTATAAATCTAGGTATGTAAACTTATTGTACATAACAATAAAGTGGTCACACTACTTTGTAAGAGTAGTAAACAAGCTTGAGAAAAAGTCGTGCGTCAATATATCGATATCGATCGATACGCAATGTCGAAACAGGTAAACAATATACGCATTACATAATGGCCATATGATTCATTAATCAGTAACGTCACTACCTATAAAATCATAGAACGTATAGCGTTCTAAAGACCATTATGTTGGCACGTCATTAAAATGCGGCTCAGTTGGCACGCCCACCCTGTCATGACATACCTTTCTAAATAAATCATTAAACATTTTATATAAGACCCCACTTATCAATTAGCGCTTCGTCGCCTACTATATTTTTCGGTGGACTGTAGAGTAGCCAAAATATACAACTTCTTATATCGTTAGTTTGGCTCGTTATAGATGAACTGTGAACTATCCAGTTCAATCCATATATATCATAGATACTAACTAGATGTTTATCTAGTGCTTTCTAGAATGTACACCCTAAAGTTTAAAATAAGCTAATAAGCCACAGTTTACAGTATAAAACATAGCTTCGTATGGTCGATATTCACATCAATCAAACACAAAGTCACACCTTTTAATCCCCAGAGGAGAAGCACCAGAGTATACCCAATTTTCACCTGCTAATAGTCTCTATGTTATAACGAGTGACCCATCGATCAATCTCTTGAAACTTAGAGACTTTCCAATATAATCTTTGTTAAGAGCCAAAAATGCTTATTACATTATTGGTATTTGCAGAGGAGATGAAGAACTTTGCCCGGCAATGGAGTGAGACAGGCTGGGCGTGGTCGTGGGCGGTGTGGTGGGGCGCGTGGCACGTGGCGCTGTCTGCGTCGGCCGTCGCGGCCGTGGCGGGGGCGCCGCCCTACGTCGCGCTAGGGCTCTGCTTCGCGCTCTTCGCCTTCATATACATAGCCCTGTATATACTCTGGTACACTGGGAATAAGTGAGTTCTTATTACATAACTTTATTTCTATGCGTAGTAGTAAAGTAAAAAATTACTAGTCTTGTCAAAGTGGATGCGCAAATTGTTTGCGCAACCATTGCGCAAAGTACTGAGACAAGTGTTCATAATTTATGCTTCTACGTATACCTGTATGTGTATATTGTAGATGTTTTGTACACCAACTGTTATTCTTGGCAATGGTTAATTTATAGAAACATTGAACTCCAAATCTTTAGGAGCAATGTCCTGTATAATCCAGGAGCTTATTTGATGTTGATAATAAATCATACATTTTCTCAGCATAATTTATTGGAATAATAATATAATAATGATTTACGCTTCATAACTTCATAATATGAAAGTATGTTATTGAAATATTATTTTGTGTGTAGATACGAGTGGTGGTGGGCGGGAGGAGTACTGTCGGCCCTGGGCCGCAAGTTCAGCTCATTGTTACTGGCGCTGCAGGTGGTTTTCTGCCACCCACCGGGACCTAACGACCCTAGAGCGTTGCCAGCGACACCTATAAGGTAAACACAATTAAATATTTAATTAAACAACTTTTTAACCCTTGGTTACTCCATCCAAAGACTAAAGTCGAACGCAAAAGATCAAAAACTAGACTAACAAATTAACATTATACGATTTTAAAGTGGATTCAAAGTTCCTCGTTTTCAAAAATTGTGACAAAAATATTTGAATGTTACTTTTACATGTTCTTTACGTTGAAATGAAACTATGCTTGAAAGATTTTTGTCTAAATCATTCATTCATTCATTCATTCAAAAAATCTTTTTTATTTTTCACACTAAAATATGTTTCCAGATTTCATTTCACGGAGGGTATGAAAAGCGGGGGAGGACAGGAGGGAGAGGCAATGGTAGTTCAAATGATAGCGAGCTTAGGTGAGGCACTGGAGTGTCAGTACGGGAGGATATGCACTCGCTTGGCGAGAGCCTTCCGACCTAAACCTGTGTCATCTACGTCTGGTTGGAAGTAAGTCAATCTTTTTTACGCTTATTTAATGTAGTAGATAATTTGTTAAACGTGTAAGAAATTTACACCCGCATACTGATTACTGTTAAATATAACGCCATCTCGGTCATTTTATAAAGTTTTGTAGTGACAGCAATATTTTTGAGCGTCTGTTAGTTGTGTTTGAATAAATGATGAATGATATTTATTTCTGTAAATAGATTATAAAATAACACTTTTACACGTCAATATTTCAAATAGCTAGATGAGGCCGGCATTTCCTATCCGACTACTCTGAGAAGAAATGCCGAAACAAACTCAGAGGTCATAGTCTCTTTTAAAGTCCAGACAAAATCAATTAGAGATGTCGGAGAACCGTGCAAGTTTATTCTGTAGTGGTCTTTTGAGGAAAGAACCACAGCAGTTTGAGCGGACCTGTTCAGATGGCAGCACGCATGTGTCAGTTAACAATTAGCTCAGTTGACGGCTGTTGCTGAATGATCCGACGAAAAGAACATCTTGTCTCAAGATATCAATTTATTTTATTTATCAGTAATAAAACCAAAGATGTTAGATGTGAATCAAACAAAAATGCACACTGTTACTTAAAGAATATTTTTTTATCAAGTCTAAACTCAGAACAAGGACATAATGATATAATAACTAATATGTACATAAATAAATGCGTTCCACAGATGGCGGCGAGTTTGCTGTATTCCCCACATAATCACGTTCGAGTTGTGCTTCACCTGCATTATCGTTGGCTTCTGCGTGCTCATCATGTACTTAACCGACCGGGATCCTGACCCACAGTGAGTTTCTGCAAATCTTCTATTGATTTAATGTATTTAGTATCTGCTGCGGTATAGTTATAATTATTAGAAGTGACGAATTATTAGAATGAAATTTCCACAGTTATGTTATTATGCCTAAATAATTGGGTGCAAGGTGTATCAGTCAAATAAAAGTCAAATGTTTTCACTAGTCATAGTAGTTCGTTGTTTGTAAGAAACCGGCTTAGGCAGAGTTGCACATATTATACACCAGTATGTGTTATGAGTTCCGTGTATGAGGGGCGAGCCTAAAGCTAAAACCAAAGATCAAATATTGAGCTAGAAATATATAGCCGAGGGCTATAAGTAAGAGTTAGAATCCGACGGCTCAATGAGTGAGGGTCGTCCTTGAGGCGGCGGGAGATCCAGCAGGGGCTGATGATCGGCGCCTGCGCAGTGAGCGGCGCCGCGCTGCTCGCCAACCTATACACCTGCGCACGGGTACTCGCCGCGCTCATCCGCGCGCCGCGCTCCAGGCTCGCCAGGGCTGCTGCATCTTCTCCGGCCGGGCTGAGACCTGAGGTCCAGGCTTTGACGCATGTGGTATGTACTAAGTTTGTTGTTACTTACATAGTATAAGATACATTTTTATTATCTAGCCTAATAAGGTGACCAAAACATTTTTTCGTCAACCCTCAAAACCTTTTCGATTAGTACAGATTAGGTTTCTTCCTAACCTGTACTAATCGAAACGAGAGCGCGTTCGACGCTCTGATTGGTTGGTTTATTCGAGCCAGCCAATCAGAACGCGCTCTCGTTCCGATTATGTACTTTAAACGTAAAGCAAACTCATACTAGGAGTACAGGTCCAGTCGATTCGATACTCAGTCATAACAAGTATTAACTACATGGAACGATAGCCCATAACCTGCTAAGAACACCATATTATTTTTGTTTTTCCACAACACAATAGCGAGCCCAACAAACCACTAGTTTCTACTTGCATATGTATCTAAATCAAAGATAAATAATTTCTGCATATTATCATGTATTTAACTTCATTTCCACAGGTATCATGTCTAGACGCGTTCACCGGTCAACAAACCCGCCTAGTGGTAGTAGTGGATGCCTTAGACAGCTGCGAACAAGAGAAGGTGCTAGCCTTACTGAACGCCGTCCATGCTCTCTGCTCAGACCCCAAGAGCCCCTTCATTCTACTCCTGGCCATAGACCCACACATCATCAGCAAGGTGAGCATACATATTTATAAAAATATAGATCAATATTAAGCAATAGTATTCATTAGCTTTAATAAATATGTCACATTTTACTCATAACCTTAAAATATTCGAATAGTAATGTTTAGTTTAGTTTTCGATTTCTACAATTTATTTCTCCTTAATTGTTTTGTTTAAATTCAATGTTATGATGAGAAAGTATTTAAATCTAAATTAATAAAAGTTTTATCAGATGATTTCGCAAACACATAGTAATCTGAAGATTGTTTATCATCCACAACGCATCGCCATTCTGTTAAAATTCGTATTGAATTCTGAAGCTTATTAACAAAGATAATAAAGTAACATTTACTTTGAAAAATAAAGCAGATAGAATAATACTACATTACTACACGTCATCTTATTATTTTTTCTATTTTTCACAACATTCAACCTAGTTTAAGAATAGAATAGAAGTTAGTTAAGATACCTTTCAAAATGAAATATTTCTTACTAGTATTTATGAATTTCATGCAGGTTGCTTGGATGGAGGTTAGTCAGTCAAGGTCGTGATATAATATGTTGTGTTTGGTGTTTACCTTGTACCTTCCCTCTGTTAGCTTGGACCTCGATGTTGTGCCAATTTGTCGAAACCCTCTGTTATAATGTCCGTAGTCATACTTTAAAATAATTTTCTCTTTTAATTACTGTGGTATAAATTTTAAATCAAAATTACGAGTTACGTAAATTTCGAGAATGCCTGACTACTTTCGAGCCACAAAGGGGCTCATAATCATGAGCAATACGGAGCTTACACCATATAAGCTGTAACTTAATATTATAGATACCTAAATACAAAGTTATTGTAAAGAGGATGGTTGACACTTAAAGTGACCGAAAGGCTGGCTACTACCTTGGTCGAAGGTAAGGCATTACCATTCAACGTGGTAATGCTGCCAGTCTTTTGGATACCTTACCTCACGAATCTGATGAGGATAATTTTTTCGACGCTTTAAGTTTAAATTACGGATAAAATCGAAAAGCGACAACTATTATACCAACTTTTGGTGAAATACTCGTTTATTTTCCTTATTTTTCTTATAAGGAAAATATTATATAATATTGCTATTGTCACGTGAATGTATGACTGCGGACAACCCACGTTGTTACAATCATGTTCTTGCATGATCTCTTCAAATACAAACTATCAGGTGTATATTTTAGTCATTGCTCTGTGTTGCATGATATTCTGTTAGGATTTTTCGTGAAATTTTGAGTTTTCTTTGTCATTTCATACAGACAAAATCAGGTTTATTTATTTATACAAAATGTTTAAACGTGCATTGAAATAGACATGATTTTGTTCTATATATTTGAAAGAAATCATTTTCATTTCATTTACGATGTGTATTTAAATAAATAATTGATAATAATAATTAAAAAAATTAAATAAAATTTTATACGTAGTTCATCTATTCTAAATATAATACGTGGTTCAATGCAGAATACAATAAATAGAACTGATCAAGTTACAAATGAGTATCGATTACGCGTAGATATTACAATGCCATAAATATCTCACAGTATTAATTTCCAATGTTATCATGTGTATGACTTGCTAGACAAACATATACCTTATTGTCTACTGTACATAATTTAAATATTTTGTCTAGGAAAATCCATTCTCTATGATAATCTATCTCTCTCAGACTGTCTATTAAACTTATATTGTGGTATACTATTAGAAAAGTACATTGATGTCTTTATTTTTCTTTTTTTACGGAATTTTTGTATGTCCCATTATACTCTGAGTGGAAATCCATACATGTTGTTAATAATTGCATTATTATTCAGTCCAAATAACAGCAAATGCAAAAGAAATCATTAATAAAAGAATATTTTACCCATTTTTACATACATTACATACATGATACTACATGTTTTTACACAATTCCGAGTAGGCAGTGGAAATAAACAGTCGGCGAGCGTTCTGCGAGAGCAACATAGGAGGATGGGACTACCTTCGAAACATGGTGCAGTTGCCGTTCTACCTCCAGAACTCGGCTCTACGCAGGGTGAAGACTGCCCAGCAAACTGCCGCCAGAAGAATGCAAGTCATCATGGCTGATGACTTTTCTACCTCACTGCAGAGATCTGTAAGTAGTTTTGTTGCTTGATTAGAATACCTTTGGTGTTTTCTTCCAGCCGTTTGAGTGATCCAAATATGAAATGATACAACATATTTGTGGTGTCATTATTTTTAGTTAAAAATGTCTACTTAACGCATCTGGCTAAACATATTGTAATTATGAGGCTTACAATTTTGTAAGTTATAAACCTCTTTATGTTATGTCGAGTTCTAACACATATTTCTGCCCAAAATTCAGCAAGATTCGTCATCAATTAAGTTTAATTTGATGATCACATCTAAACAACTGGTACAAAGTAAACTATCCATAAAACAAAATATCTAACAATCAAAATTTCCTTCCAAAACCCAAGGTATCAGCACGCCGTCTATCTTCAACATCAGAACTCATGTCAAGTCAAGAGCGTATCAAGGGCCAAGCGGCGCGGGAACGTCGGCTCCGGCCTTCGGAGTCTGTGGCCTCGTCCGTAGCCTCAGGGCTCCACAGGGGGGCCACGGGTGGCGTGGGGGGTGCGGGGGCCGCGGACCTCAACAGGGTGCTACTGACTGATGACTACTTCAGCGATGTTAATCCCAGGAGCATGAGGCGGCTTATGAACGTGCTGTATGTTACTGGTAAGATAACTTTAGAGAGATAACGTTAGAGTTGAAAAATATAGTGATGTATACCCTATGCGCCGTAACAAGGTGCGGCTGACAGATTCAGTAACGTTTCGTATCACTCTTTGAAAGTTGCTGCGATTTAAAAATTATGCCTTAGTATTTTAACTGTATCACATTCGTATTATGTTATATCATTCGGAAGTGTAGTTAATTAAATTAAATCCAACCGGAATGTTCTAGTCTTTAAATAAAATCAAATGAAATCAAAAATAAAGTAAAGTGTTATGCGTATAACGTAAATCCATAGTCGTGTTTAGTGATGGTATGTACTGCTACGATGGATAGGTAGTCGATGTTTTTTTAGAATATAAAACGAAAATTATGCGTCGTTCAATTATCACTCTTAAAAAACCTTTAATTATGTGGGTAAATCTACTGTAGACGCGGCTCTCTCTGCCCAAACCACAGTGACTTTATCAGAGCACAAATATATAGTAGAAATTTCCGGCGCCTTTGATAATGCGTGGTGGTACTTAATCTGAAAGATCGTGGTTGCTTTAGTAACATATACAAACTAATATACACTTATATTCTTCACGGTTCTGTAAAACTGAAACTCTGAAACACCTCAGGGCTCGGTCATAAAATATTTATTTTGACAAGTATATATACACGTAGTTACACTGCACAACTAAATAACACACACATTTAATAAAAAAATTAAAGAGAATTAAATGTATGCTGCGAGTATCGATAGCGATAAAAAAAGATTTTTCTAATGTCCATCCCTAAAGAGAGACGTCAACGTCATACTGGCATCTGTCAGCCGCACCTTGTTATAGCGCAAAGGGTATAGTAGTATAGAAGTTTTAAATCTGTTTCTACTATATTATATTGTGACATTATTATCTTATAACCTTACATCAACAACAATATTATTCGCTGTATTCTGAAGAAATCTTGCCATAGTAATTTGACCCTAATCAATAATAACAAGTATTAATACCCTAATCAACTATCTGAGTGTCATTGGGGGAGACCTATGTTCAGAAGTGCACGTCGTGTGACAAACTATAATAAATTACTCTCTAAGATTTAAATTGAAGTTTGCACTCATCCACATTTTTCCCTCAGGTCGTCTGTTAAAGGCGTTCCAGATAGAGTTTAACTGGTACCAGTTGGCGTCGTGGGTGAACCTTACGGAGCAGTGGCCGTTCCGCACCTCCTGGATCATCTACCACCACGAGACGTATGAGGAGCACATCGACGACTCCACCTCACTCAAACATATTTATGAAAAGTAAGTTCCTTTTGTCATAAAGCCTGGAACATCTATAAACGTTTTTCATCAAATATTTCTATAGCTTGCAATGAGACACTGCGCCTAATATTTTCAGAGAATTTCTTGATTGATAAGTCGCGTCATAATAATATTAAGATGTCTAAATAATAAATATTGAATGTTTCACTCAATTAAATCTGATTCGATTATTTAACTTCATAGCTCGATATATCGCCCAAATGGCAGTAGCTGCATTTATTAAAAATAAAAATAAAAAACTATATACATTAATAATTCCCTTTCTACAACAGAGTAAAACCCCTAATGAGCGGTCTCCGTGAAGCCAGCACGTTGATGGAGCTGGACCGTGACGAGCGGAAACTGGAGGTGTTCCTCAGCTTCCACCGCGCCACGCTCACTGCAGCAGATCTCAAGATATTCCTGCCGTTCACCATCAACCTTGATCCTTACATTAAGAAGCTTATCAAAGGTACATTTTTCAATAGAATTTCAATAGAATAACCATCGTGAGATGTAATAAACATTCAGTCAGATTCAAGTTCAAGCTTCATCATCACCTTTTTCTGGTTATACATCATCACCTTTTTCTGGTTATACATGCTATATTTACTTATTTACTTACAAGACAAACGATGATAGAAAACTTCTTGAAGACAACTTAATAGAATAACAGTCTTATTTGTCTGAAATCGCCGACCCACTTCGAGCAAGTGAGGTATACTTACAATTCTCATTCCTTTATCATCTAGGATTATGCTCTTTGTCCTTCAATGGGACTGTTGTCCCACATTATTTTCTCTGAATAATAACCGTAACAAATATATCAATGCTTGCTTCATAATTACATTGCTCCTTACAGAAGAACAAATGCAAAGTGGAGTGGAGGAAGACGCGGGCGCTGCAGGCGCGGCCGCCGCCGGCCTTACTTGGGGACAACCACACACGAGGCAGCCACACTCCAAACTCTTCCCTAGGAAACACGTAAGAGAGTTCATATTCATTTGTACCAAATAACCATCTTACATAGATGGTCACAAAAATCTAAAACAAATTGTGTAGCATTATTGTTTTGCCAGTTATTAAGGTCATAGTGACAGAGGACGAGCATATTGTAATATTGAAATATTCTCCGGAGCTACGGACTACCTAGCGAGATTACCAGGGGTCCGGCTCGAAAAGCAGGAGTAGGAACGGGGTGGTTTTTAGTCAGTAAGAGTCTGACACTCCCTCTCGTCTCGCACAAGGCAGGAGATGTAACTGGATTTGCCGTCTAAAAAAAGTATTGAAATATTCTAAATTCCAAAACTTCATGTCAACAGTATCAATACAATTTGAAATCCGAGTTCTAGATTCATACGAAATATTATAAAAGTTAGTCTCTGTTACATACCAAACGTTCTATTTTAATCTACGTATCATTTAAAAACGAGGTCAATATCCACTAAATATAACTTCACGTAATTATTCGTTCCAAACACGTGCCGCAGAGGTGATTTCTTTAAAATGTTTACAACTATAAACATTGACCGAAATATTACTTTTAAACTAAGGTTCAAGAAAAAACCCAACATTTATTTTTGAAACGGCAATTTTTGTTCAGACAAAAGAGGGCCAAGTTTGTTGTTAAATCAAACTTTTCAACTTCGCTGAAACAGGGAATTATTATTATCATTAATTTTGCGATAAAATACCCTTAGTACATTATTAGAACAGAACAATTAACATAATCAATCCAAAAATCGCAAATATATCAATAACATTTAATGTTTTAACGAAAACAATACCATGATGAATCTTCCAAATGAACACTTCAATTTGAAAGTTCTTCACGGAATCCTTGAAAAGAAATCTACTCTGATTCGACTAGACCTCTAATAAATACACTGTACAATAGAAAAACAATAATACTAATTTCCATCTTTACACATGTTCTAGCGTTCGTCTCCACCGACTCAGCCGACGGCGGCGGGTCCGGTCCCTGCTCAGCAGATGTGGGTGGGGTGGGCCAACACTAGCGCGGGGTTCGTCCCCCAGGCCATCAACTCGCAACCATTCCCCCCACCGCAGTACCAACCCCCACCAGCGACACAGCAACCACAACCACAGCAACCAACGCAGAATCCTTTCCATATGCTGAGGACTGCGTTCCCTAGTTTGGTGAGTACTCGTTTTCATGTAATATGTAATATTTTCTACTTTAATTAAATTGAAACATAACCTCTTTTCATTAATGTTGCTATTTTGATCAGAGGAATATTGTTAAAGAAATAGTACATCATGTTTTAGTGAAGTTAGCATCAATTTGTTTTGAAAATAGATACCACATTCTCTTACTCAACAAAATTGGTCAAGAAAATTGGTTCAAGAAAATATCACAAATCTCAGCATTGGATTATAAAATATAATTAGAATTCTTCCGCAAATAGTTGCTTAGAAATATAAACTTTTAAATAGAAATAGAAATTTATTCGCAGGAACTTGTGATATAACATAGGATATTAGTCTAATTTTTAACCGTAGGTATTTAATCAAAATGCAGTCGTAAGAATACAATATTTAATTTTATGGTGGTATATTTTCCAGTCGGACGTGTCCAACATCCGTCTGTCGACGCTGAGCGTGGAGCGGGTATGTGGCGTGGTTCGACAGGCGCTGGGCGCGGGCGCCGAGCACTGCGCCGCGCAGCTCACAAGGCACAACGTCTGCGGACTCGTGCTCGCCGTCTGCAGGCTGCAGGACCTCGAACCGGTAACTAACACTTCTGCTAAACGTTGCTATAAACATTACTTCATGATGTCTCCTCAGCGAATAAATTCAGAGATAGTGAAACTATTCCTTAGCAACGATTTTGTTCCGAAATCGCTCGCTATGCACTGGGTTAAGTAACCAAGAAATGACTGAGTACGGCGACAAGACTTTACTCTAGTTAGTACTGAATCTATAAAGTTTATAGAAGTGCGCAACTTCCAGGAAGTTAATGGTGAAGTGCGTAAGTGACGTTGATGAAACATACGATATATGAACCATCGAAGTATAACTTCCACACCGATTTTAAAAACAAGACTCGCTTCAAAACTCTTTTTACACTCTTCTCAGTCGTTCTCTTCATTACTGAAAGGTGAAAATGGTCGGGTCTAGTCTGGGCACGCGTCACTTGATGTACAACCCTCCTCCAACCGCCCATATTTCAGTATCCGAACATGTAAATACGACTAAGCTTTATATTAATTTGTTTACAGGTTCTAGAACTGCCCTTTGGAGATTGGGAATTATTCAAACTGCTTATTGTAAATCTACGTGAACTAGAAGCAAATATGCCGTCGACGGTACCGACGGTAGCAGGTAAAATCTCCACTAATATAATCAAAAAAGATTTTCATTGCAATATTCATGATAAATGAAATCATTAAAACCTAACTTAACATATATTTTTATTAAAAATTTATGAAAAAAAGAGGGAAGAACGGGAATTGATTATTTATATTATAATGAAAATGAGAACTGATAATTACTTATATTATCAACATCATCAGCACCGCTACTGCATAATATTTTGATTCCTCCTTAATCCTCATCCATTTCAAATATTTGGACTTTAAAATTAAAACTTCATTCATTCGTTTCCAGTAATGACAGAAAAATCAGCAGAAACGGAAATTGACTCTGCAAAGCCACCAAGACACACACTAGAGACCCAACGCAGTCGGCCTTCAAACGTTGAGAAACAGGTATGTACATAACGTACGCTATATAAATAATATCTATTTACTCAAGACTTGTCCTTTTTCCGGCCAAGATATTAATTCGTAAATAAACAGCCTAATGTTAGTTCGTTGATAAGAAATGGAGGAAAATTCAATATTAACTAAAGATTTCCTTATCAATTTACTTAGTTATCTGCTGTTTGTTCAATTCTTTCGTTGATAATTTTAGGAATGTTTTTTTTTTCTGCGTAAGAAATTTCAGATGAATTTAAAATATTGAAAACTAGTCTTATTCAAAGGTTCTTTTAGTTATTTTTGGAGAATAGAGGGTGACTGTCTAATGTCTATAAATATTAACGGACGACCTCTACTGTAGCTGACATATGACTATTTATCAGATATTAATTAGAATAAAAACGGAAAAGAATTATGCAGTCCAGGCTGAGGAATTTACTGGATTTATTTTAAATCTCTGGACTATATTTTTTTGTGGAATATTTGAAATTCGAAATATGGAATATTCGAAAAGAAAAGACACACAAATCATTTGCCCGTGACACTCCACTGTTGTAGGCTTTCTCTTCATAAGAGAAGTACAAATCTAAACCTTCACACATATCTCCGTGGACTTATTTCCCTCTTAATAAGTTAATACGACTACTTATAATACGTAATTAGACATACTGCTAATAATTAGAAAGCTACCTACCTATACTTAGAAACGCTCACATTCCCCAGCTAGATATTAATGGAACGTATATTTTACAGCCCTACGCGGAGTATCAGGTGATTATTGTAATATTATCACTCAATAATGTAGACTTCATTATAGAGCACCATCATTTTTACCCATATTAATATTTCTCTATTATTATAGTAATGTATTTTATTGGCACTATAATAAACTACAACAAATAAATAGTCTGTGTACTACTATAGTATAGTATAGTAATACCTGTGTCGTACTTGTACCCCTTGAAGGGAAAACAGTAGTGATGTGACTAAATCTTACGTTGTTAGTTCAAGTCATGGAAACTGACCGACTTTTCTTGAGAAACTTTTAGGAAAAGTTTTTGCTACTCCCTTAATAATTTACTCGTCTTTTTTCATTTTGTATACTTGTTTATCTATTTTGTAAAAATAAGTCGGGTTTTCCTTCCTGACGCTATAACTCCAGAAAGCACGTACTGATTTCCATGGTTTTGCATTCGTTGGAAAGGTCTCTCCGTAAGCTTTATAGCAAAAAAAAATCGGAAACAAATTCAAAAGAAAAGCAGGAATACAGGGAAATCATTGGTGGCGAAACAGAGTTCGCCGGGTTTGCTAGTAAATTATAAAACTTGATTTTGAATGCCTTCTCTTTGTACTTTTTCTGTCATATTTAAATATTTTTGTTATAAGCGCATATTTAGATTTAACTGGGCTGCGTGACCTACCTTAATTTTTTATTTCAATATGACAAAACCATTTAGTACTAGTTTATTAGAACTTACTTTTTATGTTTTAGTTATCTAGAGTTTAATATTATAATTTTTGCTTGTTGAATGTTAACAATGTACGTTTGACGTCAGGTAACTCTGGAGGAGCAAATGATCTGCGGCGCGCTCCAAACACTAAACGAGGAGGCCCTCGAGGACGTGCTACAGTCGGAGCCCCCCTCCCACCCAGGTGAGCCCCTCCGCACCATCCGCGAGTACCCGCCGCCCTCTCCCTCCCCTGGGGATGAAGCCCTCCCACCCGCACTCCCTCTGCCCCTCCCTCCCGCGCCCGTGCCTGCTGACGAGCCAGAAACGCGCCGCGACCACGTCGTTGTCAACTTCACCGATGATGTGTTCCTGTAAGCCTCACGCTGAGCTTACATCCAGCGTCGAGCTAACCGGTACTTGCCTTACGACCTCAGTAAGAAAGTACTCGTCAATAGACAAGCAACACGTATGTGAAGACAACTGCACTCGTACACCGCGAGATGAGTGCTCATTCATTCTTCTAAGCATACTCGCTGCTATGGCATTTATACGTGTGCCAAAATAATGATAATTATTTATTCAATTTCAGAATTATTTAATTTGTTAGCTAAGCTAAGTACTTAAGCCTGAGCCACATTTGCTTCGCAATACACATGGCTTTCCAAATAATAATTTTAAGCATGATTGCTTTATTAATGTAATAAATTGATATTACTTATAATGTTTGTGCACATGAAACATAGAAAAGACAATTGGCGTTGTGATTTTAGTAATAGATTTCCGTAAGCTAATGAAAGTCGAATAAGAAATATGCATCCAACTCATGAGACTCAAATAATTTAGTTTTATTGTTCCTGTATTGTTTACTATGCATATTTCCTGTTTAATTGTATTAGAAAAAGTATTATAGTATTATTTGAAATCGATGTATTGGCATTAATTTATTTGGTTGTAATTTGCTAATTGTATACGTAAGCTGTAGTGAATACTGTATTATACTATTTGTTACTGCGTGACACGCACTAATTATGTGCAAGCTCAATGTGTAATCTCCATTACGTTTAACTTTGGAAAAAGATTCCGTGCTGTGTAACATAATAAATACAGCCCTCAAATACCTTTTGTATGTCATGGTCACTCCATGAACATACCGCGAACAACAATATCGATCGGTTATACGAATTCGTTACTGAACACTACTGTTTATGCAAATAGTATAATTACGTATACCTATTATACTCCAAAGCATATTGTTTGTTAGAATTTGCTACTATTTAATTCAGCATTCCAGTAAATATTGCCATTTTATGTTAGTAATGTAGGCTGTGCCCTTATACTTTATTTTATTCATTGTAATTATTCCATACGTACCTATATAATAAGAAGCATGGATATTTTAGAATCAAGTGACCACGACGATTGTTTGATTTTAAAATGTTTGAATGAAACATATCCTGTGCCATTGACATTATTTTCATTTTATGATACAAACAACAATTCCAATGTATTGTTTATAATTTATTCGATGGTTAATTAAGTTCGGTTTAAGATTCCTCTGAAAGTAGTTTCATTGTACTGATTGTATTGAGAATCTTTAATAGAAAACAAGATTATTGTTGTCATTTATAGCATATCTTTAGTGTAGGAGTTTACAGACAATTACTGAGTAGATAGGATTTTGAATATTCTATGTAATTAAGGATGTTTCAAATGTGATATTACATTTTGGTCACTGACGGTTCTTATAGCTGTATTTCTAGACCTGTTGTATCATTCCTTCTTTTAGGCAAACATTTCCACTATTTACGGATAAATAAATATACAATAGTTACAGACCGTAGTTTGATTTTGGCCCCTCGTTACTTTCTAGGCGCCGCGAGCTACTCGAAATTGAACGGGTCGACCGCAGAGTAGGTATTTCAAACCAGCGCAGTGCGTCGGTTATCCTGTCCTTTACCGACCTCGATCCTATACCCTCTTTGATCCTAAGACATTAAATAATTTAGCCTTCTCCGGCTTAATACATGAAAGCATATGTTTCAGACGAGGAGAGCGTCCTCCAGCTCCGGGTGGGCGCGTCCTCGGTGTGTGGCACCCCGGCCGGCAGCCCGCGCGCCCTGCGCCGGGACCCCTCCATCCTCAAGGGGGGCGGCTCCTTCCGCGCGCGCCGCGTCACCGGGGACCCGCCCGCCGTCACGTTCAACGTCGAGCACGAGGACGACTCCGACTCCGACGGACAGATCACGTTCAGCGCGCGCCCCCGCACCGCGCGCCTCGACGACGTGCCGCGCCGCGCCGCCCCCGCGCCCCGCTCGCGGCCCTCCTCGTTGCTGGTGGCGCCCGAGGACGCGGCGGACGTGGCCAGCCTGGCCGCGCGCTCGCTGTCTGTGGAGGACTCCACGCGCACTGGCTCGCCTATCGTTGACCTCAAGCTGCGCGGCCTGCGGCGCACCGCGGAGATACTTCGCAAGGTCAGCTCGGCGGAACGTTTATCGCGCCTCAGGGATAAGATCATGTCACGCGGCGGTGGCTCGCGGGAGCGCAGCCCGACACGCGACGAGCCCAGTGACGATGAGTCCGCACCGCTCGTATCCCCGGGTTGCGCCCCTATCCCTGTCCCGGTGGCTATAGGCTCGCCCGGCCCGTCCTCGGAGACGTCCACACTGGCGGGGGCGGCGGAGAACGGCAGCGCATCACTATCGCCGCGCTCCGACGTCACAGAGCTGGAGTCGCCGCGCGACGTGGGTAATGCATTCGACTTGCTGCCTGGTGACAAGAGCACGGTGAGCACAGCCGAGCGAGGAGCGCGAGTGGAGGGTCGGCTGGAGCGCGCGGGCAGCAGCGCGTCGGTGGGCAACATGGTGGAGCCGTACAACATGCGGCTGCTGGGCGAGGCGGGGCGCGCGCTGTGGCGCCAGGACGCGCTGGACGCGGGCCCGCCGTGGCCGTGGGACGAGCCCGACTCGGCGGTGTGACGCGGCCCGGGGTGGCCCGGGCTAATACTCGACCGCACGGCTGCCTGGCGGGAGTCGGCTCCGCGTCGACGGTAGGGTGATATTATGTTAAGCCGAAGACAGCAATTTTTATTTGCGGTAGTAAGCTATGTTTTTATTGTTCTCGGCGTACTTAAATCGTAGCTAGAAACCAATTTTTTATGACGATGGAAAACAAATTCAGAGATATTTCCACATAGTATAATCAATGACTGTAATATTAGGAGTACCTTTGCAAAATGAAGACAATTTACTTTGACAGAATTGTAATGCATTTATAATGATTGACCCAGTATTGTGATATAAATATAACCTTAAGTGTATCGATTTATTTGTCTGTAATGAATGATCTGTAGTTATACTTTCATAACATGCATCTGATTTTGTGTTACCCGCGTCTGCAGAATGTTAAATAAAACAAAGATTCGCTATCGAAATTATTTACCTTTTACATCTAGTACCACTTTTACAGAAACAACAAACGTGTGTATGTCACATTTATAATACTTTATTCGTTTACAATATCAGATATTGGCGAGTAATCACATCGTAAAAATTTACAATCGTATGTATTCTTTGCTCCCTTACATTTGCATAATTTATTATTTATCGAATTACATAATAGGTTAACCACATAGAGAGCATTTTCTCATATTTGAAATATTCAAAAACGAATGAAATACAATGTTTATTAAGTGTTTACTACAATGAAGTAACTACGAAAACGAATGTGTTTAAAGAGATCACAAACTATGTATAATAACCCAGCGCAGCTGGTATCTACAGTTGCCAACGTAATATATTACATTAATATTCATAATTAAACTTACATACGAACGGAAGCGCAAATAAAATATACTGAAAATAATCTCATTTCATAAGTAGCCTCGATATATATATAAATATGCATATTTGTGTTAAATTCAAATCACTGGTCTGTGTATTACTATTCACTAAAGGAAATTCAATTAGTTAAATCAGTATTTTATTTTATTAACACCTAAAATCTAATACAAATTAAATAGGAATGTCGATAAAAAAGAGCACCAATAAATTAAAAAAATAAAAACATTACAACAGGCCAGAAAATTGATAGAATACATTTATATTTATCACTTTGCTGTGAACATGACTAATATACAATGAGAGAACGTTTCGAGTGTAGGCTATATTTTGCAAGATTACTACTAACATAAGAAACACATGCCTCGTTATCATATCCTAAATAGCAATCTTTATCACAAATCTATTAGTATTCCTAATGAAGTGTATTTAGTGATGTCCTAGAACACAGTTATGTACATTTAAATAATTTGATTAATATTATCATTTTACTCGTAAAAAATCCTAATGAGCCAACTAGAAAGATTCAATGACTTTATATAACAAGATTCTAAATGACACGAGATGACTATATGACCTGTATTTTGTTGAGATTGATGGTGGTGTCGTCTATAGACTTGTCAGGTGGGTCCGGGCTGTCGGGTCGTAGCTGTGTTCTGTTGTCGCGCTGGAGGTCGGTGTCGGCCTCCTCTACATCGGAGTTGGTGCGCTCGTCTGATTGAAGTAGCTCGGGCTCTGCGGGCAACTCGGATGCTGGCGGCAACTCTGGCTCTGCGGCCGCGTCTGCTGGCGCGGGCGCAGTGAGTGCACTCCACCAGCCCGACAGAGCGCCGCGAGCCTGCGACAGCGCGCCACCCACTGCACGCGAGGTGGTGGCCACGGCGCGCCCCGTACTGGCCACCGCCGCGCTCACCTTCCTGCCACCCTCCGTCGTGGACATTGTGCTACACACATACAAAACATACATAATGACATTTCTACTTTAGGAAAAGGACTTTATTGTTTGCGACAGAAGTCAATTTTGAGTACTATTACTTACTGGGCAAACTTTAACTTCATATCAGCCACAGACAGTTGTCCGGAAAATGGGTGCATGGGCATGAGATTGATAAAAGATTCTATATCTCCATTGTTGGTAGACATCAACCACTGTTGATATGCAGGAGTTGACTTGAAAGCTGTCATGAATTGAGAATTGTATGAATCAATCTCTCGACTGCCTTCTGTAATGAGGAAACAAGTTGAATGTTAATTAACATTTAAAAATATAAATCATGTTACACATTATGATTAATGTTTAAGTAGAAGTTACCTGGTAATAAAGAGGTCCTTAGTAAATAAATTAAGTAACTTGCAAACTGCTCTCTTATCCATGCATCACCTTGCGTCGGACCATGCCGTACGACATGGTCAGCAAATCGAAGGTCTTCAGTACCAAGAGCCAACTGTCTCCGAAGCATCATATCAGAGGTCTCTATCCTCATTTCATTCAACTCCACCAACACATCAAATAATTGCCTTTTTTGTTTGAAAAGAACATTTGATGCTCCAACAACAAAACCGTGAACGGCAGGGTCAGATAACAGATCTAGATACTGCAAAGATAAATAAGGTAGACAAAGGTAGCCTTCCTCAAACAAGGGCAGAGGAAATCCGCACTCAGTTTGATCAATTTGCTCTGTGAGATTGTGTAGACCATCAACACTCATGTCTCTAGCCATAGTAGGGCTTTGTTGTGCTTCTGTCACATTTTTCTGAGGTTTGTATTTCTCGCCAATACTGTGACACTTTTCTCTAGATCCTGACAACTCTGAACGATCCACTGTGTCTCCCAGTAGAGTTTCATCAAAACTTTGTCTACTGACACGATCTTTTTCCTCTAAAAGGTTTCCGGTCTCTTTAGGGGAGAGTTCTTCAATCTGGTGTGACCCATTAGGTAATTGACCCAGAGGTTCTTGTGCTATTTCAGCAGTATCAGGTTCTGTTTGGAGTTTATTATCAATAGTTGTAGCAGGAATAGGAGACAATGGCCTGGAAAGGCTGAAACAGGAAAATAGCAAAATTAAACAAAGAATTCTTAAATTTGTATTATGCTTGTCTAATTCGTTATTAAAAACTTACACAACATTTGCCGCACGGTGCAGTCCATTTTCTAAGCAAAGTGGTAGTAAAGATACCAAAGTTAACAATGCTGTAGACAGAGGCCCAGCTGGGGAACCATAGATAAGCACTTTGCGCCTCAACAGCATTAGTTTAAATAATAACAACGCTTTGTGCCTCCAGTTTTCTACTAATCTCTGCACTGATAAACCTGCAATTTAATATAATCAGTTAGACAAAACAATACTATTACTAGATAAACTATAGTATGGTGAAAAGCAACTATTTTACATTACAACTAGCGGACCCGACAGACGTCCTGTCTACACGTCTTTAATTTGAAAATTTTAAACTTTTTTTAATAAGCTAAAACATTCTGGACCATTTTGATGAAAATTATTATTCAAATGTTATGACAATATCTAACGTCATTAATATTTGACACTGCGATGGTAGCGCCGTCAGTCGGATCCATTGTAAAACATTCCAAAATCAACAACTGCTAATAAATTAAAAATTAATTGATAAAACATTGTCTAGCAGACAAAATTGTGAATCTAAACCATTCTCAGATCCCCTTGAACACACACACAAAATTTCATCAAAATCGGTCCAGTCGTTTAAGAGAAGTTCAGTGACATACACACTTACAGAAGAATTATATATATAAAGATTATCCATTATTATTCCTTTGACTGGTATTGTGTATATCTTCTAGAAGATTAAAACATTTATTTATAATGTTTTAACTAGCTTCTGCCAGTGGCTTTGCCCACTTTTTTTGGGATATAAAGTATCTTATCAGCCATATCAGCAGCCAAATTTAATTAAAATCCATTCAGTAGTTTCCGTATGGTTGACAGACAAACATAAAAAAAAAAACTAACTATCCCATTTATTAGCATGACTTACAATTAACATTTAATGTATTTCTTGAATATTCTTATAAGATAAAATTAACATTAAAGATGATTCATACTATTTTTGTGTCCATTACATTAGTCATACTAAACTATTTAAAAGGATATTTAAACATCCACTTCCTGTTATCATATCATGTTTTAACAGATAAAGGAATTGTGTTTAATATTATAGTTCCTTTAATAATTATTGATTTAATAAAAATACCTTCAACAATTTGATCCATCTGTACTGGGCAACTGTTAAGATGGATGTATGCATCTTCTAGAAGTTTTGTTTGTGAGAAATCTCCTTGTAGGAACCAGGCCCGTACTACCAGCTCTAGTTTGACAGCGAGGCGGCCAAACAGCGGAGCTCTGCACACAACACACACACTCTTCTGCACTGAGCTGCGAGTCATGTCCTCAGTCTTTTGCACAACTTGCTGTGGAAAAATAATCACTCAATTAATTCTAACTAAAATCTTTTATGTTTTTCTTTGTTTATGAACACTTATTCAATCAAAGAATAAATAACCTTATGATTCAAGGTAAATAATACACTTCAGTTCCTAGACTAGAACACTAACTAATTTTTAATGTTAATAAAAATGAGTTTTATATTATTATAATAAAAAAAATGCAATCTTGCTCTTCAGATTCATAAAATAAACTGCTTATAAATGAGAATTATATGACATCAAACAATTGTATTAGGTAAAAAAATATTTTAATAACAAAAGATTTATATTGGCAAAGTAAGCTCACCTCAACAGGAATTTGTCTGAAGCATGACACACCATACACAGTGTGTGCTGGTTCTGTAAGTCCAGGCAAATTGAAGAATATTGTGTCGGACAAATAGTTGTGGGAGCCATCTGGAAGGGCTAGGGCAGGCAAATGTCGCCAAGCAGCTGGCAGCTCGGATGGGTGGCCAGGCACTAATTCCGGATAACAGTGTTCCACCTACAAGATCATTAAATCCATAAGAATTTGTTTTTTTTAGCGAAACCAATCGTAATAATGTTTTTATTATTGAAGTAGACACGGTACACGGCATCCGTAAAATACATAAAAGTCCACTTACTGAGTTATATTATTTTATTTAGAGAAGGCAGAGAGACAATTAGACTATTGATTTCATTCGTAAAGCTACTCCAAGCTTTCTGACATATCTTTTTTGAAAAATATATTATCGATTTATGAAAGTAACGACGCCTACTTACTTGGCAACCTTTCTTGTGGTGGAAACCCACCACAATGATGTTGAGCACTGGTTCGCTTATGACAGACATGGTTAATCTATTTTCACATTTCAGTATGGATAAAACATTTCACTTAATTTTGTTTAATTACTTGTATTATACATTACGTATTTGCTCTTCACCCCTTAGATTTGACATCTATATGACATCTTGTTTTGACGTAATAGAAAAATATCTGGTATTACCATAAAACATTAACAATTATTTGAAGTATTCGACTAAGGATAAAACTTACTATTAAATGGAAATTAGATCAAAATTGAAAAATATCAAATCATGTTTTGTACAAAGCTTAATAAAGCTCAGCTCAATCAGCATCTTAAAGCTTGTATTTGAAAACATATTATCGACATTTGATTATTCTAAAAAATAAACATAATTAATAATTCTTTGTTCAGGTTCAATTTTCTATTTCCTACATGTTAAGTTTTATTGTATTAATTTGCTTTGTTTTTTAAATAAACTTTAACCATTTAATTGTTTGTTTCATATAATTCAAGCATTTTGATTTACTCTATTGAATTTGAGAATCGAACTATAGAGTAGCGCAATGTAATTGCCAATAGACAATAACCCTATTCCTCACCAAAAATAAACAGGTGTGTAAATTAAAAAAAGCTCCCATACATTATGGTTGCGAATTTGAAGAAAAAAATACACTATTTTAGCCATATCTACAAAGTTTATTTTTAACCGCATAGTAATAATAAACTGTAATGAATTCAGTTTGTGAATGAGTGTTATTAATCTATAAAGTGATACTATTTGCTCTACATCAGTGTATAGATTGTTACGTTTGTAATTTTTAGAATATTTCAGTTTAAATTAGTCGCCATTTTCGTACTTGGTGCTGTGAAACTTTTGGATTTGTTGAAACTTAATGTCGCGTGATAGTGATCACAATAATTAAGTAGCGGCTGGATTTTGATGTGAACTTTTTTACTGTTATTATATCATGGTTGGACGTTGCTTCGCATCTAAGGTTAGAATTATGATTTTACTTATCATGTAGATTGATGATCGTAATTTTATTTACTGTATTAGCTTTCAAGTGTTTTGACGTGACATGCATGACCTGTAACCTGGCTTGTCGGTATATTTGTCATTACAAGAACATTCGAACAAATCTATTATGGTATTACTACGGATTTGTTGCTAAGTCACAAGTTATTAGTCACAGTATTCATTGCACTAAATGAAGGACCCATTTTATTTACTTACATTTAATAATAAATAAGCTTCAAGCTGATTAATGAAAAAAATATATGATGAGTATAACATCAGATAAGTGAATGTTATCAAAAAATAAGCTTGATAATAGACACGTGAGATAATTAAATCGCGGTATATTTCATGTAACAATGTATCATATAGGTAAGTAATCTTATTTCCTAGAAATAGATATAAATAGTTTGTCCAGTGTATTGAGCATATAAAATGAATGGGAATAGAGAACAAGGAGATCTAATTCTAATTCCAAGTGGATCTTATTGTCTATGCTAGAAAGTGTTACTTTGTGCAATCCACCAGATTACAGTCATTGGACAAATATTTTGCTATGTGCAATCTGCAATCTGCACTGTAGATTATCATTATTTATTCTTCCCACATTTCCCTTTAATTTTTCTCATACATAAATAACATTGATTTATGTTATAATTTTATCTGTAATTAGACTAATTAGCCACAATGGGTTATTATAATTTGCCTTAATTTACTAGCTTCTATGTTCTCAAGTATAATCTAATTATGAACCCCTATAGAAATTAAGCTTATTTGAATTTAAAGTACAAATAAAAGTTATTATTTTCTAAGCTAAGCTAATATTTGGGAGTGGAAAAAATCAGTTGTCTACTAAGTAAACACCTATAATAAACCTGTTTACACTTTTCCATCTTAAAACAAATAAAAAGTGGTAAATAGGTATTTGATATTCAAGGTCAGCATCTCTAGACTAACCAGCATGCAGTAACCAGGCTTATAATAAGTATTATTTTAGTATTTTTTGTCTTTGTTTGAAGATTGTATTTAGAAGTATGACATTATTGATTGTGTAAACTAGGTACAGATGCAAAATTTGCATTAAGACATCTGCCTAGTCCATTCATTTACTATTGTTTCCAACATCTTACTAAGTACTATTATTCTGTTAAAAGACTTATTTCTTCAACAAAATACCTATTATTTCGTTAGGTATCGACGCTTACGTAATCAGAAAGTTACGTACGACGTTTTAAAACTTCCAAAACCATAAAAACTGATTTTGCGACGTAGTACAGTCGGCGGTACGTCATCGTCAGTGGTACAATTTGACCTTGGCGAAGCCTGTATTTCGTAAGCAATAAGGGTGACTTTGGTTGCGCAAGCTTACTGCACTATGGTGCGTATTGTGGTCAATATTAATATGAATACATGGCTTAGTCATAATTTTAGGAAATTACGTGTTGATATGCAGAGAAAATGGTAATCCATTATAAATTGTAATTATTCTATCAAAATACCTAACTAGGTACGTAAAGTTATCTGTTTTCCAATGAAAATAACGGTGTTGAATTTACTACTAAACCTACTCGTGTTTCTATGTAACTGCTTTATTGGTCAGTTGTTAGAACCATAGTTGGTATTTTTCTACTAACCACGAGTAACTCGTAATTTATTGTCTTTACATGGAAAAAGTATGCACAAGGATGACCTTCGAAGCATAACGTACGAAATACCTATTATACGAATGAGTTCTTTGCATATGCTTCCAAGACAGTTCGTGTTCCATACCTGCTCTATACCGTTATTCCCTGAGGGCGGCATCGGCATTATATCCGTTGCTCTTCATCCTTTTATACAACTCTACTCACGGATTAGCCAGACAGAGAGGTGCGATTTGTTCGAATTATACATTCGTATACGATTGGTTGGATATGATAAAATGGAATGCATTGGGCAAAATACCGCTTCGTGAATGTCCATTCGATGCGTAAAATCTAACCGCCGTTGTTGAAAACAAGACTAATATAGTCAAACTAAGGAACATACAAAAATAAAATGGAATTTTACCACATGGTGTGCTAAAAGACGTAGCTAGGTATGAAACGAGTGTGTGAGTTGTGACGCATCTTTTTACATATGTATGTATGTACCTATTATAAACCAGCATCGTCGTATACATCTAATGTACTATGATAGCTTGCTTGCTGCTGTATTGCAGACAGATTTCGTTTCACTGAAAGAGGATAGATAGTTTTAATGTTTTTCTAAAGTTATTACCACTGGTATGGATAATAGAGTTAAATTACTGTGTATGTAGTTCATAAACTTTGTTCTGTGTGTAAAAAAAATTCTTTCTTTTTTGCAGGATTCGAAGGAGTGCTCTTTAGATCCGCAGGCATGACGGAGAAAGTATTGCACCCAGGTAAGTCAACATTTTCTTCTCGTAAGCTCATACCATTCATTGTCAGTCGTTTTTAACACTTTCATAATAGATATTTTGGTCAAAATTAAAACTACCAATACAAGATTCCTTTGTGCCACGTTTTGAGTAGCAGATATTTTTGTCTAAAGTTGGTACCTACCTATAAGGGGTCACGTGACGGTGACGTCACAGACGAGCAGTCACCAGATCAATAAGGACTCGAGGTCATTCCAGTCTGGCCCGACAAATACGTTACCGCGCCTTTTACAGACACGGTTTGCGGCAGATTCAATATGTTACCTCTCACATCTATGCATCTTTTTATTTGCCAAACTTATAGGAGTAAAGCGCCCATTATTTGGATCGGTGCCCGCACCTTGGCTTAGACGTAGGAGTGATATTTGTGTCTCCGATTGATTCGATCTCTTACCAACGCAATTGCAAAAGGCATTTCATTGTTAACATTCTACTATCTCGTCGCACGTGCCACGCCCTGTCCTGCAAATATTCAACCAATCTTAAGTACCTCATCGGTGCTGAGAACTAGCCAGCTAAGAGGGCCTAACGCGATGCCAAATGCGATCGCTAGGTGTCATTCACCTCTAGAACTAAGGGACCACGTACTCCACGTAGCCATTCAGCTACTTAATAATGTATGTTCTATGCGGTTTCCATCCATACCCAAAGCACTCTTGCAGTTTACGATTACACTTTTGTGAAATCTAAAAATAATTGTATTATGATTACCTAGTTAGACATATTATGCCGACCTCAAGTAATTTGGGATTTTGGGATAAGAGCAGCAAGAAGAAGAATGAGTAGTGAACAATTAAATATACTTAAGTAATTAATTAGTGAATCTAAATTTCAACATGATGTTGATAGATTGTAATTAACTAGGTACGTACTTAGGTAGATACATCATTGCACGTGTGTAAATAAACAATATTATAAGCGTTTCTCTACACACATGAAAGGTCATCATTTCAAGGTTGTAGACTTATAATGTACGCTTGGAATCAATAAGTATTGACTATAGCGATATGTCTCTGTTGAGATCTGTCTGTATAACAGGCAGTTACGTGTAAGAGGGGAGATGAGGCGGTGAGGTGCGGTGCGAGGTGCATGTGCCTTGCATCGGTTGACGCATCGCGGTTGAATCCCCACATAGGACGCGAGGAAGTATGTAAAAAGGTGTATATAAGACGTGGATCGATGCCGGAGCCGACACCCACCTCCTACTGCACAACTGATGATAAAACTAATGACGCACTTTGTTTACCAAAAATATTACCAACTATTAGTTTGGAGATATGTTTCAAGTCATGTAAAGGTTGAACAATCTAAATTAATAGTCGAAATTCCGAAAAAGTACGATCATAACATTTTCAATCAACAGTCTATCTCTATTCTCTATCCTTCAGAAATCAAAATAAGCTGTTGAGATCCAATAGATGTTTGTGCATTCCCTTCAGGGGCATTTAAAAATCTTTAATGGCACTACAGTAACATCGCATGTGCGTGTTTTGTTGACCTTGATTATTTTGTGACGTGAATTAATTAAGCGGTTTCAAAACTTTCCATTTTAATAATAATTATAGGCGCACTTACTTATCCTGAACCATTGATTATATTTATGAAACTACTTACAGAAATGTTTAAAAATACAAAGTATGCTAATCGACAATAAGATGGCGTTTCAGTTAAAAACGCATTGTAGTGGTTCAGTAATGAGATAAAAACGACTCATATTCAATGAAGTCGAGCGGGTTTTCTGTAATGGTGGCTAGCGCGAAATTACAGAGAAGCGTCTGCGTTGTTGCCACGTTTACCTTTGCGCGTTTACGATTAATTCGCGCTGTGAATGTGGCGCTGAGTTGCATCAGCCGAACCTATTCAATCCATTCTAATTTAAATCTCATGTTGTTAACTCGCTCACGCCAACACCGTACGTAACGTATGAAAAGGACGGACTGGACTTGTGGCGACTGTGAACACTCAATAGAATTTATGTTTTGAACACTAATGCCACACTCACACTCACGATCCAAACACACCGATGTAATTACAGAAAATATGCTAAAAACCAAACTTAAAAACCTAATTTCAACTTCGAGTCTAATTTGGAGGTAGTGAAAGTAAAAACGTTTCAGCGATTTTGAACAAAATAATGTTGCTAAGTCACGCGTGCCTTCAACTTGTTCGGTTCCTATGGGGTTTTTGGGTTCAGAAATTTTAACCACTTGAACTTGAGCATGAGCCAACAAGGAATTTGTTTCTTAACTTGCCTAGAATACGAGCATGATGATAAAGTGGTAACTCATAATAGGGCCACTGAACTGGGCGCTGCGCTATACGAGTGAAACCCGGTCCGCTTGAGGTCAACGAACTGTTCATTTTGCTGCATCCGTTGCAAATACTGCGCGGCGCATCGATGCCGCCACCAATTCTGTCGACTGAATACACCACTTTTTCATTTAGCTAAGTAAAAAGTGGTCTGGATTTCAAAGAAACTACAACTGAGGTTGGCTTGCCAATAGAAAGTTGTACGCGCGTTATAACCACTGCGTTCTGTTATGAATGTTATGATGACTGTTGTTATTGCTAACCAATCTTACTAGTGAATCGAACAACAAGAGATACTTCTCTATGCCAGTATGACCTGATGTTAACGTCATATTTATTGAGATCTGATTAACACCCACTTGTAAAAATTATGACTACTGCTGATGATGTCTATTTCATCTATTAGGAAAGTAACTATGTCAAGTTTATCGGTGGCGAACAACAACGTACTTAATAGTTCATAGATAACTGAAAGTACAATAAATAGTCCAGTATTAATAAAACTTTAAAATGTCTCGGGATTTAAAAAAAAACTGCTCATATATGATCACTTTCACTTTCCATACATCACATATTAATATTTGAAAATTTCATTACTATCTTGGAAAAAATGTATTGTAGCAATTAGAGAAGAATTTAGAAAACTCCTAAGCCTAGACTGAGTTTGTTCACGAACACGAAATATCGATCGCATGACCGATAGCTGTTGGCAATCAGCCCTTTGTGTAAAGCGCGACCCCAATACAAAGCTTACTTGAATCTTTAATTCGGGTTTTTATTTATGTTGTAGTAAGTGTGTAAGCGTTGTTTTATTCACTAAAACAACACATAAATGAAAACCATAATTTTTGCGACCGTTGTGATTTATAGACCCCGGCAATAAAAAAGATGTTCACGTAAGATCTGAACAGGTGTTTAATGGCTCTTTTTTTGCTTCTTTTTTCATCATTAAACAAATATGAAAACGTTATTTTTATTTCTTTGATATCCACCATAGAGTTTCTTTTGAAAAGTTTTGGTTGGGCTTCTGCCTGGAGTTGACGTAAGCCGGGCAAATGGCAACCGTGTTATTCGGGGGCGGGTCGGGTTGCGCGGCGGCGGTAATGGGCTACGTACGCGTCGCCTTTCGCCCACGGGAACTGGTTTCACGCAGCGCTTGACAACTTGTGGACTCTTTGATTTGATTCAATATTATTTCATTGCCACGTTAAATACTTGTCCTTAAGGATATTTATTTGTATTTTATCAATTTTTGTGATACGGTTTACCTTTGATTGTTTAGATTTGTGGCTTATCTTGTGAGTGACGTTGATAATATTGGGCTCGCGGAAAAAATATCTTTAGTGTCGACATAGGCGGAAGGGAGGACTGGGTGTTTAGGGGGCGCCCGTTGTGGGAGGGATTTATATGTATAGTGGCGCGATCACGTGTACATTTTGCAGCTTGTATTGATCCTGTCGTCTTTTTCTTGTTGTTAAACACGATTACGCTTCGTAGCGCAACTTAGTAATGCAGTAAAATTTCAAATTTAAACAATTTTTCTTATGATGTTCGAGCTTAGATTGGTACAGGTGATAAAGAGCTTTAGATTTTAGGATCCTCATCATCAATGTTAGACATTCTCAATCAAGTAGATACAGAAGTAGGCAGTGGGACACTTAGGAAGAACTAACGAATTATACTATTTTAAATCTAAGACCACTTTGAACATAAGATTAGAGATTTGTGCTCGCTCTATTTCGGTGTTTGTGGCGCACTCGGCAGTCGGCAGCTAATCGGCGCGTCACGTGACGAGCGCCGGAAGGACGGGGGGTGCGGGTTGGCACCGCGGGCCGCGGGCAGGGGCGTCGGAATGCAGTCACCACCGCTCGATGCACAGCATAGCTACTCGATTGATCGTCAAGCTCTTGCTCCACTTTACACACGCACTGGTCAAATCAAATCATCAAAACTAACCATACTTACCGACATTAACAAATGAGATCATGATAACGCCCAAGCAAATTGTCGTTTATCAGCTTATCACATCACCCATACTCTGAAAAAGTTACCTGACGTCACTTACATCATGTAGTCGTAGTGTCCTCAAGTGCGACAAAAGCGATGATCAAAATAAAGGTGTTTAGTGGTAATACCTCTTTAATTAATGATAAGATGAACAATAGTTTTAATAGCTTTGAAACGAAAGTAAATATTCAGTACATACAATTTGGTACCTATTGTATGACATTTAAAACAGTTTAATTTGTTATCTTAACAACTAACGCCGTATGAAAATTACCTAACTTATTTGTTCGTTTTGAAATCTATTGTTGTCATGTTGGTATTACAATGAAGTATTTGTATTGATAATGTCATCAGTCATCATACTCATTATTCTGGCATCTAGTTGACTAAACAAAGCTATATTATTACTTGCTGTTCTGCTGAAAATTTCAATGAAATGGACGGTGTGAACCCTGAACTCTTTGATAGCTACCATACTACATGCTTGTCTGTGGGCAACTGTCTGTTGGTGGGTAACAAGGTAACGGTTACTTGAGTTGGTAATAAAAGTACTTTACGACCCGCTCTTGGTCATTAAAATTGCCACAAAATAAAATCTGCGAGATTGCTTTAATTTCCCTCAGGCTTTAATTATCATTTAATTGAGCTAAATCCTGAAAACAAATTGAAGTTTTTTGTGATTAACTACCGCCCAGCATATATCCATATTATTCTGATCCTGTAATAGTTAGGTTGGTAGGAGTAGGTAGGTACTACAAGTAGTAAGGGCCTCTGTTGTCGGAAGTCAAATCGTTTTCAGTGCGGAGTAGTACGCAGAATTTCAGCCATTAGTTAGGAGGGCATGTTATTTCGTACATGTGAGTAAATATTATATTCGGTCTCGTTAAGTTAGGATGAAATAGTGTAGTACAAAGCAGTAATTGCAGCGTGCGGATTGCAGGCGATTGCCCCTCACCCCGCCACGCAGCCCCGCGCTCGAACACCGTAAGTAAACAGTCTGGTGTTTATCCGCGTCTCGCTCGCACCGACCGCGTCGCGTCGCGCCTCTGAGGTGCACTCGCTGTTCCTATTATTTTCGTGACGGGTATTGCGCCGAAGCCGATTCCCGCATCCTCGCCCCCGAGACGCGAGGTCCGGTCTCGCGGCGGAGGCGGCGGCGACGGCCGTTCGCATCGCGCGCCAGTCCGCGCCCGAGGCCGACTGTCGCATTGGTCCGTGCCTACGAAACATTTGGTGTTTGTCGTCGATGTGTTGAAATTGAAAATGCGGCACGTTCCGAGTGCGTATCACGGTGGGTGAAGAGCGCCCGGCCACGGCTTGAATTTCATCGGTATCGTGACGTGTTTGGTGACAGTGAGTGGATTGTGTATTGGCGTGCCGATGATACACGTGAATGTGGATGGAGTTCGGAGCGGTGTTGGAAGATGCATTTCAAAGAGTCGTTCGCGATGAGCGATCGACCGAACGAGCGTGGCCGCCGCAACTCCCGCTGCAAGGGTGGGTGTCTGCTTGCCCTGACGGCTGCCAGTCGTCTGCGCTCGACTGCTCGTCGACCACAACACACCACACCATCATGTCTTACATAGCATGGCCTACGTACCTACATCTGTCCACTTCTCTACCACTGAGCATTTTCTCACTGTGTAACTCCTTCTACCTATCTACGATAGCAATAGTTATAAGTTGTAGCTTATAACAGATTTGTTTATCATTATAATTACAGTAATTTAATCCAAATGTTTGGTTCTAAATGTTTCTAATACCTATTGCATAGAACTGGTTAGCTCTGGTACCATAACAAGTGGTCGGGCGACACTTTGAATGGGGACTATTGAACCTAATACTAACTCGTTTTCCACAACTAGAAAATCTTGATGAATGTCACTACTTGTAGTATAGTTACCTAGGGATTTAATTATAAAGAGTCGATGCGAAGCTTTTAATTCGAACATTTCAGTTATTGGCTGGCTCTACTGTTGACATAAATACGCGATCAGCTGTAGCGTCTCTGTGAATTCTAGTGCATTTGACACACTCTCTAATTTTCTATTAAACTCAAATAACTCGTGAATAATTCCGTGGTGTCGCTTATCGATATTATGTACTAAATGACACGTTGTATGAAAGAATAGATAATTCTAAGAAAATTAAAAGTTTATACAAATTGTTACTTACAAAAAATAATATTTGCTCATGCTCATTATGCAGGGTGATGTACTTAATTTCCAAAATTTTTTAGTGCCATCCTGTACAAAAGAAAAAACAAAATACATAATGGATTGGGTGTCGGGTGATACAAACTATGTTACAGAAAATCATATGACATCTTTAATGCCTCTTATATCTCAACAATATAATATCTCTTGCCTAGTCTAGTCTAGTTTAGTTAGCTAGACTGGCCACCGGGTACGAAATCGATCAGGGATACTTTATTTATCTCAACAAACACATCTAGTATGTAGCATCGCTGGAAATCAAGCATTCTCAACCCTTCACATAATTAAAAAAGAAATATTTCGAATTAATGTCATTTACACAACAATATGAATAAATCACATCACAAACAGTCGCTTTTGTCAATGTATGAATGAAATGGAACGGTCTTGATCTTTTTGCAAAGATGGCAGGACCCCTAATATGTCAGAGGCACTGAACTGGCGACTAACTAGCAACATCCGTACGATAATCCAGACACAATAGGCGATCTTGGTTCCATCTCCACTCCAGTTTTATACACTACATGTATCCCTATAGTTGTATGGACAGCCCTCTTTTTGATAAACCTACATTTTCGTTCGTTATCACCAAGTTTTGGCAAGTCTATATTTTCTTACTATTTAGGACTACAGAGGTCTAAAATAACCTGAAATTGATGATATGGAATCTTAAATTTCTTTTACTCTCTCGAATACTCGATACTCGACTCGAATCGTGTCATTTAATAAGCAGGTATTGGCTATAGGTGTTTTAAAGTCGTAACACACTGTAGGTTGCGGCAACCTGTCTTGCCATCGCAACAAGTAGTTCCTACGGCGCTGGATCTGGTTCGAATGCCGTGACTATAGACTTAAGAGGACCTAACTAGGACCTGCTTTTAAGTGGAACTTTCCAATGGATGATCTATTAACAGTAAAATATAGTCTGTCTTAAATTGGATCATGGATGAAAAGGGCCTAATTACTTGCTTCTACGGATTTAAAAGATCTTAGTCATTTAGTTTTCTCAAATTATTTTCCATGAAACAAATGGAAAGGTTTCGGAATTTATCCGTATCCTATATTTAGGTACTGAATCTTACTTCGACTGCGACCGAAATAGTTTTCACGTGTGTCATCATGACATGGCGTTAAAATGTCTTAATTCTTGCAGTATCTTTTGTAACGTTAGTCTTGTTATGGTACTGTAATAGTTATGTGTCTGTATTCTCTCATGTTGCTATTCAAAATTTTCCTGTAATGGAAATACATTGATAAATTATGACTCGTTTATTGCAAAAAAATTAACGTCACCATCTTCACATCCAATTAACTACGGTATGTTGTTTCTGGCTTAGTTTCGATATAGGTAGTTAAATTAAGCATTTTTAAACAGTTAACTGAAAGGTGTAACAGTAGTAAGTTTTTTGTGGCGTATTCATTACAATGTTTGTGTAATTGCTCATGACGAGTAGAACAAAACGAGACGTCTTTGTGTCTAGTCCCTGGGGTTGGAAACATGTATAAAAATGTAAGAACGGTCCTTATAAAAAAGGAAAACCAGCTGAGCTTACAACAAGCAAGCTTGTAGACTAGTTGCCCCCTGCCCACTGTACTAATGATATATCCACTTAACATCGGCTCAAGCAAATGGCCATATAAACGAAGCCGTTGTTTCGTCAGATAAAAGTATCGGAATACAAAAACTAGTTAAACCATGAATTCCTCGACCTGTAGTGTTTTCGTTTTCAACTCTCAATGTCTCTCAATATTTGTACGACTTATTAAATGTTGATATAACACTGTATACTTCTTAACACAACTTTATCAACACGAGATAAAAATAATGCAGAGCATTACTTTAACCTTATTTATAAATGACTATAGTTATGTATGGTAATTACTATCATTTCGTTTTGTCTTAATTAGCCAGTAAATGCTAATATGCACACAGCTGCTAGTTGTCTCGCATTGTAATGTAACATTATTACTCGTAGTTACCTCCTTGTTATGAGAAGGCAAGTAAATTAAATATCGTGTGCATACCGTTACAGGCAGGATATGACTTATGATCACTTATGAGCTTCGTCTGTACTGTATACATTACTCGGTATTTATTTACTCATTCTTCATTACCTAATTAATTAATTATCAAGTTAAATCGGATTGTCTGTCATTGTATGAATGTAACCCAAAATTATCATTTCAACTAAAATATCAAGATTTTATCAGTTACTTAGTGGTAATGAATCAGTCACGATTCACTTGACTACGACATTCGTTAAAGGCCTCTGGGGTTATGCGGTAGGTAAGGGTGGGGTGTGGGGAGAAAGGGAGTCGCAAAGGATGGAGGTGAGATCATAGTGGCGAGTGGCCCGGGGAGGCGATCGATATGTACATTGAACATACATACGTATCTATATAAATAACTGTACCTAACTTCTCGCAACTCAACTGTCTGCTCCAGATACTGCGCCAAAACCCTGCCCCCTCCGACCTCTACCCCTAGCTTACCTATTCTTTAGCAAAAAGATCAATTTTAAACAGAGAACATCAACTTGGAGCTCTTGTGTACCAACGTATTTAATTATACGGGTTTCATTTGTATTTTTAACACAAAAATATAATTGCTTTATTGTTTTCTACGTTTGAAGAAACAATTATCTTCAAACACATTTTATTATTACGCTTGCATTCACATTTGCTGGGAGGATGTGGTGATATAACCACTTCCATGGGTCCTCAGCTATTATCTAAATTGGTCGTATGTAGACCACATAACGTCATTTCAGTACCTACTACCTACATATGGTACATTCTGTGCTCGATCTGATCGTACAAGATAGGGACATCACCAATTGTTTATAATGGAGATTGGTGACATAACATTAATGTGGTTTATCAAAGCAATCAGTGCTCTATAATATTATTTGTTAGTACAGCATGCCTATGAAAAGGATGATTGATTAGAAAGTCTGGGTTCATGACAATTATAGGACAAAAATAGATGACTGAAAATAAAACACTCAAAATTAGACGTCTAGTCAGAATTCTGTATAACATCCCACATTGAACACAACATTAATCCTTTTGTCGATCAATGTTAGGTTCTTACGAATTTCATATGTTACATAGTAACAGCTCAACTACTTATAGGACCTGTTTCTTATCTGCCGATTAATTTAGTTGACTGACACACGTTTCTTATGAGATTTGTCTAATTATCCGCTAATTAGACTGACGGACACTTATTAAAAACGATAAAGCAAGATCTTCAAGTCTTCGATGACTGTTGAAAATTAGATATCAAACGCCTAAATGTTCAGGAATCGATTAAAAACACCGGTTTACTTACGTAGTGAACTAATTTGAAAAGCTACTAGATACGAGTCACAACCCATGCCACTCGACCTACATTGGCGAAAAATGCTGACTTACAAGAAAACGTAATTAAAACCATGTTCTATAGTGTTCATACAGTAATCGTAGATATAACACATAATGTCATAGGTCATTTTATTATTATTATGTCTCTCTATTTGCACGCTGAACGTGATCCTTGATCTCATTTTTGCAATGACAGTCGCCACTTTACTTAAACATGTCTGTTTTAAATTTTCTTATCGCTGTTAACGTGTGATGTGATATATGTGCGTATTATGCTCTAAAATATGATTTATTAAATCTCTTTACGGTGTAGTTTTAAATAAAATCCTACTCTCATATTTAATACCTCATTGATAATCCGGACAACTTGGTCGAACAACAAACAAATTGTGTGCAGGGTAATTTCACATGGTGCCAACTTGGTTATGAAACCTTATTGGTGACTGTGACTTAATCGATATACGATACCTTAAGCTATTAGAGAGTCGAACCAAAATATTACCAAAAAAAAAACTAACAAATAAGGCATATCCCAGTATTCTTAGTTACGACTCAATTCTTCTTATTTTTGCTCTTATTCCAGGCTACTCGAGGTCAAACCAATGTCTTTTTAAATTCTCTCCTATCAGACATAATCCTTTTAAAAATCTTTCTCTTTCATATTTTATCATTCTGCAATCCATCTTAAAGTTACTGCTACCATATTCATTGAAACCAATCCGTTCTCATCAATAGATCATGTTGACATTTTATGTTTGAAAAAATGCGGTTAATTAATGAAGGTCAATGTTTAATCAGCACAATATTAGTTTCTATTTTCCTCTTTAAAATGTAGACTCAGTTTTAAATGTGTACTCACAGAAAAACCAATGGTTAACAATAATTATTATCGTATTGTGGGATTTTATTATACCTGGACATAGTAATACATAGTATACATATGCTACGCCCACTTTTGGACTATGACGTTATTACTTCCATCTGCAATAGGAGGCGTTCCTCTAACCACACACCAGACAAGTTTAGTGTCTCTCGTTCTATTGAAATTTGTCATTTTTTGTAGGAAAAACTGAAAATAACAAATTGGGTAGTTTGGATTGACCCACTTTACCCTTTCCACCATTTATAGATCAGATGAAAAATCAAAATTACATATGACTTTTCGAATATGATTTTGCATTGTTCTCACAATATTCATCTCAACAATGTGATCCAGAATTTTGAACCTGATTGAAAAGTAACTTAAGATTTTCGTGCGCCTTCTCCTTAGGAACACGCGTACATACTTGGGAACAAACATCATTTAACTCAATTAAAATTGTGGGCAGATAGACATTTTTGTTTAATTGATAATTTCATCTAAGAGTAGAGCCATTTTGGCCATACTGACATAATATGACAACTTTAGTTGACATGCCTTAACTATCTGTTCCATGTTCATATCACAAGCCCTGTCATTGTGTACAACATCTGTATGCTTTTTAATACACGGGTTGTAACATGCACCATCTTCAACAGGTGCTGGCGTCAAGATGGAGCACTTCCAAGCGGCGCTGGATCCTCGCAAGCAGGAGCTGCTGGAAGCGCGCTTCCTAGGCGCCAAGGTCAGTTTGTATTGCTGCTTTATTACTACGCTATTTTGTCGTAGGGTGACATAAAACCATATCGTTTCCGCTTCAATGCGAGACTCGTATTTCTCAGATAATAATGCGTCAGGCATTAAACTTCAACTTGAATCATGGTAGGTGGAACCGAATCGAAATTGTTGTTCACAGTATTTATTAAGCCAATAGTTATAATTCGAAATTACTTTTTATTCTCAACTTATATGGAATTCCATGTTTCAAACGAATGAAACTAATAGTGGTTTATTCATCGTGAGCCTTATTTGGTCATCGATAAACTGATGACAAATACTTTCGTCCACATCGTAATCGTCATTTCAAATCAGACAGGTTGTAAGTTGTTTAATAATATTCCACAACCGATTGAAACTCCTGAAGAGGACACCGCGGATATTGAATGAATAGATGATATTCTAGGTAATCTATTTGGGTTTACTCGGTTTACGAGTTAATAATAGAAGAATGGGATTGTTTAGTCAAGTGGTTCATTGAATTCTATTCTTAGTTTCTTTACAAACGAGTTTTGTTAGGAGAGACTATTTGTTTTCAGCCTGCCACTAGTGTCACAGGTTAGCAGGCCTATGATCTTGGTCCATAAGCTGTTCATCAAATATAAACAACATGTAGGTATAATAATATAATTGCTGATGTGACTGTATTATCTTATTGACGAAGGTAGAGCTCGATGACGAATACAATTTGAGCTGATTGATGTACAGCGTTCTTATTTTAGTAGTAATAACTTTGTTAGTACCTTATATTACTGTAGTGAACATCTGTATGAATTCCATCAGCGAATTGTATAGGAATGTCTTTGTTAAATCAGAAGTGAATGCAATGTTGTTTTCGAAACGATTCTTTTGTTCTCACATTTCCTGTGCTCAGGTTAGACTCGGTTAGTTGGTTTATCAGTAATAGTTCACCGTTATTGTCTATATGATTGGATTTTATACTTCAAGTTTCTATTTGCGTCTCAAGCAGTATAAAAATGACGTAGGAAGACTGGCAGACGTACCATTCATTCGTCATTAATTTATTTGACTTGGATCAATATCGTGTTACGATTGCAAATTAATTCGCTCGAATGCTTTATTTTACTGTTTTACCTCGAAGGATCGATTATAATTGGGTTGTGCGTTATATCATGCCATCACAAACTAGATAATTTTACGTTAGTTTGATAAATTTTCGTGAACGGTACTACAATAAACCGTTATAGTTATAGTAACTCGCTTTACGGATGAAAGTTCTCACGTTTCGTTGTCTAGTAGACGTTATCACGATGGAATACAGCTACCGATTAAAGTGACTGAAACAAAGGCTGGCTTTAATGTTAGCTTTTGACTCCACAAATAACTTAGGTTTGTACAAGCCCAGTATTGATCGACTGATTGTGGAGGTGAATATTTTATTAATCAGAAATGCAAGTCGCTTAGTCCACCTCCACACATTGTAAAGGAGGGAGGGCGCACTGTAATGCCGGCTGTTATGTATAGCCATACATAGATATTTATATCAGTGCGCCACCAGTCGGCGGGCGAGTAGATGTTGACATGCAACGAGTCGATCACGTGATCTTTGATAATGTGGCAGCTCCAGTAGGCATGCCCACCTGCCCCGCAGCCGCCACCGCCCCGCTTTCTGTTCGCCGGTCGCCGGCAACAAAACGTATGTGCACACATCATCGTCTCGGCCGACCAAGTGATGTTGTAGATATGTAATTCTATTATGTGTCTCGTCTCCGTCCGTTCCCCGCAACGCACTTCGCTCCCCTGTTTCGTCCTAATGACGCGTCATTTGGCCGAGCTAGGGCATCAGTTTTGTTCGTTGTTTTGTTATATTTGTTATTCAAATGATCTGTGTTATTGATCACGTTCTCTTTGTTGCTCACCGGAAAGATTCTAAGTGAGTAATGACTAGTTATATTCCTTCTTAATAAATAATATGTTCAAAACAATACGGTTATCATAAACTGTACCTTCATACCTATATCTACTTAGGTAATCCGATGCGAAGTCAATCGATATTAGTTCGTAATAAATATTCATAATCATTGTCTGATGGTGGCAGTCTCGCTTGTCACTGAGTGTACCATTTCGTCATTCAACGACAAAATGGCGGACGGACATAAATAGTTTCTCGGCAAATGTACGGTTGTGACTTATCGACCTAAAAACATTTTGCTACCTGTGAGCAATTAGAGCACAACCACACTGGGCAGAAAAATGTGTTGAATTTGATACGTTGATACAACTTGTATCTATGTCGCCTGCCAGCCATACGGCGTTATGAATTTGTGATAAGCTTATCGATTTTGTATGCAGCTACGTTCAGAGACGACTAAAAATTGTAGTTTAACTTGCAATATAATTTAATGCATTATACGATGTAGGTACCTATTGTAAAAGGCAAACAGCCATAATAGTGGGGAGACGTTTTCTAATAGGCTGGTTTACATTGAGCGCATTGATCGCGTGTTTACAGGTCAGCACAAGGGAGATACTAGTAGAAACTCGGCGGACGCCCGAATACAAATCGGTGAGTTGTTTTATGGATAATATTGTAGATATTTGCATTCACCGGTATACTATTCATTAACCTACGCAAACTTTTTAACTTCCTACAATCGCGATGTGGGTCGGTTGTTTTAACGCTCCGCTCGTACGCCCAACCATGCTATGATGGCATACATTATTAATAGAAGGTCTATTACGTTTCATGCTACATTTAGGAAGTCGGTTACCTTGATATCGATTGAGCTTTCGTCGGCAAACAGTGGATATTGATTTTTTATATGGAAGCCTACGAGTGTAACGTAAAACGATTGTCATCATAGCGAGACCCACTTACTGCGGTAAGAATTTAACTTAGTTTATTATGGTTATTTAAAACGTTTCATAACACGTAACCAGACTTTGTGATGTGACGTTATATTGCGTTCAACTAACATTCCTTTGAGTAGGTGCCTAAGAACATTATTATCGTAGTGCGCTCGGTTCGTACATACAACAGAGTGTACTGTAAACACACCTATAAATAGCAGCCTTACAAAATAACAGCGAGACCATTTTCGTATCGTACATGTATAGAGCGCACCGTACGCAGTTTACACTCGCCTGTCACGGTACGCGGTACAATGCATCGCAGTCGTAACAGGTTTTCATTCTGTCACGGTTACATGGACCTAATTGTTCTCAATTATCAGACCAAACATTATATTTTCTCATATTTATAGCTCGGAATTAACAAAATCCCAACGTACTAGTTGTTCTTATTATTTTCACCTAGTTAATCTAATGACACTTAAAGCTGACTCGAATAACTATTCCATATCAGATAATGCCCTTTGATCCGATAACACAAATAACTTTTCAGATTATTATTTTTACCTTAAATGGCAAGTCTAGTCAAAGATACTAATTAGTTGACGAGTTTTATAGCACGATTTATTGTTAGTTATCTCATTACCTGTTACCTTGATTTCATTATCGCTCGCTACATCATCATTAAACGTTTCATAGTAGAACATTCATACACAAGACTTGGTGTGATGCGAAGACTTGTTATCCTAAAAGTGGAAATACGATAAACTTGATAAAGCGAGCAGGGAAGTATGCCGGCCTCGAAGTGTAGGCAAGTCGGGGCCGCGGGGTCACCGACACGCAGTGCGCCCCGCTCCCCGCCCCGCTGCCCCGCGCCTCTATCACTGAGCGCTTGAAATGAAATCGCGGTTTTCGCACCACTCTTTCTGCCTAATGGTTACTATAACTATAGATACCTAGCTACAGCTACCTACCTACTATGCCAGTGTGTGCGTGTCATTTGTGACTCTTATCGATATGATTAGATGAAGTCAGGCCTCCTACTAAAGTTACTTCACTTTACTCGTACTTAAGTTTTAATTTATTTAGTTTTTAATTTATTATGCTTTTGTTTTCTTAATTACATGTAAATAGATGTATGTAAACATTTAAGATTTTTTATTTTTGTTTCTTTTTTTCGATATTAGATAACTTAATAAGTGTTGTAATATGTATGTCAACAGTACACAACACATTAACAAGATTTACTGTTGATATAAAATCTCACTTAGTTTGTATTCTAGAATCCAATAAATATTTTAGTTAGGTGCATCATAATACCTATAGCCACTAACCACACAGGCACTGTCTCGGATTCACTAGCACAATTCATTTAATATTCGTAAGATGGCTAATGTAATCGCGACCGCTGAGGTTGTGGCAGATTGGCAGAGGTGGGCGACTTGCGGCTTGTCTCGTACAACAAGCATGCTTATTCCGCACTGAGAGAAAGAGAAGTAGGCACAGCGCAGTGTTCAGTCAGTTGGTTTGCACATTCGACGCGAAGGGAAATTATAACATGGCGCACACGGCCTCGCCCCGCCTCGGCTACAATGTGCCGTCAAACCTCATTCCACCGCTTAGCCGCCCGGTTCCGCAGTTATTTTTACACAGGCCGACCTTTCGCACCGGTCGTCACCGCACTCAGTATTAACTAAATTTATATTCCAGACGCACACACATTTGCAACAGTATAATACTTGTAAATAATATCACAATTTTTGCACATGGAACTATTTTCATTTTATCTGCTGATGTAAAGTTTAATATCCATCGTCGCAAGTAGTACGGCAATCGTAAATACTAAGTCAGATGAGAGTGTGGCATAGAGGCGGGCGCTCTCGTCCGCTGCCACGGAGGCAATGAACGCGCGGCGGGGCGGCGCGGCGGGCGGCCCGTCAGCTGAGCGTCACGGCGCGACATTGCAAGGTCCGCCCGTATTGCCTCGCCTGACCCACTGCGCCGCGCGTCGTGCCACGCCGCCGCTCCACGCGCCGGCCGGCACGCTCCCAACTCTTTACTTACCTGCCTCCAGCGAACCGACTCGACATCTAGTCAAACCACATTATAATTATCATCACTATTGAGTTAAATCGATAAGTAAGATAAGAGTTTTAATTCACGCAAACAATAATACGAGATTTTTCTCAATCGTGGATGGGATTAGAGTTGCATTGAAGCTTGAAAATAATAATTATATACGTATAGGTATTTTTACTTTAATGAAATACCCAGGTAATTTTATTTAGCAGCAATCAAAATCAAGAAATCTAGATACGACTAAAGCTATTTAAGCTAAAAAGGAATTGCGTATATCCTCTACACTAAAACCTTATTTAAACTTATTTTTTCGTTTTCTTTGTTATTTGAGTGAATAGACCCGTAGAATAACCGTAACCATCAAGATAGAAGATCCTATCTCCCTACAACAGGCAGGTGTTCCACGTTACCGTGTAGTAGACAGAGCTTATGGGTGCGAGCAATAATAAACACACTATAGTGTAATAAACGACTTATTATGATCGCGCTATAAACTATAACACCAAAGTTTAAGTGATTGTTTTTGTTTGAGGAGAAACAGTTTTATTGCTTGGGCTAATCCATTAAATACCTAATTAAATTATGGCATGCTACTCCAAAACATTGACTTTCGTCGCTACAGAAGCGTGCAGTTGACCTGAAGATATGATGTCATATACTGGTTCCGAAATTTGCCTTCACAGAAACAAGAACATTTTATCTCAATTACTGATTAATAAAAAGGCTTATTTCTTTATTATACGTATCGTTAAATCGAAAAGATTACAATGAAATCAAATAAACACATGAATAAAAAACAAATATGTATGCTAAGTTGCGAAAAATTGGCAAAAATAGAACCCCTCCTGACCTTTGTTATAAATCCCTTACCAAAATACAAGCCGGTATCGATCCGCAGTCGAGAGGAAACAAGAACACGTGCCATGAGGCCATGACTACGCCGCGCCGCGCCGGGTACTTACCAGCTGAAGAAGTTTTCAAAGAAATAGGGAACATGGAAATGTTCCGATCTCATTCCTTTCTACACAATTTAAATGTTTGCTTTTAATACAAAGTAGCACCTAGTTACCTGAGATGGTAGATCGTGGTGCTATTTTTTTTAAGTAAGCTATACATAGAAATTCTATTTTGTGTAAAGATGGCAGATCAGATGCTGCGGCGAACATAATCGACGTTAGTTAATAATTATTTATATGCTCGCAGTAGTTTGAAAATTAACTAACATGCAAACGAGCTATAAACAACCCCTATAGATAGGTACGCAATAGGGTGAATTTGTGTGGGTGTCAGTGCTGTCGGCACTAGAAATAATCAATATTGCAGGCTCTGGTTCGAATCTCGTGGCGCCTCGTCTGTTGCACACTTGCGGTGAAGTTGCGCCGCCCTCCCTCCCTCGCACCTCGCGCCCTGCACACCCCTCGCACTAGAAAATTGGGTTAAACAGCACGCGGCTGAACGCCCGCACCGGAAGAGGGGATTTTGGGGTCCGCAGAACTGCGCTTCTACAATGAATGCGGGACAGGGATGTGACGGAGTATTGATTGTCTTTCACATTGGAGACGCAGTATTCGTGCGACTCTAATGCACGCTATCTCTATCCATACGCTTTTTGGTTGGTTAAAAATTAAGAACATTGTAACTGACCGATAAATTCACTATAATATAACAAAAGCTAATAAATATAACTCAGTGACAGATAAATTAAATGTGCATTTACTTCAAAAGCTCCAATTTCACAAACGAAGTGAGGACCTTGTAAAATGGAAAGAATTCATAAAATTTTCTATGGAACTGCGAGTTCTTCTTGGCCCACAAAGGAACACAATATTTAAAAGGTATAAATAACACATTTTCGTAAACCTGAACATAACTCTCCGATTAATTTTATTTTCATAGAAGACAACAATGGTTCTTACGTAATGGCTTTAAGTTGGAATACAAAGAGAAATTTGCTATAAGCTGTACTACAGAACAGAAGTCAGTCCCCAAATCGATTATAAGGACCGACCAACGATTATAAAGACCAAAGGATTGTCTGCCTTCACTAAATTTAATTTAAAAAGATCTGTCTTGGTCTGTCAAAAGGTCTGTCTTTTAGTTCCAAAACGAAAAGACACGACAAAAAATCGTTCAATCATTCCAAGGATCTTAAAGGAAATGAAATGTCGTCTTCATCTACGGTAAATTATTTTTAAACCTAGTTGTAGATAATTTTCGACTGAAACAAATTGGAGAACCGATAAGGTATTTAGAACCAAAAGATGATTAACAGCGTAGGAGGAAGCAACTAATTATACATACATATTGTGATGACGTTGCTTCACTTTCTGTTATCTGTAAATGTGTTTCTGACACCTTGACGCCACGTATGTGTCGTGGACAAAGCGTGGCAGATTTTTTTTTGTTTTTATAACTTATATAAATTCTGCGTTTCTTAATATTATACAGTGCCGATTGTATACGTATATCTCTGTTGGAGTTCTGTACATAATTATTATCCCTACACGCAGGTTGCCAACTCGCTAACTTTCCATTCGTTTACTGCCGAGCACTGTAGTTTGTAATCTAAAAATAGACAGCGACAATAAGTATACTTACTGCAAGCAAATGATTTGATTTGCTAATTGAGCAGGATGTTAAAATTAATAGTATATTATGCCGTTTGACCATGAAGCATGCTTAGGTTTTTATTAACTTTTCTGTCGGCTCAATTTTTGTGTTTTTCGATTATATTATTTTTCTTATCTGTAAAACGCGGACGTCATTTAACCTTGTAAGTAAAGCAATCGGTGAAACTTATATGTGTGTTATTAACTAGAAGCAAAGTCACGTGGTCGTCCCTTATTTTCCTTATCGTTTTGATCCAATCGAAATGCGTTGCGTTCGCAGGCGACTTTTGTTGTTGCTAGCTTAATACAGGAGGTGGTCGCTGTGAACGGGAGAGGAGGGGCAAGAGGCACCGAAGGGAGTACATACGGAACGGCAACGTTACCGCGATAATGCTAATACACTTTATGTGTCTCTCTCTAAGTCTACTGGTACTGTGCACTGCCGTAGTGCCGTCATGTTGACACCCTGATGCCTTTGGCATTTATTGGTGTGTTTTACCTGCGGCCCGGTAAAAGTGCCACGTTGTATGATTTCAAAATGGCTATGTCCCACTCGCAAGACACAATCATTGTTTGAATCTGTTTGTTACTGCGTGAGATTACGAATCGTGTATTGAATGTACCACTTATTACTTTCTAATGTAAATATTGTGCCCATTCATATTCATGATTAAAGATGATTTCATTATTTTAAGCTGTCTCCTATCTATAAATCTAATAATTGTTTACTTTATTTGGTATAAAAATATAAGAATAAAAACTTGTCCAATTGCTTGTACCTATATCATAATGATAATCTATGTAGGGATCCGCGAGTATCATATGGGCAAAATACCCAAGATAGCATTATCATTTAGGTACTTTGCCTTCTATTGATATAAATTTTAAGTCTCTTTAAGTGTTTAATTTTCCCAACAAAACTCGGCTCTATTTGAAAAATGGAAATAAAATATAAAAAAAAATTAGTAATACCTGTAATCAAGTACCTATTTCGTAAATTACTAAATGCCCTTACCGCTCAGGATGACGCTTCCAGGATCCGAAAATGAGTAAAAACCTACCACTTTAATACTTCTATCGGAAATCTTACGTGGTTTAAAATTACAAGTACTCAAATATAAATAAAATAAAAAAGTAGTATTTCCGTTACAGTGAAAGTCATATTTCTGTTAGGTAATTCATAACTTCATAAGGGGTTACTCGGTTTGTGAATTTAGTGTACCTACCTATTGGTTATATAATAAGCACTGCATTGAGCAGTTAAATTATTAAATAACTCAATAAAAAATGTTGTTTTGTCTTTAATAAACACACACACTATTGTGCTATACATTCCATTAATTTTGCTTGATTAAGGGCAAGTTAAATCTACCGACCGACGCTTAAAAAGTCCTCAACTGAAATCATTTTAACATCACTCATTTTACGAAATACATCATTCTTAGTGTTTTGAATTTAATTAAATGACACCTAGTCTACATAGATCATTGCTTATTTTTAATTGTCAAGATAATATAAAAGTCTTGCTTTAAAATACATAATAAGTAAAAACATACCAAGAAAGGTATGCTTATCTATCAACACTGCTTTACGACGGCACACAAGTTTATCGCGCTTAGAGCTTGGTTGAATAATATAATACGTAGCTACCTATAGGTGCGCACATTGAAGTGGATACATAGTAGACCTATCTGTGTTTATATGTTGGTACATCGCGGCAGTCGGCACAGACGCCTACGTAACACGTCCAGTAAGCAGTTTGTTGTGGGGCACGAGCGCCGATATCACGTACCTACTCGTTCGGTCGGTGGCACGCCGCCCGCCACCCGCCGCCGCGGCCGCCACCGCCACCTCATTGCGGGAATAATCGGTCAACTGGATTTCATATTCCTTGCTTAGATTCATTTACTAGTGAATATTTAATTTATACTTTACCTTAATAACTCAATATCTTAATATTAAAACGTAACCACTTGTCAGTATTGTCTTGTGCAAAAATCCAATTAGTCAACAACAACACGATTGCAATCGCGGGCTGTTGACCTGTAGCTAGCGCAGTGCAAATGCGAGTGAACGCACAACATTTTTTCTTATGAGGTAGTAGAAATATTCCTTCTTAAACTTAGTTCTTAATTTTCTTCGTTGCTACATGAACACACAACTGCAGGCAGTTATTTTTCACTGGAAATAACAATGCTTTTGGCCTTGTATCCTTGTAAAATGGCGCCTCGCCCGTCGTTATTATTATTACATTCGAAGCAAACTTCGTGACGATCTCTACCTCTCCACCCCCCTTGCGCTCCCCGCGGATGCGTATCCGATTGTCGCGACTGGCATTTCGTTTACAACTTGTCAAACTAGTTAGGTTATTTGAGTGAAGTGAGAAATAGTAAAATAATTGATATGGATATATTACCTTACACGTAATTAGTAACAGTAGGTAGTGTTAGTGTTTTGTTGAAATCAAGTGAGAGCAAGAGTAATAACGAATGAAACTGGGCGAGTCATATGTAAAGACGCCATCTTTCTTTACAGATGTCAGCTGGGTCACAAATTCAGATGGCACCACAAACCACTGTCAACACGGGGCAACCTCTACACAATCAGGACTCCAATATGAGCACAGGTAATTTGTGATTTAGTGATAAAAGTGGACTAAATGTTTGTGGTTTGTGATCAGTGCTCTCAGTGTTTACTTCACGCCGGCTTGCCGTCAAAGGTTAACCTTTTCTTACAAACTCTTGAGGGACGAACACTTGTGTGTGAAAAACTGTCATCAAACGAAGGATTGTGACGTCATTATCGTGTATGATGCCGGATAGGAACCGTGAAAGTGCCGTTTTTCTTCTCGTCAACCGAGACTATAGCGTGCCACAATGCATGACTATAAAAGTGGAGCTAACATAAACCACGTCGGCCTACTGAGCTCCTTGTCAAAAAGTGAGTTAACTGCTCATGATTTAATTGACGTGTTAATTTGTAGTTCTGTTGTAGTATTTACTTGTTGATCCATATGTCTTATTCGGTGTAATAAGCCCTGTTTATAGTAAACTTATTACTCACATTACTATTTACAAAGTTTGATCACATATGAATTACTGTATACTTTTTGCAATAGAACATTACTCCTGTGGCTAATTGCCTTAACAGTGTAACATAAACATAAACAATAATTTAGACAAACAGTAAAACATATAAGATTTTGCTTTCAGAATGCTTTGTAAATCCGTTTTGTGTCGGCTTGTAAGTGTTTATGCATGCTGCTGTTGTTTCAGTGAAACTGAGCATTAGAAAACAACAATTTTGAATCGATATTGAGATACTGAAAGTTTTAATCTAGCCAGACAAAGCGTGAAAGGAAAATATATCTTTAATAGCGGAGTACACATAAAATTACATTAACGGTGTAAATGCTGTGAGAATGTCTATAAACTAGTAAAGTCAAGTATACTATTGTACTTAAAACACTTACTGGCACTTAGGTATAATTGATTGCTCACCATTTAGTGCAAGTCTCCTCTCAAGGTTCTTTATTGGCTTTTTCTATTAAAATAACTTATAAATTATACTTATTAAGAATAATCAAAGACAAAACTACTTTCAGGGTCATCTCATAGTGATAAAGAAGTTGACGCTTTAACTCCGGAAAAGTCTGCCGCTATGCGAGGCTCCACTGCTGCTCCTGGCACTGCTTTAGTGCCCCCAAGCGGTGCCACACCTACTATAGCCATGCCAGAAAGAAAGAGGAAACGGAAAGGTAAATATCTACATCACAGATAGTCCTTTCAACTTTATAAATGTCTAAACCGAGAACCTGCTTATGAGCTTGTTGTATGACAGAGGCTCGCTCGCTATTCCATGGGGCTTTCAAACACTCCAGATTGTGGTTAAATGGTCATATTACATGCATCTCTGATCTTTTGGAGAATTAACTGAGTGACTTTATGTTATTTTTATTTATATTTGTTTTGTTTACTTAAAAGTTATAAAGTGATGACTTCATTAGCTGTAGAGTAGTAATAAATACATAATAAATTTTAATAGCATTATCATAGGATATTTTAAGTAATGAATGAGTAGAATAATGATGTCTTCCGTCAAAGCCATAACATATTGTATCCATGTTTAAAAAACTTGAAATTTTTTGATGCATATGTAGCTTGGTGTTTTACAAAGGTATGCTAAATGTTATAACGGTGGTTTGTGTGTTAATTCCAGGAGAAGAAGGCGTTGGCGGCGGCGGGGGCGGTGGCGGCAAACAGAGGCACAATTCATCAGACAAAAATATTAGGGAATATTTCTCGAAACACCCCTCTTCAAGTCCTGTGAGGCATGCCGGTGCCAAGTCGCCATCCCCGCAGGGCGCGAATTATCCTATGGTTAGTATATTACACTATTTTAATATTACAAATCAACTAATCAAACAGGAGCAAATATGCCAACTATACTGAGCAATTATTACAATAATCAAACTACAATGAATTGAGCTTTGTAAAAAGTTGAATTACAAATGCTTCTAATTTCAATTAAATAATCTGTCTGTACATCTGTCATAGGTAAAAAGTACACAAAATGGCCCCTCCACTACATGTTTTGATGCATCAATGAAAATATGCAAGATGTTATTAATACATTCACTAAAGTTTATAATCATGTTTATAAGTGATCACATTAAATGAGTCACTGAAGGCAAGACTCAACTTGCTTTCCTTAATTGAAAATAATGTTTCTGTATGCATAAATCAGTTTTTATTATCAAATACTGTAATCATTAGTGTGGTCAGTTTGAAATTTGTAGTTGGATGTATTTGCGCCATTATATTTTGTTTGATATGATGGCAGCTGTGTTTATAATGACATGCAGACTAATAATAATTTTGTGTGCAGTACCCACCGTCACCCTCGTCGATAATGCCTCCTGGTGCCGATTTTTTACGTTCGGCGTCCCAGCCACGACCCCACACATCTGTAAAACAGGTAAACTTTTGTCCACCACAATTTACTATCAATAGTATTTTATATATTATTGTATTTATTTATGGTTGATGTTACTGTCCACAGGTTCAAACAGAACTGACATGCCAGAGGATACAGGAGTTAGAAACTCAAGCGTCTTCTGACTTAGAAGTAAGAAATAATAAAATAGATGAATTAACGAGATCTAATGAAGAATTGAAACATCAAGTGCAAGCACAGAGCAAGGTAATACAGAGATTTGATATTAATTTAATAAAACCTGCATAAGTGTAAGTTGTAAATGACTTTATTTAATCGATAATGTTATTTCAGGTAATAGATCAACATAAATCACACATCAATAAATGTATAGAAGTTGTAAAGAAATTGTTAAATGAGAAAAGCACAATTGAGAAGAAAGAGGCTAGGCAGCGGTGCATGCAGAATAGACTGAGGCTTGGCCAGTTTGTGACGCAGCGCGTCGGCGCCACGTTTCAAGAGAATTGGACTGATGGATACGCATTTCAAGAATTAACGAGGTATGTTGATTGACTCTGTTTTGTACCAATTGGGTTTTTCATGGTTCAAAGAACAACTTACAGTCTGGGAATACACTTAAAAAGTGGTCAATCCCTGCTAGGCCTAGTACACTGGAAAAACCTATGTATTATGTTATCAATAAAAAATAAAAATGACTAGCCTTTACATTACCTATTATTTCAGGCGGCAAGAAGAAATAACTGCAGAAAAAGAAGAAATAGATCGTCAGAAAAAGTTGTTATTTAAAAAGCGGCCAGTGAACAACGAGGGCGGCGGTGGTCGCGGCAAGCGAGCGTCCAGCGCCGCGCCCAGCACGCCTCAGCCGTCTCCGCTACACAACGGGACGGAAGCACCCACCTTCCTCAAACCAGACCCGCTACCTAGCATGACCTATCAGGAGTATTATGAAGCTGATGAAATATTAAAGGTATAGTCTCTTACATGTACTTACAAAGCCTATTTAGACATCACTGTCATAAGTTTCCAATTGCCAATGCTCCTTGAGTAAGCATGGTGATTAATGCGAACCTTCTTCGTATGAGAAGAGGGTCTTTGGTCAGCAGCTTCTATAAACTGATGATGATGTACTACCATTCCTATCTATCGGAGCATAGTTTATTTAACGAAAACAATTATTCATGACACATTTGTTTACATGTATGTATGTGTGGAAAATTTCTGCAGCTCTGGATTCTATTGAGTGACCGTTATTGCTAAATTATTCAATTGTAACGGTTATAGGCCTTGTATGTTATATGGTATGCTGATTGGATGTTTGAAACCTCATATTAACTGGAGCATTAATATTAATCAATTTTCTAAAGCTCCATAGTTTGATATCAATGAAGAAATTTGTAGTTGGTAGTACCAGTAATGTATAGTAATAATAATAAATAAGTGTTAATATCTGGTTATAAAGTAAAACGGGTGATTTAGGAAATGCTACAGTATAACTGGTTATTGGAAATCAAAATGTCAAGGCTCAGTTCTGATGTCTCTTTTTTGAAAGGAAAAAAAAGTAAAACAGTTGTGGCGTCAGCCGCACATTACACAGTCTTATTAAATGACGAATGTTTTTATTTTTATTACAGTTGAGACAGAGTGCACTTAAAAAAGAAGATGCGGACTTGCAGCTAGAAATGGAAAAGTTAGAACGAGAAAGAAATCTTCACATTAGGGAACTGAAGCGAATACACAATGAAGATCAGAGCCGCTTCTCACAGCATCCTGTGCTCTCTGATCGGTGAGTTTTACTTTGATTGACATAGTAATTCTACTTATATTATAAAGCGAAAGTTTGTTTGTTTGTTAGTCTATCACATCAAAACTGCTGAAGGGATTGGGATGAAATTTAGAACAGGTGTAGATTATGGTCGGGAATAACATATAAGCTACTTTTTATCAGGAACGCCAGCGAAGTCGCTGGCAGAAGCTAATTAGAAAATATCTATCGATGTTTAGGATGTGTTCCAAGCTTATTAACAGTCTACTCTTAACCGAATGATCGAAAAGTTTGAAATATCAAATGTTCCAAAATTTTAACTCTGCAAACTCTGGGATCTTTCTGTCCCTTTCTCACTGCAACTTCGAATTATCGAAGGTTTGAATTAACGAGAGTAGAAGATTGTATTGAGATGACTCCGCAACTGAAGAAATAATCGATTTTCTTTTTTCCCTTGCATAACCCAAGTTACTAATTTACTTGGTATTGGCTACTTCACCTAATTACAGTCCCATTTTCTATTAAGTATTGCATAAAGAAAGCTGGATGTTATATAATACTGTAACACGCACACCACTATCCTTTTTCACCAGGGAAAAATGCGTATTTTCGTAATAATCCATGATGATTTTTGGTCACCACTGGCCACTTACAGGCTGTCGAAGTATATATGATGACATGAACATAGCAACACAGCTAAAACAAGTGTAGCGTTTTCGTATTTACATAACTATGTATCAGTTTAGTTTAAAAAGAGGATTTAACAGATAGCATACTATTTTTTTTAAATAACTTTTTGATTTATTGTTTTAAATATTTACGTATTAAATTGTGATCTCCAGCTATCTGCCAAGCATGGAGGTAGACAAACCCCCTTTATATTAAGCTGGCTCATTCTCTTTCATTGGGTTTGCTACTGTCCACGGCTGTTGCTGTCTTTAATAATTATAGTACTTATTAGATCCATACTACTTATTAGATACATAAAATACTTGTTGTATTTTGTATTACTGCACAGTATTTAGCAGACATTACAGATTTGCTATAAAAACACCAGGGAATCTGAAAGCAAATATTCACACACAATATTTTAAGATAAAACATTTCGAAAGTAGATAACGTGATAACGACGAAACCCTGATCTAATTTTATATGTTCTTGCAAATATTGTTACGTTTTAAAACTTTTTGCAAAAATGTTCACTAATATTTCCGGAATATTCTATCAATATCGTTGTTTTGACGATTACTACAAGTAATTAGCTATCGATAGATGATGAATAATGTAGTTAATTACTTCCTCTGTACAAGAATGTGACAAGTAGCTAATTCTGATTATAATTTGTCCGATTTTATGGTAATTTTACTGCCAGTTGCATTTTTTCTTGATCCTATAGAATTATTATAACTGTTCATTCAATTTCACTTTCATAAGCTCTCTCTTTTGAGTGCTTTAGTGTTAAAATAAGTTGTAGAAAAAAATACTTGTATCAAACATGTATTTCCATGAATACAAATAACGTCACACCATTTATTCTATGGCGGCAGGTAGAAGTGCACATATTAAACTTTTCGCCAGTTAAGTTGTAAAACCCATGTAATAAGTTAACGAGAACGTTATACTATAAACCGGCTTCAATTCCAGACTACTACTAGGTACTAAGTGTACTAACAATATAGCTACTACGAAAAATAAGCCCCATTATACTCAGCATCACGACACGAGAATAAAACTAGACTTTTACTCTGTTATCATTGTAACTTGTATCTAACATCTCCATAATCAATTTACCAGGTACCTACTGTTGATGTTGCTCGGAAAAGGTGGCTTCAGTGAAGTCCATAAGGCATTTGACCTGCGAGAGCAGCGGTATACTGCGTGCAAGGTGCATCAACTCAACAAAGACTGGAAGGAAGATAAGAAGGCCAACTATATCAAGTGAGTCTGTGTACGATGGCGAATCATCACTTCATTTATTAACTTTATATTTGTAAATGTACAATAAAAAAATTTAATGCGTTGCTAAGCCCAAATCTCGAGAACAGTCGCACCGATTTCGCCAATTCTTTTTTTTGTTCGGTGTTATTGTTGAAAAGGGTTCTAAATGAAAGAAAAACTTGACTAAGAAGAAAAATTTCCAAGGCAAAAATATATTGCTGTCTGTAAATAGGTTACTAAATAGCACTTTAGATGTCAGATGAAGCCTTAATTGCCAATCTGATAACTCAGGAATGGAAAACATATTATTATACAAAGGTCTCTTATAAAGCCTAGTCAAAGTAAAATAAATTAAATTAAATAGAAAGCAATAATAATTATGCATCTTTAATCAGAAGTATTTTTCTTATAAAAACTTGTGTGACAAATCTTACAACTACATATCTGAAAGAGGTACCTCAAACCTTTTATAGTTTCCTCACTCAATTGTAATCTATTTTGTTACAGACACGCGCTGAGGGAGTACAATATTCACAAAGCATTAGACCACCCTCGAATTGTAAAATTATATGACGTATTTGAAATTGACGGCAACTCGTTTTGTACAGTGCTTGAGTACTGTAATGGACATGATCTCGATTTTTATCTCAAACAGGTGAGTGCAGTTTTATTGTTTTAATTTTATTTGTTGTGACTTTATTGAGTCATGTGTTCACTGCAATAATGCAGCTACGTGATAGCATCAAAGGTGATTGTTTGGGCTCGCCTTCAATTGGATGGAAGGGTCTGAAAATGCGTGATACGTACTTGTATTATCTTCAAATGAGTCTTCATGTTATAAAATTATGTTACATCGCCGTGGTTTCCTTTCGCACTTCGAATTGTGTGCGGTGTTGGCTGGTACAGAGCGCTGGTGTTGACACTGTTCATACTTCGCGAGACCCCTTTCACCATAATGCTGTAGGAAAAGTTTCACATCTCGGTAACACAATACTTTCCTCATTCTATATTATAGATTTCGTATGTTTTCAATTCCAGCACAAGACAATTCCGGAGCGTGAGGCTCGCTCGATCGTGATGCAAGTCGTGTCAGCGTTGAAGTATTTAAACGAGATCAAGCCCCCAGTGATCCACTACGACTTGAAGCCAGGCAACATCCTCCTCACCGAGGGTAACGTCTGCGGCGAGATCAAGATCACTGACTTCGGTCTGTCCAAAGTGATGGACGAAGAGAATTACAATCCCGACCACGGGATGGACTTAACGAGCCAGGGAGCAGGCACTTATTGGTAAGTTGTTGGCTTGTGTCTCTATTTTTCTTTTAAATAACCAATTTGTATTTTGTAGAAAAGTATTGATTCTGACGGTAAAAAGCAAATGAGAATAACAATCTTCTTCTTTTATAGGTACCTGCCGCCTGAATGCTTCGTTGTCGGTAAAAACCCACCAAAGATCAGTAGCAAGGTGGACGTTTGGAGTGTGGGAGTAATCTTCTACCAGTGTCTATATGGCAAGAAGCCGTTCGGACACAACCAAAGCCAGGCCACCATACTGGAGGAGAACACAATACTAAAGGCGACCGAGGTGCAGTTTGCTAACAAACCTACGGTCAGCAATGAGGCTAAGGTGAGTCACCGAAAATTTTAATTTGTCTACCGTTGGATATTTTTGCTACGTTAGTAGTTTTGCACGGTGTTCCAATATTTTACTCATGCATAATGTTTGGTTCTTGCAGAGCTTCATCCGGGCGTGCCTGGCGTACCGCAAGGAGGAGCGCATCGACGTGTTCGGTCTGGCGCGGCACGAGTACCTGCAGCCGCCAATGCCCAAGTCCCGGGGCGCCGGGGGCGCGAGCGGCGGGGGCGCGGGGGGCGCGAGCTCGGCGGGCGGCGCGGCGGTGCAGGCGGCGGCCTTCAGCTCCAACATGTTCGGCGCGGGCTCGTCGTCCTAGCCGCGCCGCCGCCGCCCTCGCCAGCCGGCGGCGCAGTGACCTGTACATAGTGTAGTCGGACTGTCGCGTCGCCACGCGCGGGGCCGGCGCGGGCGCCCGTGCCCGGTGTCGTTCGACTCTCGTAGACGTACTTTTTAGTTTTGAAACTTTGTCAGTTAATATCCAGAGTTGTAAAATGACTAAATATCATTTACAGATAAATTGTTTAAGATTATGCTTACTGTTGACTGTATTTATTGAGCAGGTGATAAATTGTGATTCTCCATTTGTGAATGGTTTTATCCTTTTATCACTAAAGAGGAATCCTTGGGACTATCCCTTGCATATTATATAAGTTATCCCTATTAAAAAAGTTAAAAATATTACACATGACTTTTATTTAGGGGAAGTGAAAATGTCATAATGGGCATTGGGGAAGTCAACTTTAAATATCAGTAATGTACTTGATACATGAGCCATATCAACGCATGATTCAATCAGGGTTTTATGAGAATCGCCAATAATAATTCTAAAACAGCATGTAAATCATCATCAACTCGTATACATACCCAGAAAACCTCATTATTGACATTAGATGTAACTAACATACATGACATACAATTACAATGTTAGGAAGAAATGAAATGCTATTTTAAATAAAAAAATATAACACAAACTTGCTGAAATATTCTATAGTACCATTACACTTTACAGTATCTGTTAGGTACAGTGTAAAAAAGATTCGTCTAAAATAAATCATGATATTATCAATGTACCAAAATATAATCCATAATCCTACTACACGAGGCACTTGCTCGTTAGACGGCTAGTACCACAACGACCAGATTAACTAACTAAAGAAAAAACGTGAACGTCGCCGTCGCGTACTTAGCCTCAATGACTTACTGGACGTATACTAACCAAGCCGGCACGCCTGGTCTGGACCAACGTATAATTTGCTATAAACGTTTGCACACTGCGACCTAATAGGGCCTGGCCTTAGGTTGCAATTGGTAAACTTGGCCGTATTTTCCAAAACTGCGAGCCTGCAACGAAAAATATCAAAATGTCATTGGAGGAAAGTAAAAAGTGTATAGCTTTTTGCTCTCGTTGTTATTTCTATGGGAAAAGGTATTTTGTGCTTATTCAGAGTCAAAACGACTCATAGCAAGGAGTCTGGAATACTCCCCTTTCGGAGCGTGTGGCCAACCCATGCCTTTCTCTACTTGCGGTATTTGATCTGGGTATTTCATTTTAGTAGGTCTACGTTAGTTATGGTATAATGTGGCCAGTAATCTCGGAGAATGCAATTTATGACATGCCCTGGGTGACATTCAACGTTTTTCATTATTTCAGTGGCGGTGGATTTCACGGCTTAGATATTCCCTCTTAACTTTGATGAAAGCAGATACTTGGTACAGGACTAGCAGGTGCCCAAGCGAAAGAGACATTAACATTACAAGAATTAGATACAATTTTTAAGTTAAAGATTAATTAGACACACCACTGACAAACGGTGAAAGAAAACATCTTGAGAAAACTTGGGCTGATAATTTATAATAATATATTTGAAATCACCAGCCCGCGTTTAGCAAGCGGTAATAAACCTCAAGAGGTTTAGGTGGTAAGAGGACGTATGTCGGTATATGAGACACAATAGAAATCACATTGTCTTGCGTAGATCTGCGTTCCAGTATAGAACGTTTTAAAGCTCATGCCTCCGCGAGAGGCATTTGGTCAGCAGTGGCCACTTATAGGCTGTTGACGTGATTTGATTTGATTCCAGTACTTTCTAGAACAATAATTTGAATATTATGCACGCGCATATAGAGAATGCGCAATAGAGAACTCTATGAAAAAAGTATTGTTTCAGGTTTTAGAATCATGAAACGAAGTGAAAGTTGGGAAATAAATTGTAAAGTAACCTCTCTCAAGTTAATTTTGTTACAATCCAACAGAGGTCGCTTTGATAGCATTTGGGATACAGTGCCATCTGTCGTGTTCCTACTTAGCACCGAGTGTCGTTACAAAAGCTAGGGCAAAGATTTTTCTGAACTGAACAGAAGTTTATGAATGCATAAAAGCTCCAGTATAGATGTCGTTAGTGTTGCTAATGGAAGAGTAGGCCCACAATTTTTCAAATAAAGGATGCTTGTTCTTGAAGTCGTTTTAAATAGTACCTAAAGTTAATTTCTTTATTAGAGTTAGGTACCATGATTGAGTTCTAAGCCGATGTTAGTGAGGTGTGTGGGTGGGGAAGTAAAACACCATAGGCCATGTGCCCTTTTTATATTTAGAATTTTTTTTATCAACACAATTGGTCCAATCAAACTTAAACATAAATAAAATGTGCTGTTTAACAGTCTGAATAACCTTAAAATGTAATCATCATCAAAAATAAACTGTTACCAGGTTTGTTAAAATGGTGTCATTTATTCAACTAGGTACTTAGCGTATACCCTAGCCGCTAGGCAATATAAATTAAATGGCTAATTAAACTAGTTGGCTGCGTCATATATCCTAGATGCTATGGCTTTCGACAATGCTATTAATAACAAAATTAAATTACGTAAAAAATCTCCTCATAAACAATTATCATCTTTTATGTAACTAAACAAATAAATACTGCAGTGTCACATTCGCTTTGTTGCCACATAGGTGGCGGTAAGGTAGCGTCGTACATTTCAATAGATTCTTTATACCTGTGACCTAGTTGACAATTTTAATTAGAGGGAATTTTTAAACCCACGCCGGGAATAACTTCAATTGAAAAGTTTCCTTGGTTTAACCGAGTCGTGAGGATGATGAATCAAGAGTTCACGGGGTTGTACCCTACCATAGTCACGTTTTACGATTTTTATGAAATAAAGACGCGGTTTTGTGTTACTCATTCATTACATTTCTTCGAAGTACTGCACTATAATAGTATCGACCAAATACCTACATATCCAGTCGAGTAGCCATTTGATTATTGTTAAATTTCATGTGAATTATGTATTATTAATTGATTTCTCAAAAATGAGCTAACAGAAATTACAATGTTAGAAATTTTATTACTGAACAGTTGGTGGTGGCATTGTAATGAGCACGACTAGACATTATCTAAGTCTATGTATTACATAGGTTACCTACTTAGTAATATATTTTCTATTCCTCTAGGGAAAGACAGAAATGATCTTCAGTTCGACAGAAGTGTTTTCAAATAAGCAATTTACCAAGGCTTTGTTTCAACAAACCTGATATTAATATCGAGGCCGTTTGTGGCAGCCCTAGGGACTATCCAGCTCAGGTTGGTTGCCACTTCGTTTACCCCTCAATAGTTTTCCGAGCCTCCGGCATGCGCTCCACAGGGATTCATAAATTTTTACAAACCAACTTTTCTTTCCATACAATTATTAATTTGAAATATAAATGTAGACCACTCAACTATTCCCTAAGTTCTTTCAACGTTACCATTTTCCTCGTACATACTTACAAAATTAGCTAATTTAATTTCCCTGAATTTATTAATTAAATTGACTGTAAAGGAAAACCACAGAACAATTTGCAAATTGTTAATAAAGATCTGAAGCGCCTTAAAGAGAAATTTGGTTTCAAAGTTATTTGTAACAATAACAGAATTTTATAGCTCTAATTAAGAAATGCGTAATTTATTTAAAATGAAATTACGACACACTGATTGTTATCTGCACAAACGTTTAACTAAGTATTTTACTGGTGAAAATATAAGCAAGTTGACCTGGAAAGGTCCTCTTGAATGGAAAAAAAATGTTTTGCATTTATGGTTTCACGCGGAGTAGAAAGGGTAGCTTTGTTTTTGCTTCACATGAATGGTGCTCTCGGGAGGCTGTTGAGAGCCGTGGGGTGTGCTGCCCCCGCGGGATAAAATGCTCGTTGCATTTGTGCAGTGGTCGTGAAGCACGGCTTTATTGTGCGAGTTATATGTTGCTAACACTTCGACTGAGTGTGAAAAACTGTTTTATGAAAACATTTTGTTACTGTTAAGGATGCTTTTCTATTATTCCGCGTCCTCTGTTCGTCTACACCCGCAGTTACATCGGTACAATGGGATTTTTAATTACTGTCGAGATGAAATGCGCTCTTAACGTACAACATGCGACAAAGCAAATGTTTTAGTCACGTGAAAAATGTTATTTTGTCCAATTAGATAAATGTTATGAGTAAATAATAAATTCCTTAATTTTTTTAAATCTTTTAAAATGTTATTAGGTACATAAAATAGCCAAAATAGGTACTGTTCTCGGACTCGGAATAAGTAAATAAATAGAAATAAACTAGATACCTAGATGTATGACCTTCATATTTACACTTCAATCAGTTTCAGAGATAAGATAAAATAGTAACCAAATCAGAGTTTTACCTACTGATTCTTACATTATGTAATCCAATTCAATCCACTCATTGCTATGTAAAATCAGAAAAATAACAATTTATTCAAAATGTAACAATTTTAATGTGCAACAAAAAATAATAAAAAAATATATCAACAAAAATAAAATTTACCCAAAAAAGTCTCCTTCGAGCCGGATTTGAACCAGCGACCTATGGATATCAGTGACAATTCCTCTACAGTCCACCGCTCTACCAACTGAGCTATCGAAGGCACGAGTTTCGGTTCGAAATTAAACACCCGCTGCTGGCGAGCGCACGGAGCGGTTTTGGCAAAAACATTTTGACGCAGTAAATGCGTTGTGTAACTTAGTAACGAGTTCTGCTACCTGCACTAATACTTGTATTGTTCATTATAACGCACCCTATTTGTTCTGCGAAGGGGTAGACTGAGGTGCATATGCTATTCAATGTTGTCTTTGTCTATTTTTATTATACCAGTTATGTTATTTAGGGGAACAAGCTAAGATAGAACACATAACTAAAAAATGTATGTATTCATTAATATAAAGATAACTGGATATAAATAGTACTTAAGATATTTTTATTACGTAGCATTTGGGAAGGACCTTAGGTACATTATTTCCACTGATACGACGATAAGGAATAGAGGTTTTGTATTACGTGCCATTCGGGGCCATTGCTAATGATGAATGTGGAAGAAACAAAAGAAGTAACAATCGTAGTAGTTAGTGCTCTACAGTTTATATCCGCGTGACAAAACTTTGTTTTTCAAATTCAAATTATTTTATTTTGTGAACACAGGTTACAATACAAAAGGGTGTTAAAATATACATTAAAGTAAAAAAAAATATATATATATTAAAATTAGATAGGTACGAAAACATAAATAAAACATAAAATAATAATCATTACGATATGTCAAAATGAATCATTTAAAAATAGTTCAATCGAATAATATGTCTTGTCAATTAAAAACAATGTCAATTTATGTATCCTTTATCCATAAGTAGGTACCTATCTAGCATACTTTTTGGAGCACACTCTAACTGTGCAAGTACCTACTTACTTAAGTAGTTGTTTAAGTAATTAAACGCGTATAAACCTTCGTTTTAGGTACGTTAATGTTTCCGGTTCGATAATACAAAATGTCCCTCACCGAATTTGTAAGTAAAAGACGAGACGCTGGTCGAATACGATTACAGAACACGGCTTACCGAAGTCTAATTAAAATGGGAGTCGGAGCACTGTTTGTTAGTTCTAATTACAGCCGACCAACTTTAACCGTACAATTATACCGAGAAAATACGCAGAGTAAGTACCAAGCATTAGTCTTCATTCACTCCGACAGAAAATTCATTGGAATCGAACAAATCAATACCTTTTTCAAATTGATGACTTGCGATATTGGATTTACTCGATTGCTTATCGCTGTAAGGAAAATTTTATTCAGTCTTTGACGGAAATTGTTAAGAATTGATACCTATATCAACATGATTGGGCAACTAGGAAATGCAAATGTGATTTTACTATGTGTGGGGTCAGTATTCGACAATGGCGTGGCATCGCGCTCGTTTTGTATTCGTCCTAGTTTCCTGATTGACTGTTAATTGGCTGGTTCCACGAGCCTGCAATTTGCCTGAAAGCGTTTGTCGGGTATTGTGACAAGTTATTGCTCATATCGTAATGAAAGTTAGTGGCGGTGCGCCCCGTGCGCCCTACGCCAACGAATGATTAACGTACCAGCTAATGGGAATGTTCGCTACTCGTTTTATTCAATTAATAATTAATTAAATTAATTAAATATTAAACGGCACATTAACGTATAGTCCATTTTAGCCGACATTAATTATTAATGTCGGCTAAAATGGACTATACGTTAATGTGCCGTTTCCATAAGTTCTTAATGATTAGTCTGATTGGATGCAGCATTTGATTCTCGGAAGTAATATATGTGTGAAATATAGAGTTAGTCTAGTTAGCTATTTAGTTATAAGTACTTTATATACCTTATACACCTATTTAGGTAACTCCTTTACCTAGGTTAGCAACTACCGTGGTTTGATCAATCATTTTTGTAGTAGCTACCACGTGACTGGAAGCAAGAAAAGATTTCCGTCGTTGCTAAAACAAGACGCTCCCATGTTCAGCAAATAAATTTATACTAGCTACTTCAGCGTGGTTTCACCTGCTCTGCTCAGTTCCTTTTGATCATAGCGTTATGTTTTATAGGCTTCCTCGATAAATGCACTATTCAACACAAAAATACTTATTCAAATTGGACTAGTACTTCCGAAGATTAGCGTGTTCACACAAGCAAACTCTTCATATATTAGCATTAGCATTAGCATAGAGTATAATAGATTAAATTAAATAAAAACAGGATTTAAGTTAGTAACACAGTGATATCATATCTTTAGGGATAAAAACAGAGATTTTGAGAAGTTATCCTAGCCTCGTCTCTTGTTTCTAGGAAATGGCACAATGTGGGCGGTGCCTGCTGTTATAACTTGAACATTTCTGCGTACCCAATTTGAATAAGTTATTTTTGAAAAGAATGAATAAGGTTTAGGAAATCTGGTCTACATATTATATTCAAAGGTGCTGAGAACTTGTGTTAGATGGCTGTAATTTAGTAATACCGGCCCAGTCTGAAGTACCTTATGCGATTTGATTGGTTGGTTTATTCGAGCCGGGCAATCAGAGCATCGAACGCGCTCTCGTTGAGTATCTTGTAAAGCAAACTCACACTAAGGGTACTGGTGTAAGTGAAAATGCAATATTGAGATCTCGGCCTTTTTTGGCGAGATTGAATCATCAAATTAGCATATCCTTGCACTTATACGATAATTTTCATCGTTGGGTACGTGTAGGATCATGGGCATGACATTCTTAAGAAAATTTACAAATATCGTGCAGTAGTTTATTGGCTCTATTCTGTTTTATGTATAAACTGGAATTGGGTTAGCAACTATAACTTTTATTTCGATGAACGATAATGTTCACAACAGACAATACGTATTATGAATTTATTCCGATTATCTATTTATTTACATGTTCAAGAAGAAATGTGGACAACACAATAAGCTTAGTGCCGATGGGAATCAGGGACTGTTCTCGCAGAAAACAAAACAACAAAGAAAAAAATACAAATTCAAAGTAAATAGAAAAGCGAGCATCGAATACCCGACGTGTATTTGGGTCCTGACATGAAAATCGTCAAGGGAAATTCCATAATCTAAGATTTCCAATCTTCCAATAACGATAATATAGAGAAAAATGTAAAGTGCCGTGGATTTAGGGAGGTATAATTATAAAGCGAGAGGGCCTGCTCGGCGGAGGGGATAATTTGTGAGTCCCGACGGCTTTGATGTTCAGCGGCCTTGGAATAGCATGCGGCGAAGCGTGAGCCGTTGCCAACCGTGCGGCCGTGAGCCCGTGGACTCTCCATCCAAGAACTTGACCTTTATTCACACATGCCAGCCTTCGACTAATCATTTTGAGCCCTCAATAAATATAGGACTGATTTAGTTAGGCATGGTTTTAAATTACTGCAGCGTGTTTTATGATATGGAATACAACAGAATACTAGAACAAAAAAGAAATACGTTAAACAAAACTTATCAAGATCTCAAGATCACAAAATTGGGTACTTTGAGATCAAAGTTGAAAGTTACAAATCTATTAAAAAACAAGCATTAACTTATATCGTTATTTGTTTTCAGCTTAGAACATAACAGTAGAAATTTAGCAACAGTAAAACAGCAAACCAAGTAGAATAAGACATTCTAATAATAAAAAACCACTTAAAAAATAACTTCGGTATAAACTACCACTTTACGTCTGAAAAAGAGCTAAACAGTAAAAATATCTAGCAATAAAAAGATAAAAGATATCTTTCGTAGCTGTGTAGCGGTGCAGTGTAGCCAGTAGCTACGGCGGTGTAGCGCCGCTACGGCTCTGAGCGATAATGATGGCCGCTGCAGCTTCGTTAGCACGCTGAAAGCGCTCCCAACGCATCTGTCAACTGTTGCAAAGAAATCACGAGTTGCTTGCTAATTAACGTGCGTTTTTTTTTAATTTATAGTTGTACTTTTACAATAGTGTATTTTTCTTTTAGTTTTATAATCATATTTGAAATAGTTTTAGAGTAAGATATATAAATACAGTGAGAAATAATTCAACTATCTAAATAATAATAACTAAAACGAATATATTTACAACACAATAATACGTTAAAAGAAATTTAAAAGAAAAAAAAATCTTAAGGTATCGAAAACATCCTCATCAGAGTCGTGAGGTAGTGTGCCCAAAAGACTAGCAGCATTGCCACGTTGAATGGCAATGCTTAACCTATTTACCCGACTGCGCCAGAAGGAGGGTTATGTTTTTAAATATTTATTTCAATAAAGTGTATCCGAATCATATTTTAGTTTATTTAGTACTCATAAGTTTTAGTTGTCTTGTTTTAACGTTGGAAGTAATATATTAATAGTTTTGTTAAATTTTCTGTCGATTGACTAATATAGAATTCAAGTACTGGGTTATGTATAGGTAGGGCTTCCAAGGGATCTAACAAGCGGCCCTGTAACACACTTGTCCGTCGAACCGGACTAAGTTGTGATGCCCTAATTAGTATTTAAGACCTCCAACTGGGGTTAGTACTTAGTACTGTGGTTGGTTAGTGTTATAGACCTAGTTGCTTTTACTGATTTTTACATGATTGTAAGTAGAGTCAACTCTCATGAATGTTCGAAATATCAAAGGGTCTGAAATTTGAATTTGCCTCTAAATGTCTCTCCTCTGTAAGTTCTGAGATTTTTCTGTCCTATCTACAATTTCGACTTGTCGACAGTTTTATTGCGAGAAGTTCGTAATAATGCGTCATTTGGTTACATAGAATTGATTTTTTCGTTCGAATTACCTATCAAGTGAATTATTATTACGACACTTTGAATTAACGAGAGTCAACTGTACCTGTACACTGAAAAATAAGTTGATCTACGAGTATTATTAGCTATTCTAAATAAGCTACCCTTTCAGAAACATGCCGTGATATCGTGTTATACATTACGTACGAACGATAATTCACCACAGCCCATTATTATGATTCACTGCATAATAATCGATACAGGGTACCTTGATGTTTGCAATGAACAGATCCATTTCAGTATGGCCTCGAAAATTGACTGATCGCGTGCACAAGACCGAACCCCCTGGCCTTACACCTCCAATGTCAATGTTATCTGATCCGCCTCCATAATGTTTATGAGTTTCGGCCCTAACAACACTTAGGGTGCTTTTTCACCAAAGATGTACGAATACGATGCTACGCTGCTGTGGATGCATTTGGCTTATAACAATCATATTCAACAGCTTAGCACTGGTGGGAATAGACTCAGTTAAACTATATTTTTTATGTGGAAAGATGCGAGCTATGAATGGCTGCTACTCGAGTTGCGTATATTCCTCGTACAGCTACATAGCTTGGTATCAGTGGAAACGGTCACTTAGTTTCACAGCTAAGCTATAAGATTTTCGTAGCATAGCTACATGGCACACCTCTGGTGGAAAAGCACCCTAACTAACTACGTGTTTTCCTATTATTAGCTTTCTTCGGTAAACGGTAGGTACAGGAAATCAACATTTTCCACAATTTTCTAAATGTTTATAATTTACATTAAGAAAAATATGTAGTTTGCTTTACTGCCCACAAAGGTGGCTTTGAGTGAAATTTCCGACGGTGTCTGTGAAAATAGAATTGAACAAGTTTTTATTTATGTTACTGTTGAACCAGACAGATAGCGATCTAGGTGAAAAAGTTTTGCAGTGCATCAGTGATCTCCTGTGTGGGCGGGTGGACAGTGAATTACATTCTATTTCTACACTCTCCTATAAACGTGCAATTTTAGTGCAACAAAATATTCAGGTTGACTTAGATTTTATTTTTGGTATCATTCGGTTTTTAAAGACCTTTTAAAGAAATAGTATATGTAGCTGGTCCATTTGAAATTAATAGAATGAATGAACGGTATTGACACTGCTGTAAGACTTTTAAACCACGTTTATTCCATACATCCACCGCACTTTCAAGAGCGTACAAAATTGAAAAAATGTAGAGAAGAACACCATACATTTACTTTTTTCAAAATATCTAATAAATCGACTAAATTTCATACATTATTCGGCAACGTATTGTTTCTGCACTCAATACGTTGCCGGCCTTTTGGGGTTTAGGAATTAAAGGGTTGTTGGGGAATCGGGGACTGGTAAGGGGGGTAATTGGGCCTCCAGTAACCTCACTCATCTATCGAAACACAACGCAAGCGTTGTTTCACGTCGGTTTAATGTGAGGCCGTGGTATCACTCCGGTCGACCCGGCCCATTCGTGCCGAAGCTCTCCCACACTTCAGAAAAGTATTTTTTCTCTTATCGGTTTCTCAATTTTGATTGATAAATTGCTTTGATTCTTTCTGGCATCACCCCCCGGTAAAATAAGCACTCAAAGTAAGGCCATAACGTAATAACCTAACTAATGGAAAGTGTGTAAACTAACTACCTCATTATTTCCAAAGAAAAGCACCCATGGCAGTTGACATTGAATATGAGCTGAGTCAGTGCACATTATTCTCTTTACCTTGCTCCTCAAAATGCCAGGTCATACACCTTTTTATTGCAAAGGAAACAAGGTCGATTTTGCCTTGTCTTTAATGGCGGTTTACTGGCAAAATGTAACCTTTTTCAATGGTCTTTTTATACGGACACGTGGTTCGATCGATCGTGGACAGTGGCGTAGTGTCGGTGATGCCTCGTTGAATGCACTCATGTCTCTCTCAGTAGGTCAACAAATAAAACGATAAATCTCCCCAATTCCAGATATTCTGTTATTAATAGAGGTCTCGTGTTGTCTTCACCTGTTGAGTTGAATGGACGTAACTTAAACTATTTTATACAAATAACTGTAGAAGGCGGAGTTTAAAATATATTATACGTAAATAAAACATTATATTGTGCATAATTTTGATTTTGACATTATTATGTTTGATAAATAGAAAGAGAAAATGTTACCTAAACAACAAATGTTTTTGCACAAAAGGTTCTAAATCTTAACTACGATTTATATAAACAAAATGCAACATTTCTAGACTTGTTAAGTGGCTAAAATGTATCTTCAACAAGATATATTGCATCGGAAAAGTATGATATTTCTATAAATCTTAGATTCATTGATTTATTTCATGAGATATGCCGATATGACACCAGATACGATGCGGCGAAGGAATTTATTATCGCAGGTTGAGCTGAAAACAAATTACTTAGCTTAGAACTTTAGACCAATATAAAAACTCTTATAGCCATACTGTTATATACATATATGTATGTATATATGTGTAAGCACGTCCCCAACAATAGCCATGTAGAAGGTTCGAGAAAGTGTCTGACAGATATGGATGGAAACGTGACGGATCACGCATACTCTCGCCATCTGATCACGCAAATAAATTGCCAATACGTATAAAGTAATTTATTACCTACATAATATGATTTTTTAGGAACAACTTTCTGCTATCATTCTATATAGATTGAGGATATATTAAAGAAGGGCCAAATTAAAAGTACCCTTAACCGACGAGCACGCATGGAAATACTGATGACTGTTGATCAAGCGAAAGAGGTATGTAAGATTCCTTTGCAATTGGCCCTTCATTCAAAGTCAAAGCATTTATTTCAATTAATCCTAAATAAGGCACTTTTGAAACGTCAAATTGAATTGTCCGTCAGTCTGTCTGTCAGTGAAGCTAGGCGCTCGTTCCAAAGTGTAGCTTCGAATGGAGAAGAACGAGCAAGAAACTCCATCGTTACTCTTTTAAAAAAGAAGTTTTTTACAATTTCTCTGATACACTATTTATCTATTGTATATATATGTAGGAACAATGTAACTACAATACGTCAAAACTAACTGGACAATAAAACCAATTTGTAAAGAAAATAAAATAGCGGGTTATTTCCAACATAGTGCCCACATATGTACACTTACAATTTTGAAATAATGCTTCTATACAAATAATAATAATATATAATTTAATCTTTCACGTAAAAAAAATATCTGCTTGATGCCACAGGATCCCTAGACTGCATTGGAATAAATTAATACTTTAAGTTAACGTGTAACTAGTGATCGTATTTGAGCATTGTCTAGTGCGAGCGAGTGTCCAGTGGAGCCGGATCAACATGCTGCCACGCATTTTTATCCTCAATATAATCTGACAATTTATAATATGCCTGTTTACACAGTTCACGCTTTATACAAGATTTAAATTTTTTCTCGTTCAGATTCAGTATGGTAGTTGGTAGTTTATTATAACATTTAACACAAAAACCCATGAAGGATTTCTGCACTTTGGACAATCGGAATTGCGGTAAAGCCAACTTATTTTTACCTCTCGTATTAAAATTGTGTCTGTCGCTTCTTTTTTCAAACAATTGTTGATTTTTTCTTACGTACATAATATTTTCGTAAATGAATTGAGAAGGCACTGTAAGAATATTTATAGTTTTAAAAAGTTCTCTCAAAGATTCACGACGGGGCAAGTTATATATTGCTCGAATAGCTCGCTTTTGCAAAATAAAAATTGATTCTACATCCGCGGCCCCACCCCACAGCAAAATGCCGTAAGACATTATGATGTGGAAATAGCTAAAATAAACAAGCCTTGCTGTATTTACATCCGTTAGCTGCCTAATTTGTCTGACTGCATAAGCAGCGGAGCTTAGTCTCCCCGAAAGTGCTTTTATGTGTGGCACCCATTGTAATCTGTCATCTAGTGTGATACCCAAAAATATAGTCTCCTTAACAAATTCCAACTTTTGTCCGTTCAAAGCAACATAACATTCGTTATTTTGTACATTGTCTCTGCCTACCCTCCATGGGAGACAGACGTGAAGTTATGTATCTAAGTAACTTTCTGCTATCACTGTTTTCTTTAACATTATCAGAATTCCGCAATAGAATACGAAAACAAAGGTAATTGTAGTACATAGTTGTAAACTTTAACTAATTAGTTAAAAATCTCTTACTTAGCAACAGAATTTAACACCGTTTCGGTTACAAACAGCCGACTATTAATCCTAGTGAGGGTAAAGTAGGGAAACAATGATTTAACAGAACTATCGGTTAACGACTCTCAATAAAACTCTCGGCGAGAAAGCTTTTGGAATGGCGGATGGAACGAGATTAGCAATTAGGTGGTGGTGGGGGGGAGCACGTGGAGCCATGTCCTTCACGACACGTCCGAGGACAGCCAGGGACACTGCCCAAAGATTAATGAGGAAATCCGGACATGTTTTGTGCCTCCTCCGTGTAGGTATGCGGTATACGCCAATATATCTAACACATTTTTAATCAATGATCTGTCTCGCCACAAGATTTATCTTTCAATTTCTTTGGAGAAATATTATAGTGATAGAGTGTTGTAGCTTTAGTTCGTGTTTCTTATTAAATAAATAAAAAATGGAATAAATAGTGGAATAAGCTATGAAATAGGCAATGTCATAAATATATTCCTAATTATCATCTTCAGCCCGTGTTCGTCCTAATTATCCAAATACAAATTACCTATAAATCAGTTCAGTACATAACAAAAACGGAAAAACACGGACGCTACCTCTATATTTACCTACATATACATTACTTAAATATACATTATACATATTATAGGTAAGTCCTGTTAATATATAGAGCATGAATATAATCTAAACAGCTATAAAGTAATCAATAGCCGAATACAGCACTTTCGTAATTGAAAACAAACAAATGTACTGTCCTACAATTAATTAAAAGGCATACGGAACGAATAATAGGCTTTATAGGCACATCAGCACGTGGTACTGTGGACACAGTTTGTTTATGCAAATTGAGATCGTTGAATGAGTGCTCCGCGGGCATAATGTGTGGCGAACTACACTGCACCAATAATGTTTGGTACTTGGAAAATGCAGTGTGTGTGCACGACATCACAATAAACAGCCGTCCGATTGATTAATCTTTATCCCTCTACTCAGTCCACTCAGTGTTAGCAAATAGCTGTAGCCTTAGTATAAGTTTGTTTTGCGTTTAAAGTAATCGAAACGAGAGTGCGTTCGGCGATCTGATTGGTTGGTTGATTCGAGACGGCCAATCAAAACGCCGAACGCGCTCTCGTTTCGATTCCTTTAAACGTAATGCAAACTCATAGTAAGGGTACTGATTGTAGAAGCCATAAATATCTGCAATAAATTCCATCAAAGCTCTGTGCTACGTCTAGTATATCGGTTTGTTTTGATGTTTATCTACTAATCTAAACTGCTCCTCGCCGAGAGTTTCCGAGAAAACTATTAGTCACCGAGGTATAATGTCGTTAAGCTCGTAACCCACTATACTTAACTATTGTTACTCGTCAAAGAAAAACGACGTATCTGCCGAAACAATAAATGTTAAACAAATTTTGCTAAACTTTCACACACTTTTTTTGTGTGGGAAAATCATCCAATGACATCCATTGACTCCCCGCCGAGTAAGTAGTCAACTCGGACCACATGCCTACGGCCCATTTGGGACGAGTTGGGGAAATTAAAAATAAAATTAATTTTTAGTCAACTCGTCCCACTTTTTTTTTTGTATGGATCTTTAAACTTTATCAATGTTTAGGACAGTTAGCAACACAAGATTAAAAATATTTTTTTATAGTTTTTTTCTTTACTTTCGTTTTGTTCGTAGATTATTTCATATTACAAAATCCTTACGAAGTAAGAACCTCTTTTTTTTAGTGTCGGTTAAATAATTTAGTAGTTCAATTTTTTTTAGTAATCGCACAAATTCATGTGTTATGCAAAATTACTAAGAATAGTAAACATGTGTGGCTTAAACAATGGTCATGGCGGTCACTTATGAAGTAAATGATTACATAGATAGAATGAAGTTCTTAGAAAATCTTTTGTTTTCAACAAAGTAATAGAACTTTATTATTTCCACACTAACCCTTTTGCTACTGACTGTACCTTATCTCATTGTGGTAGTGACGTGGGACGAGTTGACCACTAAAAATTAAATTTATTTTTAATTTCCCCAACTCGTCCCAAATGGGCCGTAGACATGTGGTCCGAGTTGACTACTTACTCCTCCCGCCTTGGGTGAGGCGAGAGAGAGTCTTCTATTTGTATCTGTATTTTTGTTTATGATATCATTTCATTAGCATTTAATATTTAATTTGAATAACATTTTAATAGTAATGTTTCCGGCAAAATGCTATTTTGAGACCATTACAGACGCATTTGAATTAAAAGATTATAATATACCATCTGTCAAATTCGGTGTTATTTTTTCACATATCCACAATTCAACATCTGTACTAATGACGCAATAGATTCTAGGATTAGTTTCGTGTTGTTTTAATTTCTTTCCTCTCTACTCTATAATAAACTCATGGATATTTGAACTCTACAGTTTTTAAAATAAGGAAGAAAATCAGGTAGAAACACGTGATAGACCTACGCACTTATACCCAGTCGAAATAGGTAAGAATTAAGGCAGATAACGTGATTAAAAAAAACTGTTTTTCTAAATCTCTTGAGTTTCACGTAATAGAAGCCACGAGCTATTTTAGTCGCTCATGATTAACGATTGTGATATTAAAATTAGCTAGCTTAATACCTATCCACTTTAATATTTTTGTCTTGATATTGAAGGAAGGAAACGTTGAAATGTAAAGTTCCTCTTAAATTTTAATTTTTTTATACTTATATTTTTACAGTAATTTTTTTACAGAGCTAAACCTACGTTGTTTTTTAAAGATTTCGTGAGCATGTACAAGGTCTAGATTCTAGATAAATGTAGGAGAACCTAAATATAGTTAGTCTTTAAAGGATAATGAGGTTGCTTTTATCTGCAAATATGATGTCCGACAGTATGTCACGGCTAAGAGTCTACTCTTTTATTGTTTCACAAAATTCTGACGCATCAACAGAAGTTCGTTTACCCAATCAATGTCTAGTTCATCTTACGTCTATGGCTTCTCCATACAACAAAACGAACAACACCCAAAAACATCCGAAGCCCTATATATTAGCAAAGCATATATTTTCGCATTATGTGTATAAAGTTGACGAGACAGTGTGTACACAGTATTCGATGTTGACAACCGTCGAAGGAAGCCCCTTAGAGGATTAACATGACATGGCAACACATTACGTCCACACAAGACGGTCCGCGACTAAAGAGACTATAATATAAGCTGGGAGTGGGACCTCATTGTCCCTCCCAAAGGCTCCGGTAACACTTAATGGATTCTTGACACGCTCCAACTATCCGTGACACTGGACAGGACCCATTGTTTTCTATATTTGCGAAAAGGTAACATTGTTTAGTACAAACGGGCCAGAGGTGAAATTATACACGCGGTAATTACGTTGTCAATCGATCACCTTTAAGGTGCCTATAAATTACGGTACAGTGACATTCAAGAATTACTGCGTATCTGGTTGGTGATACATGACATCTACTGGTGTTGCTGTGTGGCTTTATTATGACTTTTGATCTTTGCACGGGTCATGTTAATAAGTATGATTAATTTTACTTCTTGTTGTCGTAAGTAAAACTGTATTTTATCAAGGTTTTATGGAGTTTTATGGAGTTTTTTGCTCGTTCTTCTCCATTCGAAGCTACACTTTGGAACGACCACCTATTTTTCTTGATAGACATACTAACAGGCTATTTAATTTTATTTTCTTAATTTATTGCCATTTGAAAAGTATTCATTAATGGTTTAATTGGAATAAATGATTTGACTTTGACTTTTGTTTTGTTGTTTTCCTTTTTTAAACCGACTCGCAAAAAGGAGGAGGTTCTCAATGCTAACGGTATGTTTTCATTTTCTGTTAAAGCTCTTTTATCAGAATTTTCTTTTCATTTTTCTAATGCTATCCTATCCAAAGCGATGATGCGATTGTTGAACATCTTTCTAAAAGCACTTTGTTCCGGTTGAATGCGTGTGACGTCAGCATTTTCAAACGGTTTTAGAGTTCAGTACAGGAAATTAAACGCGAAGTTTGTGTACATTGTAGACATATATAGCTATGTTGGTCTGTGAACACTACTACACACTATCTCGGTCAACTCGGTGCAAGGATATAAGCTGTGCGGTGGCGGTCCTGGTCGGAGCCCGCATGCAGGAAGTCCGGTTGGATACTGCAACTGCAACTGCGTTGCGTACTGTGGTACGTAGTTCAGTGGGGCAGTACGGTGCTCCGATGTTTTTGTATGGACGATGGAAGTTATGACTAGTAGCTATAGAGCTGCGATGTGTGAGTGTTGAGTATGTGCATGTAGTTCACACACTAGCACATGTAATATATTTATACTGTGACAGACTGACTGATTGGCCGAGTGGTCGCAAGTGAGTCTCGGGTTCGATTCCTGCGCATGCAAATGACACTCATACTCGAAATAACAATTTGTGGATCGCACAAAGAGTTGCTCCGTGCGGGAATCAAATCCGCTACACGTTGCATGGCTGCCAGTTGCCCAGCCACCGTGCCAACCATACGATACGTACCTATTGAATTTTAAATAGGTATTTATATTAGTCGTTATTATTCACATTAAAATTGTGAAACAGCTTTTTTAAGTTCGTTTAAAAATTCGTAACGTGTTTTACTTATTCAGGAATTCAGTCTAGCGAATTGTAGAAACAATAACGCTCGGGTGTGGAACAAAGGGGACATAATAAATATTAATACTCTTACTTCATGGCAACGTATTCAACAGGAATTTATACGGACTTAACCTTTAACATGAGTTCTAGTGTTGTAATGTCACACTTCAAAATACTTGTGAACTTCTATTTTAGCATTTAGTAAGGTAAAAGAAGATTTTTAGCTTGCCTAATATATAAAATTATGACTATCTAAAATATAAAATGAGTTTCTGTTTGTAATTTTAAAATAAACGCTTTTTGTCAACCCGCATTGAGCAAGCGTGGTGGCCGATGCTCAAATTTTCTACGTAGGAGAAGAGGCCTTTGGTCAACAGTGGCCACTTAGAGGCTATTCATGTATAATGTGAAGCGATTTTTACTAGACGCATATGAAACAAAAACCTATTTCTATTAGTAAACCACATGAATATTTTCATTAATTTTATCTATGGTAAGTACTACTAGTAGTTTAGTATTCACTTAATAAAATAAAACGTATCAACCCCAAAACCTCGTGAAATCTCTTTAAAATTGCAGCATATTATCCCGTAGGTGGATTTTATTTATGTTGCTACGTGTCGAAGTGGATAGTGCAGTATTTTAGAGTTGGGTACTCGGCTGGGATAACAGGCGCGGCGCAGGTTTCCGCCAAGGTCGATAACGTTGCTTCCTGAAGTCTAGAACTACATACTTACTTACTTAGTACTTCGCAGATAACGTATGTGCTAGTACCACAAACTGCATATTGTAAATGCATCGATATTTCGTGTTGGCAAGCTATTTGTGTTGTTTCGTTTGTAGAACATTGAAGATGCTCTATATGGAAGTTCAGTAATACAATCGAGAACCACATCAATTGTGGTCTTGGTTCTTGTTTACGTTAAAGTTTTTCCTAGAAATAAGTATGGGGAATTTTAGGAACCTTCAATTAAAATTGTAAATAGATAACCCATAGTTACTGACGCATTTACATGTTCGTTTATTAAGGAAATAACAGAAAACTTTAGGTGTTTAAATCGCTTTGCTGGTACGTAACAATAGTAATTACTAATAAATACCTATCCTACCTATCCGTGTAAATAGGTTTCAGTTTTATGTCAATTATTTTTGTCGGGTCAATAAAAGTATCGTGATTCGTGGCGTCAATTGACTGTCTGGGTCACGCTGCGCGCCTAGGAATCGACACAAACATAAATCAAAATTAATTAGCTTTGATTAATGCCTAGTTTTCGAGGATACAAGAGACAATGTCAAGAGCAAATACCTAAGTTTTTAAAAGCAAATAAAAATTCTATTGTTTCGTTCCGAAGCAGGATAAATCATACAGCAACATAAGTAATGCAGGAAATAGATGTGACGCCGGCCGAACCTTTCCAGATCGTTCTGAGAGGTCGTTGAGGAATAATGCATTAGGAAGATTTATACAATCATTAGCATTCGTGCAGGTACGCCGTCAATGCCGTACGATAATCTGTGATGCTTCTTACATCGACAACAAGCGCCGAGAGCGACGGGCTCGAGAGATGTGCATCGAATACCGCCCGTTCAAGGTAGAGGCTGAACTCCGACCTTCTGATAACTGCAGTACCTAAGCATTTTAGAAAATAATACGGGATTTCTTCTGTAAACGAGGTTTGAGTAAACGAAATGTGGGATTTATAGAGTGTTTTTAAGCTATCGATTGTTAATTATAATGATGGTAATCAGCATTCAATGGTAGTATCGTAAGTTGCGGACGGATATAGCGATCGTTCCGCACTGATACTATACCCCCGAGGTTCGTACGCTGCTCACAGATATTTATGGACCAATTTGCCACTGTCAATGTTTGCATTCCATTAACTCAAGGAAAAGTGTTTGTGGACAAGCAGTTTTATTTGCTTAGCCTGTCCTAAGACAATAACAACATTCTTTTTATAATTTTGTTTGAGAAATTATGCTGAGGTTTGAGGTTAGCTTTGTTTCATTGGATTGGACAGTCAGAAATAAAGTAATAAAGTTACTGGGGAAAAGTGGTTAGTTACAATTTTATCAAATTTAGGGATGAATGCAGAAGAACTTACAATAGGCTTACCACCTTTTACAGGGGACTTATAACACAAATGGTGAAAAGTGGAGTATATTGAAAAGCGGAATTACGTGCCGAAATGTGCATCTCTGCCTACCCCTTCGAGGGTAAAAGGCGTTACGCAGAAGCACTTCTAGTGTTATCTCTATTAAGTTTTGTTTATCTCTTGACAAAACAATTCAGATTCTCTTAAAATCTTAATTAAGATCCACATGCACCATAGGATTCACAAATTAAAACTCCAAATTCGCTCTACAAAGATAAGCAAGAAAATAACCAATTCAGCATTGTATAAAAACATTTCATCAAATATAGGACAAGTATATCCATAAAGATTGTAAATTTTTCGCGCCAGGGATCAAGATGGAATATTACCGACGGCGCCGTCGTCTGCTAACAAATTCGATTTTATCGGAGTCGACGTTACTCTCATCTGCTCCTAAGTAACGTCGATATTTGACCAATGAGCCAGAGATTGCATGGGTTCATAATGTAAGATTACAGCTTCACAATATCTAGGCAACAGCTGTTCTTGATTGAGAATGAACATAAAATATGCTCTCGTTATAAAATATTTACGATACAGCTGTCTTGAAGTGTATTGGACTTGTCTACAAGTTACTTTAAATGTTGTCGTCCTTTGTTCAGTGTTTAACAGGAAAATTGAGAAAGTGAAAATGTTTATTGTAGCTAAACTAGCAGAGACAATGTGTACTTAGAAATAAGACAACAATGAAAAACAATAATTAAAGTACGCATTAATGTCTATCGAATGTACGAGTCATTTTTTATTGCATTTGAATCTATACTCCGAGCTCCGTCTTAATTATTGTGTTATCGGCTTACTCACGTAACTGTTTGCCGAGGAACTCGACTAGTTTCAACCCATGCTTGAGGTTTCTCGTGAAAAAGTTACGTGAGTAACCCGATAACATAGTATGTCTCGTGAAAGTTATAATAAAATTATACTCTATCTATACTTCTATGATCCGGAGCTGCGGACAACGTAACAGGTTACCGTGGCTTCGGCTCAAAGCAGGAGAAGGAATGGGGTGGTTTTTAGCTACGATCAATAGGAGTCGAGCAGAGCAGGGGAAATCGGAAGTAGCTAGTTTCTAATAAGGCAACAGTCATTTGTTTATGTCCCTTCTTTCATGAAAAGACCGTCGTACATATATTTCAAAATTGAATCTTATTACGGCGCTTTAAGAGATTTTGAATTTACAAATCTAATAAATGTTTTAAAGTGCCTTCCTTGCTTGGGCTGCATCCGCTCATGAATAATTCTTTTAACAAATATAAAAGTTTTGCCTTGTAGTAAACAAGACCGACTGCATAATATTCATTTAAACTTAAGGAACTGACGACTGCCTGTATAATAAGCTAGAAAAACATTGAAATATTTATTTTGAAATAATGTGCAACTGCTATGAATGAAAATTTTTAAGTAGGTGTACTTTTAAGTTAGTGGGAAGTTGTTCTACTTAACCTAGTTTAGGATTTCTTTGAGTATTTAAAGTGAATGTGATTATAAACATGTTTTTGTACTTGTAATAACTATCGTGAGACATACTAAATTAACTAAAAAACACTGTTTACTCAGGTACATTAATGGAGAAAAGCTCTACTAGTTTCGAGTCACAGAGAGATTGCGGCGACGTAGTGCAACCACTCTACGTAAAGCTTTTCTCCATTAATGTACGTTTTTGTTCATTTACAGTATTTCAGTTCTATAACAATGCTAGATACCACATATTTTTTAACGACTTAAAAAAAGGAGGTTCTCAGTTTGACCTGTATGTATGTTTGTGCACGATTACCTCGCGTTTGCCTGCACCGGTTTTGATGCGGTTTTCAGCATAGTATTTTTCAGACTCAAGAGAAAGTTGGTAGTTCGCACTTTAAGTGTAGAAGGCGGTTTCCTTTATTTAAATACAGTTTTCCATTCGCGTATCGATTAGGTAATAACTTGATTTTTGCAAATCTTCTACTATGACTACATACTTATCCGCTGCGACTTCGAAAAACAACGACCGAGTTCTAATTATTTTGTTGCTATCTACCATTGATGTTAAAGTAAGCTAGAAAACTCGTTAATGCGAGCCTTTGTTGCAGCAGTCGCTGTAGATTGTAGGTGCAAGTTAGTAAAAGCAAAAACTGCAGCGGCTCGTCGAGCGCTTCGTTATGTGAATAACTGTTCACTTAGTACAAGTTTGCTTTACGTTATACGTAAACGAAACGAAAGCGCGTTCTGCACTCTGATTGGTTAGTTCATTTGCGCCGACCAATCAGAACGCCGAACGCGTTCTCGTTTCGTTTTCGTTCAACGTAAAGCGAACTCGTTCTAAGGGTACTGAGTACGGTGTCTCAGTAAATTGCTGGCATATATCCGCGTGGCAATGGCGCCTAGTACTTCGGTCCTACGGCACCAACGTAACGTAGGTGTTGATGAAACTAATCAACATGTGATGTCGCATGCTTAATGGCTTTAGCTTTGACACTGCGGCCATTAATTTTATCTATGTTTTCAAACAAAGTTGTTTTCCTCTAATTAAGTTTACGTGTGTGTAAAGTGAGAGAGAGTTTTGGCTTTTCTTCACATACTTACCTACCTAGATTAAATAAGAAATCTGTTGAAGTAGAAAAACCCTCGTTGGCCGAGAGGTTGTAAGTACGACTGTTGATCAAAGGGTCTCGGGTTCGATTCCTGGGTCGGGCAAAACATTACTGGGCTTTTTTCCGATAGGTATTTGAAAATTTCTCAATAGTAACGGAGTCTCGAATTGTGCCCAATATATGGCAATAGACTCACCCCCTATTACATGAGACTTATAACACAAATGGTGAAAAGTGACTATTCATTGTATAACGCACCTCTGCCTACCTCTTCGGGGATAAAAGGCGTGACGTTGAATAGAAAAACCAGTAACTTCACTTATTTGTGTAGGCTGTAATTTAATGTAGGTAAATTATGCCAAAAGTTGTGACACACCAAATATCTGAAGAAAAACCAATAATTCAATGTAATTGCCTGTTCGCTGGGAATAATGACCCTTTATCTATAACATTTACCATTACAAGTAAGTATTTCATGTTGTTTTCACTATCAAGGAGTTTGAACACAGATAGTAGATAGATAGGTAGAGTTTGAGACTTCCCAGCCACGTACAGGAAAGTTAGACAAGGTAAACGTACGAATCGCTTGTTACCTTGCAAAATTCGTATGATTGGTCTTCAAATAAGGGAGGGCATCAACCGCAATGACGTCGGTGCCGGCTATTTGCGGCCCAGCTTGAATGGTAGCTGTCAAATAGAAGATTAGCAGGCATATGCACGCACTTGTACCTGATTTAATGCACGCTGTGCACTGCACAACACTTCAACTCACTGTGCTCGTAACAATAATATTGTTTGCATTCATTGACCCGCTTATAAATGTAAATTGAAAGCAATTGTGGCGAAATGAGAGAATTAACTGTACGTCCCATTAAAATATGCGACAAAAATGGGCATAATTGTTGACGAAACAGTGTGGTCTGTATGGACTGTGGGTGTTCATGTTTTAATGTGATTATAATGTATGCCTTTTCCTTGATTTGGCCTTGTATGGGTTGAGCAAATATCGGAAAAATACATTAAACATTTTCATTCTTTATTTACCTTTTTGTAGAATGAATGCAGAATTGATTCATTGGTTTGTTACCTACTTATGTTTTTACTGTAATTTTATGCACCGCATGACGTAATCGCTGTGCTGATCTGTCTGGACCTATGCGAGAAAAAATCTGTCTAAATCTATTTTAATCTATAACTATTTTATACTACAATCTATCTACTTTAAATCTATGTAACGAATTCTGCTTCCTTCTTTAAAAAATATTCCTAAAAATACAGGTATAAAGTACGAAAAAATTGATGAATAGGTAATTTCTACTACGAAAAACCTACTAGGTGTATGTGACTAACCTAGGTCACCTAAAATCTTAAACTTTAAACAATATTATCAAAGTAAATACGTAGATAGTAAAAAAATTTACTTATGAAGAAAGTTGCTTATGGTCTAGCTAGACTAGACAGGATGTCTGGTTCACGACCTACTTTTAGGAATAAACTCTCACGATCACCATTAGTCTTATAGGAAGACATAGATATTTAGTATCTGGAAAAGTATTTCGATACCTTTGGGTAGAAAGGTCGTATAAACCATTTTGGCCAATTGAGTTATACAGGGTGTAAGCGGAACGCTCCCGAAAAACGCCACAAATTGTTTATGTTTTTATGATTTTAATCGTTTTTGTGTTTGTATTATTCATGCTATATTAAAATTCAGCATTAGATTACAACTATTATTACTTAAAATAAACATTGAATTCTTCATTTTTTTTTTAAATAAACCATTTAAAAAAAAAATTTTTACCATCACCTGTTTGCGACGTTTGGGAGCGTTCCGCTTACACCCTGTATATACCATTATTCTTAGTTTTTTTTTCTCTATCGATCTGTATATATGAAATGTAGAAATTCGCCCAAAAATGGCTAATACGACCTAAAAATTTTCGGTCAGAGCCTCTTAAAAAAGGTAAATTTCGAATGATTTAAATTGTTAAGATTTAAAAAAAAATCGAAGTGTCTAGGTATGTAGAATTGTAGACTAATAAATAGCTGTTACTCCGATCTACTAATTTTATTTATTTTTTTAACTTTGCTTGCCTAACCTGAATACAGCAAGTTCTGTTTAGTTGCATTCTGATGGGTATATTTTTAAACTAAACTGTGAGTCATAATACATATCATACATACCTACTTACTTACTTACCTGTCCTGTCATCGAAAATGGTTCTAAGAGTTGAAGCATCCATTAGATTTAATGCGGAAAAATATTTGATTGGTATGACGAGGTAAGTTTGGTACTCAGGCGCAGATCACCTACTTATTTGGATATTCACCTATTTTCATCTCATCGACTAAAATAATTTTCTAATCTTACCTGTGATCTTACACACAATTTCTAATAGGTAAACAAGTATGCACAAACGATAATAAATCAGCTCATCACGTTTATAACAGCTTTAGTATTAGTACTTATTAAAAATTTAAAACAGTTCATAATACTTATTCACTTACTTATCCTAATATAATTAAATTAGTAAAATAGTTCTTGAGTTCTATTAACTTTGTAAGAACACGTAGGAGAATCGCAGCAATCAATTTTAGAATAATTAGAAAATTAATATTAAATCAATTCATTGTTTATTTTCATTCATTCACTTCAATATTACACTACCATTCAAAGAAGGCGTGCACCCCCTGCCCCGCGCACACCGCCCCGCACCCCGCTTGGCCCGCGTCATGAATATCCGACCAAACGAACGGCGCGCGCCCGGCTCGCCAGTCATCGAGCGGCAGTCTTGGGAGATGCTATTGGAGAGAAACAAAAAAATACTAACGCTATCGTTCATCTGACATGCGCGTAGTTATTTCTAAATACTGACTAAAAACAAACGAACCAATTGGATTTCAGTGATCGAACAAAGTGACAGTGCAGTGTTGACATTAGATCGGCTGCAAATTCGCTTATTCCGCGTATGATTTAACCGTTTGGTGCAGTGTTTATGTTGGGTACGCGCCGCCCGTTTCGTCCGGCGTGCTGGAGGGACGTCGCCCTCGAGGATTCCTATTAGAGGTAAGGCGCTAAGATGTTGATTATTTTAGCTTTTGTTTGTACGCGGCAAACAACAATGGACAGCGCGTCTTAGAACGGTGCACGGTGATTTATAGCCCACTGAAAGCCGGTTCCTACCCCAGGCACGTTACGAGGATGACTTCAAATAAATCCGGTTACTTTGCATTAAAGTTAACTTCAATGGAGAAACTAACCTTTATAACTTTGTAATGCTCAGTACAAATAATTTCAAAGTTACTAGTTAGTGAGTTGTTCAATTAGTTTTCTTAATCAAATTAAAAATTACTTTAGAGGCTAGTTACTCACGAACTTTTAAAACAAATAAAAGGATTACGCATGGTTATTATAACCTAGTTATGAATTAATACTTGAGACCTAAAAGTTTTCGTATTTTTTATCGCTATGTAGTGACCCCCGCGAAGTCTATTGTAGGTAATAAAATTGTAAAGGATAAATTATATCATCGAACAGATTTTCGATTATTTATGCTATAGAGCATACATCCTACTTAGTTACAAGTTTTCGAGGAATCTGTTGTAACATAGTCTCATTGTCATTAGGCGATGTTAGAGCCTGTCTTGTTATTAATCTGAAAAATAATTTAAATGTCAAAAATGTGGGTGGATCAAGTTTTGCAAGTGTTAGATAAAATTCGGTTTACCTGCTGTTTGTATGCAGATAAAGATAATGATCCTATATCGAGCGTAGGTAGGTACTTTTAATTTGCATAGAATAATCTTTATGATCATAAATTCATGTACCGAAGCAAGCACGTGTTGCTTTAACGAAGTTTAGGGTTGAGGTGAGGTAGGTTGTACATCAAAAAGTACTATAAAAACCAGTCCTTCCGTATCGGCGGAGATAACAAGAATATTTGTAAGTGTTATTGGCGTATCTTGTGTGCTGCAACTGGCTTCGGACGGGTGGTAGGCGGGTACCGAGAGCGTAACCCAGTTTCACGGGTCACGCTGCTGAGCGCTCAGCTCACCCGGCGAAATGCTCATTCGCTCGACAACTTACTGATACAAGCCTATTATCACGCTTTAACAATAAAACAACGGTCGTGGGCGTCCATTTATTAAAAGAAATTATGAAACATTTTGTGGAATGACTAGCTACCTAAATAAAATTTGCATTATAATTAAGCTGCATACATATTTTAAGTTGTTTGAATATTAATTAATAGTTTTTTTATAACATTTTATTTTTAGACTTGCATAGGTTTCCGAGACAATGAGTGCAAATAATTATACTAATTAATTACTTATACATATTATTGTCTAATGTAACATGACTAAGTTAATTTTCAATGTTAATCCTGAAGTTCTATTTTCGTGTAACTAACTATACCTAATTGTTTTACTGACGTGAGTAGATTTCGAACATTGTTTGATTATTTCGAATTTAGAATGGTGAAGCTTAGAGCCGTCGGCCAATCATTGATTGTTTGGAATAGAATCATTTTGAATCTGTGTTGTATTTACGGCAATCTGTAATGAGTGATTGACAGCAAAGGGATTTGATCGACGGTTACTAAAAGTCTTTGATATAATCAAAGCCATAAGTATCATATTATAGCTGAAATTAAAAACCGATCATAATCTAAAATTGCCGGGATTGATCAAATTTTTGGACAGAAACATTGTTGAACTTCGATCTTAATCTTGGTTTGAGATTAATAATCGCGGATGTTGGTTAAATAACGTTCATGAACATAACATGAATTATTGTTTGGGACTTGAAAGGTTTTTGACTAACTAGTTAACAACAACAATTTTGTTTTCGTTTTAAACGAAATATGGAGGCCCCATTACCCCTTCCCAAATCTTTGCAATCCATGATTCCCCAACAACTCTAAAATTGCTAATCCTAAAAGGCCGGCAACGCACTCGTAACGTCTCCGGTGTTCCGGGTGTCCATGGGGGGCGGCGATTGCTTAACAGCAGGTGACCCGTTTGCTCGTTTATTGGCTTATACCATAAAAAAAATGTGTACCAAACATAGGATTTATTTTAAGAACAGGAATGTAAACCGTAACACGTACCGTTTTGTCATGGCATCATTATGAAAATTAAATTCCAATACTTGATAGAATGGTAACAATAAAGCACGAACTATGAAGTCATTGGCCACGATGCGTGTGTGAGTAAGCGATTTCTGGCCACTGGCTATTGGAACTTAAAGATAACAGGTTCTGTCATGCCCACTCGTCTCTAATTTATTACTTCAAATATGTAAAATCATTGGATTTGATGTTGGTCTTGAACTTGTGACTGATTCTATTTCCAAACATCTTTAGGAACCAATAAAAGAAGATGCTCCATCGAGCAACCTCCTATTTTTGACAACAATGGAAAACTGAGAAGACGTCTTGTTAGCTGTTTCTTGGAAAGTTGTGAATAGATTAGGAAATGAGGGATTCTTACATGACTATAATAATGCGCCAGTGGTCACCATCACGGCACATTTAAAGTGCCACTGGGTCTTTTAAGTTCAGAAGCCACTCCGCAACGCCTTTTTTTAAGGGGGGAAAATAATAAAAAAAACTTCTCTCGCCAGGGCGAGGCTAGAGGGAGTGACAGACTCTTACTGACTAAAAACCACCCTGATCCTACTCCTGCTTTTCGAGCAGGAGCTCCGGTAAACCTGCTAGGTAACTAGTCCGCAGCTCCGGATTAGGACTCCGCAACGCCTAATATAATTTTTGATACATTACTTACACAAAAAACTCTGAGAATGCAATGAACGTCAATGATCGATCAAAGTGTTTAGTGGCAGTATCAACATAACCAGTTTGGAAACAAAACCAAATAAAATGATTCATAGATTCGAATGTCAATGCTGTTGCTAGAAACAGACGCAGATGTAATAACAACTGTAAATCATTAGATTTGTGACTGTACTGCGATTGTTTGGTAGGTAACTCTGGTTTACGATAGTACCTAGTTACAGACCGATTTATTTTGAACACTGAACTAAAATTGGCATTTTAGTGCCTTTAAATAGGGCACTGTATTTATCACTTGTGTGCATAGCGCGAAACGATGCTATTCGATGATGAAATAGTAATTAGAGACGGCAGCTGCTAATTTGTACTGTACTGCACTCGAATGCCCGCCATCATTTTTTTAAACTCAGGAAAAATTTAAAATTGTCGCTACAATGTAATCGCAAAAGCAATATTCTGGCAAATTTGTCGGCAGTGCAACGTGATAGATATTTGATAGCATGTCGCCTCCCCTGCAAACTGTGTAAAACTCGATCAGTGTCAGTTAGTAGAGTGGTGTGTTGAGCCCAGTTTATTGCTGCGCTGGCTGGCTGCATCCGGCTCGTAAAATTTTAAATGTTTGCCTTTGGTTCCACTACAGACCTATATTAGACCTTACTCTGTGTTTTGTTACACTTTTGATGGCCATTTAAGTACCAACCTTCTGGTTTGATTCCTCAGCTGTGTTTACACTTAAACTGAATTAATTTAAACTTTGGTTTTATAATTTATAAAGACAACAACAATTCCAAAGTAAATGTTGAAGTAATTCTGATTACATAATTAATTAATAAAACTTGTGTAAGTCTTGACTGGGTAATTTCAACGACTTAATATTTGGGGTACATAATTTTATCGCCTTACCAAATACAGTGGGATCAATAAATTAAAGATTTTATGTTCGGTTTGAGCATTCACTTAACACCAAAGCATTGATTTTTAAAATTCAGTAAGTACCTAAATAAATGTATGTATGACGTACTCGTTATTTTCGCTTCTGTTGACAAAAGAGGTGCTTACAGAGGCCTTAGGCAGTTGTCCCACCAACGGCGAGTGAACGACTAACTATCGGCTATTTTCTCGCTCAAGAAACGTACAATAGATATACTTTCCGTGTAAACAAAAGAGATGCATATACAAATAGTTGATCGCTGACTGTTCACACTGCCGGCGAGTGCTCGCTTCACTTGTTTGTTTTTGTTTTCACTCGTTTTCACTCGTTTTTAGTTCTAGCTCTACTCGTTACTCGTTCATCGTTGCCGGTGGGACAACTGCCTTATTGCTAAAAGGATTGTGAATAAAGAAGCATTAAGCTAATCGTGTTAACAAACTCACAATAAATTGAAATAGGACCACACATAAAGCACAAAGAGTACAAAATTGTTAAATATTTACGTTTGACATACAAGCACAGGATGGCCTCCAGTACCCGATCGCCTTGAGTCTTAACATTTTGTTTAACACAATTGCATGGTTTTGTATAAACTGTAGCTATACCCTTTAATGTCTTCCACTCCATTTCCTGACTACGCACGCCTACAACGAGTCACGAAGTGTGAAATAGAATTTCGACTCGAGAGTAGACTTCCAAATTATCAATAACAGCAAGCATTTCTTATTACAATAAGCTAGTTAGTAAGGTAAACTAATGATTGGGAATGGAAAATAGAAATACTTAGAAATTACTATTCCTTTATTAACGTAAAATCAGAACTCGGAACAAAGAAGGCCATAGCCTGAACTTCATTAGTTTGTGGTAGTAAACCAATAAAGCTGATATTTCAATGCTTTATGATCTGAATTCTAAACCATTAGACGTAGTCTTGTGGCTTATAATACATACGTGAGTTATGAAAAGTGTTCAGAATACTAACGCTCTCGCCCAAGAAAATGCACTACTCGCGCGATTCGTTCACGTAGAAATTTCTTTGTGCAAAGAATAAACCGAAGAAGGATTTGGCTTTCAAAGATTACACTTTTAGTCGTCAAAGGGAACTCACGTCGCGCAAATGTTGCGTAAATATCTGTTAGGCACGATGTGAAGTGTGTTGGTTACTTAGGTACTGACATTTGGTCCCGAAACAACTTTTTATATTCACTTTGTTCTTTGTCTTTTTCGGTTAAACCCGACGCGATGCTGAGATTTTGGAATCTTGCCTCTTTTGAAGGCGCCCGATTGTATGATTGCTGTCATTCAAGACAACACTTTAAATTGGAAGCCACTAACCTAATTTTGAACTCGGCTATTGTCCAATTGAAAGTGCATCATAAAATGTTAAGTAATGGTGTGTGTACTCTATGTATTTACTACTTTCTAGCAGTAAATTTGTTACTTTATTGCCCAATTGCCACTGAAAGAGGGTTCGTTTTTGTGACCAAACAAGGAGAGCACTCAACTCACTAACAGTTAAAAGTTTTAGTAAATCGTAAACCACTTCAATCCTCGGATTAGTGAACAACTTTCTCTCGTGTTTTCTTCTTAGTTCAACAAATACGTACCAAATTGCTATATTAAGCTGAAATCTATATTAAAATATTCATTCTGTACACGAAGTTTATGGCTGATCTCGGGAAACTTGCAAGAAGCTGCCGCAACAGTTTAGGAAGTTTCTTGTATGGATATATGAACAGTTGGTTGGGGGCTGCAGGGCAACATACATATTTCAGGTGCTTTGCTCATAGAACGATTTATGGTCTTAAGCAACTTGGCTATTGTGTCATTATAACTTCGGAATGATTTGTCATTTAGATGGTTACAACTTGATTGGAACACATACAAATAACATAGTAAAGTAAGTTTTCTTAATTAGTGTCATTACAGCATTTGCAAAGCCATTGATACCCATCCCATAAATTTCCTTAAGATATTCCAGGAAATCTTGATCGGGAATCCTTTGGCTACAGGCCACTAATTACATTGAAAATTAATAGATTCCGGAACCTCGGTAATTGTCCACGGAGAGGTTTCGTTGATTTGCCGGTTCGCTAAACGAGTCTGATTAAATTAATGATGATAAATACAGAATTTAAGTAAGGCTCACCTCGATTCAATTGCCGTTATTGTACCCTTGATCCGTATCGATATTGTAATGAAACCGATGTCACAATAATACCCGTAATTTCAATATACATAAGGTTTTTATATCTAAATGCTGCTATAAGTAATATGACTTTATTTAACAGGTTATATTAACCGAGTTACAAGCCGGGCTCCGTGAAAAAAGCGTTTATTTAAATTGCGACAGACTGGATATTAGATTTTGTGCGACGAAGACGTTTTTACGGGAAAGTAATTTCGTGTTAATAAAAGTGGGAGTTTCGTCTTATTACCGTATTGTAATAATCAGGTCATCAGTCATCGCTGTAGACTACAAAATTTAGAAAATGTCAGCGTTTTTTTAAATTCACCCTAACTAATTAAATATTTTTGATGTTATTAATGGGCCCAAAAATTCAATTAGCATTTATAAAAGTTGTTGATACTATCTTTACTATTTTAATAACTTAATTTGTCGAGGGGAGAGCATTGCATGCGCTGTGCATACTATGTAACACGTAACACGTGGACGTCAGTAAATCCATCGAGTAGAGTTCGGTATCCTTTGCCACGTTTTATGGCAGATCTAAAAATACAGGGATCCGACCACACATGTTAGCTACGTGTTGCACTTTATTTTTATAGGATCTTACAACATTTGAACGTTTGAACTTCGTTTCTGTTACTCAATCAATATGAAGATCTTTATGTCTACTAAAAACAAAAAAGGGCAGACTCCATTTAATTAAAGAATGAGACTTAATCAAGCGTCTGCTAAAACTGCGATTAACAACCAAAATTAAAATGTTGACATCAAATTATTTTCAACGAAGCATTTGATTTTATAACCCTTTAATGTTTTTAATTATACATTTTGAAATCACTAACACCAAAGTGCTTTGGTTTTTCAAAGAATAATTAATTAATCGTCGATTTACCGTTTAAAATGTTGTTTATTTTGTGATTTAACGGTTAGTTTCTGTTTACTTAGTTCACATGCGGTTTAAGCAAGATAAACGGAGGGATAAGCTCGTAAGTGGTCCAGAGATAAGCATTACAAGATAATTACTGGCTGTTCCAAATACGTCTTCATTGTATAAAGTAGATAATGGATCTCTAATTGATTAACTTTTTCTTTTCTAAACATTGTATTGTCTACCGTTTTAATGATGTGGAACTATTGAGTTAGATTGATATAGAGCACGTCATGCTTGTTTTCTTTAGAGGTAAACAAAACAGTGAGTATTTGTTCACTCTGTTTTCTGACGTCGTATATATCCTCCTAATGAGGTACGGATTCCCACAACCCAGGAGCGAACCCAAATTCTGACGCAATTTCAAATTAACCCCAATAATGCTTGTCAGATCGGAGACCGGGGGATCGTTTTTAGGGATTTTTGGTATTACAAATTACATGTAGGACAAAGCCATATAAGTCGATGAAAATAATATCATAAGGATATATATTTAAGGTTGAAATTGTCAAAAAACAATATAAAACCTAATTTGCTCCGTTTATTCATCATTTGACCTGTAGGTTCTATTCCGAAGTTTTTGTAAAAACCTGTATACCTAACCTAGACCTCTTTCATATATTACATAACAAGTTCCTGTAGGCGTAAATACATGATAATAAACGGGTGTAAAGGGAACAGGTACCTTGTAATGGAAAATAGCCCTTAATGCTCCATCAACGTTTCTAATTTAAAAAATAATAGCGTACTTAAAAGAATATGTGAAGTACCGTTCAGTATTATTTACTCGAGCTATAAGTCTGTTTAGTGTGCCTCTGTTGTTTGTTTATGGCATAAGTGTGAAGTTAGCGCGAATTAAAAAAATAAATACCGGAGTCCGTCTTATTATTTACGTGTTTTAGACAAGACGTGTGAAGTTAAACTTTGACATTTTGACGTAAATCCAATCAATCGTGTACGTCATTGGTTAAATGTTTTCATTAAAAAATACAGCACAAAGTAATTGGTTAAACGTCTAATTGGACAAAATACAAACGGAAATAAATGCAGTTTAATTAAGTACAAAGAATGATTCATTAAATTTATTTGTACGCTAACTTAATTGAAGCTTCTTGTAATTATACATACGCTAAAAACTATGAAAATTTTAAATATTTTTGGAGTTTGCTGATTTGTTACTTAGTGAGATAATGTGGATTTGATGCCTGGTTTAGTATGTTATCATTGACTTGAATTTCTGCACCTCGGATTTTCCTTTTGGATATAGATGAATATTTAATGTTATTTCCCTTAATTTTTTTAGTAACTAATAAGGTACTATGTACTATGCCTTTCCAAAACGCTTTGTTAACCGTTAAAAATTAAACAGTTTCGTTCATAAGTAGTTATGAGTGTGACTAATTCCAGTGAAGTCATATTATAGTTAGCAATATCCATAACGATAGCGATAAGAACTATGCAAAACCAACACCTACCTAGATAATTTGTAGGCGAGAAATAATCTGTCTAGAATTAATTTAACCGCAATACATTCTTATATAGGTTAAACGGCTTTACTGTATAGATGTGTGATTTTCTATTGAATACTAGTTAGCTTATAGTTTGTGGGTTTGCCTGCATGCAGTTTGGATGGTTTTTTTTCAAGTAGGTTTCCTTGAATTTAGCAGATAAAACATTTGTTCGTTTTATCTAGACACACGGCAGTGTGTCCGCCAAGTTCGAGAAAAAAAACCGACACACCGGCCGTGGGTTATATTACACGAACCATTTCGGGCCAAGTTCGACCCACCTATAACTCAAAATCTATTTTATCTACGCATTTGAAATTTCTAGTATCTGTCGGGATCTACTTACTTATCTAAAATACAAAATTTCATTAATGTACCTATTGTAGGTCTTGAGATATTGACGTCAGAAAATCGCTATTTTTACTATACACTCACTGACTGACTCACTCACTCACTCATCAAAAACCTAGACCACTTCCAATGGTCGTATTGACTTGAAATTTGGCATGGAGGTAGGTCTTTAGGTCAAAGTAAAGGAAAAAATCTGAAAATGGCCAAGTGTGAGTCGGTTTTAAAAATAATGAAGGTGTAAATTCATACCCCTAAGGAACTAAAACAAAAAAATTATCTATATCTTCCAATGGTCGTACCGACCTAAAATTCGTTACGAAGGTTTGTATTTAGTTAAAGTAAAGTAAAATAAGAAAAAAAGAAAATAAACCTTACAAAAATAAATGAAATCCCACCCAAAACATAAATGTGAAAGGCTGCCAAGTTCGATAATATTGGAATGCTTCGCCCATAAAAGAAGTGAGATCTAAATAAGTACCAAGTTCCATACACAGACCTCAGTTAAAAATGATATAACTTGGCAAGTTTTAATAGAAAATTATATACTTGACTCATTGCGTTTAGTAGGTTTATAACAAAGTGTGTGAAAACTTGCCAACTTGTTATATCATTTTTAACTGAGGTCTGTGTATGGAACTTGGTACTTATTTAGATCTCACTTCTTTTATGGGCGAAGCGTTCCAATATTATCGAACTTGGCAGCCTTTCACATTTATGTTTTGGGTGGGATACACCTTTCTTTTTCTTTTTGACGACTTACCAATAAATGACCCCTGAATAAGAAACTGAACATTATTTAGAAATAACGAAGTAACCTGAGCTTGTAGCCAAACGCCACTCAGTGCTAGTTTACGAAGAGAGTAGAAAACTAAATTATATGGAATTTGACACGTGGCAAAATCATCCCCATTTTTTTAATGGTGGAAAATCCTCCTATGACTTCTCTCACCTTGGGCGAGGCGAGAGGAAGTGTCAGACTCTTACTGACTAAAAACCACTCCGTTCCTACTCATGTTTTTTGAGCCGGAGCCGCGGTAAACCCGTTTGGTAGTCCGTAGCTATCCCCATACATTGAGTTTTCCCACTCTCTCGGGAGACAAGCACAAAAGTGGCACTTGGCTACTGTATTAGAACTTAGTTATACTCCCTGAAAACTTAATAGATTCCTAATACTGACATAGTATTTAATACTCACCTATTATTATTAGTAGACGGAGTCTATTAATTGCTATCTTTCACAAACAAACAAATCTGTCTTCTTCTTAATATAAGTTGAGTGCAGATAAGTGTCAAATCGCTGTGACATAATTAGAGGCTAGTTTAATAAAGGCGCTTTATTGACAGGCGACCAGTAAGGTGTAGTTAATCTGTTTAACACAGGCGCATGGTTAATGCGCTCGTGGAACAAGTGTGTTGTTTTAATTAGATAACTTGAAGTGGGTCTCGTAATGACGGTCACCTGTCACCGGCTCACTAGCCCGCCATAATCGCGGTTATGTATGAGCTAATTATATTGCTAATTGATTATGATAAATTATTTTAATTGCCCTGTTGATTTAGTGCGTGTTGGAGTGCTAAGCTTGTATGCTTTAAGTTCTAGATAAAACTTTTTTTGCTATCAACGGTGGGCAGTGTGAATTAGGTACCTATGTACTACATTTTGTTAAAAATATCAGAATACTTTTTCTTTAGATGTTTCGTAAAACTCGTAAATTATAATGTCGACTTTGCGAAGCACTACCGTGCCCCCAGATAATGTCAAATCACCATTCCTTTTAAAGCTATTTGACTAGTTGTTTCACCTTAACCAAACAATCTTTAGCATTCATTAAACACCATAAAATGATTATTTCCATATAAATAAGAAAATGCTAATGCGTAGGTAACAAACACGTTGTCGTAATAATGGTAATTGTTTTGATTGGTCAATTTCTAGTCTTTGTATTGCCAGTATATAATGACAGTTAGTGTCATGTCATTCTGACATTTACAACGGTTTTGTTTCAAACGTAAAGAGATTGGAAAGTAAGTTATGTATCGTATTTATTACCACATAAAATGGCCGGTCGTGTTCAATAAATCATTAGAATCAGTTCCAATTGACATTTAAGCACGGCACTAAGATACCGTCAAAGTATTTTGTATGAACTGATATGGAATAACGGTTTTGTATTGATATCAAACTTTGAACCATAACAAAGATACTCTATTACTAGTAATAGGAATAAACAAACCGTTTTTATATACAAACATATATAAAAAATACGGAAGTATGTATCTATACGTACTTGATGAACCGACCTAATGAAAAAATGTATGTGTGTACGTCATCACATTCATGTTTTGCGATAAGAAAGATCAATGTACTGCTGTTTCACTTTATTTTTATCTTTATCAGATGCTAATTATAACAAGTATTGTTAAAGACACGTCTAGTCCAATTACATCTTTGTTTTGTAACAAAGATAAATGAGATATAATATACAGCTGGGGGGTCAAATGTAAGGACAAGTTTACAACGCAAGGACACAGATTCATGCCATCAGATTACTCAGAATTTGACTACTAGCCAAATAAAACAAGTGTCGCTGTGACAGGGCCAGCAACCATGTCAACAGGATGGTAACTACGTTTTTATGATGTAAAAAATATGGACATTCAAATCTACATTACTAACGCCCGAATACTCAAACACTACTCAATTTTAAGTTGTACTTAAATATCGTGCTATCTCTGTCAATTTATAAAGAATTGATAGGGACAGAACTAGTTTTGAGAGCGTCTTAAAATTGAGTAGCGTTTGAGTATTCGGGCATAAATGAAGCAAAGATATTCGTTTGGCTTCTAAATATTAGAGACGACGATTGAAGTAGCAATAATAGGATTTTGAAGCTTTAAAAGTCTCAACGTTTACTTGTAATAGAAAACGGAATGTTTATCGACAGACGTTTCTCGATGAATTTCAGTAATTGGTTCTTTAGTGTTTACTTTCGTTTACGGGCGACTATTCAGTAAAATCTTCCCACATCCAAGCAATTTGTACTTTGTACTGCGCGTTGTCTGTCAGCAAATGAATTAAAAGAACTTTATTTACTAGACGTTTTTGATGGTCGAAACATTAGTGAATCAGGGCCACAACATCATTTATCTTGTGGATGGCCACTAAAAGTTATTGTTAATTACATTAACAGACTAAAACCATTGATAGATTAACGTGGCGTAAGAAGTATGTGGATTTGAAGATAAATTGCTCCATGTTGATATTTATGTCGGTCGGTTTAGTTGCTTTAAATATTAGATCAACAATGTGGGCGTGTTTGCGTGATATATTATTTTTGTACACGGAAGCAATGTTATTGCAGTATGAATATCCCTCGGTAGATATTCATATTCCGAGGTGACATTCTATTTCTGGTTGGAACAGCCCCGCTAGTCTGCGATGACAGATCCTCGTGTATACACAGAATATTTTAGCATTCCCATGCGAAATATAATCGTCATTCGTCATCTGTTGATGATGATATCGCTCGTGCAGCCAATCATAATGTAGACGTCCCAATTTGTTTTACGATGTGTTTACGACTGGTTCCATATCCGCGTCGTTCTTAACGTTATAATAACCGAGGAATTGAATGAATCAAACGAACGGCATTTTAATTTTCTAATGGGTCAGCTTCAATGTTATTGTTAAACAAGTGGTCCTAGTACATTGTTTCATTTTGAATAACATCCCATAATATGACATTGTTTAACTTGTAGGCTGCAGTAGTAATCAGGATTGTTTGGTCTACCCAGACCCACGTCACTTCGGTCTAGTTCTTAGCTCCATGGACCCTTACGTTACAAGAAACAAGAAAACGAAGTCTGTCTACCTTTTTAAAATATTGACTGTCACAACTATATGTACCAACAAACAAAAGAAAAAAAAAAAGTTTGTCAGTCGACACCGGCACCTTACCAAGGTTAGGTTATTAGAAGAATTTTAGGTGGTTTACCCGAGAATGAGTAATACTATGCTTCTGGCTCGTTATTCCAGTTTCGTAGTTTCAAGTGGGTTCAATCCCTGGGTCGGGTAGAGTATTGGGTTTTTCGAGTTCTCAGTAATGGTTCGGAGTTTGTAAGTGAGGTCTAAGTTTGGTAATGGGATCGCCCTCTACTATTATGGAACTAATAGTATGACTACAAAAACATGCTTATTTCTTCAGGAAATCGCAAACTAAGCATTGTTAAAAGTAACTTATAACTACATATTAGAGTACATTATAATATTTATGTTATGTTCAGCTAAAGATTTCTGTCTGTATGACTCGACGAAAACGTTTTGCGGATATTTACGTTAACAAACGGATATTTGCACTTTGCACTAAGGGCGAGATAAAATTAGACATTTATTTACACGTTAACGAGAGTTTAAGTTGTAGGTATGTATGTACGTTACATTAGTGGTGTTGTTTTCCTCGTTTTCAATGTAATATGTTGTTTATGTAACATACTTGTTACATAGCTTCTTGTAACATAGAGTAGTAGTACACGTGTATTTTGACTATTAAAGTTTAGGGATTAATACAGGATTTCTTTTTTTTTTTTAAGTACGGTAAATCATCTAATGGCTTCTCCCGCCTTAAGCGAGGTGAGAGCGTGTCAGACTCTTACTGACTAAAAACCACCCCGTTCCTACTCCTGCTTTTCGAGTTGGAGCCCCGGTAACCCGCTTAACCGTCCGCGGAACAATACAGAATATGACAAAGAATTAAACATGATTTTCTGTGATAAGTTTTATGTTTCTGCTTACTGCTTTTTTACATTATAATAACTGCATCAATCTATCTGGCTGAACAGAAACCTTATGTTCAGCTGCAGTTATGACTTGTGTCCACTAGAAGAGAGAAGTATTAAAATTGTTCATTGCTTGTTGTTTCCTCATATTGAACGTAAACATACTTAACATATTTATGTAATTATGGGTTTTATAATTAGTTTATCGTGTTTCTGAGAACATCTTAAGCGTCTTGTTAATATGAATCACTAAATGATTCTGTCATACTCGGTACACCGGTGTACAGAACATAATTATGATAATGTCACCGTAATCTATAGCTAACAAGCTTTAACTATCATTACTTAATTTTATCTTAACAGTTAGCGTATCTGTAGTTGTACACGTATCCTTAACTGTTTACTATGACACATCTGTCATTACCTACAACTTTTTTGTAGGGACAAGGATAATGTTTGGCTTAATATTTATTGTTAGTGTTACTTTTTGCTCATGTCTTTGGTCTGTCATCGTTGTTGTTCTTCTTTTTTGTCTGTAGGCGCCAAAAGGCACGCTGTCTTAGGTATTATAAGATTTGTACTTAAAGGGTATCACTTGGAAATACCCTTGTGACTTTTTAGAAGGTCGGCGAAGGGAGATCTTTGTCAAAACGTGAATGTAAGATTATCGTCATCTTTATAACTAACTACCTGCCATTAAAATAATTCAATGTCTCCATTACGTCATTTGACGAATGCATGCATCCTTCACAAGCTACAGGCAGCTTACAAATGACAAATCTTGCTTAGTAACAATGAAAAGTGTCCACGGAAAGGCAACGTTAATCAGCCTATTGTTATTGACGAATGCTTGCATTGCATTCGTCAATTGACGCAACATGAACTACTGTTCATTAACTACTGCCTGGGTTTTATTTTATTTCTACGAAAACACTGGCGCCAAATTCTAAGCGATGACTGCCAGGATATCCTTCGACATCATATTTTCATACTAATGATTTAGCTTACAAAAAAAAAAAGGTTTTAATGACTCCATTATGATCCAAATCTGGAAAGTTGACAGCGAATGTTTATAGTCGTAGACTGTTGAATGGTGACCCGGTGCGATTCTTTTGTTTTACAGACACAGTTAGCGCTTGATGACGTCATAGTTTTATGTTAAAGTTACTATACTTCCATGTATTACATTGTCACTTCTGTCGATGTAAACAAAGAGCTCATTATGTCTGAATCTGTAATTAGGTCCATTACCATACTAATATCATCAGTAATGCGATTGCTGTACTTATCGCCTGCCCGTGCCACTGCATCATGAACGATAACTTTATAGATACCATAAAATTACACCGTTTGACAACAAATTGCATTCAATGCAAAGTAACATAATATTATGGAACTTTTTTTTATTAAGTAGCCGTTTTATTAACAGCAACAAAAACATTTATGATGTAATTAAGATAAGCTCAAAACCAGATAATTAATTAAAAACTGGATATGACGTGACGGCTTGTAATTAAACTTCGAATTAAAATACAGAAGTAACTTTTAAATTTACATGATGATAACATTAAACGTGACTGAAAGTCATGTTTCATTGTTACCGTAAGTAAGGGTTCTTAGGAAAACACAGAAAAGATTAGTGTTAAATAATAAATTCAAAAATATCGTCACGACGTTTATCCTCGAAAAGGTAGACATATGTGCACATTATGGCACGTAATGTCACTCTACAATGTACAACCACTTTTCACTATTTAAATTATAAATCCCATTTAATAGGTTATGAGCGTATTTGAAAAGACCGTGAGACTACTGAGAAATTTTTTTAAAAACCTAAAAAGACCAGCGATACTTTGCCCGACCCGGGAATCGAACCCGGCACCCCTTGCTTGACCGTCGCACTTGCAACTACACGGCCAACATGACGGCATTAGTGTTAGTTTTTAACTTTTAACTGAAACTTCATGGCAGCATTAATTTTAGATTTTAACTAAGCTATGATTTATATCTGCTCCAAATATGATTCTAAACCTGTTAAGGTATTTTGCTAATTGAGTAACGTTAATAAAAATAACATCTAAATTTTAATGCCTAAGTAGGACTTTAAATCTAATGAAGATGGTTGTTTCAAAAGAACTGTATTGATATGACCTAGAGGTGAAAATATACGGAATTAAGAATTGATCTTCGCGTGCAATACGTTGGGATTTGAGTGAGATATGTAGGTCACATATCGGTTCTCCGTGCAATTTATCTTTACTTATAGGATATTGGAATCTTACCCGCTGCATCCTCGGTTGTAATAACATACCTACGGAGCTGCGGACTACCTAGTGGGTTTACCGGAGCTCCGGCTCGAAAAGCAGGAGTAGGAACGGGGTGGTTTTTAGTCAGTAAGAGTCTGACACTCTCTTTCGCCTCGCCCAAGACGGGACATTGGAAGATTTTCCCCGTATAAAAAATCCCGTTGGTATTTTTAAAGTAAATCCTATACAAACGCTAGATTTTTCCTGTCTGATAATTAAGTATGTTTTTTGAATTCTATTCTGACTCGACATGTCTGGTTTCCTTAGTGTCGAAGGATATCTAGTTTCTGATAGTTGTATATAATTATACATAATATATTATCCTGTACTTCTAGTTAGTAAATAAATGTTAGAAAAACTGTGATATGTTGAAAACCTAATTTGCATTTTATTGTGTAATAAATTGAGTCGATTCTTTAATATATGCATGTTTTGAAGTTATAAAATTACTCTAATGACTTATTCTGACTTCAGAGTTAATCACTATTCCTGTATAATGGAGCTGTGGACTGTAAGAGTCTGGGGTTTTAGTCAGTAAGAGTCTGATACTCTTCTCGCCTCGCCCAAGGTGGAAGAAGTATATGTGTGATTTTCCCTCCTTAAAAAATCCTTTCATTCCATAAAAAGTTCAACTTCCACATAACACATTAAAAAATAAACAGGAACCGTTTCCCCTTCCTATATAATTATGAAATGGGACGCTATTGCCGTGGAATTATGATGATTAGGGGACACAGCAGGAAAATCAATACCACCTCGTTATTTGATTGGTATGTTAACCAGTTACTACTGAACTGTATCAAAGCTAGTATTGATTGCGATGCGCCCTGATTAGTTATGACCAAGTCTAATAGACAAATGGGAAATTACGTTTTCAATAAAGTCAACAGCTAGGTTAATCCTCAAGTATTTTTCCCACAAAAAGAAATCATTTCGGTGTTTCATGTGAACGGGAAGGTTTTTCTATAGCTTGCTTTCTTTTCGGGTCTGTCTGTTATCTTTCCTCGCAGTTATTCAATTCACGTGGGAAACAGCTTTCAACGTAAATGAAAGTACTCCATTATTTCTAAATTCTTTGACAGACGTACTTCCATTTTGGTCCCAATCTTGTCTTGTTCTTATAAAAACATCCTCTTTCAAGTTCCTGTCTTATAAGAAAGTCGATATTTTTATATCAAAGATGGTTTCGATCCATGTTCAATGTTTTCATCTTTTTACGGTTAACTTCATCTCGCACTTCTATGGATTCGGTTTCTCTACTTTTGTTTTGTTTGTTTGTTTTCATCTGAGTTTTATGGTAATGCAAGAACAAAGTTTCGACTGTTTTGTTTCTTTTAGAAAAGGATTTATTAATTAAAGAATATATTCTTACGTACATACATAGATATAAGCCAAATGTTTATACTTTATCAAAGTCCTACGTGCTGTACTGCGCTTATGGAAAGACAGACGTGATAAATTATCGTAATATGTCAACTATTACAAACCTCCAAGCAAACGGTATGCATTAGACTTTACAAATTAATTAGATTAATTAGTGCAACGTTTTTCTGCGTGTAGTTGCGCAGGTAATGCGGTCAAATACATACGGGCTTTATGAGTCAGCGGAAAGCAATTTGAACCGGCGAATGCACCGGATCTGGAGTTTGTAATAAAGGTATGTTTGGTCGCAACCTGCGCTTTCATTGACTGAAATTCATGAGTGCGGCTCGTGAGGGGCTCGAGTCGTCGGTCGGCGGCTGGCGTCGCGGCGCGTTTTATTCGCCACAGCTATGCCTGCCGGGTTTATTGACCCGGCGACCGTGACCCCCCTTCCCCTCTCCTACCATCTTCCCCGCGGGTTGAATCTGTTTTCTAACTTATTTGTTCTCAACCTCGTGTATTATCCGCCGGCTATTGCCAAAAACATATAAAAGGAACAACGTTGCTATACCTTTTATTGTATGTCATACGGTATACATGTTGTTTTTCTCGAGGCCTTGATCATTTGAGATTTTTACGTTTGTTCGTACAGTTGTGCTCATAAGTATTTCATACCGCTGTCAGCCAGACCTATTGTGTTTCACAGACGTATTGTTTTGTGCTAAATAAATAAAATTGTACATATATGGAACGTACCGTTTCTCACACAAAAGTTTTTACTCTCTAAATATCCTCTCGAAACTACTAATCACGTAACAATTTAGATAGCTTTGTTAAAATATTTGTTTCCATTAAACAACCATTGAGTAATATCAATGACCACAACACAGAGTTTCATAAACGTATCGGGCCCTTTACTGACAACATGTTTATTTCAATAAAGATAAAGAAATTTCCTCCGTAATGGATGTCTGGGCTTCGTTTTATCTCTAATTGGGTTGTATTGCCCGACGAAATGCTCGCTTGGTTTTGGGACTCGTTTCAAACGGTTTGTATTGCCAAACATTGAAGAAGCTTTGAATAGATGGGCTATTTAGTTATTGATGATCACGAATGAATTACGGTACTTAGTTCAAGTATCGTAAGTACATTTCGTTCCCTCAGGATTTACAAATATTTCAGTTATTCCTTTACTATCGGTATCCTCTCTGTAGCAGGATGTATTTAAAATTCTATGTTTAGTCATAAGTTGTGCAGACTTGAGAACGTTTAGTAGGTGTGTTAAGTTTAATATAGATTTGTACAACGGTAACATTTCTGAATGTATAATAACCGTTCAAATACGAATATTAGAATGACCTAATTATCAGCTACGGATTTGAAAGATGGTGTGAATGGAACTCTGTGAATAACATTCTCCATGAAAATAGCCGGCTGTAGTACGTGTTACGTCGGACATAAAGTATTGGCGCAGCGCGTTCACATTATGTGCAGTTGCCAAGTCCTCATTGTGGTTGACATTCTGATTGAGTTGCTCGGGTTACCCTGGTAGCACACTCAACGTGTTGCGTGACACAATTTCTTTACAAGTTAAACATTATGTATTCCTTCCGCACCATTTAGAATAGAATGATTGGTAAATTACTCCTCAATTGCTATAATAGGAAAATGATAAACATTTTCTTAGAAGCATGAATCGTTGCTGGTAAATCATTACCAAGATTTAATACCTATATGGTTTCACTGTGTTCTTTATCCACGTGCAGATATTTATGTCGTCTTGTTGAAGCATAAAACACCGACACGTGGTGATTGCACGATAAAAATTTCAACATCGGTATCGTGGTTCATTAGCTATCGGATGCAGGCGCGCGCCTCGATTATGCTAATTTGATTGTCTCTTCGCGACGCGGCACGTCTTGCTTCGCTCGTGTCGGAGGCTAATTTAATCTCTACTCATCGCTATTTTGTACAAATCAATAAAACAAGGATTACTCCCGTAAAACTAAGAAATAGTTTGTATACAACTAAATGCGGCACCGCGATTAAGACTAATCTACTGAGCGGGCTTCCCAAGTTTAGGTAACTTATCTTAAAAGTCACTTCGTTCAGGAGCGACTTACAGGCCATGTTTTGTTTACAAAGGATTTAGGATTGTTGACTAGACGGCTTCTTTCTTAAATATTATTATTGTTCCTTTTATCCGCATGTTTTCCGTAAACCGAGCATTAAGTATGCTGTTTGTGTTGTGAAGGAGAAATGCTTTCAAGTCCAGGCTCGTTCCTGGCACGTTTGCTCCGTGTCCCTGTGGCGTAACCGCGAGCTATGGAGCACCTTTAAACTTGTCCATTGGTGGTCGGACGGTGAAACGGGATCTCGTTAACCCTTTGAGAATTTATCTCTTGTCAGTTTTAAATGCCACATTTCGCATAATATTACAAGCGCTCGAACCTCAACGTGGTTTTATAAAAGCCTTTGTCATGTCATACCGTCAATATGATCTGGTAGACTTCTCGTAAATCTTACCTAATACAGGTAAATATGTATGTTGACTAAACTTTACTTACTCGCCTTGTATTGGTAAATTAACAAAAGGCAATGTTTGAATGAAATTAGTTAATAACTTCTACTGCAGAACTGGGAAGACTCAATTAGAACATCATCGCTAAAATTGAGTGAGGATTGTTTCTCTGGCAGTTTACTTTACTTTCTTGTTAGGCCCTCATTTGTCTCCGGTAAAGATTCTGATCAGACTGATAGCTGCGTACAAATAATTCCTTGTAGTGTACAATAAACACAGTAACGAAACACTCTTCCGTTTATTTTGAAACGTTCGTAAAGTCTTCCTCTTAATGCGACAGCTGAAACATAAGCTTTGTTGTTTTATTGCTGTGGTTTGGCTTTGATAGGTTAAGTGACGAACACTATTTTTGATACCACGATTTATTTTAAAAGTGAAGAACACTTGGGAGTTGTCCCTATCAGCATTTTTTTCTCCGAACTTTAACAATGTCGTGGAAACTTCTTCCGATACCGTTACGTTAATCTATATCTCACGGAAAATCTGGTATTATAAATCTACTTTTTTCTATAAGCCACAATAAATGTTTAAAACTTAACATAATACCGTAAATAACGGTAGACACAGCATCAACTATGTCAAGTCTGTTAAAATTCCACCTACGCGAAACTTTTTTCTAATCAATGGCTTTTTGTAATTCAAATAAAATTTATCACCTATCTATCTATCATCTTGAAAATTAGGTATGATATACGAGTATGAGAGAATATTTTCTAGTTAAATATACTCACATACGAATACCATTGCCATGTTCTTATTATTTTAAGATAACACAATGTAAAGTAGAAGACGTATTTAATTTGTACGTATTTTTTCACCCGAGGCTTTTCATTTGGGGAACCAAATTATCGAGTTGTTAATATACCTAAACAGAGTTGGTAAAATAATGTTTTGTTTTATAGATGAGGCGGCGAGGAGTGTTACGCGCGGCAGCGAGGTGAGGCAGCCGGAGCGGCATGGACCATGCGGTGAAGGCGATGTCGGCGCGTGGGCCGCTGTCCCGGCTGGTGGCGCGGCGGCGGTTTGAGTCGGCCGAGCTGGAGGAGCTGTATGCTCGCTATGCGTGCAAGCTGCAGCGCACCTCCGTCGGCTCGGCGCTGGCTCTATGGGCACTGCTCGCCGCCGCACTCGCCGCTGTCGATGCCACTCGTGGTTGGCGGAGGGCACCACAGGTAAGGCATATTCTCAAACTTAAGTGAAGCTTTTGATGTAGGTAATCAAACATAAAGATTTTATTTTCTGATAAATTTTTGTAATAACGCACATTATTTTGCATAGCAAGCAAAGTCATAAATAACAATAATAAACTAAATTAATGATTGGCACTCCTCGGGGCAGTAACTATTGTATTGTACAGTTTTCCAATTTGTAGTCAACTAAAAATAGTTTGTTTTGGTATGACGTATTTACGTACCAAAACACCCTTGAACTAAATTAAAAACACTGTCAAGGCTGTTGTACATGTACGAGCCTGAAGAAAATGTTCAAAGAAAGTAAGGCGAACCAATTTATAGACACTATTCAAAGAAAGTAAATTGCTGTGCTGTAAGCCAAATTACATGGTATACAAGCGCTTTGTAAAATGTACCATCTCATGTTGTGAAGTTTTCCTTAGTCTAAATCGGTTTAAGTGCTCTTTATGTAACTGGGAATGTATTTATTGATTTAACAATTATTGTCCAGGTCGGCGTATTGACTGCGCACGCACTACTATGTAGCGGGTTAGCGTGGTGGTGTGGTCGTGCCGGCGTGGCGCCGGAGCGGCGGTTACCACGAGCTTGCTGGCTGGCACTGGCTGGCGGTGGCGTCGCCCTGGCCGCCACTCTGCCAGCATGGAACACCGGTGCAGCAGCCGAGGGTGCCGCACACGTCGTATGGGCTGTGTTCGCTGCCTATGCTCTGCTACCGGTTGGCGCACCAGTCGCCGCGGCTTTTGGCATCCTCCTACCCACAGCGCATACGATCGCGTCAGCACTTGTCGCAAACCGCTTCCCTTATCATGTTTGGCAGCAGGTCAGTGACTTATTTCATTACTATAATTAATATTAATTTTCATGTTCTATGATAAAATCACACATTTTATAGAGCAAATAATTTTCCGCAATAAAATGTTCAAGCTTAGCCAAGCAGGGACAGTACCTCACCTACTTATCGATTAGAGTTCATCGTGCGACACGAGGTGGCTATAAAACCAGACATTTGTGTCAACTTAGACTTGCTTAGCTCGCAATATGTTAGCTTCAGACTTGACCTTGACACACGTCCAAATGTCTATGCGAGTCGTTAGGGTCTCAGAGAGTTACGGAATACGTCTTGTGCCTGCTAGAGATAGGCACACGCTCCGCCCTAATCCCTGCTGGATATAGTAAACTTTATTATTACTGGTCATTATTTTCGTATCGAATGGATCATTAAATCTAATGACCGAGACTACGGTCACATTATGTGGTCATCATGGTGATAATAGACCGCACTTTGACGTTCTTATGCCACTGACTTTGAACTTTGAAATATTTTAAAGATAGTGAAATCAGTATTTAGGAGTTTAAAAATGACTTATTTTTATTTTATGGCTAAACAAATTGGCACCAGTGTTCTGCGTAAGTTGTTGCCAAAAATCATAACACGCTGTCGAAAGAAATTCGAGCTAATGTATTTGGTCAATGATTGATTACGTAAAACGAAATACAAAGTAAATGTTTAGACGAAGAAAGTATTTTATGTCGTATTGTCCCTAATTCGACTTAAAAACAAGGACGCGAACTTGAAGCACCTCACCTTAAACTTGTTTAGGTATTTGCAAAATCACGTAATGGTTCCCGAACGTAACTTAAACTTGAATTTAGTTGCCATGTAAAGTCGTTGCCTTATAAATTAGATTAAAATAACTGCACGATTTCTCTAAGTAGTCAAGTCGTGGAGGCCGTAGCCTTGCCCTCTTGGCGCCCACCGTGGGGCCCACTTATTATGCCTCACTCCACTATAATAAGGGTTGCTGCGCTCGCGTGCGAAGCTTACGTCATCTTTGCCGTCCAAACAAACTTGGCATGTCCCTCAATCTTTCCTCAAATGTACAACAACAATACATGTCTTAAACGTGAATATGTAAATCAGATCTATTAGATAACACTGAGCTATGTTAGAACCTAACTACCTACATTGTATGGAGACTCTAAGTCGACTCTCAAGATGAATCCGCCACGAATGTTATGAGGAAGAACGAATTCTAAATTAGAAAGACGGCATTTAGAGAATTGTATTTTTCGAATTCTTAATAAAAACGCAATAAAACGTTGCGTTTATTGTTCATCTATTTGTGAAGTTTGATGTGTTTTTACATAATAATATGTATTTATTTACATAGTTTCATGTAGCCATATCGTTAAAAACACATCAGGAACAGTCGTAGCTGAAAATAAAGCGTGTCGTTTGTATTACTGCAAGCAATAAAGCGAGCCGGAGAACTTTCTGGCAATAATATTTTCTTAAGCAAGGCGAAGTCTTAGTTTTACGAGTGGTAGGATAAACAAATGTTGTTTGATGTGTTACCTGTTACCTCGCAGCTCGTGTGTCAGTCTAACAAGTTACTCCACACAGCTACTTCACACACAAATCACGTACAAGATACCTAGTCTAGAATATAGTTCAAATATCTTTACGAGTTATATCAATATTTGTCGTGTCGCGGGAATTGAACTTCGTGAACCTTTCAAGGTTATGTCGGGTTCTGCCAAATAGTGCTCCTATTAGAGGTATAACAAAACACAATATCATTATTTTTTCTCAGAAACAAGGAGGCTACGCTTTAGTAAACACTTTTCGCAATGTTTGCTTTAGTTTCATGTGACGGAGAGTGAGGCTCGTGTTATACCTACTCCAAACGTTTATTAATCGTCGTCTCTAATGTACGAGTACTATCTAGCTTACTGAAAAGAAAAAAAACAATGAATGTATGTGTGTGTGTATGTATGTAATTGTGTATATTTTATGTAAGTAGCACATATAATTATAAGTACACCAAGAACCACCTCCACTATCATTCAACAGTGATCCATCCACCCAAAGGATGCCTGGTAGAGATCGCTTTTAGCGATAAAACCGCCTTTGCATCCTACCATTCTTTAATGTTACTTTACATGTACCTATGTTCGAACTGATTTAAGCTTTAAAATCCATTATATTAGGTTCCAATTTATCCTAAATAGCCAGTATCAAATTGATACCACTTTCAAATACATCGAAAAGGGCACTTAAATATGTTTCTGACTTACCTTTCAAATGTATGGTGGCAGAGACATTGAAAACTTTGAAGGGCTGTCGCATCGAATGACTTTACACATTAATAGACTCACTTATAAATATTGACGAAGGCTACGTCTATCATATTGAAGGCATAAAAGCTTTTTGTTTGAAACTAATCAAACGAAGTTCTATTAACTGGCCGCCATTTAAATCAAAATAGACTTCGGATAAACATTATGACACATATTGGACAATAGTTTGACGGACGAACAAACCGTGATACATTTATAAAATGCAATCTTCTAATTTAGAAACTTCATCTCATGACATTGAGGTTTATTGACATTCTTCTCAAGGTTTAAGATAAAATACAGACCCATATTTTCCTTATAATTTTACGTGTTTTCGCTAATGCAAAAGCCCCAAAATCCTCGAATAAAAAAAGGTTTGTTATGCATAAAACTTGTTTGATACTCGTAACAACCATTTAAAGCTCTTTACAACCCAACTATAAGTAGGTCTACAAGTTTTACTACAAACTTGTCATTATTCAGATATGATAATATCACGAATATTCAAAATAGGCCTTCGTAAATGCCCCAGCACGTACATGGTTACAATACATGCCCGCCAATCACTAATTCCTAAACATGTAACATAATAGTAAGACAGTAACATATTATTTGACAGATAGTATGGTAATTTACTACGCTGTAACGTAACTATGTTCGAAGCATCTGGTTTGTATAAATCAATCGGCTAACTTGTAGGTCGAATTTGGTGAGATATGTTGTGGTTGAATGCGTATCATTACCTTCATCCTGTTTAATAAATGTAACTGAACACTATTACCGTGAGTTATTCCAGTTTTAATGGTAAAAAGGGGTTGTTAACTCGAAAACTTTTCTTTACTGCGTGTTAACGATAGCAAATATCTAAAGTTGTACATTTTTATAGAACTTGGCAAAATCCAGTTTAATATATCTGGGTTTTTGTCTGAATAATAAATTGTTAAGTGGGTACCTATTTGTTAGAAATTTCTAGATTTTCCGGCTTGTTTGATGATCTAATAATTTAGCACCTTGTTAGGTGACTCATCGGATTTAATGTGGTGAATATTATTGTGGATCAATAGATCACTGATTTAATTGCAACTGGTATATCCACTACGAGATCGGTCTCTATGCAGATTGTATATAAAAGTTTTTATTTTGTAGAGGTTGTGAAAAGATTTTGATGTGAAAAGGTCAGGTTAGACAGTCATTTCGGGTTTATATCCCTAAAATGGGTTTACCAAACCTTGATGGATGCATAGAGGTCATGTAGAGGTAGGATAGCAATTGCTTTCACTCACACGAATTCTTAAAACAGCCAATAAACTTAGCCGAATAATTGCCAATCAACTACTTCTAAGCTCTTACAATAAAAATGCAATTAAGTACATTTAAACTACTCAATTAAAGAAATTCTCGACATAATCCTTTATTGTTAGTCTTGATGGGTTTTATTTGTTTAGTCTGGTCTTTGCAAAAAGGTTATTTATTTCACTTAAAATGTCTGGTCGTTCATCCCGATATCATAAACAGATGCGGCAATTTGATTTGCTTTACAATTTCAAATGACCAATCAATCGATCATTGGATCATTATTGAACATCGTATTTAACATGTGGTATGTGTATCATTCGATGTATTTACCGCATTACTTATATAACTGAATGGATCGGCAATAAACATGATTGATATCGGGCATTGTAACAAATGTTCGAGCCTTGACCTTTGCGGGCCTTGCCGTTTCATCTAGATTTTAAATAACTCTTTGTTTATTTTCGGATTATTGAAGAGCTTTGCCTGCTACTCAAGGAGTACTCACGGTGGATAGATTACGCTGAGTGGTCATTACTCATTGCTAGGTTTCCGCGCTGAATAGATCCGCTATCACTCGGACTAATGGCCGTTGGAACGGGAAATTATGAGAATGGCAGCACTAGCAAAGTCTATGTTAATCCTAGGTCTGCTTTTGTGAATGTCCTAGGATGACACAATGCTTGCTTGATAGATCTTTATATTTAGTGTTCGATGACATTTTTATTAAGTTAACATACTGCAAGCTATTATTATTATATTTGCTGTCATAACATCATAAACACAATTTCATTGAACTCCCTGACCTTTCATTGTTCGATAAAAGTTCTGATTATGTTAAAAAAATCAGTCAATTACATAACACAAAAGTAACATGGCAACATAGTGTATTAGCATACATGAATATATTTAGTCACACGTGATATTCTCGCGGAGTTCATAACATAAAGCACTCGGCGAACAAAAACGGCCCGTTATTTTATGGTTATGACTAGTCTAAATTTTTGCATGTTTTTCGATTCGAATTATTACAAAGAAATTCATGGCATTCGCCACCCACGTTTTATTTTTGTTTGTGTATAAAATACTTATATTCATTGGGCAGTCGAGGTCGGCCCGTGTCACCGCTTAGCCTCAAGGGGAAGCCGAAACACATTTGTGGAACATGTCTGCTCCGTAGCGAGTTCACCGCGCATTCCCATGATAATGATGTATTATACAGCAATATGCGTGAAATTTATTCACAGTTGCTCGTTGTTCACACGCCGTGCCAGGTCACGCTGATGTCACTTCATTCAACACGTCCAATAACTAATTATTTTGATTCCTATTTATTAATTTGTAAAGTTTCATTTATATAAAAGCAAAACAACGTCGATGTTTGTAAAGATAGAGGCAGTTTTTACGTTTTTATGCGAAGTGCCTACGTCATGCACGCTGAATTGGTATTCAAATGTTTTCAACATGCTGAAAAATGTATGTGTTTCGAGTCGAGCGTGTGCAACTGAAACGGGTTCCGAACGAATAATACTCGATGCAAATTCATATAATTCAATCGATTGATCGGTTTTACGTCGACAGAATGTCACGTATTGTGCGATATATGATTCTGTCGCCAGTGCCGATGTAAATCGCCACTTATTTTTAACCGTTTAACAGGTGTCAGTTGAAATGTCAAAAGATTTATGTTACGGTTCGTAACTTTGGCTAATCAAGCGATTGAAGTAGAAATCATACTTTCAACATAATCCTTCACCTGTTCTGCTATCATTAAGTACATCAGAAAGTGATTGCAGGCGCCACCATCGCCATGTCCAGCGTTCGCAGCATGCTAATAAACACGTCTTGTCGCGCGGCTCGATCGCGGCCATTTACAATTTCACGTAATGTAGTCGGACAGGTGAGCTTTCTTGTCAAACTGACTAGTCTTGTGAAACGATCATGTACATGTTTGATATAAATATCTAGCGGGAGGAACTGTTTCTACATTACATTTGACTTTTTGATTTAGAGTTCCGCAGCTACAAGGAAAAATGCTCTCACAGAGGTCTATTATATTTGAAATAGAGAATAGCGGAATACCAGAGCTGTTTGTTTCTTTTTAAAAAAAATAAAAAATGTTAATTATGATTCTAAAACAATGCTTATTAAAACAGTTGCTTACAGTCGGGATGTCAAGTAACATTTCACAATAACTACGAATAACTTTCAAAGGTTTTGACATTCGTTGAAATTATTCACGCTTAAATTATAAATGAATCACGCTATTGTTACAATCAAAGCAAAACGTGGCTCAGGTCGAAACTGTACATTAATATTTTAATCTAAATTTACTTTTACATTTTGTTGCCTTACCACATCCCTCTTGAATAAAATATATATCTGTGAAATGGCGTGGTGGGTGGTGGTGGCGTTTGCGTTTAGAGTACGAACGTTAACGTTTGAGCTATTCGTCTCATTTTGAATTACCGTGAAATGTACGGAAGATGGTTGACATTGAATATTTTAGTAATTGGAAGATGAGTCAAGTTGTGTGGCGCGTGAGGCGGAGCAGGCGGCGACAGGTTCTATTTGCATAACTCTGGTGGATAGTCCACGGCTCACTGCCTATCTAAAAAACGCTATAAATATACAAATGACACGCCGTGGCTGGGCCACACAGATCACTAGCTCAATAAAGTTATAATAGGTGTGTCGTGATTCCTATTACGGCTGTAAACTCGCAATAAGTTTTACCTTCTAGAGCGTGAAACGGTTCACTCATTACATACATGAACGTACATAGTCTTAAATATTTACTATCGATAATTGATACCACATAGCTAAGACTCTTAATGGTTACGTTATTAATTGTGTCGTTCCCTAAGATCGGACGGGGTAAGAGATTGAGAGTAATCTGTTCTTGGGGTCGGTCTTAAATCTCGGCGAGCGCCTAATCTCCGCGTCATCAACTCGAAGTTTTTATTACTCTCGTAATGTTAGATTATTCTATTACATCGTAATAACTTAGGGTATTACAAAATACTTTTTCTCTTTTAGCTCCCCTCGACTGGAACGAGTAACAAACTAATTATATTAATGAGCTTCCTGAAGTGTTTCGTGCTTATTATAGTAATATTTTTGTTCGTTCTGTGTGTTATGTAAATGTACACTTTTCCCAGTGGCAACCCTCGAGCGTTCTTTTACTACGCCTGTGTACCGGCACCGGCCATGTTTAATTGAATTTCTGTTTTGAATGTGTTTGCATTTTGCTTCAGGTGTGTTTATAGTCCTTTTTAAAACCTTTTTTAATTACTAGACTTGACTATACAAAGTTAAAAAATTCACCTAAATCTTATTATAAGGATCTAATTTCAAAATGAGAACTAAACATAAAACTATTAAAACATCATCCACGGTCTACGTGATGGACACAAAAGGAAGCTTCTAGATTAAAATTGAAGCTTGATAATGCCGTAATAGAATTTCCATGGAAGATAGGTAGAATAACGTTTCCATTAGGTCCGTCTGAGGCAATTTCGTTGCACAACACAGATTATACTGACGGATTTACTTAATAAAGTGTAAAGTATACACGGCTGGCCCGCTATCCATTCTGACAGGCAATTTTCAGCCAACATTGATGGATGGCGCTCTATTTATTGAGTTATTCTTTCCGACTACCTGCTGCGAATGTTTGTTATAAACTGTTTCCATTTGTCGCAATGCAATGCAATAATTGCTGGGGCAATTAAAGCTTCGTTGGAATTAGAGTATACTAAATAGAGAGCAGTATATTTGAGAAATACAAACTTAAAGCTAGCCAGATAATAGAAAAGGCACTACTGAAAACGTTATTAAATCCCGAATCTCTCTCTAAATACTACATTGTTATTGTACAAAGGAAATCGTCAAATCTAGTTACCTAAATACCTACGTGAGCATGATACGGTAGGCGCCCAAACTATTCAAATTGAGTTGAACTAAGCTATGACCTACTCGAATGCTAAGTGGCCCGAAAGCAGTCGAAGGAATTCAATGAGCTCCCTCACTTCACGAAATATTTCAATCTATTCCCAAATCTATTGGATGGTTCCGTCACGTCCTCTCTCCATGTACAGGCTCCTATTTACACATTCGATACATAAGTGACCCTTTTATTTTCTTTTTTCTCACTTTTATAAATAGAATACTGTTATGGTAGGCTCTCGAAGTTGCCAGTTACGGTCGATACAAAAAAGTTTTCATTATTCCGTCGGTAGGACAGTTGCTTTTATAACACACATACAAAAATATATCTGTATCGTGAAAAATATACTTTACTTCACCAAATTCTGTTAGAAAAACGAAATTTATTTGTTTGATATAATAATTTCAGCTAAAAAGAGTTAAAACGCGAGCTCCCGGAAGGAATTAGAGAGACCTAAATACGTGAGGACGGATTTATGTTCATACGAAATGTTTATAAAATATATATACTTATAAATCTGAACGTGATAATTATGTTTTGACTGTTTCGTTAGAGGTTTTTAGCACGATATATGATAGTTGGGACGATTTCTTTGCCCTACTAGAAAATATGGGAAAATGTAACGGTCCCTTCGCGTAGTCGCAGCTTAAAAACATGAAGAAGTGATTTTGATAGGAATCTTTTGATTTCTAATGCCTTTTGTCACAGAATTATTTGCACTAGGGAACTAAGTATAACTAGCATTTTTGTCCCCTGCTATAGACACAAACACAACAGCAGTTCCAATCTAATGAGGAGCGAAAATAATCACACTACACAAACATAATCTTGTGCTAAAACCTTAATGAGTTTCTAAAATAGTATGTTTATTGTTAATAGATGGTGGGCAACGTGGTGGTGTTCGTGTGTGTGAACGTGGTGGGCGCTCTGATGCACTCGCTGATGGAGACGGCGCAGCGGCGCGCCTTCCTCGACACCAGGAACTGCATCGCTGCCAGGCTCGACATGGAAGACGAGAATGAGAAACTGGTAAGTTATATTATTCATTTACTACTTTATCTAGGCCTTATAGTATATTTATTAGTACTGTCTTAATGTCAATTAGTCAATTATGTATGTACTATATTATTTAAAAACAAAATACGACTCCCTTAAGTAAACTCTTCGAGAAAAGCTCTACAAGTTTCAAGTCACATCGGGACTCTTAACTATGTACTCGTTTGAGAGAAGTATCAGTAGAAGAGCTTTCATAGTTATGAAATGCTATTTCTTAGTTATGGTAGCATCTTATTAGAGCTTCGATGTTGAAGTTTTAATTTCAAAATTCCATAACACGGAGACTCTAACCATTTGTTGCATGGCATTGACAACCATAACATCAAGAGACTCACTACCTTTTCTTAACCCCTGGATAAAAAAAACAGGCATGTCTTATGAAACTAATACTGCGTACTACCCTATCATTTCATTACCATAGTTATGACAAGGACGGCTTTTTCCAAGCCTTTATCAAGCCCAAGTTTTGATGAACAGGAACAAATGAATGAGCCCTTATATAGTTTGAAGAAAAGTTTCGCAATCTAGGTCCCTGCCTTTCCAAATGAAATTACTTGATGAAAGGCCTCATACATATAGAGTAAATTCGCCTGTTCACGTCCACCTAACAGTACGCATTCATGTTACGAAATGCCTTTTAAAAATTCCCGAAAATAAGAAAACTACCACCACATTAGTGGTAGTTACTACACATCTGTATAATCTTACACGTTTTAAGTATCTTACATTCAAGGCGATCCGAGTTCTATACAAAATTAACGTGAACTGGTAGATGGACAGAACAGGCGAATTTACCCTAGTAGGTACTTAGTCGAAAGTTGCCAAAATGTGTCTTGAGTCTTCAGACATGTATAGGCTTTATTAGCTAACTTGTTTCTTGGTATTAGGTTTCATAGTTACAGAGGATGATGAAGCGGTATAGTATACTGTATACATAGCGTCTCCTATTTTTATCTAGATATCCAAGAAATGATTGATCCCGATTTATGTGTTAGACTTATATTGTCGTTCATTCTTTCAGCGATTTTTACAAGTGGTTAGGTTTTGCTGTTGTTGGTTGTTTACGGGAATAATTTATTGAAAGACTTAGAGAGTGTAGAAATGCCTTAAATTTTGTTTGACATGTATTTTATAATGTGGTTACTTCTTGCAGGAAGGAATATTTGTTATTGTATAGTGATTAATAAATAATCTTTCCAGAAACAATATTAAACTAAAGACAGCAAAATATGATAAAATATAATTTGAGAAGCTCCTCAATATGGTTTTAGCGCACACAAAGTCATGTCACAACACACAACGCTTCTAAACGAACAAATCAAACAGCTTCAAGCTTGATAGCTCATTTATGATATTCCCTTTCATTCTGTAATCCATATTTAATGCTTCTACGAAAAAACTTATCAACGTTTGAGACCAAACAGCTTATCACCAATAAATACCAGCGACTTTTCCCCCAAGATGTAATTCACAGAAAACCAATTTTTGGGAATGTATTTGTGCAATACATTCCCGATTGGCCTTTGATATAAATGTGATAAATAGCGATGGTTTATTCAACCGATATTGTTCCTTCTCCGGTCCTTCGCGAAAATTTTCCGCCTGGGACCCTTTACGTAAGCCTTAAAATGACGCTAACGATATTATGTCTGATAAAAAACCGCTTTCCTAAATGTTTGGTATTATGTTCCTTGATTTTGGTGGCTTTAGTCAACTTTGTTTAAGGTGTTATGTAAAATCAGGACTACATAGTACAAGATACTTTTATAGTCACCATCTTGTTTATTATTCAATTATTATTAACAGATATGTAAACTTATTAAGTATCATAGATATCATAGAATGGTACTAACAATACCAACGTGCATACACCCAGTCCTTAGCAATTGTTTTCGATACAAAATCGTTACTAAGAAATAGTTTAAGTAAACATTAAATGTCTCTGAGTGTAGCAGTAAGACGTATTATACTCAAAAAGTCTAGATCATGTCTGTCTGAGTCACGGAAATTATCCTTATGTCATAGCCACATAACACTCATAGGATGTGATTAATTGAAACCGCAAATAATAGTCTGCAATTGACCGCAATGTACGAATAACAGTTAATGTATCGTGACGTCACAGCACGTCATCTATTACAAGGACTAGGGAGTTTTGTTGTTGAAGTAATATTTGTAGAAAAACAAAAACAACATCTTGGAGATACACAAGGGGAGAACTTTGTTTAACAGTCCACGTTTACAGTTAATGATAACAATGATGAGAATGTTAAAAAACTTAAAAATATTGCACTTTTTATGAAAATACGTAAGAATGTTTGGTTATATTCTTATAATAACTATCGTGAGACATACTGATAAAGTGCTCATGATGAAGAGTCCCTCTATGACTTGAAATTAGTAGAGCTTTTCTCCATTCATAATACGTGAGTAAACCGTAACTTTTAGTTAGAAATATATGGCTTTGAACGCTAGAATATCTCTTAAAATTTTAGCTTGAAAAATAATACTTGAACTAGCAGAATTGTTCATTCAATTTACCGTTACTTAGAATAGATTAGTTAGTACATAAAAATAGTGCTTTTACAGTTACTGACACTTGAGTAGGTATGATCGAGAAAGTGTAAAAAGTCTGCTCGAACCTCGGACTTCAACGTGTTCATTGAGCGTATAATGATGCTCAGTGAACACATCGTAAACATGTTATAATGTGTGTGATATGTTATTTTATGGTATGAGTAACTCGCGTACGTTTTTTGGTTCGTTTATTAACGTAGTATCTAAATGTGTTCTGCTCAGTCATCCGTCAGTTCTAAACTAGAATATCTAGTCTAGTGTTTATTCTTTAATCGTTACGCCATTTGAATAAGTTCATTTTTGTTACATTTTTCCTTGTTCCAAATTCAGAGAATTGGGTGGTTTTCTCAGTCAAAAAATAAATGATTTTGACTTTTTAATTCGTTAAAATATAAGTACAAAAATATTACTTATTTCATACAAGAATTATAGAAAATATAGTTATTGGCGTTTCAAAAAATGTGTTGAATTTGACTAGTAGGAAACTAGCCCATTATTATATAGAAATATAAGAGATATAATTTGTAGTTTGTAGAGAAATAGGAGAGATAAAATAGGTAACAAAATTGTAACACTCATTCCGAATAAATAGTAAGAGCAATTTATAAAAGGAAGCAAAACTGAGTCTGTGTATTTTTTAAACCGCAAACAGACATTTAACATTTTTATTTATGCGTCTGGCAACGTTGGATTAACGGCTGCATAATACCAACTGAATAAAACTAAGAAACATTTGGAAACAAGTCCATCACATAGCCAGTTGAGTGTATAATTCCATTATGTTGCAAACATGGAAATAATATTATTATGTAAATGTTGTTTACTAAGTCAAACATAAATCGAGCTCACAATATTGATTTTATTCATGTGTTTAATCGAGTATTGAAAAAGTTGTTTGTCGCCAATATTGTCGTGTTTAAATTAAATAAATTGCTTATATTAGTACCACTACTTATAAGGATGAAGGCGGCGCATATCAATTTCTTAGTACTCACTGAAGAATTTGAACTTTATTGCAAAATAATAAAACTGAAAATATATCAGAGCTTTTGACTGATATTGTGTACTAGTACTAGCATTAGCCCGCGGCATCACCAGCCTATGTATTATTCCAGACCATAATCTATCCCTGTTTAAAACTTCATCCCGATTCCTTCAGCCGTTTTGACGTGATTGAGTAACAAACAAACGTACATACAAACTGTCGCATTTATAATACTAGCTCCTGCCAGCGGCTTCGCCCGCGTTTAGGAAGCTTATGTGCTATTTTAGCTATTCCATAATCTCCTTTACCATTTCGATCCCTTCAGTCGTTTTGACATGATTGTATAACAAACAAATAAACAAACTTTCGCATTTATAGCATAGTACGCATAGTTGAATTTGTGAGATATTGACTTGCTAGTAGCGACATCTCTATAAGATTCTATATCGGATAATAAGTACATTTTATAAGTAAAACAAATTACCCACACACGCTGTGCAAAAGACTTCATTTGTGCACATGTATGGACTTAATTTACCTTAAGTAAGAATTTCCAATCCCAGTTTTTATGAACCATTTTTTGTTTATTTCACTCATTAAGAGAATTTTGTTGGGAGTGAAGGTTTATTATTCTGGTCTTATACTGCGTCAGTACGTTAATTTTAACTCAACATGTAAACAGAATCTTAATAAGATTCGCTCGAGTATTATAGTATTTCATGCAGTTACCGTTAAATATGTCTGTCTCCCGCAAACGACTGGAGATTTATAAACCGATTAATCTTTATTTGCCTTAGCTATGGGTAGTACATTTGTAAAAGCCAAACGGCATGGGGAGGAAGACTACTATTAATTTCCCAGTTCTACAAGGCTCTTATGCCATAAAAACATTTTCGATATAATTTAATGTTTTCTATTTATAATATTAAAGTATTTATTGTTGTCTACAGACTTACAATATCTGGTTTTATGAGTTTACTGGACTCATTTTCTTCACGATCTATTGCCAAACGTCTAATAAATATGAGTCCAATGACCAATTTATAATTATGATTAGATTAAGCGCATAAAAATAATGTTATTTATTCGTTTATTGCGTTTTTTTCTTAGGAACGATTGCTGTTGTCGGTGCTCCCACAACATGTGGCCATGGAAATGAAAAACGATATCATTTCGCCGGTCGAGGGCCAGTTCCATAAGATCTACATTCAGAAGCATGAACAAGTCAGGTGAGGTCTACTTAGACAAGTCACATCCCATAATACTTGTACCATATACAGTAATATGCGGCTAAATCTAATTAGGTTGTGTTCGCCAATTTAGTGGCGGTTTCTCATCTTGAACGCGACACGACTTTGGCCTACCTCCAAATTGATCTCGAAACGACTCTCTCTGATTCTGTACACCTATACAACCCAGGTCATATCGATGTATAATTAAAGCCCTGACGTCAATCAACGCGAGTACTAACAGGTACAAGTACTACACTAACATTTTCATGTCATCTTCACGACTTGCCTGGAAAGTTGTACGACATAAACATCGTGTTTCATCGTGTCCAAAATTATGCAAATTTATAATCGAATAACAAAGGCATTGGCGCTGTTTCTGGCAGCACTCGTCTATCGGGAAAATCTTAACGTTAAAACTAAGGATGCTCATGATTAGGAAAGCGGTCCTCTTCACAAGTAAATTAGGAAGGTCAAGCGCTCTGCGCAACAAAAGGAAGTAATGACGCACCCTTATCACTTCTTTCCAGGAATTGTATGAACACAGACATATGTAGTACGTAACCCACGACATGATGTATGTTATAAAGTGATGTACTTGAAAAGTAGGCGCAGCTGGCGGTATATTGAAGTCCTCGATAACAGATTATCATAATATACTAACGCTTTTATGAGATGAGGGCTGATATAAATGGGAAAAAGAAGACTCGCTGCGTTGAAGTGATAATACTAGTATAATCGAACGAGTGTAAATGGAGATAGTACGAGTGAAATGTAATCCAGTAATATTTCAATCTCAGGGAACAATTAAATCTCTTGCTCATCGTAGTGGAAATTAATTCTCGTTGCCAATCAACGCTGATGAGTTAAACACTTTGATTAAAGACGATTCGGAAGTACACAGGGGAGTACTTTGATATCCGTAGACGTTTAAGTTCAAAGAAAATCGGAAATGTAAAAATAAACCGAGTAGTAGCTACATAATCGATTTGCAGACGAATCGAATCAACGATAAGTTCACGTTCAAGTATCGGGTGAAGCGAGTTCAATAATTTAAAGTTGTGATTAATTTAAACCTGAATTGATCCGTTCCCGGTTCAGATTGGTTAAATATTTATAAAATTTACTTTCAATGCATTATACTACGGTGTGAAATGTGGCCGATAATTCTTTGATTTATTTCGACGTTTTAGGGTGAGTTGGGTAGCGGTCTTTATTTATTCACTTGTATTTACATGATTTACTTGGTTCTCCCATCAGGGGAACGAACGGAAAAATCATTCGAAAATTGATTTCTTTATTTAGACAACGGTTTTGATTTACATGTATAATTTTGTTGCCGCGAAATTGTCGTTGATGATGGCGTTATTAGGGGAACGATGAAAAAAATACATTTATAGGAAATTTACTGACATTGTAAAGTTGAAGATTGTTTATTAATTGAACCTTTACGTTAAAATAAATGTTTGGATTATTAAAATATTTTACATTCATAACACTACACTTCAATGGACAGTAAAACTTGTATGTATTATTCTAACAAATGTTTTTATTCACAATTAATTCTTCACATAACTTTCTAGTCTAGTGGGTAAATAACTTCATGTTTCTTATTATAAACATACATATTTGTATCTGTTTAAGTTCCCATCACCGTGAACGTGGGTAATCGCTAACAGCCCACATTATCGTGGCTTGGCACGCTAAGCGGTCCACGCATTATGATTACAGGCTTATCACACTCTAATTACTTACTGTGCCTTTCTTAATTAACTTCAAATATGTAGGGTTGAATGTTTTTAGTGGTTTAGGGAGTTATAGTCTGGTTTCAGCCCTTTTGAACTAGTACTAATTGAATAAAGTGATTATGACTTGTCACATAAAGCTTACAGTCTGTGAAGACTGGATTTATCAGGGATTAACATTACTAAGGACTTGTTTCACAATGACTGGATAAAACATACATATTTCATTATACATAGGTATCAGATAACTTTGAATTAAGAACGTAATTTGTATGCACTATCTGTCACATAAGTTTATCGGGCACAAAATTTTACCAATTTTATTTCGTTACATGTTGAATTTAAATTAAATGTTATAATGACTTTGCACTTTGATTCCGATGATTGAAACAAAATGGTTGCATATTTTTTCGCCTATTTCGTGTTCCGTGATTTAAAACCGAGAGAGAGCTTAAAGTATTTAGTTCATGCAAATTATAAATTCCTAGAAAGATATCAAAATAGGACTAGAAAAATATGAAACTAGCGTCGATAGAGCGGCTGGTAATCATGTCATAATATATAGGTTACAAAAATAAATTGCAATAAAAGTTTTTCAAAGTGAAATAATGAGACCGGATTCTTATAATAATCGTAATAAATGTTTGCTTTCCAAGCCTTGACAAATGGCCCAATAAAAATATTTACGTTTACACAGCATAATTTTTGATAAAAGGCTTTTTCTAGTTTTTGTACGCTATTTTTCATTTGAAAACGGGTCCTGTCGCCAACAGGAATCGGTAATATAGGACAGGAAAAATGTTTGAAGTATAATAAAACATTATAATAACATGATATTAGGCTTGCGGCATTTTTCGGAAAAGGAAAACTGAGGTTTACATGTTTATTTTGCATTTGTGTTTGTCCCATTACGTTTTCGTATTCAATATTATACATACATACATACATACCTAACCTGTGTCTTATAGGGGTAAGCAAAGACAATGGAACGCCAATTGCTACGAATCTTACATACCTCTTTCGCTTCATCAACAGTTATCAATCTGTTCATGTATGCTCGTCGGTTAAGGGTATTTTTAATTTGGCCCTTCTTTAATATATCGCCAATCTGGTCGCTTTATGTCCGTCTAGGGCGCCCTGTACCGACAGCTCAATATTATACCTATTATTATTTTTATTTTGAAGATTCTCTTACAGTTTAAAAACCTAAAATATTACAATATCATAAATTATGATCCTCGTTTACACTGTAAAGCTAAACATAATTACAGTAAGATATGTTTTCTTCAAACATAAAACAGACCAATGGAAACTACTTTCTGATTTACTCAAAAAAAAAAGAACAAATTATCGTGAGAATTCCACTTAGATTTCATTAAACAAAATATCCATTAAAACTAAAGTAGTTATTGTTATAACGTGACTGAGAAGACAATTCTATCTCCAATGTAACTAGACTAGTCAAGAATCACTAACAATTGAATTAGTTGAACTTGGCACAAACATTAATATGTTCTCAGACGTTCCAGTTTCGCAAATTAAGTGAATACGTAACTTATATCGTCAATCTAGATTCTATCGATTTTCCAAGTGCTATATAAATATTTATTACGTCAACGTCACGCCTTTTATCCCCGAAGGGGTGGGCAGAGGTGCACATTACGGCACGTAATTTCGCTATACAATGTACACTCACTTTTCACAATTTGTAAGTTTATAAGTACCATGTAATAGGGGGTGAGCCTATTGCCATATGCTGGCCACATTTCCAGACTCCATGCTACCACTGAGAAATTTTCATCCAGTAATGCTTTGTCCGACCCGGGAATCGAACCCGAGACCACTTACCCGGCAGTCGCAGTTACGACCACTCGAACAACGAGGCATTCCCAAGAGGCAGAGGCAGAGAGTAAATATTTATTAGACCGAGTAAATGTAACGAAAAGGATTTCTTTGCCGAGAATACAAAAGTAACTGTTCGTGTTAAGAAGAAAGTTACGATACTTAAGCATTGGTTGGGACTTGAGCCTCGGAATTACGATAGGGGGCGCCTACATCGCTTGTAATACTAATAACAATAGAAGCGTGTACGGTTATATCGTTTTAACTAATTGCTGTGTGTTATATTCATTTTCTCAGTTCTCTTAGGAATATTTCAATGTTTCGAAATTAATTACGAAGTAATTTTATGACACGAAACATGTTTTAGAGCTATATAATGTTTTATTGTTTTAAGTCATGGTCGTAAGTTTAATTTTCGGGCAATAAGTACTTTATAATATAACTTCTATACAGAAAACGTCTTAACTTCATTTGTATGGATTAGGGGGCAAACGAGCAGACGCGTCGTCGCCTGATGGTAAGCGATCAACGCCGCCCATGGACACCCGCAACACCAGAGGAGTTACAATTAACTCATGTCAAGTCGAAGATGTAGTCCGATATTATGTTACGAGTAAATTAGTGGTCTTATGCGCATTGCATTTGTTTAAGAAACTGCAATAGTCATATTACAAAATCTACAAACGTCCAGTCGTCAGACATCAAGTCTTTTTGATTCTACAATCTTACTTGTCTTTATATCTTTATACTAGCGACCCGGCTCCTATTAATCATAGCGTGTTTTATACCTTTCGATAAATGGACTATCCAACACAAAAACATTATTTCAAATCTGACTAGTATTTTCGGAGATTAGTGAGTCTAAACAAACAAATCAACTCTTCAGTATAAGACTTGTACTGAAATATTAATACTACTAATACTTAGGTATTACTTTCATGGTAACAGTAACAAAGAGCTGGATTAACAGCTCTTGCTTTTAATAGGAATGGAATCGGCACTTTAGATGCTCTTGGCATTGACGTCACGCTGAATTTACATTTAACAGGTACTTGTCCAAATGAATTATGTATCCAGTCTCCACCCTTTATAACCTAGTGTTTATTTGGCCGTGAAGTTGTTTCTACAAAGCAAATAATAACGTCTTGTTTACTAGCCGGTTCTAACATTTACTTGACTTTTTTACCTATTTGAAATATTTATTGAGCCTCCAAGATCCATGTCGATATGTGAGTTTAGGATTGGCAGGTGCCAATCTAGGGCTTTAATAGGCTTCTCTTTGACAAATAATTCAACGAATATTCAATAGGATTTCGCCACGAAGGCTGGAAAAAATGACATAATAATATGTTGCAGTAAAAGTGAGCAGAATTGAAATCTTTTCTGTCTGAATAGAAAGCTAGCAGACATCATTGTTTGTGTATAATGTTTGTGTTGTTTAATTTGTCATTCAAATGTAACATTGTTTGTTGTTTTGTGTGCGGTCCTTGCGTCTCTTGAATACACATCACCGTCGCCGTCACCCGCCGTTGGTGAATCATTGTGCTCATTTAGCTTTGAGCTGTTGTTCAAGTTTATTACATTGTGTTTGCACAGTCTTATTTCCATAAGGACGAATCATCGGGGTTCGTTGTTCAGTTGTCGTATTCTGAAAATGGGAAATTCATCTTTAAAGTCGTCTCGCATATCACGTTGCTAATCGTATTTCAACCCTTTAAGCGACCAGTAAAAATCAATTACCGTGCCCCTAGCGCGCGGCTACAAATCGAAAAAAATATATCTACTCTAAATAAGGAAAAGCAATCGTGTGAATAGAACATAAAATAGCATGCATGTTCTCTATCGCAACAATACGACATGAGCGGCAGGGACACGGAAATATGTGTCGTACCTATATACATATGCGACATAGGCGGTTAAAGGGTTAAAAACCTCATTGAAAAATGTCAAAATACTCACCCTATACACTACCGTCATCACCTTGTGTCGAACTCACTTAGGTATTTTAAACTAAACTTTAATTTCACAGATTCAAAAGTGACTTTGCAAATTAACTTTTAGAATAGCGCGGTAGAGATCCGTTCGTTTCGTGGTACAGGTGCTTTTGTGTATAATGTATTTACCTTGAGTTATTTTAGCAAGAAACCTGATGCTGCTGAATGATGCTCCAAACTGCATTATATCAGATTAAGTTTGATTGCTTTTGTTATAGCGTTGTTATTGTAAACACTGTCTTATCCTAATGTATATTATTATATCCAGTGGAGCGTCTATAAAGAGTATTGGTATTTTTATTTTTACAATATCTATCGTGAGACATACTAAATTAGCTAAAAATCACGAGTAGGTTGCGCGACGTCGCCATGTTGAAGAGTTCCTCTCTGACTCGAAACCAGTAGAGCTTTTCTCCATTAATTTACGTGAGTAAACCGTGATTTTTAATTATTTTAGCATTGGTATTAATGTCTTCATTTTAGAAGTGGAAATCTCGTACTTACTATGTCTTTAAGACTTTTAATTTTATAATGTTATTGTATATCTCAAACTCAAACTATTGTATCATAACTCAAATTATTGTAGATCCGACAGACATTACCCGATCGAAGTCACACGAAGATTAAGAAAAAACAAAAGTTTTCCAATTCCATTTTACATTTCAGCGCTTTTCCTATAAAAATTACTTCGGTGAAGTTGTGAAACACGATCTTTATCCTTCAACATTCTTTCACTCGTCTCTTTTATGACGGCTATTTGTTTTGCGTCGCGGTATTATATAATCTTGTTGTTTAGATCATCAAACCGTTGCCGACCGAATATTTGGGGCATGTACAACATTTTCCACCAAAAACTTGTATATTCAAGTACACTCTTCGCAATTTTTTGCATATGATAGCTGTGAACTCGCCTACTTAAAGCGAATTTCAATAACAAACTCTATGTTGATACAGTAAAGTAGAAATTAGAAGGAATAAATTCTATTTCCTTCCTTCCCACAAGTCAGGTTCGCCGCGTTAATTTGACGCCTCTCCTCAAGTGCAACGATCCATTGTTTAGTAGCCAAGCCTGTCATTCCTCTCAACTATTCTCTCGGAACCAATTTAGTTCGTAACTCCAAACCACACGAACTACATTCCATTGTAACTCTGCTTTAGAAATTGCGACAATTTGAAGCTCCGAACGTTTACAGTCTGGACCCTTGAAATTAAATTCAGTAAAAGAGAGACTTCTTTTTCGAAACGCTCTTATGAGCGTTATGAAAATATTACAAAACATATTTGTGAAAAGTTGAGCGCATAATAAAAACGTACACTGCAATAAGATTTATAAAGCAGGTGTGTTACACATTAAAATTTAATATGTACAAACAAATGTTTGAGTGTTTGTTTTTAACTTTTAGCCATTCCGCGGTTTTGTAATGAAACAAGAACGGCAGCTTAGTGGAAGCAAGTATTATGAACGTGAAACTCATCAATCATGTAAATATTGGTTTAACAGGAATTACGAACTATAACAGGAAATGTTCCATTGAAGTTTAGAAATAGCGGCGGCGCTCATACCTATTTATTGACTCTACTTGTCATTCCTTGGCGGGTATCCAAACACTCTAACACTAGTATTATAAAAATATTTTAATGAAGCGTTTTTTAACTATCTATGTTCACTATAAAATTTGTTGGCACTCAGAATAAGGGCCGTTGCAGAGCGCACGCCCCCTTTATAGTGCGTCTAATAAAAACATGATTTACTATCAAATTGACCTTTGGGCGAATTTTATATGAAACAAAGTCATCTATTTTCAACAGGGACACCCACAGAGGTCATTCTCATTATGTTAAAACAACTGTTTTTGGTTTTGTTTAAGGTAAACTGAATCGTAAATTTCCATATTGAAAAAAATATAAATATGACATGTTTTTACTCGTAAAACCGCCTACGTTACTCAAAGTTGCATAAAAGTTTCTGGTTTTAAAACGTTTCGACTTTTTAGTGAAATAGCACGGCATCTAAAAAACCTGACATTCCGTCGTTAAATTCCTTCACTAATTGGATTTTTTAATGCAGTTTTTCATTGTTTTCCATTAGATCTGTGTTGAAGTTGAGTACCGTTCGACCATTTAGACATTTGTCTTCCTAATTAATTCCCAAGTTATTTATGTCTCTTGTGGCTCATTTAGTGAATCATCTGGATGAGTTAATGTATCTTCTAAAGACTATCTCACTGGTTTACACTTGATATATTGTTGGCAAGAACACAGACACGGCTTGTATTACTTGTGCAGTTAGCTTTTATGACAGGACGAATGTAAATCGCTCATGACCTAAATTTTAATAAGGAAACGCGATAAAATATTGCATCAACAACGAAAACTTGTCTCGTAATAAAGTACACTTACGTATCAGTTTTAATTAATTTGCATTAACTTATTTTACTTGTTGCTTCGTATTGTTTGCTTCGTGGTCTTTGGCACCGCGGCCTTTTGTACTAATATTTGCCCAGAATGAATTGTTAATGTTAATATTTGGCCACGACCTCTGGGCCGCACCTGGCTGACCGTATGTCCGTTAATTCAACTGCTGAGGATTTAGGACATTAATTATGCACTCGGAGTGAGCAGGTTTCAGTTTAGAGAGGGAGAAGCCCCTCAGTGGTCAGTAGCCTCAGTAGGCGTCTAATCGATATGACATGACGTGAGGCTTTCTGTTTATCAAATTATCCGGAGTGTTCTCATATGTACTTCTAATCCATCATCTCCTTTGTCAGCAAGCTTACTAGTACAGGCTAATATTGTCGTAACTCGTAATGTAAATTAAGAGATACTGGACTTATTATATTCTCACCAACACGAAGCAATTTGTATAACGAGCCAAGAAAGTTTTCAAGTTTCGTAAATATCTTAAAATCTTTCTGCTTTTGTTCGTCTTAGTTACGAAACCTCCAAGTTACCAAACACTGGATTAATGAATTCACATAAATTACCTATAGACGTGTAGATAACGAGATTAAACATGGCACCTTTCCATGTACGTCTCGTTTGTAGACTCCCACGCAAGCGTAAACAGTAAAAATAAATTCAATATTTATTTATTTGATAGATACAATACAAACTCAACAAATCATTGACTGGTGTGACCGCTAATGCAATATATTTACATTCAAAACATTTCAGTTTTAAATAGCTATGATTGATGGATCATATTATCAAATTAGCTTGAGCTTTTTATGTGTTCACCACTAAACATCGAACTACTACAATATTTACGTCCATTAAAATGCAATCAACTCGCTGTTGATATTACGTTTTCATTAAACAAACGTGGGTTTGGTTCGGGACGATTTTAATTGCTATTTGGCCTTATGGTTCCACTCAGCATGATTATTTTGTTTCGAAAAGGTATTCAGATTATTACGCATTGTACTGATGCTAATGATAGATAATGATAGATGGTGTTGAATAGAACTGTTTATCAGTTGCGATGATACTTATTAATGATGGCATTTATACTTTTTTTTTAATTTGCGGAAGATAATAATGATGATGATAAATTAGTCGCTGAAGTGATTATATTGCCTGTTAGGTATTTCTTGATTTATCATTTATGCCCAGTTTCTGAGTTACTTTTATCGACAGTTTATCTATTCGTTTGCACTATTGATTTGATAACCTACGAATGTGCGTTTCTGAACAACGTAATGTCAGTTAAACTCCGAATAAACTTCGATTAACTTAACTGGCCAATGCTCGCCGTTTATCGGTTCCATAACTATTTGACGTTTCATTCTGTGACATAAGCTACATAAACTTTTTTGTTTATACGTATTATTTAAAACTATTATCAGTGAAAACTAAATATTTTAACAATATATTAGCATCATGAATACCAGCAGTTCATCAAAATCTGATGTGGAAGTACTGGAGTTAATTTCGAATATATCAGTACCCCGAAACTTACGAAGTAGGAGAAATCCTTTCGAAATATTTTTTAATGAAGAATTTAAATTGAGATATCGTTTTGAGAAGAACACTGTAATACACCTCAGTGAAATCATCAGCCCTGCTCTAACTCTAACTCAATGATATTATATACTAGCTTCCGCCCGCGACTCCGTCCGCGCGGATGTCGGTCTCGCGTGGAAGTTTTATTTCTCCATTTTGAGTAACTCTGGCAAAGACATCTTATAACTATTTATTGATTGGAACCAAATACGTCGAGGCCCATAATAATTAAGGAGATCCCTCTATTAGAGGTACTGCTGTTGAGCTCGCGTTCTGTAGAATAAAACTGAAAAATAAAGATTTTTTTCTACGTATTTTTCAAGGATAAAAAGTATCCAATTTTATGCCCAAGATAGTAAGGTATATGATATAGATAGGTATACCAAGTTTCATCGAAATCGAACCGTTAGTTTTCACGTGATGCCTGAACATACAGACAGACAGACAAAAAAAAACACATATTTGGGTTTGGTATCGATCCAGTAACACCCCCTGCTATTTATTTTTTCAATATTTTCAATGTACAGAATTGACCCTTCTACAGATTTATTATATGTAAAGATAATTGGTAAAACCTCATTGCTCTAACTCCTAATGAGTTTGATAGTATATTTTTTAAAGAACTGTCAGTGATGTTGTTCATGCAGCCGCTGTATATATAATTATTGTAAATAATAAAGAAAACTATTTGTGGCCACACATCTAATAATAATTAAATTATTATAAAATATTTCATAATAATTTACAACTAATTTAATTGATAAAATTAATTTTAGTTAATACTTTTTTATGAGACCCACCTAGTGGCGTAATAAGGAACTAACTATCGGTTTCATAGTTATAGAACGGCTCTTCGCGCATTCAGAAACGCAAGAATAGGTAACCTAGGTTTATCTTTTCCATAACTTTATTGAATCGATAGTTAGTGACAGTATAACTGATACCTTCAGAAACCGGGCATTAGACTTGTTATGTTGCTACGTAACCGTACCTAAATACCTAGTCTATTTGTGATTTTCAAAGCAAAGCCTTGTAATAGCACAATAACAACGTTTATTCAGGTATCATAATTTGGGTCCAATGTATTCCCGGAACGTGTGTTAGATATCTACGAAAATAATTTTCCGATTTCTCTTTCAAGGCTCTATTGAATATCTCGTGTAAGGAATTCCTTTGTCGGGATTTACGGAATGTAAGACATTGATTGCGGTACAACTTACGTCTCTCTCATCTTTGCTTTGATTTTCCAAGTGTACCTTTACATCAATTTACATTTTATTGTAAATATTTTTTGGTATCGAGAGGTTTTCAATAACAGGGCTGCGTCTACAGCTTTTAATCAAACGCCGTATTGGATTAACCAAATCTAATTAACAAGTTTTGAGCTGAATTCGAATGAAATCATACTATTGCGGAGTTCGGTGATAATTTAATTTGTAATTTGATTGTATATTAGTTATTCGCGACTGTAGGCAGGCTGTCTAAAGACACTCGGATCTCATTATGGTGCATTAACTTTCTCGTCACGTATCCTGGCGATTGCGCAATGTATCCGAACTGTGTGCGACACGTAGTCAGGAAGTCTGCTACCGCATCGTACCGCACCGTACCGCACCGCGCCTCACAGCACCGCACCGCTCTTGATCCTTTTAGGCTAAACAGATTTCAAGTTGATGAGATTGTCTGCCTGCCTGTCTCTCTGTCTACTCGAGTTAGTTTCAAATTAATAACTTTTCTCTTCGTTTCTATAAAAAAAATTCAGCGACATCAATTTCGTTTGTATGCAAAATTGTAGCAGACATGGCATAATTCTTTGATGTATTTGGTTTTACATCAAAAGAAATGTATATCGCTACTGGCTATTGGCTAGACGGGCGGTATGTGTTCTTATTAGATTTTTTGTGTCTCTCGAATTTTCTTTGCGGTTTTGCTTACTCATTCTTAACAATACAAGTCAACTGTATCTACCTATGTATAGGTTCAATAAAAGCGAATGACTTCGATTTAGACGCAATATCTTAAATTCTACCTGGACAATGAAGCTGAAATTTAGCACATCATTTTAGCTAGTTTATAGACACGGCAGCTGCGAAAGGAATTTCCATGGAAATGGGGCAATTGAAATTTTACTCGAGCGGAAAACTAGCTGGGAAATATACTAGTACCTACTGAATGAATAGTTCCTTCTTTTTTATGGTACAAGTCAGTAATCGAGCAGACGGATCACCTGATGGTAAGCAATTGCCGCCGCCCATGGACACCCGAAACACAAGAGGTGTTACAAGTGCGTTATCGGTCTTTTAAAGGTTAGAAAGGACATCAACCACTTTGTATGGCGTTTGGGCTTGAACATGAACATGAAAATATTGTACTATTTTTTACTTTATTGAGCGGCTTACAGTACAAAGAAAACGTATAGATAAGAAACTTTGTATCAAATTAATAATTAAACATAATATATGAAAAAACTTCAACACTTTAAAATAAATCGTTTATTTGTGAAACTATTCATTTTCATAATGTTAACAAAACATTTTCTAGAAACTGAGCTGGTGGAGTTACATTTTCATGCCTTGCCCAACTTAAATACCATATCACAGACATGATATGAGCGCAGCAACCACTTACACTTACTTACTTAATGACTTACCACTTGTGGTGCGATCCATTGCAGTATAACTCGCTGCACTTCCACAAGATTAACATTGTGTCTACTCCTGTGTGTGATTTCAGTTCCACAATTGACACAATATATAGATTCACTAGGCAAAATCGGAAAGTCCAAGTTTACGGGGTCGTCGTCATGTAAAGCGGCTTCGTTGCCAGGGTTAACGTTTGAGCGGGTACTGAGTCCAAGAGTGAGCCGGGGTCATCGGATAGAAAATCACCAGAATCCATTTTGAATAGCACAGTCGTCAAAAATAGCCAAAATCGAAATAATATTCACAATATAATACGAAAAAGAACTGTCACAAAACTGTTGTCATGGCAGTGTCACCAATAATAACAATAATCAATTATAAAACTGTTTTTATTCTTATTTAATATTATTTATATTTACACTCCCGAATAGAAATCAAAATTCATTAAATATTATTATTAAATTATTTGTGAACTTCTTTTTTCTCAATACAGCTGTTCAAAACTCTAGCCCATTTTGGTTGATGTCCTTTTGGGGTGTTGAGGAATCGGGGATTGGGAAGGGAGGCAATTGGGCCTCCGGTAACCTCAGTCACTCAACGAAACACAACGCAAGCGTTGTTTCACGTCGGTTTTCTGTGAGGCCCTGTTATTACTCCGGTCGAGCTGGTCCATTCGTGCCAAAGCATGGCTCTCTCACACTTAAAATAAAATTTCTGTAAAATAAAATGTTTTTGATCGGAAGCTGAATAAAATATCAGTCATTCATATGGCTCGTCGGCTTATGTCTACAAATCTTGAATAAAAATCCATTTTCATTTATTTTTAGCGAAAAGTTCATGCCTATGAAAATGAAAAAGGTGTGTTAATGCGATACCTGTGTTCAGGCCAACGGGTTGAATCTATGCTCTGCCGCTTTCCAATATAGATTATGGGCAAACCTTATCTCTCAACAATAGGTATTATGCACTGGGATTATTTACTAACTTTGTACATAGAATGACAATCTCTTGTATGCATTATGGAAAAGCTGATTTAAATTTATTCTTCATTGTACTTTTTACGATATTCTAATGCATTTAATCTCGCTTTTTGAAGTGGGATTTTTAAAAGCTTTTTGATCAGATCAGATCAGCCATGTAATTTTGGGTTATCGATCAATATTATTAACAAAACATGTGAATATTTCTTTTAATAATGTATTGGACGAACTCTTAATCTTTCTTGTAAAGACTGAACTTGTCATATGAACTTCAATGAACTATACGCAACGACTACATCATCGCGTATTTTGTATTTTCTTCCTGGGGAAAAAAAAATGATCGTTTCACGTCACTGAAGCGAGTTGGCGAGTGCCCATTGAAAAACACTACGTTGCATAATGTATCGGCGCGAGCCGCAATCGGAAATCCATTGTGATCGCAATGAGCTCAGCTCTATTTTGACAACTGCCATGTTTACCTTTCAAAATAGAGTTGTTCAATTAGGATATTAATGGCTATTTACACGCGGTTTAATGGGTTAACTGACGCTAGTGTCGTTTACAAAGTTTTACTTGAAGGTTCTATTAGTAATTTGATTACCAAGGGAGTCTGATAAATTGCTGTTGGTAAAATAATGACTTGATGGCCCTGAGGTTAAGGTCAGCTTCTCAAGCTTGAAGGTTTTTGTTCGAGGGGCGAAAGTCATCTTATGCCTTCTCCCGCTTTGGACGAGGCCAGAGGGAATGTCAGACTTTTACTGACTAAAAACCACCCCGTTCCTACTCCTGCTTTTCGAGCCGGAGCCCCGGTAAACCCGCTAGGTAGTCCGCAGTTCCGGAAAACATGTTGGTATGGATTAGGCAAGTGCCAAGTTACCAATGGAACTTTGGCAAGTATTCTGTTCTTTTGCATCACAAGATGATGAAAACAATGTCACTGACCCTGCTAACTCATGGTTGGAAAATATTGAAAGATTGCCTAAATCGATGATTTGTTTATACAAAAATGTCTCCCGTACAAAATATGTATGATGGAATGAAAATAAATAAACAAGCAAAAAGCGTGAATATTTTACTGAGATAATATCGGGAGTGAGTTTCAAATGTGGCATGGTTTATTAATGTTATAGTGCCCATGTGCGACAGGCACTTCCGAGTACCTTTTGTTTTTTATGTGATATAGTTCACGAGGAACTGAGTTTATAACCAAGCTATATATAACCAGGTTAACATGGTCTCGCTTTCCATGATCTTTCCGAATATTCAACGGTCAGTTAATACAGGTTCTACATAGGCTAATGTGAAGTCGTGTATACCATCATGGCGATTTATTATGATGCTTTACTAGTTCGGTTATTTTTTTTCACTATGAAAAACCGTTTATACTTCTTGTCTATCTATTGTTGAACTTGTAGTATTGTGTTGTAGATACTTCTATAATCTACGTCATAAATTCTTCTTAACCCAACATTCTGCAATCATAAACCTAAATAATTAGACATGTGAGAGTTTGTGTGGACGGATGGACAGATGGATGGATAGATGTTAGTTATTATTTCCAAAATGATCTCGTAGATACAATTTTACACACAGACAGATTATTTGGTTTATGCAATGAATTGTAGTTGTCGTCTTTCCAGTTATTAAAGCATAAATAGGTTTTCAAGCATACGTATAAGATAATCGAAATTTTCAACTTTAGTAAGGAATAAAACTATTACTAAAAAGCACTCGATATTGAAGAACCGGCCAATATCAGCAAAAAACTTAGATCTCTTTATAGTGAGTGCTGTCTTACTATAAAATATCCGATATCGGATATCCGACACCTTTGTCTTTGCTCACGGCCGAGCTGTGATCAGGAAGGAGTCTGAAAGGGCGTAGTTATTACTTTTGCGACCTCAGCACTTGATTATTGCTTTCATCCAGACTTTGGTACGTTTTACTAGGATTTTCTGAAGGTTTTATCTCTGGTGGGCTTATCAGTGATACCCTCCAATAACTATACCTAAGTATTATGTAATCCCTAAGTTTTCTGAGTATTGATAGAAAAAAAAGATGATGACGAACAAAAATGTGCTCATGCTTTTTGGACTATTACAATTTTGAGATATTACCTAATAGTCTTTACATAGCATCCTGTCTTTAAAACGCTGAAGAGATGAGCTAAAATAAGCTTTCAATCATTTACTTTATTGCCAATCACTGGAGAATATTAAACCATATAAAATATTATGATATGAAAAACGAAATACCTATACTGTCTTTCTTTAACGCCAAATCACTCGAGCAAAAAGACAGTGATCAAAAAATAAAACATAGAACTACTCGTGCCACAGTGACTTATCTTTGCAATCTTATTAGAACTACGTGTCGCCATGTTCCGCACGCAACAACAACAAAACATGAATAAAATACAAAAAAATGAGTGAAAAACATGTTCATAAACGTCTATCACATTGTGTACAGTGGTCCTATGTACAGGGTGAACATAAACATCGTTATACAGACTGTTTACACGCGATAGTTTAGGATAATGGGAACGTAGACTGTTTGTACCGCTATCCTATTTATCTACAGAGGTATAATAATATGTTAAATAAATTCTTAATTTTTCTTTGAATTTTCAGTTGACGGTGATATGCATGTACTGTTATGTATTAGTAATCTGTGGTTTTGTTAGTCATTTTTTAGGAGTTAAGGCCTTCCTTTCTTCTTCATTCTTTCTCTTCTGTAATTGGGGTATTGGTCTGCAATGTACGTCTCTTACAAATTAGGTACTTGACCGTTACGCTGCATTGAGTTGTCGAATCGTCGTTTTACATATACTTTTTTATGACATGCCCCATTTGTCCGTTGATAAGTGGGGCCGGGGCCTAAGGGTGTAGATTATGTTACTATCTATGTAGATAGTATGACGTTACATATAGTCCTCCAAGTCCTCTGACTTCTCTAAGTCATACCCAATTACTCCCCTTCCAATCTACCCAATCTCTGATTCCCCAACAACCCTTAAATTCCTAACCTCTAAAAGGCCGGCAACGCACTTATAACGCTTCTGGTGTTTCGAGTGTCCATGGGTGGCGGCGATTGTTTACCATTAGGTGATCCGTCTGCTCGTTTACTGGCTTTTAATATAAAAAAAGAACTTAGATGGAACTTCATGCGTAGGGTTGGGATTTAATTTGTTCTTCTTATTTTAAAACAGTTCGTACTATGCAAGAGTAGATAAATAAGCGAGAGCGAGAATTTTAAGAACTTTTCTTAATAGATAGTCTACAATCAGGAGCTGAATTAAAGTGTAAGACAAAAGTAGAAATAAGTTAATTTGATTAAAACTGCAATATGTTGCCAGCCTCGTTTCTGAAGAGTTTTCATTAAAACTAATAAATGGGAAGTTGTCTTTGCTCCTGTCTTGTCGACTCTCACAGTTTTGAAGTTACTCGTATCTATGCATGTCGGCATTTAAGCAATTAAAAGTTTTTGAACTGGTCAGTGTACCTAATATTTCTTTCCTAGTTTACTTATTAGGAATTCTGTTATCATTTTCATGAAACAGTTTATTCTTATAATTCAATATTTTCCTGTGATTTGCTCCAAATTGCACACAGTGACTCATCATTCAATAACATAAATGTGATTATTTTAATTATTTTAATTTAGGTACTGACAAGTCAGAATTAATTTCAATTACGTACTAACTAATTTATATACTTACCTAAAAATTGTGGATCTCAGTGGTCTAAATAAACCAAATGTATTTATTAAATGTACCTAATAATGTATTTTTGGTGAGGAAATATTCCAACATAATTATATTGATAGCCCTTTCCTTATTTAGAAATAAGAACCTTATATATAAGTGAGCAGGTATCGGATGGCTATCAATGTTTCCTTTTATTGAATTATAATTATTTTTGTCCGTAGTATCCTGTTCGCCGATATAGTGGGCTTTACGGTGCTCGCGTCGCAGTGCAGCGCCCAGGAACTGGTGCGGCTACTCAACGAACTATTTGGACGATTCGATCAACTCGCCAATGTGAGTAATAATACAACATATTTGAAATTGCACTACCAAACTTTGGAATGAACTGTCGCCTGAGGTATTTCCGAATTGATACGACTTTAAAACCTTTAAGAACGGAGCGTACTCCTCTTTAAAGGCCACCAAGGCACTTGTAATTCTTCTGGAATTGCGGGTGTCCCTGGGCAGCGCTTCTCGCTTGCCATCAAGCGATCAGTTTGCTAGTGCAATCCATCCCATAAACAGCTAGTGTGGCTATTATGCCTCAAAGAGAAGATGCTGAATTAATTATTATGTTATTGGCTTACGTGAGTGTTTGATGAGGAACTCGATTAGTTTCAAGGCATGCTAGAGACACACATTCACGAGATATGACGCGGGGACAGTGAAGAGAATCGCCAAAAGAGAATATGCGTCTTAAATTAAATGTTACCAGTAATTTTCTATATAATGTAGTATTTAGGGGTGAGCCTATTACTGTTTACACTTAGGTATTAATCTAGTAATCCACAGACGCATTTGTCACAGTTTTTGTGACGATTTACCAATGTGTATGAGTAACACCATAATTACGGGAAACACGATTGCTTATTCTTCTATTTCACAGAAATATTTTTATTACTTCACATACCTAAGCCACAGTTCTGTACTAAGGATTTCCCTTTGTATAAACATCGGTTCTTTTGTTTTACGTCACAATTTGTTTTTGTTTATACAATAACGTTGTTGTTTTTTAAATTGTTTATGTCATCGGTGTAGTCGATTGCATTATGGCTATCTTTAGGGATTTTTTCTCAGTTGCTATTGACATTTCTATGTAATTGAACAAAAGGAATAATATGACAACAATGTACTTTTGAAAATTACTAGAAGTTGATCAAGAAGAGGCTTAAAAACTATTTAACGTCTCTTTCTGGCTTTGCAGACATGTTCAATAAGGCTGCTTGCGAGATTACCAAAACACAGGGATCGATTATAACTAGCATGTAATAATCCCTTAAAAAATGTGCGATCCAGACATTCCTAGTACACAGTACTAGTATATTATTGTAACTCTTACAAAATGTTTTCTTTATTAACTGTACAGGATAACCACTGTCTCCGAATCAAGATCCTCGGCGACTGTTACTACTGCGTGTCCGGATTGCCTGAACCTCGGTCTGATCATGGAAGGTGCACCGTCGAGATGGGACTCGACATGATCGATGCTATTGCGTAAGTGCCATTATCTTTCTTCTAATATGTAAATGCCCAAGAAATGTAAGTGGTAAGAAGGGGTAAACACAGTTTGCTTTACTCGTTGGAGACCACGATGACGCAACATTCACTCGTTTTGTCCAAAAAAGCAGTGACATCTACGAAACTGAACCAAAAATAGTCACAAGTAGTCTCAACGACCCGCGCCCACGACAAACAAATACTCCGCCACCTTGACTTGCCAATTTACGGCCACCGTACAACAATAAAATTTAATTGGTCATTTCAGCCGTTCCTAGCTTACTGTCCGTGAAAAACATACAAAATAAATCTTTATTGAAACATGAAGTTAAGTGATTGATATCTCAAACAAAATCAGGTCAATCAATCAATGTTGAAGAAGCACTGCATATTTTTATAGCACGGCCACGCTTATTTATTTAAAACTAGGTCTAGGGCCTAGGGGAGAGTCTCGTCTCATGTCATCTACATTGAATATTCAACGATTTATTTTTAATTAATAAGGTAGGTCTGTGTGCTCGTGTTGGCCGTACGAGGGCACGAGCATCGAAGCATGTCGCGATACGCGCTTATCTGCGCATTGCCTCATCAAAGGAGACAGCTAAATATACTCTTTGTGATGGTGACATCCTGGGTGGCCCTCCCTCGTCGCGTGAAGGTCGCCAGGCCCTGGAATGTTGCACTCACACGTCTCACACCGTCATACCGGTGCCCCTCAACTCTAGCTAATTTTGCAAGATGAACGTCTCCAGACATTTTTAAGAAGTTATTTCAATTTCAAACGCTTCCAGAAATAATTTGGCGCTCATGTGGTCTGCATTTAGACTTGTATTAATAACTGTTCTAATTTTTATATACGACTAATTTATCTTTATGTGAAGTTATTTTTAGATCAAAGGACAAGTTTGTTATTAGTGTATTGCATTTGAAGGGTGAAGTAATGTTGTCGAATGAGATGTTTATCTGTTTATGCTGGGGATTACGTCTATTGTAACTGTTTACATGAGTAGACCGCGGAGTGATAATAAGAGGCAAGCAATCAACACCCGCGGTCAGACCGCAGGCCGCAAGGCTCGAGCTGAACAGACACAGCTATCTGTATTCAGCGCGGGTAGTGTTTCAGACACGCGTCACGTTTACTGCTGTCATCTGTACATTATCGAAAGGACATATCCGCCTCCTCGAGCCCATGAATAACCGAAACTGTGACGCGAATGTGAATGATATAATCTACTAACATTGCCATTGTGCCAATTTTCCGAGAAATGGAGCAGGATTCCACATCAACGGAAAGTTCTACTTGTTTCTTATTTACATTGATGCGCCAAACTCAAACAAGTTCGGATTTCTTGTATTCCTAAATGTACGTCGAATTCTGTAGACATTAGGTACCTAGAAGCACGTAGGAAATCTGCCAACCGTAACGTGAATATCTTTTATGATCCAAGATTCCAAATCGAAGGACATGCTCTGTCAAGTGTAAATGCGTATCGTTTCGAATTGCTGCTTTTTCATCCAAATTATACATCGAATTGCGTCTTCTGCCATTCAAATGACACAAAGAAATGTTATATTGAAATTTATATTCGAATTCCTAAAAAACTAAACTAACTTTGATGTAAACAGAAATGTGATTGATAGACAGTGCTGGGAACTGAGATGTGAAACAGAAATATTTGTCAATAGCACATCCACGGTTAAATTCGTTCGTCTTTGAAACTGTATGTATTTGTACTGGTCTTGACCTAAATTTTATTCCTCGTTTGTGGATATGTTACAGTCAGAGTGATTAAATAGCAATTATTCATAATGACTGGTTATTATAAATAATCGTATAAAAATGCCAAATTCACTAGACAATGTAATAAATTAATCACTTTATCTGGATATTATTCATAATAGGGAGTCCAAGTTAGTCAAAGTAATAATACATGTGTAACTCAAAATGTCATAAGACTTTTACTTGTAAGAATAAAAATTAATCTTTAAGATCAAAGACTAATTTGTTTTGGCATAAATTTGATTCGCATAACGTTAGTAGGCCTAATAACTTATGTAGGAAATGGTGGTAGAGAACTTGTAGTGCCCTATACATAATTCCGATCAAACTAATTTGCTATAGTTTCTGTAACAATTAAATAATAATGTTGGTTAAAAATTTAATATGCTATGCAACAAAAGTTAGTGACAAAATCGAATTGCTACAAAACCGACTCCACGTAGTCTTGTTTGTCCTACCCCTAGAGTGTAATTTAAAGTCGCGTAGGCGCGTAGGACCGAGGCGGCCCGCGGGCTGAGGAGCAGGAGGCTGCTAGCGAGCCACCGCGGCTGGCTGGCCGGCGGCCAGCAAGCCGAAGCTGCGGTGGTGAGCGAAAGCCGTCTGCGACGATTAGCACGCGTGGGGCCGCCGTAGGCCCGCAGCGCCGGAGCCGTGACAGAAACCCTGCCTGCTGCATGTTTGTTTGCATGCTGCTCGTTTTATTACATTATCCAAGTCTTCGAAGATAGTATATAAAATTGCTAGTTAATGTGATTAATTTTGTGTCATTTATCACTTTATCTAAATTGAGTAGACGTTATACATAATTGCTAGACAGTATATATAATATCAAGATTTATTACTTTGGCTGTAACAGATACACGCAAATAGCTGCAATGTCTGCATGATCTCTGTTAATGGTTCGTATTTACTGGCGGGCAACAATTAACGAGCTGCATTGGGTAGTCCCGTTCGCGAAATGTGTTCTATAAATAGTGTTCCGCTTACGTGAGTCCACTCCCCATATATGCATGTGCATGCTATGTATGGGAAGGGCAATATGAGAGAGAAAATAAACAAGTGATATTATCGCAATCTCTGCAGCTGTGTCGGCCGGCCGCCGGCTGATACAGAAGACAAACATACAATTTGTTGACAATGGCCGCCTTGCATCCACCGCGCCACAGCAAACGTGTTACTGCACAATTTACATGCGACTTGATAAAGCTGCGATTGTTGTAGGTACTATGTAGTGTCAGAATCTAGTGTACACTATTTCAGGCAGATCTAAGGTTTCTTTTACGATTTGGTGGAACTTTTTTGGAACTTACATAACTTTAGTAAGAATTCGAATTAATTGCTTACCATCAGATGAACCGTCTGATCTTTTATTGCATAAAAAAGTAGGTTCACCTGTACTGTGTGTGTGGGGATTGCCTCAGATTAAAGACACAAACATAAAAAACTGTGTAATCCCTGCCTATTTCTTCTTCCAATCTATTATGGTATTTACTACGTTGTGTGATGTAGAAAACGTCGCATCATATAATATCTTGTCAATTGAATTATACGGTAGTGACCTTTAGGAGCGTAGGCGTTATTGATTCAAAGGAAATATTAAACGCTCTTTTAATTTTAGATGAGAACTCACTGAAGCGTGGAGAAGATGTCAATATACGAAGCTGTGATGTACCTATTCGTATTTTTGTCGCGAGTGAGTCTTGGTATGAAAATGGATCAGTAATTTGACGTCGTTGTTATTTCTACTACTACATAGATACATAGAGGCTTGTTGAATAAGATATTTCTAGTTCTATACCCAGATTGGACACTGCTTACCTATATTTTTCGATATTCAATGCAATAATGGATAAAGAAAAATCCTTGCTCCACACTAAGGTTTTCTCTTATGTTACCTCTATGATAATATTAACGTGCCTTTAATTACCACAATTACTCGGAACTTATAACATAATTGAAACAGAGCTGTGTTAAGATATGTAACATGTACATTTACGAATCTTTCAACCCCCTTTATTCTGAGTGGGGAAAATCATTCAATATCCTCTTTCGTCATGGGCGAGGCAATAGGGAGTGTCAGACTCTTACTGCCTAAAAACCACGCAGTTCCTACTCCTGCTTTTCGAGCCGGAGCCCCGGTAAACCCGCTAGTCCGGAGCTCCGGATATCTTTCTACCATTAAGAGAATAAGACGATTTGGTTCGTATGGTTGCAGAAAACACAAAAACAAGATGCACGACATTGCGCACAATTAATTTTGCCAAGTTTGTAGCTCATTTATTGTAAGAACGTTTACGTGTTTGTTAATGTCAGACGACTAAAAGCTGCCCGCTACAATTTTACTAGCATTTGTGTTTTTAGAGTAATTTACGACACTTGCTAAATTTTACGTGCGATTTATGTTTACACTGACACTAATATCTCAGTGTTTAATGCTACATAATTAACACTGAACATCGGAGTGGGTGTCGGATCCTAATTGAATTTTTAATTAACACTCAAAGTAACACGTTTTTTTCTAAGTAAATATCAATAACCTTTTTATCCCGACTTTATTTGAATAGAGTATTTGAAGTGCATCTAATAAAAATATGAGAAAACAAAGAACACCCGTTTTTGGTTTATGATAAACCGTAAATGGCCGGTACGCGGTCGTTGCTCCAAACTACGAGTGGGCTCTAGGGGCTCGGCGCAAACAAGCAGTGTTCCCGAACTCGCCTGTTACCACTGACCCGGGTAATTTCGTATTCAGGGGATGTATAGCCCCGTCGATAGTGACATGTGTCCCCTTTCAACCCACTGCCATTCAGGGAGCGGCGGGCAAAAGGGAAAACTGGAACAAGTATCGTAAGTGACCCGGTTGTGGCCACTTTAAGAATTTTGTCGACTTTGAGGCTTTCTTAACTTATAGTTTTTGTTATCACGAAAATATTTCTTGTAAAAAGTCATTTAACATGTATTAACCTTGCCTAAGAAAACCCTTTTTTTAAAGAACGTCCAATAGAAAAATAACTGTATAAGAAAGAAAAAAAAAAGGGAGTTTGTGCCACTTTTGGCCAGATTCGTGCCATTTGTGGCCACGGTCGTGTGCCAGTTCTGGCCATCAAAAAATACAATAAAAGTAATCAAAATTTAATAATTAAATTGGACATTTTACAAACAATGGTTTTTATTTAGTTTGGAAAATATGAAATATTATTACTTCACTTGAATTTAACTTACAAATAAAGAGATCAAAATTTATATGACGTTGGTAAAAGCTGCAAAGTAAACTGACCTCCCCTTTGTGTGAAGGCAATTTATTGCATCTCTGAAAATGAAAAATATGTATTTGTTGATATGTAAAGCCAAGGAAAAAAAGCCACGATAAAATAAAGGGGAAGAAGTCTGGTGTCTATGTACATTAGTTTTGGCCAGCCATGTGGCCAAAGATGGAGAAATTCATAATTTTGTCTCCATTAGTGGCCACCTTCTAATAACCGCACTTCAGAAACATATGGCGACAAAATAACTTTAGTTTCACTTAGACAATATATTCTTCATGTAGTATTAACATAAACATCCAAACAATAAGCAAAGATTTAAAAAATAAAAACCAAATCCTCACCCGCTCGCCTTAGCCTTTTTGTTAAGATCTTAACAATTTCACCCTCAACTAAAAAGAATGACTTGTTGCATCGAAGTGAAGTTTGACACATCAAAGCTGCCAACGGTATCAGTATCTCCAATATTCAATATTTTAAATACTGTACATCACAGAGTAATTTATTTGTCCATGCCTTAGTTATAAATATTTGAAGGTCCAAATGGCCACAAAGGGGTCGGTGGCCACAACCGGGTCACTTGCCCTAGTTTGCAAGACGTGAAACAAAAACTGTATAACAATGGCTTTATCGGTGGTATTGGGCAAACATTTCGTAACGCCATTAGCGATGGGCGAAGCAATAACAAAGGGAAATTAACATATCATAATTGCGTTAGGCGTCCTCGGATTAACTTCTCATCTGCCTACGCCGGCGCCGCTCGGATTACAATTCAATTTACTTTGTAACTTCAGCGCGCTCCTGGGAGTTCATGTTCACTTCAAAGTTCAAATATCCCGTTGTTATGCAGTTCTAGGTCACAAACATTGTTAGGCACGACGTACAAGAACTAACGTCCTTGTCAACATTTAAAATGCTTGCTCTGTTAAATGTATCTTTGCTGTCTATTGAAACGACAGCTGACGGAACTTTGTTTCGAACAAGCGCGCTGCATTCGCAGTAGCGCTTTAAACAGAACTAGTTTCACACATACCATACAAGTTACACCATTAATCAACTTTATTATCTTGTCCGACTACCTAATATAATAATTATATAATTTTTCAAAGGCGACGCGATGGATATCGTTGGAAATAAATCAATATATTTAATTGAACAAGGAAAACCATTAGTTCCTATTAATTGAATCAATGCTATTGATTATAGAGATATTTATATCTGTGTATTGGAAATATCAGTATCTAATATTTGTAATGAGGGTGGGAATCTCTGATACGGAACAAAACGTTTCGTATATAAATGTGTTTCCCTTCCATGCGAAGCTCATTACTGCTATTGACAGCCAACTGTGGAATGGATTCAGACCATCTTTCTATATACGTTCGGTGACCCACTTCCCAACTAATCCGACTAATAGCTAATTAATTTGTTTCGCCTTGCTGGAATATATTTCATACAAGTGATTGACGAATGGAGATGTGTGGACTTGGCTCACGCTATGCTGCTTTACCGGGTAACTACGTGTTACTATGTGATTGATGATCTTGGGCACATTTGTACAAGATCTGTGAAGAGGACAAATGGAGCTTGCGTTGTGTGTGTAGTGTTAGTTATATTATGTACAAAGATTGGGAAATGATTGAGGATCTCGTTGGTATACATATTGTAGTAAGAGAGTATTAATATCCAGAATAATCCCTGCCTTGAAAAGCACATTAAGCAACCCTTATGGGTAGTTAAATATCGCATCTCCTGAAGTGAATTCACGAAACATAATGGTCGAATTTGGTTAAATGTTTCGTGCCGACCCCCACAACCTAGTTGGGAAATGGCCAGTAGAAAGATTCAAGATTCATAAAGGCTGTTAGTCACTTAGACTTAATTCGGTGCGCCGCCTGTCGTCAACTAATGAAAAAATGTGAGTCTGCCGTCGTCTGCCTGACACTCGCTTTATTATCTTACGTCATACAATTACTCCTTAAAGTAAGAATGTAACAAAATTTTTAATATTAATTTAATGTTGAATTTTTATTAATCATGAATAAGAAGCAAAATCCTTGGCTTCCATCATGTATCCATTAACAGGAATACGTTATTTCGAACAAAATGGACCGTAAAAATGCGGTAAACTATGCTCGATTTGTCACCGATAAAGCCCATTGCTATAAAATCAACTGGCGTTAATAAACCACAAAGGAAATCGTAAAGCCGGCCATAATTAGTTATGGTTCATTAGCTGAAAGAAATCTCAATGGGCACGGCGTCGTTGTATTAAACAATTTTCTTTCATTTGCATAAATACGTGTGAACTGCGTACGTTGAGGATAATGCTATTCCCCATTTTGTGAGTACAACGTCTCGTCGCCAAGGACGGCGCGCGCCATCCTGCTTTTAGAATTACGTTGAAAAGAACAGTCCGACTACTGCCATTACAGTAACTTAATAAGCTCGTTTAATTTAATTCCTAGCTTTGTGAAACATTAAGAATTAATCTCGGAAAATTACCGGAATTTGTTCGCTGCGAACGAGAAATGGTCTCATTACAGGAATCCCGCACAGAGCGCTCGACTCGAGTTTCACAAAGTCGCTTAATAAGGTGTCCATTATGTCTAATAATAAGAGAAAAGTTTTTAGTTTACAGTGTACTTCAATGTTTTGAATGAAATGAAACCTTAAACAAGTTAGTTGTAGTGGATGGTCCATTTAAAGTAGATTATCGCGGTCGTAATGTTCACAATTCACACCCACGTGGCTATTCTTGCAAATGTTTATCTCTGTCATTGTTCATGAAGTATATTGGATAAGCGCCACCTAAAATTGCAGAGATATTAATAAATCAATTGTGTACGTTGAAAACGAGTGTCTACGTCACACTGTTTCAAGCAACAATGTTTAAAGAAAATTAATGGCGCTGTTCAACAACAATTTTAACTTTAATCTTGTCAATTTGTTAAGAAACCTCATTTAAAATAATATATCATTTACTCCGCTTGTTTCTTTACGTCTCGCTTTTATTTTTTTACTTTTGAAAATATTGTTGAGTGTATTCGTTTAACGTGAGAACTGGAAACGTAAATTAAATAAGAGAAACATTCACAAATACCAATGTGAAGTATAAACTTATTTCGGCAATTCGTATCCGACTGTGATGTTTACATCTGCGTTTTTATTTGGAACACGATGTAGTGTATAGAACTATATACTGTTTCTGTAGATCAGTTATCTAGCAAGGCGTATGCGCATCTCTGCCAAGTCTATCGCCATTCGTCTTTTACTTGCGTTGTCTTCTCTTAGTGAAAGAGTTACAACAGTTCCCAAGAGATTTATTCTTTGAGTACATAATTCCACTTTATCAACGATTTTCATCGTTTACTTGATTTATACATATATGCAGATATGCAAATAGAGAAAATTATCGTACCTATAAATTTTCTGACAAGTAATTTTAATCACATCTGGAAAATTAAAGGGTATATGACTTGGTACATTTTCGTCACAGATTTTTAAATAAATAAGCTTACATACAAAAGCGATGTCAATTGTTTTTGTATTTGAATACTTAAAAAGGTGCATGCTATGTTACTGTCCTTGTCATTTTGAGCATGACGTCACTGACGTATCATTTGTTTTTCTTTTTTCGATGGTAGAAAATGTTTGATGACATTTGTGCAGAAGAAGAAATTGCTTTTTCTGTCCATATCGTTTTGGGCGGTGTTGTCACAAAAGTGTCTTGATTTATTTCATAAAGAAGGTTTATTTAGGCTGTGACTTCAATTGTACGTAATATTAGGTTTTTTTGCGTTGCCCGATTTTCTCTCGTCAAATAATTTTACATGCATATTATCCAGAGCCAGTTGTTTTTGTTGTTTTCCAGACAAATCTAGTTCATACCTGTTCAACTTCTATTTGCATTCAAAACAAACCCGAAGCTTATGATTCCTCAAAATAAAGTGAGTGCAAAAAATCGTTACTGTAATTTATGAATTTTCTAAGTGTAAGAGCATTGGTATCTCTCAATTTATAGTTACTGACTAATTCAGTTGGATTTATTTGGCCACATTCGTAAGGATAGTCAATCTGTCTAATAAACTCTGATGGAATGCACATGGAGTCCAGTTCTATTCCGAAATCTGGTCTGGTGTTTTGACTAGAATGTAACATAATCTGGACCACGGAGGAGACCAAGAGAGATCATCGTATAATGTGAAGTGTACGATCATATTTCATGGTAATATTGAGATTAAGCATTAAGGGGTTTTTCAATTTAACAACCTTCTCACCCACAGGAGAAAATCTTAATGTAGCAAAGATTTTTTTAATAAGCTTCTGCCAGCGTCATAGCCCGCGTTGCCGTGTGATAATGTTAAAAATAAAAATCCTATGTGTTATTCCAGACCATAATCTACCCCTGTTCCAAATTTCATCCCGATCCGTTTTGACGTAATAACAAACAAACACTCACAAACTTTTGCACTTATAATATTAGTAAGATTATGTTGTGGATGCTATGTACCTTATTGCCATTGTCATAAGACACAATTTTAACCTCTGAGCTACAATTAAGAAGAACTGCGTAACATATATTGCATCTGAGATCCCTTTCTTCACACCACCAGACCATTGAAAGAGTATTCTATATTAAACTTTTATAAATCTATTTTGGTATGACAGACAAAAACACATAGAATATTAATAAGAACCATGCAATATAGGATAGGCTACCATTTAACCCATTAACCGGACGTAAAACCCTACCAGAGTGAGCCGGCCAGTCGAGAATTCCCTCATGGAAGTACCTCATAACGTTGTCCACTTAGAAATTTAACAATTCATGCAGCCATTAGATTAATAATGCAAAAGAAGTATGTAAAATTAATATTCGAAAAGGCTACCTAACGGGTTTACTGGGGCTTCGGCTCGAAAAGCAGGAGTAGGAACGGGGTGGTTTTTAGTCAGTAAGAGTCTGACACTCGGGTCAAGTCAAAATTATTTATTCCAAATAGACCAGGAAGGCAGTTTTAAACGTCAAAGCAAATATAATAATATTAATAACGTCTGTCTGTCGGTCAATCCTCTAGTGAAGCTATTTGCTCGTTCTAAAGTGTAGATTCCTATGGAGAAGAACGAGCAAGAAACTCCATAGGTTACTCTTTTTCAATCAGATTCACAATACAATTCTGGGTTACACTTCCTTTCATCTCGGCCCAAGGCGCGAGAAGTAATTGGATAATTTCCGCCCTTAAAAAAAACATACCACTAGGGCCTAGTGGGTTTTTTAAATATACGTTAAAGTGCCTAGTGACTAGACACTTTGTCTTTGTATTATGGTCTTTTTTGAAAGAGTAATGAAAAGAGATTCATTAGCTTTCAAGATTCCTTAATTTGACTCATGAAGTTCAAAATTGTTTGTTGATTGAACGAAAGATCTTAAATTAGGTACTAATTAAGTACGCCAACGCAAAATTTGATTTCAAATTGCTTTGTCAACCTCCATGAAGAATACATCGTAATTAATTATATTTCATAACAGTGACTTTAATTGCCTTACACTTAAAACATAAACATAATACTTAACCTCAAAATAATTAGATAGTCATTCATCTAAAAATAATACGTTTTCGCGAGTGACCTACTTTTGGCGAGTTAAGTGGTTAAGCGCCAATCACATATTTAACTGGTGCTTGTTATTCTAGAGTGAGATAGATTGAGATAATATATCAAGTTTTCGGTCATTTGTTTGCCTATGGTCAGACACTGGTCATGTTTACAAGAGTATTTACTAACAAGTTGGCCGAGTGGTTGCAAGTGCAGGGGTCTCGGGTTCGATGCCCGGGTCGGGCGAAGCTTTACTAGGCTATTTTCGGATTTTCGAAAAATACTCTCAGTAATAGCACGGAGTCTGGAATTAATGTGCCCGGTATATGGCAATAGGCTCACCACCTATTTACATGGGACTTACTACATAAATTGTGAAAAGTGGGTGTACATTGTAAAGTGGCATTACGTGTCATAAAATAGGATCAAACTAAGAAATTAATGATTCAAAAATCTTGTAACCACTACCATGTAGTTAGTAGCGACCTCATGAAAGTTACATTTTATTTTTTCAACGAGCTCGATCCTTCGCCCCGGAATTTTTAATCTAGGCGAAACTTCAACTAATTTGTTTTACCCCGAAGACTCTTTCAAACAAGATTTTCTGAGTTAATGTAAGAAAAATAGCGAACAGTTTTTGCAATAACTCGCATGTAAACATTTAATTTGGTAGCCGTGTAGGTAGTATTAATCTTAGACATTTATGTTTCAAACATTTTCTGATTCACCGGCTGTAAAACCTTTAGTGACTACAGTTTTGGAAACTCGCGCATTCTGAGCACATCAATAAAATGATAGACGCAAGAGTGTTTGTGTATCTGTTCACCTGTGATGTATCTTCTGGTATAGGTTGTTAAACTTGTTTTTTATTTTCCTGAAAGATTGGCATGTATTCACAAAAATATGCCAATGCCAAGATTTATTGAAATTATTTGCAAAAGAGAATGTTCTAAAGCATTATTCAGCCATATTAGCTCTTAGCTGTTATAAAGTGGAAAATAACGAGATCGTCAGTTGGATTTGCAACCATTTCTACACGTATGTATATGAAAATATTGTTCCTAGTATTAACTGCTTCAGTATTGAAAGAGTACACATTGTTAATTAACAAACTTTTCTCCTTAGATCGGTGGTGGAAGCAACAGACGTCCAACTGAACATGCGCGTGGGCATCCATACTGGACGAGTGCTGTGCGGTGTGCTGGGCCTGCGCAAGTGGCAGTACGATGTCTGGTCCAATGACGTCACACTCGCCAACAACATGGAGGCTGGAGGCGAACCGGGGTAAGTGACATACTAAATTATTTAATAAAAGGCCGACAACGCATTTATAGCTCCTCTAGTGTTGGGAGTGTCGATGAGCGACACAAATTACCTGCCATCAGGTGATTCAAATCCTCACAAAATGTCAAAAACTGGAAGGTTAACATCATAACGGATGCTTAGGCAAAGATTTTAAACGAAATCTTGCTATATTTCGGAACCTTAAAAAATATTTCTTACAAAACAACACGCACTTCGCACACATACTTTATTTTCATTAGACCATTACGAGCACTTTTTAAACAATACAGTGCCGTACTTTGTCTCTTTGTCGGACATTTAGTGGAGCTGGTTACTCGTTTCATGATTGTAGTTTTTATAGAAAAAAAATAGCAAAATAGTATACGCTACAGCACTTAACATTTTTTAATTTCCATAAAGAACTTAACAGTTATTCCTTTGTTCATTAAGGAAAATTAAAACGAAACTGCTCTATCAGGCTCAATTCAAACGAACGTGATGATTATGCACAACAGGTTGCATTGCTTCCGCATGACTCAACAGGCTTATCAATCATCGTTTGAGTCATATTTTATACCACAACATAATAAACTTTTCAAACTAAAAGTGCTCCGTACATTTTCCCCTTATATTTCCACATGGGGCATATTGTAGGTTATGTCGATTCCTTTCAGACGAGTGCACATAACACAGGCGACGCTCGAGTGCCTCGGCGGGGCTTACGAGGTGGAGCCGGGTCACGGCGGCAGTCGCAACGCGTACCTTCGGGACCACTCCGTGCAGACTTACTTCATCATTCCGCCGCCAAGACGGAGAAAAGTAGGTCCAAAGCATAAAAGTAATCCTCTACAAGCTTCGCGCTAAACCCATGGGGGTTTCTACCATTTATTTGATTAATATTTTACGAGATTAGTTTTACTTTAGCCTTACAATTAGATTTGTTGAGAATTGTAGAGCAGGGATTTAGGGGGTGGCTTTTAATTGTAATGTAATGGATTGTTTTTACATTTAAAGTAATTGCTATCGATACAGGTTTTATTGTTGAGCGTTACATTTGCAGATGTGCCTATCAGCGGGTGTGGGCCTTGGTTCGGCTTCGCGCCGGAAACTTTCCTTCAAGAACGTGTCCAACGTGGTGGTGCAGCTGCTGCACTCCATCAAGTTCAACGTGGACGTGCCGTTCTCGAACATGGCCGCCTCCCCCCAGGAGCTCAAGGCCAATGCGGCTAGGAAGGTACAGCACGTATGTCAGACTCGAGACCGAACAAAACATTTCACGGAACAGTTCCTCTTGAATTAGCGACGGAAGTCGTTAGCGCCCCGTAGATATCGGCAGGTGAATACACAGGAAGACAGTTAGGGCGCCACCGGTTTCGCATTTACGCTCGTCGAGGGGAACTCTTCTAAAACTTTATCCGTTTCTTAAAACGTAAAAATCTTGCTGTTTGCACTTTAACTATTTGGCGAAAGTTTTGCACCTCAATGGACATGACTAAACAATACGAGCTCATTGTCCACGGCTTTGTCTCGCTCTTCAGAATGTTTGTCTCGAGTGATATATTTTCTCGTATTGGTGATCTACTCTCGACTTTCAAAGGTAAGTTCTCTTTTCTTTCATTTGATTTGATACTGTTATATTTTTCTAAAGTTTCTGGATGTAATATTATCTTATTATATTGGTGGATATTACCGCTATAAATAATGGATAAGATATACGTTGTGTTTAAATTTTTTTTACATAAAATTCAATTTTGTATGTCTGTAAAATGAGCATATTTGAGGCATTTCTAAAGAACGAGGGACGACGGCGACCTATAGTGGAAATAAGAGAATGTTGGATTGTAATTGAATCGTTAGTATATGTATGGTGGGTATCGCGGTCGTCCCTCGGGCCGAGCGTTAGTAGGGTGATGTCAGTGGGCTGTAGCTTGGCTGGTAGGTCGGAGTACTAGCGCGCGGTGTCGGCAGGTGCTGGACCTGCGGCGCGCGCTGCACGCGGAGCCGGGCTCCGCGGAGGCGCTGCGGCTGGCCGCGCTGCGCCCCGAAGACGTGAGAGACGCCATGCGCGCCCCCGCGCCCCCCGGCGCCCCCGCCCCCGCCTCCGCCCCGCACCAGCACACGTTCGACGCCGTCATGCAGCACCACGCCCTCCGCACGCACGCCGTCGACGACACCCCCGCACATGTTAATATTATTATGCATACGCAACTACGCACTTTTGTTTGACCTGTGCTATTTGATTACGACTATAATGGGAATTTCTGCATCGATTTTCGCGACAGTTTGAACTAATCTGGCACAGATGACTGCAACTGCGTATACATACGTAGTAGGCGCACGCCCGCCGTCGCACGCGTAGACACTAGTGGCGTGTGGCGGCGCGCGCGCGTTACACTCGCATTACACATGCATCACAGGGACGATATAGTATATGGTTCACTTAGGTTTAGTTTAGGAGTATACCATGAAACCATATCGCTATTTCTCCTGCGGTTCTGAGATTTTCCGCTTCAGTTTATTATACGATACGCGAGGCGCATCCGAGTCGTAATGGCGATGCGTCTCGTACGTATACTGTGTGTCGAATGATAACCTCGCTTAATGGTTTCCTAGTAGTTAGTTTGGTTTGAGTGGTGGTTTTCAAACTAAATCTTTGCTGCTTTTATTACATTTTAAGGTGTGCACTGAAGCTTTTTACAAGTTTTACAGAAATAATTTTGCGAGGACCTTGAAGAATGTTTCAAAATGCTTCATACTATATTTGCGATTTTCATTTTCTGCCGAACTTTATTATTTATTATATTCAACACAAATACACACAAACACAGTAACCAGTACACGATTATTTAGTCCCCAACACGCAAAGTTATCGTCAACTGTAGTCAGTCTACCACGAGTACCCGCGCACAAAGATGTTTCTTCCTCCGTATTGTTTCCCGAATGTCATTTAGTTGCTGGTCTGTTTGAGCCTTCACTCACTGTGCTGTTACGTTGTTTTCAATTTAAATCCGTATAAGATTCTCTCTTGCTATTATTTATCCACAATACACAAGTAGTAAACAATACCGCGGAAGACTGGAATACACCAGCGACTAACATGAGGCGTCTGCTCATTATTTTCAGATATTCCGCCCCTGGACATTAGTTCCACAACAAATACCCGCTGAAACAGTAAGCGCAGACAGAATGTTGTTCATGTGTATTATTGTTTTCCACCATTTCCCGGTTACCGGGCGACACGCGACACGTTATAACTCCCTGTACTTACTGTAGGTACGCTTCACGCAGGCGATGCATGCCTGTAAGCGCACCGCCGCGAACACGTTACCATTCTGTTTCTATTCACTGTGACTCAATACACGGGAAGGGGCCGACTAATTCGACGTGAGCACACAGACCACTCACTTCACCGTTTCTTACTTCGAAATTGTCAACTGTATACTTGAGATTGTTTTATAGAATGATCGATAATAAAGCCGGATGCACCGAACTGTGTTTCACTCGCTACCCCGACTAGTCACCTCGAGCACTAGAGCATGGCATGCGACCCGACGCCTGACGCCCGACTAACTTGCATGACGTCACTGGCCCTTTTGTATTTTACACACGATTTATTTGGTGCTTGATTATTTCTACCGCCTCTACTCTCTCTCTTACCTTGATCTTATCTCTTCTAACTTAACTTTCTCTTATGAAATAATCAAACACGAAATGATATAGTTTTAAGTCTTGATTATAATTATATATAACTATCGATCTGTCTTAACGTAAATTCACATCAATTTCAATGGAGCCTGAGTTCCTCTGTAAAGTTCTACTTCAATATGTTGCCAATCTGAAAGTATCTGTCGTTTTGTATATTATGTTTTGTACTTCATTTCATTACTATTCTAATAACGTGATGCTGCTTTGGATTCCGGATCTTTTGTATTCTAAGGTCAGTTTTAAATTCCAACTTGTGAGCATGGAGTCGGCATGGCCCTCATGTGTACCCTGACCTCGGCCGTACCTTGTCTCGGTGTACCTTCATTACCTTCCGTACCTAATCGATGTGTTCCATTGTGATCGTTGTACAAATCGGTGGTTAGTAGAGTAGGATCTTGTAGTCGATGTGTTTGTCAATGTGGTTGACGTGGCATGTGCGTTTCCACAGAATAAAGTGACGGAGAAGTTTAAGCGTCCGTTGAAAAAGCGCCACTCGTCTGTGTACCATCAGCCCACGAACCGCGTGAACAAGTACTTGGCGCAGGCCATCGACGCGCGCTCCGTGCACCGCGAGAAGGCCACACACGTACACCTGCTCACGCTCTGCTTCAAGGATGCCGACAAGGAAGCTCAGGTGATCTTATTACATTACTATACTGGGTACTAGTGTCACTTCTATCTGAGTCATTAGAAAATGATGTAATTTTCTGAGCACATCTCATTAAATATAACCGTCTATTCTGGAATATCATTATGATTTTTACATTAAGAATCATTATTAAATTATTATAACATTTTTAAATTCGCATTCCACAATTACAGTACCGAGCATCAACAGACGGCGGTTGGGCGGGATCCCTGTCCGCTGCGCTATGTGCCTTAGTAGCGGCTGGAGCCTTGCAAGCATCCATACTACCACAAACCTATATACTCCTCATTCTCTTCGTGACGGCCTTCGCCTGGTCTGCAGCAGTACTGGCCCTGACCCTGGCTGCGAGGCTGAGGCTCATACCCTGCGATGTGTCCCGCCCATTCACTCTGAGAAACGCCATTACGACGTTCACTATTGTGCTTGGTTATGCTGTTGGACAAGTTAATGTGGTAAGTGGAAATTAATATCTATACAGTTTTTCCAGATTTCAAGATGTTCTATGAATATTTTTTCTCCTCTATTGCGGATGATTTTGTAAACACTAATTCTACAACCGGATCAAACCCAGAATAACTGGTAGATTACACAAATAGATGTTTGTTTTTGATTCGCTTTCTCAAAGGCACGTGCTAAATAGCGCACTTCTATTTGGAAGTTTATCAGTTTAAAAAACTATTTATCAAATGAATTAAAGTTCAAAATCATCACATTTTTCAAAATGATCACCTTTCTCATCCACAGGTAACATGCGAACACATAGAACTATGCAGAAATCTAACTGGCAACACGACGAGTATGGCCGAAGTGCTTACAATGCGAGGCGATGTTGCCGCTCAGCTATGGTCGAGTCGGACGGAACATCTTGCTTGCCCAGTACCACTATACATTACATTGGGTTGTTGCCTCAGTATGCTGGTGGTAGCTGTCTTCCTAAGGCTCCCGATCCTGGTGAAAGGGATCCTATTGGCTGTGATGACGGCCGGCTACATGGGTGTTATTCTTGGCTTCCATAAGGCACTGTTCGACTGCTACGATTTGATGATTGAGTGAGTATTATTCACATAATTAATGTGTATAATGTGCTTTAAACTATAGGGTTTTTTATATTTCTGTTAAAAGTATTACTATGCGGTTTTGATTTTGAAGTAAGGAGGTTTTAAAGGACACCTAAATGGAGCACTTGTGTTCATAAGCATTTTAGACAGCCAAACAAAACATGAATACGGACTGCCTAGCGAGTTACCGGGGCTATGGCTCAAATAGCAGGAGTAAGAAAGGGGTGATTTTGAGCCAGTAAGAGACTCACACTCTCTCGCCTCGGCCAAGGCGGGAGAAGTCATTGGATAATTTTCCCCCCTTAAAAAGCATTGTGAAAAACATATCTAATTCCTTTCCTGACCTTTGCAAACATCATAACTTCTAATTAACCTTCCTAATAAGAGAAAATTCCTAATTAGCTTTCCATTACGGTATGACTAATAAACTAATAATAGAAAACCTTCAGGCACAAAGAGGATTGGTGCGGCTAATGTAACGCGATCCGTCTAATCTTGCCGGGATTACATCGGCGCGATAGACTACCTCCGTCGCTGGCTGTAGTTATGTCATAGCATATAAGACTATGTTAACTTCGCAATTATAATACCTATATGGCTATTCATGATGTATGCTTTCCGTTCAGAATTTGTTATTTTGTTATGTTAGTGGTTATTGGGTCAGGTTTATCAGTCTTGCAATATTTGTATGCAAAACTAAATACATAATTATGGGCATTATACATATAAACTTTTGGAATAATATTGGTCTAAAATCTCAAGGAATCCTCAGATTTACTTATTATGTGAGTGAGAAGTGGGCATGGCTTAATTTTTCAATGTTCACTATTTCTGACTTCAAAGAAATCAAGAAGTGATGTAAATTAATTGCCGGCTGCTTGAGATTGAAAGTGTAGAGCTAAATATTTAGTGACAACATTGGAAAGGTTGTTCTATGTCTAGGCTAATCAAGGTAAACTAATATTCCTTTACCTGTACGTTTCAGTTCAGGCCTGGTGGGGTCTGCTTATGTGGCCAGTGCGTGGACGGTGGCGTTGGCTCTGGCGGTGTTACTGCACGCCAGGCAGACTGAGTGGACGGCCAGGTTGGACTTCCTTTGGCAGGCACAGGCTCGGGACGAAAAGAGGGATATGGATGCTTTGCAGGTGAGGTTCATCATTTATAAGTATCATGGCTAGCTCGTATGCGTCATTAGACCAGAATTTTATTTTACCTTTGGAGTTTTTAGAATACATATTTGGCTTCCAAAATATGATACTGGTGCACTATGATTAGACTGTTTTATTATTTTGTTGGTCCTCACACTTAATGCTAGTGTCTTCTTGTTCTTAGTCGTTAACACTCTTGACAGAGTGGTTGTCGTCGTCATGTAGGGGTGGTGGTAAGCTAACAAAAAGTTCGTTTCCACCATTAGCGCACTGCAGCCTTTCGCGTGCAGTGCTACTGCCTATGCTTATTTATATATGACAAACTTAGAAAATAAGTGACATCCAAATACAGATCTTTGCTTGTTAAAACATACTAAGAGCTGAAGATGATCAGTATATTTTGTTTACAATAACATTACATGCGTACTTAAAATAACAATTTTTATTACTAATCATTATATAATCACACAACTAACAAATCTTGTTTCTATTTTCCTTTTTTAACTTAAACAATTTATTGATTTCAGGCATCGAACAGGAGAAATTATTATTTTTTTCATACCTTTTTACTATTTATTTACTTTTTTTCGATGAATTAAAACAATAACATGAACCGAAGTCGTGTAACGATCGACATAGAATTATCTATACTCCGTTAGAGCATTTTCTTTGTACTAAATGTTTTATTATATTGATATTATTTTTTTCATACCTTTTTACTATTTATTTACTTTTTTCGATGAATTAAAACAATAACATGAACCGAAGTCGTGTAACGATCGACATAGAATTATCTATACTCCGTTAGAGCATTTTCTTTGTACTAAATGTTTTATTATATTGATATTATTTTTTTCATACCTTTTTACTATTTATTTACTTTTTTTCGATGAATTAAAACAATAACATGAACCGAAGTCGTGTAACGATCGACATAGAATTATTTATAAATAATTTATTTCTTATTTTTATTTTTTGATTTTTGAAATAAAAATATATCTATGTCCTTTCTAAGGTTCTAAACTATATCTGTACCAAATTTGAACCAAATCCGTCAAATAGTTGCGGAGATTAATGGTATAAGCATAGAATGTTCGACGTGATTCTTTAATTTGACATAACTTTTTTATTTATGAACCGATTGACATGAAACAAACACTAAATGTAAATTTAAGCATCCCACAATATATTCGTGAAAACCGCATCCAACTCGGATCAGCCGTTCCTGAGATTAGCGCGCACAGCGAACAGAAAGACAAACAGACAAACAGACAAACAGACAAACAGACAAACAGACAAAAAAAAAGTTAATTACATTTTTGGGTTCGACATCGACATAACAATAACCCCTGCTATTTTTTTTATTTTTATTTTCAATGTACAGACAGCACTTTTCTACGATTTTATTATATGTATAGAAAAGAGATCCACACAAATGACAATAAGGAATATAGTTAGTTTGTAAGTAATGTAAACAGGGACTTAGTCCGCTGCATTAATTCCCCACATTAGTGGGCAGTTATGCCAATCATATTTGCGTTAAAACAATTTTCAATCAATTTCAGGCATCGAACAGGAGGATCCTCTTCAACCTGCTCCCAGCGCACGTGGCAACGCATTTCTTGGACAATCAGTTTAGAACGAACATGGTAAGTATTGGAGTGGTTTGACTACGAACTATATATGCATGAACTTAACAATGAGGAAGGTATTATCATCATTAAATGAGTCACAAGATGTTCACTGCTGAACATAATATGTAGGCCTTTCTCAAAGACTTCCAATAAAGCGAGGAAAGTATACTTACTGATAAATGGCCTATATTGGTTTTTAGCGATAAAGTGAAAATGCCAACCAATTCATTAGTACGCCCAAACGAGAGCACGTCTGCGCTCTGCGTGCGAATGAAAACGTATCAACAAACTCGCACTTAAGCCCCCTAAATTCCAATTCACTCATTCACTAATCACACACAAAAACTTGTAAGTTTCTGTGTTCATATTCATTCGCATCACATGACTTATGTGTAACACATAGCACGTATGAGGTCTAGTGACAACTACAGACTATTTCAAAAGGGGTAGGCATACAGACATGACTGAGTGTGTTTGGCATAACCAGTGTGTTTCCAACTAACACATAACTTTTGACACTTTATTCATTTATTTTTGAAGTTATATAGAAATCTTGCTTATATCAGTTTGTATTCTTTTAATCCAAAATATAAATAATCTAGAAATCGTTTAAATTTAGAATACAAAATCAGAGAAAAACTAATCATAACACTCTGGTTATGTTGTTTAATAGTAGACCTTAGCTAGACGTAGCTAGATACTAAATTGACTTGTTATTATGTTAACCTAAATTAGAGAAGATGGGCACTCTGTATATACATTGTCGATGAAAAGTAGACTGTAGCTAGATGGAAATAGAAATTATATTTGCGTGTGGTTGTCTCAATCCAAACCTTTAATAAACCACGTAAATAGAAATTAGACCGTAGCTAGATGTAAATAGACATTGAATTTGCGTGTGGTCGTGTCTCAAACAAAATCAAAGACCCATATTATACCCACGTTGTTAAAAAGTAGATCTTAGCTAAATGGGAATAGATGATAAATTCGCGTGTGGTTGTCACTGGGCCGGGTGCTGACTAGAGGCGCGGTGCGCAGGACTTGTACCACCAGTCGTACCAGCGCGTGGGGGTGGTGTTCGCGTCCATCACCAACTACCACGAGTTCTACATGGAGCTCGACGGGAACAACCAGGGCATGGAGTGTCTGCGGCTGCTCAACGAGATTATTGCTGATTTTGATGAGGTAAATATACCCTTATTCTACATCAGGGTTGGCCAACTTGATTAGACATAAGATCTACTGTTTACTAACGAAACCTGTGCGATTTACCACTTAGTATAGTCGTTAGTAATTACGTTGCGCAATATGGACTATTTATTTATATTTTTTGCCTTGCCACGATCGACTGGACTAATGGTCGGTTGGCCACCCCTGTTCTTCATATATTAAAAGTGCGTTTTGGATGTGGTAGTACCACAAAGTACAATAAAATTAGTACTGAGGATGCAGATGTGATATATCTAGTCTGAAACAGTAATTTGGTGTAGTATTTTGAAAAGGTCATGTGATCAACTTTAGAGTTTTGAGTGTTTATTAAACAGATAATAATAAAAATGTAAAAATTACAGCTCTTGGGTGAAGATCGTTTCGGTGCAATAGACAAGATCAAGACGGTTGGTTCTACGTACATGGCGGCAGTGGGTTTGATTCCCGACAGGAAGATGACGGACGAGCCGAGCACACGCAAGCACATGGCCACCCTCGTCGAGTTCGTGTTCGCCATGCGGGACAAACTGAAGGACATCAACGATAACTCATACAACAACTTCATGCTGCGAGTCGGTGAGTTATTGTAAAGTAGATTGTACTTAAACGCTGTCAGAATAAAGTCTAAAATACTGTGTAGTATTTAATATCTGACGAAGAACACTGAATGAAACATTTTTTCTTTCCAGGTATAAACGTTGGTCCCGTAGTAGCCGGTGTCATAGGAGCGCGGAAACCGCAGTACGATATCTGGGGTAACACCGTTAATGTAGCATCTCGCATGGATTCCACCGGCCTGCCCAATCACACGCAAGTCACCGAGGAGGTGTACCAAGTCCTGAAGGACATGCCGTACCAGTTCGTCTGCAGAGGCAAGGTCAAAGTAAAGGGCAAGGGAGAAATGACCACCTACTTCCTCACTGACAGAGCGCCAGCCAACGGTACCGTGCAGAGTACGTCGAATGGTCCCACGAATAACCCTCCAACTGCATACGGTGGTGTCGCTACCCCACTTGCCATGCTACAAAATTCTGCGAGAAGAGCGGCTGCACAACCATCAAGATTACCACCTCTGAGAGAATCCTCGGTTGCTGGAGAGAATGAACCGCTTCTGCCGCCTTCTAATGGGCATCAGAGTAATGGCAATAATAAAGGCAGCAAGGGTCGCAGGAACAAGGAGAACGGAGACAGTCCCCCACCTCCCCCACCGCACGGCACGGGCCACGTGGCGGGGCACGGCAGCGTGGGCCCGCGCTGGCCGCCGCCGCGCGCGCTGGTGGCGCCGTGGCCGCGGCCGGCGGAGACCCGGCCCGCGCCCCACAAGCGGCGCGGCCCGGCCCGCCTGCCGCGCCCGCGCTCCAGCGAGAGCCTGCCGCTGGCTCGCTCCCCGCGCGTGCACTCCTCCGCCGACGAGCTCAGCTCCCTCACTCGCTCGCCCAGCCTCAGCTCCTCCGACGAGAGCTACTCCCGCACCACCGACGCCTCGCCTTCACCCCCGCGCCCCTCTCAATGGATCCCCCCAACCAGACCCCAGCGCGCTAACCCGAGCCCCGCGTACGACTACCCACCCGTGCGCCCTAGCAAGCCCACCGTCAACCACATCAACGATATATATGCCAAACATAAAATAGCCAGGAAACCGTCTCTCGAAGATAAGTTCCTCGATGGAAGTGTCGACTTCCAAAAAGAAGAAGAAAAGTTGCAGAGAAGCATCATTAATATGATCCAAGCTTCTGCAAAGCGCGATGGTTGCTGTCAAACTGACAAGAAAGATGTGGTCACTCGACTGGGTCAGCGAGCAGATTCATTTTCGAGTTCAGGGAGCCGACCGACCAACTTGAAACATCTGAATCACGATGGACGGGAACCTTTTGCGAAGCGAAGTCCATCAGACGTGGCGTGCGTACCGCCTTTCGAACGGGAGATCCAACGACTGCTCGATGATAAAAATCTTATCAAAATAAACCCGCCCAAGTCAGAACGGAAGGAACTGAAATTGGAATTAAGGTAATACTTTTTCTAGTTACTACTGGTTGTTCTGAAACAGTTACAAGTGATGGCAAATTTACAAAATAATTTACACATTTTTAATTATAGGGGCGCGAATCCATCTCTGGAGCCGATGCGCAACTGCAACAACAACAACAACAGCAGCCCGCTGCACGCGGTGGGCCTGGCCGCCATCACGCAGGTGGTGCGCAACGAGGCCAGCAGCCCCGCCAGGCCGCAGGAGTTCCCCGGGGTGCTGCCCACCGACGTCGTCGTGGAACTGCCGTCACCCAACCACGAGCGACATAGACCCAGGTATGTTCAAATGGACCATTACTTATGAAGATTACATAACGATGTGCTGTGTTTAGCAGTTTCATTAAAATGTGGATTGCTTTGCAGCCCACCGTGCGAAAGGAAACCTGATCCCATTGCTATTCGGGAAAAGGAGAGAGAAAAAGAAGTTCAGGAGAGACTGCACCACCGAGTAAGTTGCTTGTAAAAGTTACTTTGAAACTTCTTGTTCTTTAACAATTTGATGCCCTAACTTCATTATAACTTGTAGGTGGCCGCTTCTCATCATAGAGAAATGGGTATATACGGGGAGAGTCAATCCGAGTGGAGCTCGTCGTGCTCGGAGGGCGAGGGCGACGGGGAGGGCGGGCAGCCCGAGAGTACTGGGTACACGACGGACGACCCCGCGCTGGAGAACGTGTCCATGCTGAACGAGGCCGGGCTCACGGACGCGGAGGCGGCACTGAGTGACGTCAACTCATGCTACTTCGACCGCGACGACGACGTGTCGTCCCGCGCCTCGTCCCGCCTGCTGGACTCGGAGGCGCTGGTGTCGCTGGAGTCGCTGAGCGCCATCTACGACTCGGACGAGCCGGCGCACCGGTACCTCGCGAACATTCGCACCGTCAGCGAGTCTATCACGAGAAATTTTGGACAGCCCGCGCACGTCACCGACGGCGAGAGTGACGTGTAGTGATACTGTGATATGTCGCGAGTTGTGATAACGTCCGATTTTGTTTAATCGACTGTGTTTCGTGTACATTTCGACTGTTTCTCTTGTGTACTGCCTTTGGTCAATTGTGATAACGAAAATCTCAAATTATTGAACTGTCATGACAGAGACTTCGACGTATTTGATTTGGGACATTTAACGGAGGAACAGTTTGGCTCTCTATTGCAAAGAAATAAATACTCAAAACGTTTTGTTCCCCGCTGTTTGTTTCCGTAGACGCGTTGCTCCGGCTCGTACAGACGGAGCGTATAGTTTTCGCGTATGCGGACATAATTGTTTTATCATAATTGCTGACGTGCCTGTACTTTGATGATTTTGTACTATGTAAATTGTGTCAATATGTACCTATTAATGTTACACTGTATGATATTCATGTACAGCTGAATGTGCCATGTGATGGCGTGATGCATCATCTGTAGGAGAATGCGATGATCTCTACAATTATAAGGTGCTCTGACTTAGAATTATTTATGGTTTGTCTTGTGATAACGGTATAGGAATTCGAATTTGAGCGACCAATCTCTGTTAATGTCAGTGTTCTAGAGTAAGGGCTGGTCCCTGTCCTGCGGAGACTTGTGAAGTGGTGTCAACTAACTATACGTAAGTACGTAAGATTAATGCATTTCAACCTATCTATAGAGTAAACATTGTTACCACAGCTGGATGATTATGCTTTGTAGTCTTCATTTATCTGCCGTATGTATCTCATATTGAATTCAAGTCTACGTAAACCAATACATGAATTAAAACTTCTATTTTCACAACCATTGTTAGAAGAAAACTAAATCCTTTTGGCATTTTCTTTCCGTAATCTAGTCACGTATGATTTTCTAAAGTTTGGTCGTAACTTCGTTAAAATATAGTGCCATTATCGGACCCTGTTTCTTGTATACTTTATTCACTTGAGTTCGATAACAAGGAGAGGTAATATCACGTAGTTCTTAACAACTTAACTGTCCAATGAGTCACATATGAGTCACGGAGAACTTTTGGAATAAGTTCAAGAGTCACAGGTGACTCATTTCTTTATACAACTTTGGCACATACTTTTGTTATGAGCGTGAAGTAATATTATAATTATAATTACGTGAACGTATCGCAAAAAACCTAACCTACATGATAACAAAATAAAATTTCGCAAATTTTTGTATCTTTGGTATCAGGTCAAAAAAGAATAGCCGATGGTCGTAGGGTAGTGGTAATTTGTATTGTATAGGGACAGTGAAGTTGTTAAGAAATCAGCCGTGACACTCTAAAGTACAACCAACATATAAACACCACTAGCGAATATTTGTTGTAGAATATTCTCTGTATTAATAAATATCAATTATTTTGTATTATTTAAATGTAATATAAGTTTGTGTCAATTTGATGTAATTATATTATTTTAGAATAAACTCTAATAGTTATTTGAATATATATTTCTCATCTGAGGTACACAGAATCTGATTGTAAGTATATAATATATATGGTGGTACATTATGCGTCGCAATTGCTGCATTATATGATTTAAAATGTACTTAATTTGGAAACCGATCCACAGAGTTATGTTCTGAACATTTTGGAGCAATTTGATTTTTTTGTATAAATATTTGAGGTATGTACTTACAGTTTATATTAAAATTTGTTCCCGGTTAGATTAGCTCGCGCTTCTAGTATTATAATTAACATCACAATTTTGAAATATAATTTTGGGCTGCTTTAACTGGTTGAGAGATGTTAATGTCTGAGACTTGTATATAGGACGAGCACGGTATAGTGCGTCAGTGAGATCTAGAGATTGTTAATCTTTGTAAATATTGTTAATCACCTGTCAAGTGCTATTCTACATACCTATACCTAAGTATACCACGCTGTGAAAATATATTATTTTTTGAAGGAATTCTCTTATTTGCTATTTTTATTCTCAGTATTTGAATTTAATGTTTTCTCATGTTGATGTATGTACACATAGTGCCAAACTATTTTTATGTGTATGCTTATACAGTATGAATTATTTGTTTGACACTTGTATAATGTTGTTTTTTTTATATAAATAAAACGTTACTATTTCTCGATATAAATGCAGACTAAATTTGACAAAATAGATCTGACTTATAGTAATACTTTGTAGGCGAGTAGTTGAAGAATATTTTGAATCTTTTTTGGATATACTCATTGATGAATTGCTGCATTTTTTTATTATGTGTAGTAATTCAATGTATCGAACAGTCACATTATAATTGATAAAAATTTAGAATACGAATACGAAAATGTCTTAGACTTGCTGAGTTATTCACATTAATGCTGTTTATAAAGAAAACTGTGTACCTGGCACGATGACTTTATGAGCACGAAATAAATCCTTTTTGTTTATAAAGCTTTAATGTGAATGCCAGCTTGGAGACCTGCCTGCATATTATTCTCATAGAAATTGTCAGTATCATTTGATTAGGGTACTTAAATTGCGCCTTATGTAGCAAGTGTATTGTGTATTTTATTTATTTAAATTCAATTACCTAAGCAATATTAATTACTTATTACAAATTAAAAGTGGTTTACATCATCGGATGTTGTTTCTTTTCCATATCCTTATGTGTAAGGAAATCATTATACCTTATTTAGATTGTGTTGTGAGATTGGAATGCAATGTTTATTCACATAATAGTACTTATTTGTCCCCAGTATCGTAACTTTTGATCACTAAGTTCTGTTCTAAATTAATAATAATATCACTTATTTTAATTTGGTAAATCTATGAGGCAACGGATTTTGGTTATAGTGGAAAGTTTAGTAATATTGGATCACCTCTTAAATATCAAATCATAAGTGAATATCCTACATTTACTTAGGTATTCTTTTGAAGAAAAGGAATCATGGTAGTTCCTAGTGACACGATATGAGTCACAATTACAAAAGAACAATAGTTAGTCCTATAGAAACCAAGGGTATACAGTAAAGTACTCATTGGATGAGTAAACTTGTTTGTTGAGCCACTTAATTTTGTTAATCATTCACGTGATTTCTGCACTAAAGTTCGGATTATTCATGGAATAGGTGGTACCTTTTTTTTCATCCAATTTATCTCGCCTCTCGCCGAGGCGAGAGGGAGAGAGAGACTTACTGACTAAAAACCATCCTACTCCTACTCCTGCTTTTCGAGCTGGAGCCATGGCAACCCGCTAGGTAGTCTGCAAACAGGTGGTACCTACGGGATATAATATTAATTATTAATTAAGGAGATACCTACGGTAAGTATTTCGTTTGTCAGACTTGGTAGGTAAGTTAATGAAATAAATCCTGAATAGTGGGTAGTTTTCCTTATCAGTGGCCTACTTTAGTAATTTTATTAATTTGTTTATTTAGATTTTTATTGCAATAGTGCAGTGTTTATAAATATCGGTAATCTATATATTAATACGTGATGCAAAAACTTTGGACCGCTTTTTACGAAAATTGCGCGGACGTAGGAGCATAAAATTTGGTACACTTATAGTTTATGTGTAGGAGAAGTGCAGGACGCTAATATTTTTCAAAAATAATGCTTATAAAGTACATTAAATCAATAAATAAAACATTACACACACATGCATAGTATCTGATCGTATTTGACAAAACGTCAAAATCGATAGACATTGCGATGATATTCTCACGTCTCATATGAAAAGAGTTTTATAAAAGAGTTTGTTTGAGTTTGAGTTAAATAAAAATTATCCTTGAACGTATGTTAAGTGGTATTGTAAATTAAATCGTATATGGTTGAATTTCGACCACTAGGCGACCACTAGTACAACGAAAAATGTGAGTTCATCTGTCAGTAGACTGTTAGATTTCGTTTATATTTAAAAAACTTAGCATGTCACATTGTAACAAATCAAAATAAAAACTCATATAAAATAACAATTTTTCGTGGAAAAGGAGTAAAATTATGAGTAGTTTGGTGTTGAATACTTATGTCACATAGTCACATAGGTTTGCGGGTCAGGTACAGGTGTGTCGGTTACGGCTCTCGTGTTCCGCATACTAACGCCCTTCGCCTTGAACTGTACCACGCGAGAACCATCAACGGATATTCTTACTGCACATATTCAAACTTGGAACTTTTAAATAATAGATGCTTCAGTGCTTGTTCTTTTTTTATCCATGAATAGGTTTAATAAGAGATGATAGGTATGATCCAGGTAGTATTTATTTGTGTAAAGTTCTCTCCATGAGTTAATCCTAGGTATTGTTAGAAATAATAACTAGCCATCAATAAGATAATGCTTTATTGTACGGATGCATTGATTCAACTGCATTCCTATGCAAAGCACAAACGACTCGGTAGAACATTATGTTTCTATTTGTGCGCGGAATAGTGATAACTTTATTAGGTACATGCTTTATTGTTCATCGGTTTTTTTATAAGAATGGAAACGATACTACCTCGTTACACAATTTGTTTGCGGTGTGGGTAGATGCATGTTATCTGTATAGGGGTTGACATGGCGATATTGATTACACAAAGGCGTTCTACCAGCCAGTAATTTACTGAAGTACTCGTGTTATGTGCTATAGGTGGGTACTTGTGTCTTGTTGATTGCATGACATCAACTCCAAGTTATGACTACTTTGATACCGACATTTGTACTGTGATTACATTGCGTGTGTGTGAGTGCTGTGACTACACTGTCCACAGCAAATACCAACGGCGGAGTAGTAAGTTGTAAAGAAACAAGTAGGCTGCTCGCTTGAGTAAGACGCCTGAGCGCTACCAGTTTTGAAGTTATCGCGAGTTCTCGCAACTAATGACTCAGTTAAGTAGTAATCAGGGACAGTTTCATTCAAAATAATGTGTAATAGCCGGTATGTGAGTGAAATACAAACCGGAGCGAGGCAGGTATGACGCGGCGCGCGGCGGGCCACCACCACAAGCGCACAGCTGCGGGCAGCGCGTCGCCGCCGATTGGCTGCGCGCGGGAACCGGTCGCCGCGTCCCGCCGCCCTGCCCCGCGCCGCTACAAACAACTTCAAATTCTTATTCATGTTCCTTGCCACGACCGTTGCTGCCGTTGAGAGCGCGCGCACTATGCGCCCGTACTTCGCGTAATCTTATCGATATGTGCTCGATGTTCAACGTGAATCTAGTGTTTTGATGTGTCAATTTAACATTAGATTAAGTGCACGGCGGAGCAGTGTGAGTGTGCAGCGAGACGCTCCGACTGCGCTATGAAAACACACGCACGACCTGGTGTTTTTGTTCTTTTTGTATCGCGAGTGCTTCGTGAGCGGCTTCGACGTAAAGTTACCTGTGCCATGTGCATCAGATAATGTTGTGCTCCTGTTAGTTTGACGACAAACTAATATGCTAGCTAGTGGATATTGCGACGGAGTGGCGTTGTGTTTTGGTGATTCATAGTGTCGTGCGGTGGTGACATGAAGGTGACAGTGTGCTTCGGGTCGGTGCGGGTGCTGGTCCCGTGCGGCGCTGGCGACCTGCTGGTCAGAGACCTCGTGCGGGAGGCCACGCACCGCTATAAGAAAGCTACTGGACAGGTCAGTCTACACATCAATTCTTACTGCGGGTACTTTACGCGGGGTTTCTACTGTTTTTATTGGTTACATCGAGTTTGTTTACCCACTGAATTACTCATACTAGACTGGTTAGTCTACAGTTGATATAGGTAGGTACCAACCTACTTAGTGGGTACCATATAAACACCTAATTAATAGCTAATCCATTACGGTAAGTAGGTAGGTACTACCTACTTGTGACCTCTGATGAAGGATAATGACTTTGAATTCAAATATAGGTGGCATCTAAGTTAGTACACCTAGGCAACAAAGTTTCAATTAATTGTGACACTAAAATCATACAGCTATATTATCTAAAGGTACCGCCACACGAGCACCGGTACAATTCAGTGAATCATCTGTATTTATTAACCGCGCGGAGAATTGAGAATCGAACCTGTGCTTAGCGAAGAAATATTCGCTCTTTAGTTCTATGTAACTGCACCTATCTCCATAGTTTAGTGGTTTAGTATAGTACAGGAGATATCCCTATCCCTACTTCTTGTAGGGTCATCATTGTCATTATCAAAAAGACGACAAATATATCTATCCCAAAACTTATCTAATAAAGCTTACATTGCCATAATAATCATAGAGCCTATAGCTAAGTTATTTTATTATCTGGCATAAAGGTTGTGAATCTTGAGGTGCAGGACAGCAGGGCTTTGCCTCCTAAGTTCTCTCGCATTTGCATTATCTCGTAAATGTTAGGTTTCAAGTATCAAAACTATAATTCAAGCATAATGGAATCTGTCAGTTGGAACCAGTTACCGTGCTCCCGGCCCTGCCCAGTCCACCACCATTACCTTTAACCGACTTACCTGGTATTTCACGATTACGATTATATCGATATTGTCTACAAAGCTCGGTCTAGAATGCTGAGATAGGTTGTGTTGCAAGCACCTCTTGTTTTTGCACTAATGATCATTTGGTTATGTGGAATGCGGTGGGAGCAAGAACCGCTTTCGCGACAATGTGTCCATACTAAGTGCAGCACTAGTCCCTCTATTGCTCTATTGCCACTGGTTCTTGTCAAACTAGACCCGAACCACGTTCGAATTTCACAATTTAGACGCTACATTCGACACTTCATTATATTTATGGACAGACCTTCACTGGAAGTTGATCTCGTAATTGGATGAAGGTTGTTGCTATTCGAGTCTACAAAAATGTTTATGAGCTCCATATTTTGCTGTATGACTATCCTTGTGAAGTTACAAGTTACGCAAGTCGGTAGGAGGTAGGACAGGTGTACTCTTAGCCCCAGTTCTCCAATTAGCATTAGACATTCACCTGCAGGTGCCCTGCACAGCGCACAGCCTACATGCGTTCCTAAGTTCAGTCCTCGTAGGAAGCGGCTGACCTTGCGAGCTACTTACTCCGTCATATTACAAACATATTGTTGGTAAACTACATGCTTGGTATGTGAAACTGTTTTAATATTTAGTTTCCTTTTGGAATACTTCACAAAACACAAAACTTCCTGACAATGCCGCATCCACGTCCCGGATTACGATTGTATTACAACAACCTTATAATCGGATTAAATAGTTTGAAAGTTAATTTCAGGATATACGTTTTTTATTTTCAATTCCTGGAAAGCAGTTGTTAGGAATTTACTCGTTCGGCATTGTCCGCTACTTAGACAGAAATCGCATCATTTCTGTTTCGAGTTACAATTCTTTATTATATTCATTTATCAATCCTCATTGCATTTAATATAATGTCATTTGTGGGTGTGTAGGTAACATAGTTAGGTAGTTTTGGCAAACGTTTACATTTCTGCATGATTGGTGTTCGACGATTACTCAACGCGAAAGGTCGCGAGCGTAGTTAACGACCGGCAAACCATACTTTTGCTGCTCGACTGGTGAAACGATATGATACCAAGACACGCGCCGGTTTCTAATATTACTGGAAATGCCATATAAATAAAGCGATCGTACAACTTGTACCGTTCCTTTTGTTGATTGAGATGAGCTTCGTTACTCCCACGGCCCGAGTCATCCATGAAAGGCGAATTTGGAGCAACGTTTAATTATTCATTCGTTTTTAAAATGACGCAGACGCGCAAAGTTTGCTAAATTCCCTAGACAGTTTCAAGGATTGGGTAAATAAACATTAGAATGTTCACCACAAACACAATAAGGCGAGACGTGGACGGTGGACGTCAATAACCTCTAATACCAGTTGACCTTTTAAGGCACGTTTGCCGCCTTTATTACATAACAAAAAACTGAAATGTTATTACTGCAAGTCTATTGTCCCGTCACGTACTATTTTACCTTGGGATGTAATAAATTTTCAGTTTGTTAAAACAGTCGAAACTCTCGAAATTATTCGATGGTGAAACAATGGGACCGTTGTCGCGGCGAGCCGGCCGGAGCGCCAGGCATGCTCGAGGAACGGGCGCCTTGAGAACTCGAAACACCTATTGTACGGTGCTGTATGATGTGCCACGCTCACTACAGACTACAGATCTCGTCCAACGACCGGTTCTCAGAAAAATGACGAGACATTCCTTTGAGATACGTCTGTCTCGTAAACTAATTCATGGTTTTATATCGGACTGATAGTCCTTGCGGACGCAGTTTTATTAGGTTTTGACAGATAAACGGGCGTTGACAAGTGTCACTGGAAAAGTATGGCGAAGTCGGTGGTCGTCAGCGCATCGTAAATCTTTTGGAATAACAATGAGCACTATTGTGCGATTCTCAAAAATGGGTTTCCTCTACTTTGGAGTGTTTGTTTTTGCATATTTCTGAAGCCAACTTTTTTTACAAACAAAGAAGGAACTGTCTGCCTTAACTGTCTCTAGTAGATTATATCCGATTTCTAATATTTATTTGCGTGTTAAAACTAAGACTATCATTGTATATATTTGATCGTGGAAAAAATAACAAAAACCGTTTCTCAAGCGGCCATATGTCGGGCTTCCCGTCAAGTGGATATCGTGAAGGGTCTTTGTCCGAACCACGATTTTTTCTTCGATTCCCACTTAATGGTTTGCACATGTTGCTTTACTGATCCATATAAAGTGCTAACACATTTGCAGATTTACAACACTCGAATGTTAATGTTAATACTCAAAAAACGCCTGCGATATGGTGCTCCATTTAAAACCAATTAAGAGTTGACTCCACGAGTAAAGTGATAAGCAAAGGCGGAGGTCATTGTATTAACTCCCAATCTTTTAAATGAGTTAATTTTAATCTTATCAAGCGTTTAACGCAATTAGGTAAGTAGGCCGAGTAAATACTGAAGTAAATAGCAAACAGAAGCACTTGAAAAAGACATGAAACGTGACTGTTGTGCCCTATACAAGACTACAAGAGCTCCTACAAGACTTGATTTATAATAAGAAGAAATGTATTTGAGAGTAATTTATATCCACAATTAGAAGATCACTACACAGTTCACCAACGTTTAAATAGATATCAACATTGTAATCATTTTTTGAATAAACTGTACAATACTTTCGAAGAAGTCCAATAGAAACCTCAATAACTTTTACTATGGATTACGTGGTGGTTATAAAAGACGCATGGAAGCTATCATGTAAACTAGAGCTACAATACTCAGAATATGAAGTGGCACAATCATTACGATGCTTTCTCTCACATTCACATAAGGAAATTTGATGATGGACCGCGGCAATCCACGAGATAGTGGCTACTCCATCGATACATCTTTGGTAACTAACTATGCTATTAAGGCATATACAGACAAGAGGATTTTGTTCAATTGGCTTGACTAAACTGCAGCGCAGCATAGGGAATTAGGGACGTTATTGGTCGTCCTTTCTCTACGTGGCTTATTTGATATGGTTAGTGTTTCTGGATTTTTTATTAATAATGTACAATTTAGTAAGATGCGGTTGAAACAAGATTTCGGTGTATCTTTTTCAAAATCTTGAATTAATTTTTCAAAGTCAAAGTCAAAGCCGACGCATTTATTTCAATTAATCCATAATAAGGCACTTTTGAAACGTCAAATTGAATTGTCCGTCAGTCTGTCTGTCACTGAAGCTAGGTGCTCATTCCAAAGTGTAGCTTCGAAAGGAGATTTTAAACATCTTCTTGTTCTTAGCCGGACATCTCATTTGCACTAGCCCTTATTGAACCATGAACCAATCATAGAGTAGTCGACCTCGATGCTAGTGTAGCGGATGCTATACCTTTTATGATGAAACATTTAACATAGAACCTCGGAGGACAAACCTCCTTAGATGATCATTCGCCGTATTGAATTGAAATTATTGTCCTACAAAGCATAAATGCGTAAGTGGCTACACTTTGAGGAAGTTTTGTGAAATAATTACTCGTTGATTGTATATAGGCCTTAGTAATAATTGTCTTTTTGTACAGTTCCATTGGATTTTCCTAACCCAACAACTGATTGGAATTTGAATTATTGATTTTTTTTAAACTTTGCCCCACATTAGGATACATTAGGATTTATACGTAGTTATTAGTTAGTAGAAAGTTCTGCACGTCATTCGGTACAACGTTGTAATTAGCATTTTGGTTACATTCATTTCATTCTTATCAATAGTTTTGAATATAAATAGACTCACTATTAACTATTTGAATAACGTTTTTCTTCTGTAAATTCTTCTTACAAAATGGCATTTAGGAAATGTAAAGAGTTATGAGAATGAGTAAGTTGGATACTCGGAAACTATTGACTGCAGTTCTCCTAAGCGATACCACTGCTACACTTGTCAAACAACAATTGAAACGGCTCAACCATTCCCGGTATTCAGAACAATGATTTTTGATGTAACGATGAAAGTTATGATCAGGATTTGTCCATAATGGCAGAGCGCGGAGCTGCGTGGGCGCAGACTGGCTGGACTGACTCACGCGCACGTGCACCGCGGCCATGTCATGTCCCATGTCCAATTATGCGACAAATAGCTACTTTGCATTACCACCAGCATTCCTGACGCTGTGAAACTTGATCTTTGTTCAGCTAGCCACCCTGACAGTTTGAGATGAGCCTTTTGTTTAACATTTGACTTATGTTACTTAGAATTTTCATGAGATGCTACACCAAAGTCCTTTTGTTCTCATCTTGGATTGATATTACAGAGACGTGGCTCACATTTCGAATTGTTCTGAGAAGTTCTTAAGATGGCAACATGATTGGTAGGTACTTTGGGGATTTGATTCAGGAATTCGCATCAGTTTCTATCGGCAAGCTAATTTAATAACAATTTGTTAGCACGTTCTATGATTATTAAGTCCGTAAATCCGTTAGCTATTTCCTCCTATTATTCCTGGTATTAATTTAAATTAATATAATAGCTAGGAAACTATTTATAGTTGTGGCTAAGTTTAGAATACTTCTGCGAGACAACGTGGGACTACATTAGAGACAATGAATGAATAGAGGCATAAAAATAAAGAAAAAAAAATGTTCTATATCTTACAGTTTTATGTGATATCAAGTGCATTATGCTATTGTTAGAGTAAATTAGATTTTTTCTTATTCTTCTTCTGCACTTTGTACTAATGACCCATTTCGAGGGACGAAAGGTATCGGCAAAGTTTGCAGTGGAACACTTTTACTCAAAATCCTGTGGCAAACTCGCCATCCACAGGGACGTTTTCCCTTTAGGTCGCTCGCACTCGTGCATGCGAATATCGCCTAATGATGGTCGACCGCCAACTTTGTCTATCACCAAACTCTGACCTTTATCTAAGAAGACCTTAAACATTGTTTAACAGCAAACCCATTAATTAGTGACGTTTAAAGGTTTAACCTAAATTAATCAAACAAGTTCAATGTTGTACGATGTTAGTTACATGTATTGTAACCGAGGAACAATTGGTATTACGATGGTCGCCTTAACTTGTTAAAGGCTGCGTATGAGTCACTTTTGACGCACTTCGGTACAAACTACTGCAGAATACGTATTTGATGGACGTATGTATGTATATTGTAGTATGTTATTTCACACGTATATGATAAATCGTTACGTTTGTATGTTTTGGGGTCAAAAAGCCGTTTATGTAATAATTAGAAGTCTTCATTGATATTTTTGCGGTACGCAGTTCTGGGATTTGATTTACTATATTGTCAAATGTAGTGGTATTTTTAAATTGAATAATTTATTTGACATTTTGGCTATAGTTTAAATAATATTGCGATTTAAATTAGGTTACCGAACTGCAGAAACTAAAACATCATCTCGCCTTAACCTTAAAATGGAGTTAAAACTCATCTATTAAATTTTAAACCTCGTTTAAATTCTGAATCTCCTTAACATTAACATTCCTGCTACTAAATATACTACAGTTACAGATATTCCATACTTACTGGCTACCCGCCACTTGTAACTTGTAAACTGAACGTATAAATAAACAAGATCAAACATACTTAGCCACTTGAGATGTCCAATATTGCTGCTTCTAAAATGGGCAGCTACTGAACCATTTGAGCTGAAGCTTCTTGTTCTTATTGTAAGCACCATCTATTTTCTGACATCCCCTTAAGCTTGTTCAATATTGTGTTAGGTAAAGTTACAATCTTTTATGCCATTTCTGGCCTTTTTTTAAGGTGATCATCCATTCACTTCTCCCGCCTTGCGCGAGGCAAGAGCCGGGTCAGACTCATACTGACTAAAAACCATCCCGTTTTACTTCTGCTTTTCGCCCCGGAGCCCCGGTAAGTCCGCACCTCCGGCGTTAGGTAGTCCGCAGCTCCGGACCATTTGTATCTGGAGTTGAGATTTCGAGCTCATTTTTGTCTTGATTAAGTGGTGTAAAAGTGGCTACTTGGAAGACTAGATTTCGGGTAAAATTATATAATTGACGAATGTTTTTAATTTTTAGTAAGCGCTCGTAGTCTAGGTATACATAAATTTGTGCCCACATTTTTTGCAATAGGCATCGCAACCTTGATATCATACCTATAAAAAAAACCAAACAGTATTATCGTAACGGTTATTAAACACGCAATGATAATTTTAATTAAAAACATTCGTCACTACTACGTCGCTTAGTTTTTTATAAGAAAGTATTTACATTACATTATGCAAAAGATAAAGAGTAAAGTGACAAACATAAATAGGTGAGTAAAATTACCTCAGAGCGTCTAAAGCAAAACTACACGTTTATGACGTTCGGAACTCTGATTGGCCAGCTGCAATTAACCGACCAATCAGAGCGCCGAACGTACTCTCGTTTCGATTACTTTAAACGTAAGGTAAACTCATATTAAGGTTACCGATTGGCCAGCACCAATTAACCAACCAATCAAAAGGCGCGGAAACGTTTCAATATTTTCAATCTCGTTAAAGTAAAAAAAAAACTCGCACTACGCCCTCTGTAACGTTATCGAGATGCAATCTATAAGTTGGTTGCGTCATATCAACGCACATGTAGCTGTCGTTTGTAAATAATGGAGATAAATATTATGTACCTACTATTGTTTTATTTATATAATTTATATAACAACTACTAGTAAATACTGATTGTGGACTCGTGTGAGATTTGGGTACTTATGTGTTTTTAATAGTTCGAATGTCAAGATCACAATATAAATACGTATAGACCTTTTGAACCGATGACTATTAATAGTTAGTTATAGTTAATCAAATTTGGAAGCCACTTGGCTTCATCATTCACAGTACTAAGAATTATGACTACATAGGTACATATAACGTCAGGAGCTGCGGACTACCTAGTGGGTTTACCGGGGCTCCGGCACGAAAAGCAGGAGTAGAAACGGGGTGGTTTTTAGTCAGGAAGAGTCTGACACTCCCTCCCGCCTCACCCAAGGTGGGAGAAGTGATAAGATCATTTTCCACCTCAATAAAATAAAAATAAGGTCTTGCTTAACCAAAGTAAAGGAAACACTGTAGGTTACATTACATACATTTATTTAAAGCCTTTAAAGCCCTTTTTAAGGCTCCATGTTAAACAATCGATTACGAATTACAATTCCACATTAACAAATATTCGCACAATCTTCCGTATGTAAAGAACATCAATTGTTTTTATAATGCTCGCAAACTACTCTTGGTTTCAACAAAATACGATAATAGAAGATTTATCTCAGCTACACGCTACAATCGTGGTAAATGATCTCATATAAAGATGATTTTAACAATGGCTAGTAGTCAGAATATTTGTTCAAAATTCATCATTGTTTCGTGGAAAAATTACCTACTTATTTAGGTACGTTAGTACTAAAAAACTAGTATTTCACTGGTCACTTTTCAAGGCCAGTTTATTGCTACTGAACAGTGAGCAGATTTGTACACTTACCGCCGTACTTAGAGTCATTTAGGACTTGTTTCACAATGTCTGGATGGCCGCTATGTATCAGATAATTTTGAATTAAGAACGTAATTTGTATGCACTATCTGTCACGAAAGTTTATCGGTAACTTATATGAAGGTGGTGAAGCAGACCCCTGAAGATTTTAACCCAGTCCTTAGTAATTGTTTTCGGAACAAAGTCGTTACAAAGGGATAGTTTAAGTAAACCTTAAAAGTCTCTGAGTACGGCAGATAGTACTTAAACTTGTTATTCTAGGAATAAGAGCTAAATATCTTTGTTGACAGTTTAGTGTGGCATTTATGTAAAATAGGTAAATGTTCTTCTGTTTGTGCCCAGTCAAGTCTCACGAATTTGGGTCAATCCACGTCTTTTTGTTTTAGCTACTACATAATAGATTTAAACTTCAAAGTGACTTTGTAGTGCGGAAGCTACAATAATTCGAAGTGACAGGTGACCAATTAATTCCATGACTCCTTTTAAACTTTATATTTGAAGTCAAAATTCAAAGTAAAAAAATCAAAGCTTTCTTTCCATTCCGTTGATCGATAATATCGAATCCTTAACTAGACGTTTCCTCTTCATACTCCAGTGGATGCGTTAAAAAAGTAAGAACATGCAGAATTCAGAGGAAGTGATGCAATTTTAGCATCCGTTGCTGATTCCATACGAAAACTGGTTTTAACTGCATGAGAAATTATAACCACAGGGTAACCACTAAGTGTAGAAGGTACCTTCTTACTTATACTATGTAAAATGAATCGTTACGTGCAATCTGCCACTTGTCGCAAACAGCTTTAATTTATCTGTGTTGTGTTATAATCTGTGGTTTAAGTAATAAAGATGGCGGACCCTCGTACACCATAAATAGACGGTGTATCTATTTACCTGTTTGTTTCCTCTCAGGTAAAGCCATAAACCAGCCCTTACGATCTTTAATGGAGTTTTTACAGTGTAGTTCTTTTATTTTTCTTTGACAAAAAGTACTTACGCGTTTTTGTTGCTACCCAAATCTATCTGATCTCGAGATTAGAATGGATGCCAGCCAGTATCGTGATGGATAATTCGATTAAATTACTAGTCATTAGTGTTTGAGTCCACGGTAACACGGCACGATTTGTCGGACACGATTCTCGAACGTGAACCTGTAATGCTATCCAAAGAAACAATGCATTTGTGTTCGCAAATAAATTAAGTTTAATTTGATACGCGGATGGAACGGTAGTTCTGAATCCCGTTTACTCTTGATAATGTTTTATTGCAGGTTGTGTGAAATATCATTAAAATGTTATAGCTATTGTTGTTAGTTTGATAATGTTACAATACAATATTGAAACGTGTTGTAAAATATTGATTTTCTAAGTTCTACAAAAATGTATAGCTACTTTTCTATTTATTTTTGTCACCGTCTGCCCAACTGCCCACTCTGTCTCGAAATGTTTACGTCAATGGACACTTTACAAATAAGGATGTATGGAGAATGTCTTTCGCCTAGAGTCTGTTTTTATTCGGCGTGGTAATTACAAGAGGGGCGACTCGGCCGGCCCAGTCGCCGAGGAATGTTACCTGCTGTCCTATTCCAATTTATGGTGCACCACTATTGCCCTTACTGTCTACAATGATACAGGGATATTTTTATACGAAGTCGAACTATTAGATGTTTTTGTGTTTGTAAGAAGTATCTAAGGGCGAGGATGCGCTGCACGAGTACAATGTAAACTTGTTGTAAAAAAGGGTCTTTATTTCTTTACGTTGTCAGTGTCACAGTTTTGAAATAAGCTGTTTTAGTTATTATTTTTCATACGTTATCAATCAAGACAGAATATATAATGTACAGAACAGCAATTGAATTATTAAGTTTGATATAAAGAATTCACATTTGTGGCGAGAAACTGATCAATATCTACGATTAAAGAAATATTTTTCCATTCACAAAACCAATACTGAACGTGGAGCGATTTTAATACTTCCATTTATAGAAGTTCCATTTTTTGCACGGCAACATCAATCAGTGGTTATTTGATAGATCTAGCCAAGTGGGCGTGGTGCGCGAATGCCTGCGCGCATATCCTACGCTTAATCTGCGCGTGGGCAGCGTAACTTCACAAATTATCAAGTACGAGCGAATATTTCGACATTATTTATACATGCTGAATGGCAGCTTCATGATAATTGCAAGTCTTTAGCTGAGCTAGGGTCTGTTAGATGGAGTTTAGCTTTAGTTTTAGTTATTGTTATTTTTCTTTGTCCAAGCTTTCTTTCATTGTGTTACTGGGACAAACCAAGAAAGGACAAAAATACGAGCTGTTGTCTTGCGTATTGTTATAGGTAGATAAATATTTCATTATCATTTTTGCTAACAGTTTTACTAAGGTGTTAAAATAAAACTTTTTATAATGTAAACTGTCACTCGCGTTGTTAAGAATACCTACCTACCTAATATAATTCTTTCAACATAGTATCTTTGAACCTTAGTCAACGGTTAACACGATCGCAACACAATGTCCATGTATTTATAAAATATGGAAGTTAAATATTACAATTCTCAAAGTGCGTCAGTTTCCTTCCCTATAAAATGACGTCAGAGTTTAATGCTTTGATTCATAGCATAGTTTGTTAACCGTTTACATAGCTGGTAACTAGATTTTGTACACAAAACTGTTTACCTATTGGGAAATTCTTGTAGCGTTTTGTGTATAAACAACTAAACATGGGATTCTTTCTATGTAGACGTCGTGGTTGAGATTCCCTGTAACTGTAGTGCATGTATTTCGATTTCTATCATGATCAAATGTTGTTTGCCTTGCAATAATATTTCAATGATTGTGCAATTTGTTTAATACTAGAAATACTGCATAGTATGTGTACCTGATCTGTTCTCTTTGTATGAGTTGGCTTTACGTTTAAAGTAATCGAAACGAGAGCGCATTCGGCGCTCTGATTGGCCGGTTCGAATAAACCAACCAATCGGAACAAACCCATACCTACTATGGGTGCTTTGGGGTTTGTAAGTTCACAAACTATTAGTTTAGTTCTTTATTTCAATATTGTTAAGTGCTATTATTATTTTGTCTAAACAATGAATGAAAGTAGGAGAGATATCCTTTTACTATTAACTCGTATTTAAATACACCACACATTTAGAATGAGGAAACATTCCTGTTCTGTCTGTATTAATACTATACTAGGTACTAGTTAGATACATTTGTAGTTTTGTAGTAACTGTAGCCCGCCACGTCCACTGACCGCTTTGTTTAACACCAGTTAATGTTGGTTACAATAATATTCGCTCGTTTATTTAGTGGAACAAAAGCACAGGTACTTGGGAACAATGTGAAACAGTATGAGTATTTGTGCCCGAGCTATTGTCCTGTTAGCCTACGCATTCGTTGCGTGTCGCTTGCGTTTCCGCGACTCGCGACTCCGTGCCCTGTTGACGCCATTTTATATTGAATTATTAATTAAGTTGTGGTCGAATTTAAGTGGATTGGGGTAGTTTGTGTTTTAGTGGGATTGCTGATGCATATCGAATGTATGGATAGCCTTAGGCGGGCTAACGTTTGGACAAGAATGCTTGCGTTGTGTTTCATTGTGTGAGTGAGGTCACCGGACGCCCAATCCCCGATTTCCCAACAACCTTTAAATTCCTAACCCCCAAAAGGCCGGCAACGCACTTGTAATGCCTCTCGTGTTTCAAGTGTCCATGGGCTGCGGCAATTGCTTACCATCAGGTGATCCGTCTGCTCGTTTACCACCTTATCCTATACAACTTAATTCGTAGCTTACGACAGTTGATGAAAATGTTTAATTAATTTTTAATATTAGGTTCTTATTTATGTATTACCGTTATTCCAAAACTGTCATCATTTCCAATTTAGGATATCATTTCTGACTACCCCACCACAACCTTTGAATTTAACTGTACCTATTTGTTTATTGTTGTCATATAGGTGTGCTTAGTACATACCTATAATAAACATACCTATTTATTGTTTGTTAAATCGTATTATACATAAATAGAAGGTAATAGCAGGTACAGAATATCCATATTAAGTTATTTAAAAATAAAACTGGCTTTAATTTAAGAGAAGATCCGTCAAATATAACACCTGTTACCTAGTTTCCGGGTTATTTTAGAGAGCAATTTACAATTTAAATTTGAAATATTAAGCTTTAAATTATAGATACAATTATGATGAATATTTTACATTCCTTCTTACTTAATGATCCTTATTTACGATCTCTGAATTGAACAACTGAAGGTCATGTGCATTCGATATTATAGATAATTAGTTAAATATGAACTTTGGTTTCGACTAGGAAATGTACAAACATAAAATAACTGCTCCATGGGTTTAACTATATTTTAAGACTCATTCAAGGATTTTTCTTTGAATTCTAGAAGTATGCTGAATATTGACAAGTACTCGTAGATGGCAATCTTATAAGACCTTAAAGAAATCTTCTGTCATTCATTATCACTCAGCAATTATCACCTCTTCAAAAAGCTCTCTAATTGCCACTTTATTTTGATTCTTTAAACTAAATTACTCCATTTTCTAATGCCTTCTCAGCCTGCTCTATAATTATGGCTTGACACAACAGTTGTAACAGCACTTGTTTAATGTAGTGAAGTCCCCTATCATTTTATCTTATGCAAACTCATTGTTTGTGGGTCTCCCATTATTATGATAAGCATCGGTGGGGCACAAGCACCACTGTGTTAGTTTCTGGGTGGTATCCAACAATACAGGTAGCTGTTCTGTCGCCTGTTCATAAATCCTGGGTGATTGTGAAAGTAATCTCTGGGAAATGTCATGATTCTGTTTGTTTTCTTTATAATAATTATATCATTGTTGGTTGTTTTTAAGGTACGCTATGAATTAAAATGTTAAGAAGTATTGAAGATCGTTGGGTTAACAGCAATGAGCGTTGTTTCTTTTTGCAGTAAAGCAAGTCTGCTACTTTTTCTTCTTTCTATCACCCATCAGGCCAGCAACGCTCTTGTGACGCTTATGGTGATCGTGATTCGTCAGCTTGTTTGCCTCTGATCCTATAAAAACTATACGTTAAGTACTACGGAAATCTGCGGACACCGTAAGGTTTTACCGGGGCCCCGGCTCAAAGCAGGAGAAGGAACGGGGTGGCTTTTAGTCAGTAAGAAGTCTGACACTCCCTCCCACGTCACCCAAGGCGGGAGAAGTCATTGATGATTTTCCTCCTCAAAAAAGTGCTACAGAACTAGGGAGGTCGTCTTTTCTAGTGTGGGTAAACGAAAATTAGGCCAAAATAACACCATTCAGACCAGGTTTAGCATCAGGTTGCCTATTGATTGGTTGTTATCACCGCGTGTGTGCTCCACTTTATTTGACCGATAACCGAGAGTCAGCGCAATTTGAACCAAAAATAGAATAAGGAAATATAGACGAATATTCATGGGAATTCGTTTTGAAATTGATGTCAACTTAAAGTCAGTTGCTGTCAAATTGCGATGTGGATCTTTCCAGGGTTAAACCCATGCGAATTATTATGATTCATATTAAAATTTATGATTCCGAAGACTACATAAAAATTGTGTGACTATATTTGAATAGGTCATTGTACTAACACATGTGAGTAATGTGAGCAATTTTACCATGGGATAAGTAAAATGTAGGCTGATTCATATGTTTTGAAGTGATTATTTATATGTTGTTCTATTAGCTACTCAATAAAAAATATTATGCTTTTGCTTAGATTTATTATGAAGTTAAATTGTTTGTTTTATAAGCTTATTTTTATGTTTTATTTTACTTCACATGGTATTTAATTATGTCGAGCCATTCCAGAGATAAGCCAGAACAAACAGACATACAAACATTTATATTTTGGTGCATCTATCATATAATATGTATAATCATATATGCATATAGTGTTCATTGTTACAAACAGACTCTCCAATTTCATTTACTAGTGTAGATACTATAGTACCAACAGCATACATAACAGATTGACGTGTGTACGTGACGTTCAGGGCTCGTGACGTGATGTGGTTGTGGTTGCCTGTCTGCCATTCCGGGAACGCATCGAGTACCTGTGTACTCGATAGTAAACAGCTTCTAACGAATTGCGTTCCCACGAGGTCATCTAGACCTTTTGTAAAGAGCCTTCGATTTTTAAATCAAATCAAATCATTTATTTGTCAAAACATGTGTATACATACTCACACACATAGGTGCATGTTATAGGATGAACAATATAAGGTTGCACTTAAGACGTAAGTAAAGTGCAAACCTCCTAGTTTTAAGTCACGTAAACTAACTAAAACCTTATTAATTTTTCATTGGATTACTTCATTAAGCTAAGACCAATATAATTAAAACATTCTAATTTAGGTATTCCTTGTTAATCAACGTTCATATTAGCTACATCGTTATAAGGACAGAATCTATCTATAATCTTCTTGCCAAAATTCAAAGTTCATAATCCAGTTCAACGAGTTTTTTAGAAACACATTGTATTTTCCTGCACAACAGAATGCACACAAGTTGACCGCACCAAGCACCTATTGACCTTCAGTATCAATGGTGTTGTTCCACCCTTTTTTGTCTGGTGACAATGGGTCGTTAGCTATCAGAACAATTAGTTATTTGATATTGTTCTGGCATCAAAATAGGTCTATTCCGCATGCCAGATGAGCAGTAATTCTATATGCAGTGATAAGGGTACGATGTGATTATTTTTCATTGTTGCCGAGGCGAAAAAATATTCTGTATAGAATCAATGCAAAAAAATATATTTGTTATGATTTTGAACTGGGTCTAATTTTGAATAAGGTGGAGTATAAAAACAGTCTACTGGACCAAAAAACTTTGTGGCGTGAGTGTTTCTTTAAAAAAACTTTGTGTCGTGGGTGCGTTTACAAACATATAAGTTCATATGGACCTGACACCTAGACCCGAAACAATAATTTGTGAATTACACAAAGATTTGCTCCGTGTAGGAATGAAACCGGCTACCAAAGTCAATCTACTTCTGTAAAAAAGTGAAATTAACAAATAAATTGACATTAGTTACAGCGATCAACCAAATATTTTGGGACAATTTTCTCAAGAAATAATTCGTGTAGGAATGTCAACATTTCAACAGTAACTGTATTGAAAATCAATTTCGTTTTAGGCTCTACAGACCTACATATTTGCTAACCTCTAATGGGGTTACTCTCGTTTTCTCCCACGGTCACCCATGGCTGCCCACCCTGCTTACCAGTGACCACGTAACCAGAACCACGTTAAAAAACCATCCGAGTGTTGCGAACAAATTGTTCCAATACATTAGGATCAAAGTCAAACATTTTGTTTTCAAATTGACCAGAAAAAGTCACTTTAGAAGTCTAAAAATAGATAATTAAATATGTAAGTGATTATGTCTGTTTGTCAATCCTTTGACGAGAAGGAGTTTGTTTGCTTTACTCACTTCAAATAGCACTGGGTAGTCACTGTCGTTTTTTTTTAATTGGGGAAAATCATTCGATGACTTCTCCCGCCTTGGGCGAGTCGCGAGCGAGTGTCAGACTCTTACTGACTATAAACCATCCCGTACTTAATTCTGCCCTTCGAGCCGGAGCCCGTAGCTCCGGTAGTGACTAGTGACCATCGTTAGCATTTACATGAAGCAAGTGATATACTTTTCAAATAAATAAATTCAAGTTTTCAATGGATTGTATTTATTTAAGAATTTGCATTTTTATTTTATAGCTTCTAGACACGAATCTTTAATTCTGTTTCTAGTAATATATTTACTTAAGAATGCATTTTGTTTTTGTTTAGTTTTGATATGATTGTGTAATGTCAATTTGCATTCTGCTATCATGTTGTTGGTCGAATTTAATGTATTTTTGTGGAATAACCAGCTATTTTAAGTATTAAAAAAATGCTCTCTCCTCATAAAAGTGCATTGTGTAACAACAGTGTCAACATACCAATCTCAAAGCCAATATAAAATTGTTTGCAGTTAAAATTTTCCTTTTAGTTCTATTTCTTAGATGCAAAACGCCATCTAATAGCGGTAGGCAGAACTTCTCAACATTTAGAAGTAAACATTATTTTGAGTTCCATTACGTGCTGATAGGTTCAAACTAATTTTTACATCCTTCATCATCCCCTTATGATCACCCGTGGGGTTGAATGGGGCTTGAATTGATCAAAATCGTATTTAAGCGAACGTCATCGTAAAATTCTGATTCGTCATCAGGATCTTCATAAAATCTAAGAAGATGTATACAAACTTTCATCCCCTATTTTATCCCCTTAGGGATGGAATTTATCAAAATGTTTCTTAGAGGGTCGCCTACGCCATACACAGCTTTATGCATGCAATCTCATCCGATTGGTTTAAAATTGACAAAGTTTCATACAAATTTTCATCCCCTCAATTTCATCCCTTTGGGGGTAGAATTGATCAAAATCCTTTCTTAACGGATGCCTACGTCATAACATCTACCTGCATGCCAAATTTCAGCCCGATCCGTCCAGTGGTTTCAGCTGTGCGTTGATAGATCACTATGTCAGTCAGTCAGTCACCTTTGAGTTTTATATATTTAGATGTATTTTTTGATATAACCACCAGGTATTTTAAGTGTTAAAAAAATGCTCTCTCTTCATGAAAGTGCATTGTGTAACAACAGTGTCAACATACCAATCTCAAAGCCAATATAAAATTGTTTGCAGTAAATTTTTCCTTTTAGTTCTATTTCTTTTTTTGCTCTTTTATAAACGAGGACCATGTGCGAAGGTCAAGCTTTTCGCGGCAAGCCCGGCCGTTGACCCCACGACCAAAAGGCGCTAGAATTGATTGATATGCATGAAACATCTGACTGACGCGGTCATGCTAAGAATGAGGAAATATCAATATGGGAATTTGTGTAAGACATACATTACACAAAAAATCTAATGGGTGTATGATGCATACGTGTTACTCAATATTTGTGAAGTAATCTTTATTGACTCGACCCCAACACATTTTTCAAAAATCTTCAGTATTTAACCGACTTCCCAAAACGTTTGGAGTTTCTCAATTGTTTTTTTCGCTTGATACTTTTTGTTGTGCATAATATTCATATCCATTGAACATTTTCGCTTTTACTTGAGGCTTTTTGGCACAAATTAGTATTTTGTGGCATTTTGATTGATACCACTTGTAATCTAGCCTCTTGTTATGAAGATAAATAAGTAGCTATAATAAGATAGATGACTAATTTTCGTTTTAATATCCGTCTTGTAGATTACTTTAAAATATTAGACACGTATTTTTTATTTTCTTACGGAAACAAATACTTTTGAAGATATGTCGATTTGAAATATTGGCTGACGTCACTTCTACGTACATTTTATATGTAGAAGTGACGTATTTACTTCCAGTCCTAAATTTTAATTTCTGTTTATCTAAGTATTGTTATCTTATAATGACTAAATAAAACAATACGTGTCATTATCTAACTGACGGACTAACCAGATTTTAAATCATTATCCCAATTAACAAGCACATTGAAAGTAGGGAAAGCTTGATATATCTTGATAATTGGAGATACAAGACCTGATCGTAGGAACATTGTTATAGTTTTCATTAAACGCTTCTATTGTCTATAAGGCGAGACAAATGAGAAATAGCGTTTCTAATGCATGGAAATAGGGACGTGGAAAACGTTTGTTTTTTTATCGGAATTCCGTAAAGTGGGTGATCTATCTAAGATATCAATTTCTATTGATTACTATTATAACACATTGTCCATAAACCAAGAGACATTACAACGTCTCAGAGTTAATTTATTATATGCTTCTTCTAGCACTTAGAAATATTTTTCTTACTTCTAATTAAACCCCTGGACTTCAAAGAATAACTGAGCTACATAGTTATGTGTAATTATTAGATTATGATTATCGAAAACTAGATTTAGGTACATAGCAATCTTTTTACCTATGTATTAATGAACGAAGCTGGTCTGTACTATGATCATATTTGGATTTTTAAAAAGCTAAGTGTAGGAGAGCTCTCTTCCCAAACCCCGATTCTAAAATAATCCTTAAATTCCTAATCCCCAAAAGACTGTCAAAACACTTGTAACGCTTCTGATGTTTCGGTTGGCCATTGGCGGCGACGATTGCTTACCATCAGGTGATGCGTCAGCTCCAAAAAATACCAATTTTCTGCCATACACGTAACTAGTTCCAAGTATTTAGGTGACAAGCCTAATGCCGTGTACCGAAACCATTTACTAGATACTTATTTATTTCGTCACCCGTCGAGCTAATTACTTTGTTTTAAATAAAAAGCCCACTTTTGTCATTTAACGACTCCATCAATTATGTAGGTCAATAAACTTTGTTACACATTCAGATCCAGTTTAGAGCCTTACACTGCAATTTATATATTTAATTTATGTAAATAAGAGCGTGACCAGATATTGATTAGTTACATTATTTTGTATTATAACGCAATTTAACGCGTGTATTTCTCTCCATGGTATTTTTTTTATGAAACACGACGACATAAACGAGCAGACGTATCACCTGGTGGTAAGCAATCTATTGTATGTATCGGTATGAACAGAGGGCTTTTCTCTACGGTTAAGTACACTTTGCTTAGATTCGCTAGTAAAGATGTTCGTTTCTTGAAATTAAGTTGGTGAGTGCACCTATTACGTTAATTAATTAAGTTATACAAGTAGAAAGTTGACGATTTCGTTCTCTATCAGTAGTTTATTAGCACTAGAGTTAATTTACTTAATCGATGACTATATATAATTAAAATATTACGAGCGCGACGCGACACAGCTGCCGCATTAGCACTGCTCATATACAGCGTGTACAATTTAAAACTACAGCTCCATTTTGCAATGTATCTGGTTATCAACCATAATATTTTCTTCTGAACACTTCATTAAGATATTCTCTGCTATTGTTGAGAAATGGCAACCGTAGGAAACTCAATAATGAATGTCGTATACCTACGTAGGATCAAAGAATGTAATCAAGAAGGTCTTAATGACCTGTTGTTTTCCATCATGATACCAACGAGGCAGTCAGTCACCTTTATTGATTCTCTTACTGCACTTAGAGACATTTAATAATTACTTTAACTATTCCTTAGTAACGATTTTGTATCGAAAACATTTCCTAAGGACTTGGTTAAGTAACCATTAAATGACTTTGAGTACAGCAGTAAGTCTCTGCTAGTTAGGGTTGGATACTGAGTACAAAGATTTTGTAAAAAGTTTAAGGTTTTTTTTTTATTAAAAACCACTAACTTTGACACTTCCAAATGTCCAACTTCTAACTTCATTCTGGTTCAGCAGCCATAAGATTGCCAATAAGTAGTCCAAAGAGGCTATGACACATAAATATAGTCTTTATAATATATTATATTACGTCTGTAATCCAGTAAAGGGCTTGGCTAGGTACTGATTCCCGATAACTGATAGGACAACCACGCGAGCATTTATCGGGTTTCTAATTCTTTATAACTGAATAAATGTAACTCGACTTTCCTCATTGCATTCATCAATATATAATAATATAATGTCTGTTACTTTTGTGAGATTTCGTCTAATAGTTATTGGATGGTATTGTCCACTAATATGACTCAATGAAATTGTTTTCTTATTCGATCCCTTCCAATCTTTGATAGAACCAATTTGTATCTTCGTTTAGTTATTTATTGTACATTGTCTCGTCTGTTTTCAACAGCTATTATCATAACATAAATATTAACTATAAAAAATCATGAATTTATTTCGTGTTTAGATAGTTTTTTTTTTCAGTTACATCAGTTAATGTTTATTGCTCGTGACAGTAATTTGACAGACAGTGCCATCTGTTAGCAAGATTTAAAACTAGGCTATGCAACAGTATCTCTAAATTAACACTTGATACGGAAGCTAACACGAATAAATTACGTTTTTTTTTCTATAATAGTTACTAGACGATGAATTTAGTAGCAGTTATACACATTAATTCAAAGCCATGTTTTGAAAGTCAGACATAGTAGTTCATCGTACGCTGTATAGATGGCGTTACTATGATGATCTAAGTGCTACTGCTATAATGGGGGACTACGTGCCTAATGCACAGGTTTAAACATAAAAAATATTAACAGTTAGTTATAAAAATAAACAATGCTTGTAGTTATTTCTCTGTAAACAAAAAAACTGTTGTATATTCGTTAAAATTGCTTCTTGCTATGGAATACTATGTTGATATTTGGCATTACATATAATAGTCTTTCTAAGTAGTTTGTTGCCATTTATGAAAGTGTTATGTTCTTTCGGCTTGACCTTGGCTAGTGGAGGTGGTGCGACGGTTGGCACCCCACGTCGCCGTTCCGCTCGGTGCGCCTGCGCGTCCGTCGCGCTTCGCCACGCGCTGCGCACCACTGACCCTTCGCCTCGTCACAGGGGAGGTGCCCGGAGAAAGTACCCTTACTCCAGGATACTAACATCCGGGAGGAAGGATCTTTAGTTCGTTAACCGTCGAAATTATTCCAATTTTGTGGCCACCCCACGACCTGATTACAATGAGGGACAGTCAGGGACTAATTTAAATGTATCTAGTTGGGGAAGTTACACACGAATGGTATTAGACAATTCGGTGCCATTAGTAATTGCACAGGTGGGAGGATTGTTTACACGGCTAGCGGCGTGCGCGCACCTCTCAATGGCTCGGCCTGCAGGGGCAGGGGGAGCGGTGACCTGCCGGCCCTCCCCCCGCGCCGCGCAGCCGCCGACCGGCGCACGCGCAGAAAGCCGAGCCAGTTGCCCGCCGCGCAGCCTCCAGCTTGTTTACATCGATAATAATGTGACGTTTACCCCTTCGCTAACTCACTAAAACTTCCGAATACCAAAATATATAGTGCAAGTGAAACTGCTGTGGACATTTATCTGAAAGTGAGGCAGATTATAAACGCAAACGTAGCTGTTGTGTGACCAATGTTCCCATTGTAGGTTGCAGGCATTGTGGCATTGTACGCTTTTGCCAGACGGTTATTTTGCATTTGCACAAAAGTTGCACAGCTGGTTCCTGTGATAACACCGTGGCAGACAATGGAATGATGGATCTTCCATGTTTTAACATCCTACTTCCTGAGGCTTTACATGTGTTTTGTACGAGTTCAGTTGTTACTTTTTCTAATAGGATTTCAGAAGTCTTAGCCGTTCAAAAATCTATACATATAATAAAATCGTAGAAAAGTGCTGTCTGTACATTGAAAATAAAAATAAAAAAAATAGCAGGGGTTATTGTTATGTCGATGTCGAACCCAAAAATGTAATTAATTTTTTTTTTGTCTGTTTGTCTGTTTGTCTGTTTGTCTGTTTGTCTGTTCGTCTGTGCGCGCTAATCTCAGAAACGGCTGATCCGAGTTGGATGCGGTTTTCACGAATATATTGTGGGATGCTTAAATTTACATTTAGTGTTTGTTTCATGTCAATCGGTTCATAAATAAAAAAGTTATGTCAAATTAAAGAATCACGTCGAACATTCTATGCTTATACCATTAATCTCCGCAACTATTTGACGGATTTGGTTGAAATTTGGTACAGATATAGTTTAGAACCTTAGAAAGGACATAGATATATTTTTATTTCAAAAATCAAAAAATAAAAATAAGAAATAAATTATTTATAAATAATTCTATGTCGATCGTTACACGACTTCGGTTCATGTTATTGTTTTAATTTATCGAAAAAAAGTAAATAAATAGTAAAAAGGTATGAAAAAAATAATATCAATATATGTAATAAAACATTTAGTACAAAGAAAATGCTCTAACGGAGTATAAATAATTCTATGTCGATCGTTACACGACTTCGGTTCATGTTATTGTTTTAATTCATCGAAAAAAAGTAAATAAATAGTAAAAAGGTATGAAAAAAATAATATCAATATAATTAAACTTTTAGTACAAAGAAAATGCCCGAACGGAGTATAAATAAATAATCCAAGTTGTCTTTATCCTCGATAGATGGCGTTGGGATCGAAATAGATCGCGCTATGGTTTCGTTACATTCATTTGGTTGGGTATCGGCCGAGCGCTTCGGTACTATCGTAGAAAAAGTTTATTATCAGTCGTATGATTATTTGTCTGTAGTGGTCCTGCTGTTTCGTATATTCTAAATTGGTTTCGTTGTATTTGTCAATTAATAAGTTTATTTGTTGGGTTTTCCTGGTTTTTTGGTTAAACTATTTAACGTAGGTTTAGTTTGATATCGATTATTAGTAGTTACTGTAGTTAGTTTTTTTTTAATAAAATTGTAAGTCTAATTTTTTTTTTAATTAGATTAGATTTAAGTCGTTTCTTTTAAATTATTTAGTTTAAGCTTGGTTATTATAGTTTCGGTAGGTTCCTGTTCCTTATTGGGCGGGAGGAAACGCCCGGGTGTCATCACTGCGAGGACCGCCCGGAGGACACAGTAGAACATACAGTGGCGGTGTGCCCTGCGTGGGCCGAGCACCGCCAAGTCCTCAGGGATGTGGTCGGCGACGGCGACCTCTCGCGCCCGGCACTGGTTCAGGCCATGGTGCGGAGCGAGGGGGATTGGGATGCCGTCTCCTCCTTTTGCGAAGCAGTCATGCTAGCTAAGGAGGAGGCGGGGCGCGTGAGGGAACAAACCTCCTCACGCCCCAGCCGTCGCGAGAGACACTCTGGGCGTCGGGGATCGCGGGACGATCTCCGGCCACCGTAAGTGCGGGCCTGTGGACGGCGAGCAAGGGTAGCTCATCGCCCGAACAGAACCAGACCCGTGCGTGCGGCGCGTCGCGTTCCGCGCGCGCCTCAAAGAGCCATCAGACCACCACAGATGGGGCCCAGTAGGGCTGATGCCTGATCCGGAGCTGCGGACTACCTAGCGGGTTTACCGGGGCTCCGGCTAGAAAAGCAGGAGAAGGAACGGGGTGGTTTTTAGTCAGTAAGAGTCTGACACTCCCTCTCGCCTCGCCCAAGGCGGGAGAAGTCATTGGATGATTTTCCCCCATAAAAAAAAAACCTTGGTTATTATAGCATAGAGGATAGGTTATAATATAGTTTCTTTTTTAATTGTTATAAATTCGTAATTCGTAGCTTTCTTTAGTTTTAAGTTAGTTTAAGTCCGTTTTTAAACTATTTTTTCAATGCCCTAAGTGAGTATACATCTATTAAATTCAAACGCAGAGCTCATTATGTTGATTTTTGAAGAGTTCCTGGAATATCTTCCACATCTCATTTTTGAAGAGATCCCGCGAGATCGGGAACTATGTGGTTAAAACCAAAAATTTGCCGGAAGTCACTATTCCACGCGAACGAAGTCGCGGGCAAAAGCTAGTCTCTTACATAAAAATTTAGGTTTTATATTTTTTTGTTCAAAAACATTTTCAATATTTTGGAATTTCATTAGAAATTTGCGTGATGTTTTCTAATCTAGATTCATTATCACTGAAAACTGCAAACGAACAATGAAATGTTCAAGTTTCTGAAACGAGGATCGTTGCACCTATGTACATGGTCATAATCAAGGCATTGTGATTGGTCCGCAGCACATGAAGCATAGCGTGACCGTTGAACCATAGCCGCAAGTGCCAAGCACCTGACTCGACGTATGAGGTTTCAAATTGAATATAATTAAAAGAAGTACAAGAAATAGAAATCACTCCTAATATTTACACAAATGAAGACGTAAGCAAAGATTTGATTGCAAAGATATCAGCGAATATTTATTTGGAATAAGTTACCGCAATGTCATCAGTTGACACACTTTACAGACGGTTAGTTCAATAAGCCAAAGAAAATGAGCTGTTATTGTAAATTTCTCATAACCCGTCGCGATTACTGTAACTAATCAGTATCATTGCCACGGGACTGAATTGCCATTGTTGTTGGAGAGTGATCGGGTAACATAATAGTTACTCCGGCGCCGATCTAGATACCCAGATGTCGGTAGAAAGCGCCGAGACACTTCGCGACACTCTTACAAACTTGCTTATCAAATAAATGTACATAATTATACATTCACTCTGTCTCCTTTTGTGGCACCATTTCTACAAGATTTTTCTTCAACAATTTTTTACCAGAACAACACAGTACGATTTCATCCTTCGCGTGTTGCACAAATAGGTTAAGACCTTTAGACATCTTATTATCTGCAAACTAATTAAGCATTACATTATAGTAATTATGCGCTCAGAAATGCTCATCTTATCGTAACGTGAAACAAATGAGGTCCCACGTAATTTCGTTAAGCACTGCGCACGCGTTGACAATGGTTGAATGGTGAAGTCTTGTAGGTAATCGTCAATTGTTCGTCTGATTGTATTCACTTGATCTAACACTCTGGTAATAAAGTTACAATATGTACTGTATTCAGTGCTACGTGGTCAAACACAAGCATACAACGTAATATGTTCTGGCTTATGGCTGTTAATGTTTATGGGGTTTTCTCTTCCTCGCCTCGCGTTATTTTCCCTAACATGCTTAAAGAGAAAATGTTAGTCCCCTCGTAAAGTTTCAAAACCGCGTGACAAAGGCATGCAAACTGGCGGAGTCAACGATTTGCGAGCTATGCGCTAATGTTCACTATGTGGTAATTATTCCTGCATGTTGCGCGTCTGCAGGCCTTTAGTTACAACTCTCCTGGAGTTTTTGCGTTATTTCATGAAAATATATGTTTATGCATCATTGCGTTGCTTTCAAATTAAATAATGGGCACGTAGATTGGCGTCATTAGCATTTCTAAAATGTTAAACAGATTATAACGCAATTTAAATGCCGAGCTAAGCAGTAAAACTGTTGCATTGCAACTTGTTTGGAGCAGCATTAGGTTAACTAAACGAATATTATTATCGCGGCGACCATTTCGCAACCGGTGACATCAAAAGTAAATTGGAAGAGCAATTCAGACCCCGTTGTTTGCGGATATTACGGCGAGGCTAATCAAAGCCTCGTACCGACTTACAAAACCATCATTACATCCAATTTATTGACTCTATTACTTGTAAATGTGAAATACCTAGTCACATAACAGTCGTACGACAAGAGCTAGGACATAAACATGATATATCTAATTCATCGATAATTGGAAATGAGGTTTCACACTCACTGAGCCTCGTGAGATTCACGTGTTAGAAATATTATTGTAATGTTCAAACAACTTGACGAATTTGGGCCTATTTAACGTACAAGTTTTGTCTATGTTGTGTAAGTTATCGAAGATGGGCCTTTTAGTGGGCAGAAATTGAAAATATAGTCTACCCACTAGAAGGTATGTGAGTAGTAGGTGGAAGTTTAGTATTGCTGGTGGTCGTTTTATATGGAGGCTGGGTCGAAGTCGTAACGGAGACATCCGCACATCAAAAGCCAAGCGAAGATTTCCGCGCGTTAGATCTTAGATACAGCAGGCATTGTGTGTCTGGGAGCGTGGTAGTGAAGGTGCAGTAGTTTGGAGGGGCGGTGATAGTCAGATAACGATGGTTGCGATAACGGGCGGAGGCCGAGGAGAGCGTCGCAGTGCCGCGCGGTGCCGGCTCAGCGGCTCGGTCGCCTCACTACACAATTTTTTCAACACTTTTTGCGCGTCTAGCTACAAGGTTGTCGGTCGTGTTGTTGTGACTTGTGTGCACGTACGTCTGTTGAGGTTTCAAATGAAATTTGTTTATTTTTTCTTCCCAATATCACGAATCAGTTCTCACTATTCAAATCATTGTGTAATTCTTTTGTTGTCGAGTTTTTCTGATTGAGTATTCTGTGTTGTTTTTGTTTTGGTGTACAACAGTTACGATAAAAACAATGATTATATGAGTTGGAAGTGTTAGTTGAGTGTTTTGTGGTGACAATGAAGGAGTCGACTCCTCGGTGCGAGGATGTGGCCGACAAACTGGTGCGACTGTTCGGATGGAGACAGACGTACCCGGTGCAGAAACTCCAGAGGAGTATACTGCCTCAGACTAGTGCTGCGGTAAGATTTTTTCAGAAATACCTAATTATATTATGACCTTTGATTGAAAACCTTTCAGTGATGTGGATTTACCAGCTAAAAGTGAGCATAAGTTAATCATGTCCCGAAGTTCAATTTACCGTATAGCTGTAACACACTGCTGCTCAATTAATATTCTCCTAAAAAATCAACCTCAGAATTTTATCTTTCACTCGTGAATCTAGGCTATGTTTATTTTTATTTGTTTTCTTAAGATACTCACGTTATTTTAAGCGCCACACAATTAGTCATCATCGAAGATAACTTTATCAGTGTGTAGTTTGTACTTCTTGAGGAAAATAATTAGCAAGCCGTGTTACCTAACTAATCTATGACCAATAACAATGATTTGATAGAAGACAATAAACATTACGATAAAATAACTCGCCCTTGATAATGCGGCTAAATTTGTGAACCTTAATAGCTCATGCTTGCTCATACAAAAAGAAACTGTAATTCGGAATGTTATGATTCCTTTTGTTAATTTTGTTTAAGAGTGCTATGATCCTTTTTGTATTGACTAAATTAGGTTTTGCATAACTAGTGAAATCATTATCATATTTCCGTACCCAAAAGGGCTGAATGAAGCCAATTTATTAAGACTTTACGTCTGTCTGTCTTTATGTGTTTAACTTGGATGTATGACATGACCCGTGATAGTCAGAGAAGCCTGTTTTTCATGTAAATATTTCAATCGACCGATATACTTTTATGAAGAACATGCTATTCATGTCTTATTACGCTTGTTTTGAATTGCTTGGGATCATGATTCCGCTGTGTTTCTTTTCCATTTTTCTTAATCATCATAAGTCTCAATTTTATTATCAACTCATCTGTTTTTATCCCACATAATTAAAATTCTTCACTTTCTTCTCTAGATAATTGATCTTAATCTATGAAATCTCAACCATACCAAAACATAAAACATATGATACACATGCAACATAGCAGTAAAACATTAAATTCCGCACAAACATTTAAAAATGTGGTAACACACGTAATAGTTTACCCAATGATTAGGCGGCGGAAAATCCGTGCATTTTTTTATTATAGCAACACCTAATACTTCCTGCAATGTCGCCTCGTTACGTACGCATGTCGATGTTGCTATTGTTAAAAACTACTTTCACGAAGCTCTTTGTGATCTGAAAGTGGAAAGTAATTCATTAAATCAACTCGCTTATAAATAAGTCGCAATTACGTCGCCGATGGTACCTCCCTGTATATTCACGCGATACGGACGTTGAACCCTGCATATGAGTTGCATACGGAGTTTAAATAAATCATTATTCAATACGTAGGTACCTACTACCTAGTTTCATAGCCAAAGTGGCATTTCTAGTGAAATCAAATCTAGGTAGTAATTAATGTTATGTAAGCGATTTTTGTACAGCATTATACCTAGATATTTTGTTGCTATTCTTGCTATCGTTATGAAATGCTTTGATCAACAAAAGATCGGAACAGAAAAGTAAACAAAATGTTAAAGTGTAACGGTATTGATAAATACTGCAATGAAATAACTGGCGATTTTCAATTCGCTTTGTACGAGTCGATTCAGCGAAAAGAATACTAAATTGGACTGAGAATTTAGGTAGTAAATCGTTTTCATTAGTTTCGTCAACTCATTGACCGTTGAGTGTTGCATATTATATGTGAACAAATTGCTGCGACAGAGAATATGCATGATTTTTTCGTTCTATTCACACGATTGCTCCTTCTTTTTTAGTGTAATTGATAACTGGGCGCTTAAAGGGTTAAAGATTATTGTGGTCACACCCAAACAGTGTAATGTAGTAGTTGGAGGTTCTACAGTAGAATCTATTTGTTCAAAGTTATAGATAGAGAAAATCAAATATAAATTCTAAATCTAACCAAGCCAACGACACTGAAATTTAATCAAAAATTTTTATGCTCCCTAAATTCATCGCCAATCTCATTAATTACCATGTCCCTACTCGAGATAAACTGAACGATGTAACTAATTGGACACCATCAATACTGATGATTAATTACTATCTCCACGACCTTGGCTGTAATCAGTGACATTCCAGCCTGGATTTAACGATGTATGCTTTGCCGATGTCATCTGATAACGTTGGTCCTGCACGTAGACAATTTCATAGTAGGTAGGTAGGTACTTAGGTAGATAGATACTCGCTGAATGTGATGTTTATGAGGAATAATCAATTTAAACAGTGTAATTAAGTCTTTGACTGCCAATAGAAAACTGTTGAAGGCAAATCCTCCGCTAACGTCGCGTCGGTCACCGGTGACCACCACGGCGTTCAATGTGTTAAATAAACAATTAATTTCATCAAAACAACTTTTCTTGCGGTTTATACGCAGATTTAATTTATCCATCAAATCAAAGACTGCCTCCAGATCCTCGAGAAGGTTATTCAAAGGTGGGCGACAGAACAATCAGGTCATCTAGGTATCCTAGGATACTCACGGGTCTATCATCACCTCAGGGGTCTGAGGACGTCATTGGTCTCGAGAGTCCACGCTAGTACAACCAGGTTCGACCAAAGTGATGTAGTTTTCCTTAGCCAACAGACTGCCTAGCGGGTTTATCGGGGCTCTGACTCAAAAAGCAGGAGTAAAAACAGCGAGGATCGCTAACATTAATCTGACATTGATTTAGTTTTGTTTGAATCATAACTAACTTCCATTTGGCTCGTAAATATTGATCCTTAGGTAAATATTAAACAAAGAGGTTTGGCCTTTTACATTTACGATGAATTTCAATGATAATTATCTCTAAACATTGCCTAGCCTTAATCCTTATTTGAACTGATATGATAAATGAAAGAATTTGTGGAATTCATTGTTTGCTAATTGTATCTAATCTGTCATAGTTAGTTACTTAGTTTTAATTTTATCACACCTTTTTCTACGCCTATTTTTTCCAAGTAAATCTAATTACACAAACCTTTGGCATGTCATATTTGCGTTTACAATGGGATCTATTGCAATTAATGGTAGATACGGAATTATATGGAATTGTAAATTTGAAAAGTTATAAAAACAAGAATAATATTACATACATAACCTCGTAACGCCTGTCTTTCATGGGGCAGAGACAATGAAATACCAATTGCTACCAATCTTACATACCTCTTTCGCTTCATCAATAATCATAATTAATATGTTCAAAAATCCATATATGTATCTTCACGCCTTTTATCCTCGTAGGGGTAGACAGAGATACACACTACGGCACGTAATGCCACTGAACAATTACACCCACTTTTAATCATTTGATTTTATAAGTCCCTTGTAGTAGGTGGTGAGCCTATTGCCATATCCATACCCCAATTAATTAAATTATTATTGGATGCAGGGGATCTTCAGATAGGATCATACATTTTCGAGAACTATTTCTCTAGTTACTTTGTAAACTTGATGTCTTGTACTCGTTACTATATGGCTTAGGTTAAAAGATCAATTCCTTAGCCCTTATAAGCAGTGATAGATTGATCGGTACGTAGGACCGCGGCAAACGATTTCCGACATGAGATCCCTATTAAAAACATTTATAAGGTATACTTTTTGCTGCATAGAGCATAATTATATTATCTTCTCGCTATTATATTATTATTAGAGTTACTTCTTATCTTCTTGCAATCATAAATAATTGCTGTCTTTATTAATGTTATTTTTATTTATTACAAAATAAATTATTAATTATTCTCTTTATCTATATTTGCTAGTTGCTAGTGACAACAATTGAGGGATGGGATATCAAATGCAAAATGTTTAAGCTTAAAGTTAATCTGAGATCAGAATTCAGCGAGCCTTTATCTTTAATGAGACTTATCCTTCCATACAAAACAGTTAAGTTAAATATGAAAGTATGTTACTTTCACACATAAATCGCTGGACCAATTCTGATAAAGTTTAGCATAAAGAACAGATTTTCCATTTTTGTGAACATTTTCTTCAAGACACGAGCAAAAACTAATATTTATAATGTATTATCATTAAGAACGTGACAGATTAATTAATGTTATAGGTGCTTAGTATGGAAAAACCGCGTTATTTTCAATTGTTTGTGATCAGCTAACTAATTACCTACGGTAGTTACGAGCAAGATGGAGTGTGCTATCACTTGCTTAGGTACTTATGTTCTTGGTGGCATAATAGGTATTTTTTTATAAGTAGTAACTATCACGAAACATACTAAATTAACTAAAAATCACGGTTTACTCACGAACGTAAAATTAATGTAAAAAAGATGCAGTTTCGAGTCACAGAGGGAATCTTCATCAAGAGCAGCGTATACATATAGACACGGCGACATCTCGGCGTCAGTAGGCCGTGATTTTTAATTAAGGTTATATTTTAGTGTAATATGCTTCAGAAATATGACTTAATAGAGATATCTTTAGGTTAGTTTGTTCTCTAATTGTACAACATACTTTTATTAGAATAAGTTGAAATTTCTTTGCAAACCGCAAACGAAAAGGATTATACCAGTGATAGAATACCTACCTGACAGAACTGAACTATAATTCACGTTGATTGTTTAATTGTCTCATTAAAAATCCCAAATAAGTACCTGTTAATACGGAGAAAGGTGTGGTTACAATCTTATATCAATGATGACTTGTAATTGTAGTGGTCGGGTTGTGAGGTATGCTTTCTCCAAGCTCTGACAATCTACCGAGTGAATGTGAGTGAGGTTTCATGTTACCACAAAACAAAGCCTATGTATGTAGTTTAACTTTACATGGTTGTTTGTGGGCATTTTGTAGTTACTTACTCATTTCCTTTCTTGAAAGAAATGTCTTGAACGGTTGAAAATACTTAACACACTAATTATGTAGTTCAGTAGGCTTGTTTTTTAGTCCAGAAAAGCAAAAAAATAAAGTATTTCTCTTATTTCCTGCCTGCTTTTCTCCGCGGCCTTGCCCGCCTTCCCGTGAAATAAATACTAGTTTATGTGTTTTTCCAGTCCATAATCTACTCCTTTTCTAAGTTCCAAATTTCATCCCGATCCCTTCAGCCGTTTTGACGTGATTGAGTAACAAACATACACACAAAATAATACACCATTTCACAAACTTTTGCATTTATAGATTAGTAGGTATATAGAAATATAAACTACTCAAAACAAAATAGGGCCCACTTCGAATTAGTCACAATTTCGGTTAATATATAATTATTTAAGTAGTTTTTAACAAAGTTATGCATTTAACCGTCAAGCTGACATGTTTAGGAGTGCCTTATCAATGTTTATTCCGACAGCATTCATGTTGTTTTCTAGAGGGTGGCTAAAAACTAAAGTATTGGAAAAAAACATCGATTGCACAAATTCACAGTCACTTATGTTTTCAGTCTATACTAAACGCTATTGTGGAGCACTCGCGTTTTTAACGATTTTGATTGATTTCTGTATTCATTGTGAACACTATGCCTGGTTTTCGCCGACATATGGACATGGATACCGCTGCAAGAGCGGTATTTTTGCTTCAGGAGGGACAGTCTCAGTGGTCTGTGGCTATGCAGCTCGGTGTATCACGAGGAGCTATCCGAAACGTTTGGGAACGGTTTCAGGAGACGGGAAGTGTAGCCAGGAGACCTGGGACAGGAAGAGTTCGGTCTACAACTGCCCAGGAAGATCGATACCTAAGATTGACTGCGCGCCGGGAGCGTACTGTAACCGCTCGTACCTTACAAACTCGACTACGGCAATCTACAGGACCGAGGGTCAGCGATCAAACCATTTGGAATCGGCTTCATAAAGATGGACAATGCTTCAGAGTACGAGCTATTCGACTGAAACTGACGAGGGCTCATCGTGCGGCACGTTTAAGGTACGCTCGCGAGCATTTGGAATGGACCATGGACAACTGGAAGAATGTGCTTTTTACTGACGAATGTAAAGTGAAGTTTTTCAGTGTCGACAGAGGGGTACGCGTGTGGAGAAGAGAAGGGGAACGTTTTTCTGAACCCTGCATTCATGGAACAGACCGTTTTGGGGGTCCCAGTGTTATGATATGGGGTGGAATTAGCTTATATGCCAAAACAGAGCCTGTAATTCTAAATGAAGGTACCGTAACCGCCTCCAGTTACATCGAGCAAGTAGTCCGGGCTCATGTCATCCCATTTTCACAAAGAGTGGGCAATAACTTTGTCTTTATGCATGATAAAGCTCGAGCACACACAGCTCGTCTAACACAAAGAGCACTCTCTGAAGCCAATATCACCATCTTACCATGGCCGGCCATGAGTCCCGATCTCAACCCTATTGAACATTTATGGGATCAGCTCAAAAGACGCCTGAAAGAAAATTACAGTAATGTGAAAAGCCAGCAGGAACTCATAAACACCCTGAAACTCTGTTGGGAACAAATACCGGAAGAAACCGTGACGCACTTGATTGAAAGTGTCCGAAATAGGCTCAGAGAGTGCATACGGCGCAGAGGAGGGCCCACTCGTTATTAACAAATAACAAACTCCATACTTTTCCCCAGAATAGTAGTGCTTTACAAGATTATGTTCTTCCTTTATTTTTTGTAAATTTGCCTTAAAAGTGTAATTTATTGATTAAATAAACAAAATAAACCAAATTTTCTATTGTTTCTGTTTTACAGTATTCCTGAAAGCCCATTTGAAACTTGTACATTCATAAAAACTGAATTTTTCAGTTCAATTTTAAGTTAGAGCAAAAAAACATGGTGGGCCCTATTTAGTTTTGAGTAGTTTAGTATATTGGTACATGAATAGTTAGTTATATCACATGATGCTACTCCTATAGGACGTACTGAGTAACCGTTAGGCATTAGTTACAGAATATTTCTTGTAAAGGTTCCTTCCTATCTCAAATATGTGTTAAGTAAACAAGGAACAGGGTGTTCTATGACATTATTGTGAAGATTCAAGTTAGAGATATGGTTTGTAATCAAGTAGGTATCTTGCTAGTTAGTTCTTGAAGCATAGATATTAATAAAATAATTATATGTTTATCAACTGCAGTACTTTAAAAGGATTTGGTTTAAAAGTATAGGCATTATTGAGTTTGTTTTTTTTTTAAATATTCGGTAGCTTAACATTACCTAATTTACTTAAAACTTTACTCATAATTTTATCGTCTGCTTATAAATTACGATTATAACAAATAATGACTGGATGGCTACCTATAGATTTCTTTCGAGGAAAGATTCATTTCATGAGTGAGATTTAGAAATATGAACGACCCTTCTATTTGACAGACTTATTACTTATAAGCCCATAATCGGATTGCAACGAAGCCCTTAAAATATTAAGATACTCTAAAAATGTTATGGGAGCCTTTTATATTTCGATTATTTCGTATTTGAGAGCTTTACACCTGGTAGATAGCTTAAATTTCTAATTATAAACATGGCTTACGTATTGATTTGTAATGGTATTTATTTTTTTAAATGGGAATATCGTCTATTGTCTTTTCCTGCCTTGGTGGTGGCGAGAGGGAGTGTCAGACACTTACTGACCACCACCGCCCCGTTCCTACTCCTACTTTTCGAGCCGGAGCCCTGATATAACCGCTAAGTAGTCCGCAGCTCCGGATCAGGCATACTGGGCTCCATCTGTGGTGGTCTGATGGCTCTTTGAGACGCGCGCGGAACGCGACGCATTTTTAATGGCTGGCGTTGGCACAAAGTTTTCAGCACGTTTATATCATTATAAATTAAAATTCGAAATAGAAAATCATATTTTCCATCGAGAAACACTTCCAGGGGTAGGCAGAAGTGCACATTACGGCACGTAATGCCGCTATACAATGTACACCCACTTTTCACCATTTGTGTTATAAGTCCCATGTATAAGTCCCAAGTCCTAAATGTTTTTATGAAAAATGTAAATAGTAAATACCGAATAAGGGAATTCCTATTTAAGGTGTTTATTATTTAAGTATCCCATAAACATAGACCGATCATAGACTTATCAATCCAAGATGGTGTTCAGTCATTAGTTAGAGATTATTTTCTTCCGTTTGGGATGCGTGAAACCTATTAAAAGTTATGTACCTATGTGTAAATGTGTATGGAGTAATACGTGGGTCGATATTGGCACTGCAGTCATTGTCATACCGTTATTGTAGACCTGAACGATGTACGGTCCACTGGACAGTTAATGATGCAAATGAAATAATTTTCTTCATTGATTTTTTACGTATTTTTCAAGGATACGAGGAAAATTACGAGTATTTGTAGGAAATATAATAATCTAATGTTAATAGGAAAAATGTTCTGTAGTCTTACTAATATGATAAACTCTGGCAAGTTTGTGAGTTTGTGTGTTTAACACATCGAAAGGTCTTAAGGGATCGGTATGAAATTTAGAACAGGGATAGATTTTGGTCTGGAATAACACATCGGGACCGCGAGCGAAGGATCTTCTATCCTTCACTAGTTGATAATAAAAATTCTAAATGTAATGTCGACAAAAACTAATCAGTCGATTGAGTATTGAGTTTCTGCACCAAATAACGCGAATATTTTGTAATGTATTTCTTATTTTATCCAATAAATCCATCCATTATTACTATACTTTTGCACAATAATACCAAGTTTACTGCAAATTCTATGAAATCAAAATTTACATTGAAAAAAATACACGAATTAAATCATCAACATAAGATAATTTGCGATCTGATAAAACTGTATTGTGCTATAAAGGCATGAAATTAAAAAAGTGATAAAAATTGATAAAAATCGCCAGTAACGTTTCCCTGTTGTGTAAAAGTATTATTGTAATAATCTTGATATTGAACGCTGACCGTTAGGTAAGGTTGTACTTAACTTTTTGTACCGCAAACCTTGAAAATTATTTAGAGGTTCTGTACAATTTTATTTGCGGTCATTGTGGAAGATCTTTCTAATCGACAGACGGACAGACTTCAGTAGCAGTTGCGCCGCGACGCTGCGCGACTGTCGATTCTGTCCGCGCTGTAAAGCCGCGATAAAGTAAAATATTTCCGCGATAAAAAACCTAATGTGTGCGTGATTACAATGAGTATTTAAATTATTTTGTGCCATTTTTAATTTCATAACCGACGACTATACAATGTGTGTGAAAAAAAAGCACGAGAAAAAAAGAAAAACAACTGGACTGTGACTGCATGTGTGCAAATTGAAAACACAATATCTCTTCACTTTCATGGAGTTATATAGTGTCTGCAGGAGGCTAAAAATAATTATAAATGTATTCTTAAAAGGAAAGATAATTAACGCCAGGTTTTTAATCAAGGCGATAAGCGTAGGCTTTAAAAATTGCCGTATCAGTTGAACAAATTTTAGCGAATAGAATGGATAAAGTTAATATTTCTCGTAGGCAATGACCTAGTCTGTCTGTACAGCTATTTAGTATGTGTATGTATATATATGTACATATCTTAAACTATTCTAGACCCGCTGCAGTTACATTGTTAACGATTGTTTTTCACCTTGCAATGACTTCTTAAATGGCAGGAGCACGCGACTATTTTCATTAGCTCTCTGTATATTAATTCATTCAGCATTTTCCTTATTAAATATTCAAAGAAAATTTCACGAACATTTTCTACCAACACCGTACATTGACTTCTAATTCACAGACCTTTTTTATGGGGAAATCATCTAATGTCTTCTCCCGCCTTGGGCGAGGCGAGAGGGAGTGTCACACGTTTACTGACTAAAAACCACCCCGGTTCCTACTCCTGCTTTTCGAGGCGGAGCTCCGATAAACCAGAGACCCAGGTTGCTTACTAAAATAGGTGAAGATACCTCTTTGGTTAGTATTCCTCTTTGGTTCTTTAGTAACCAACGAGACCGAAACCAAATCTTTTTTCAAAGAGAAATTGCAGCATATGAGTATACAAAACAAAACACGATGTTACAGTCAAGAGTCTAGACCGGCTTACACTATACAAATGTTACAAAGGCTTCACTTACCTCACTGTTCAAAGGTAAATAACTAAATGTAAACGGTAAGCTGAATGCAATCCAGTATTTGCATAACAATTTCGCGAGTTGCCTTGAAGTGGCCATGTTTACACTATTTGCTGCTTAGATGACCACTTGAAAATATTGGTACCTACTCACGCTTGACAGAGATTGATCAGAAGCCACGCCAAGTTACTCACAGATACAGACTCGAACTTATAATACAAAAAACCAACATTAAAATGTATCAGGGACAAATTAATTACAGTTAATTACGACAGTGAACTAGTGAAGGTATTTGTTTTTGTTCATTCTTGATTATAAATTCATTTCGTGCTCCTGTTCATGGAACATTATGTATATCATAAACATCGCCTCTCGTCGCTTTCCTTGCGTGATTGAGTGAAATTCACTTAATGATTTTTATCTAATCATGAACACATAGAAAATCGCGTTTTTCTCGCATTTACAAGAGGAAAATGTTCAGGTAACTATTTAGTATTGAATGACAACCATTTAAATTCAAAGCTTTTTCAAAATTAGAAAACCGGTTTTGTATATCGTCTACAGCCACAAAATTGGTGAATAAATTAGCAAGACTAATGAACGAAACTTCATTAATTAAACACCTATCAATGAAAGTAAGCACATTATGAGAGACATTGAAGTCACTATCTGTTTTACAGAGGAAACACTCCAATTTAATGATTGATCAATTAGCATGTGTTGTTCTTTTCAATTAAAACAATGCTCAACACAGATACCTATAGTTTTGATGTTGTCGAGCAATTGACGCAACGTGGATCATTTAACATTCGGCACACACGTCACACACCATAAAGGTGTGCATTTCCGTTGGCTTATACCAGTTTAGGGCATGGACATATCGGTCGGCTTAGATAATAGTTCATGAATAGTCATTACTGGGAGTACATACAGTATAGAAACTGCAGGCTTTAATGATCACTTCCAACTGCACAATGCAGTATTTCTTCCTTGTTGGTCGGTTGCGTGCGCGTTGTCACGCAGTAACACCGTAAGTCTGTCGACAAATATCGTTTTTCTGTAACGTCCGAGTAAGTCTTCCCCGAAGGTAAATGGATCGCGTGTGCAGGCGCCACTTTGTTCAACACATTCTTGGAATACGGACGACTGATCATGCGTACTTTTAAAGCCGGTTACACCTTCATTCCTCATTTTAAAATGATCCTGTTTACTGCAGTTTCATAACTGTAAGGTTCTTGAAACAAGGATTTATAATCTAAAATTGTCATCAGTGCTGCAAACATGTTTAGCCCATGTTTTGCTTTCATTTTTTATTTCAGCACTATAGCTATGTCAGACTTTATGATTTTGGAGCTGTTGGCTAGGTCATTTCAATCGTAAATGTTTATTTGCGACAATGCTGAATGACAACACGTACATACAGTTAAATACAATTTTATTCGTTTTAGGACAAAAATAGCTCAGTTACTGGCGTTAAAATTCTTGCTCATTCCGTGCCATAAAAGGCGTGTGCTCCAGATAAAATTGAACTTTAAAGGCATAATGTTGTAGAGCGTCACTTATGGGCGCAGCATCTGGTGCACGGCGCGTGAGTATTCTGTGTTTGGCCAGTGGACCGCGAAGGTCAAGGCTTTACCCGCGCCACTGACCTGCCTTAGCACTCCTAAACATCAAACGCTAACTATAACTTCAACGGTCCAGTTGTTTTCTTTTAATCAAACAGTCACGAAATTAGATTCTTATTCTTTTTGTAGTATCAAGAAATGATCTCGTTTCACGGTTTCGATGACCGAAGTTAGTGAAATCGATTTGTTATTGTGATGGTGAAAATTAAGATGATGAGGTGACGAGTGGTGTGGTGCGGTGTCGGATGGCAGTGCAATGGATGGTGGGACGGCTTCAGGTCCCGTGCCTCCGCCGAGACTGAAGAAGTTGGCGCGGTTGGCCGCCACCAAACCGGATCGAAAGTCCGTCACATGGGTACGATATTTAACGTGTGCTTTTCAAGTTAGAGTCTTTGATTGAAAAGTTCTTATAAAACCCGCTTAAATAACTGATTTTATTAGGCTCAGTTTTTTTAATTTACCTATACCAAGTTCCATACTATTACTCTGAAGGCCTGTTGGTATAAAAGCCTTTTCTTCAGAGATAATAATCACATCCTCGCAGGTCGTATTAATTGTGTAGGACCTTTTGAAAGATTTGCGTTTCAAGATTGATGTTCGCATAAAATCTTTTGATATCATTCAAAGCGAACATTGGTGACAGGCAAACAAAGACTGACGGACAAACAGACAAGGAATAATACGTATAATGTAAAGCAAGTTGAATAGCGCTCGCGGCTTCTTCGCCGTGGGAACGTCAACCGTTCCTACCCATTATTTCCTCTTAAGAAAAACAAACAAATTCGTGAAACTAACACAATGCATTTTCGCACATTATTACAGTTAGTTTCATTTAATTTTTTGAGCTTGTTCTGTTCTACTGTTTTAAGCCGTTAGGTGTCATCTGTAGCACAACGTGAAGGCTTCTCGTTTAAAATTAAATACGGTGCAGTTTTTTGCCCATTTGCAATGCAATTTCAGTGTGAAAGTACGCGTTGTTGAATACTTAATATTTGTCGAGAAAAACTTTTCACAGCAACTGAAATTCTTAACTGTTAAAAGGGATTCGATACGGTTTTGAGATAGGTATTGTCTAAAATTTTAAGGAAAGACGCAATAGGCACGTACTAAGTTACGTAGGCGGTATTGTAGGTACACATGTCATGTGTTTCTTAACGTAATATGACATCCTAACAAAAAACAAAGTCGTAATAATATTTTTTCTACAATTTCTAAGAATATTTAAGTACGTCGATGAAATCATATATACTTTAATAACTATGGGTATTGATTACAGACATTACGTGTATTGTGTTTTTACTAGACCTCACACAAATTATTATTAAAAATAAAAAAAAATAACAAAATCCCTAAACATTTTTCTTTTCATTCCAGGGTCCAGAAACATGGGTGGGAGTAAGAGCGTTGCGTGCCAGTTCAGGAGGTATTCTGGACCCGGACGATCGCGTGCGGGATGTGGCGGATGACAGGGAAACCCTCACGGCTGAATGCACCAGTCAAGCGCCACAACCTCGCGCCGCGCAAGCAGATGGCGCCAGTGGGTCTTCAGCCGGCACCGCCTCCCCTGACATGTTTCGGGTAAGTGATTCTAAATTTAATTAAAAGTAAAATAGAACTACACTGTATTAGGGTACGATAGGACTGAAATACGCTGTGCGTTATAAAAGTCCCTACAAATTCATAACAATAAAAAAGTAAAATAGAAAATGGAAATTAAAATATTAACTCAGGTTAAACTCAAAACAAAAGTCCAGAAATTCCAAATTCAATTTTAATGTTAACGGCAACGCGTGACTCCATCAAAATACATAAAATACTTTTTTCTATTTTAAATATAGAACCTAATATTTTTTTTAAATCTATTGATTAGAATAAAGAGGTTTCATTTAGTAATAAACTAATCATATTGATAAATTTAATCATGTACAGAATTAATATCTTATTTATGCGAATTGTAGCCTCTTACAAAATAAGCAGAAACACCACTCATGTCACCTTATAAAAATAAAATTAGCAATTTATTAAAAACATAGCACAAAGTTTTTTTATATGTAGTCACTAGTTAGATATCTATTTACAACATTACCTACATACAAATTTAGACCATAACTTAAAAAAAAAAAAATAACTTGTTACACGTGAAGTAAATAAAAAAAAAATAGGCTGAATGTGCAAGTATCAAAGACAGTTCAGATGACATTTTAAAAATAAAGATCAGAGCGCGGGAATCTTTCAAACTCCAATCAGTGAAGTTTTGTTCGGGGGTCCTGTCGAAACCTGTGCAGTTAGGAAAATTATTTCTTGTGTCGAAATAAAATCATTTCGTGACATGTCAACAACAAGAAAGGACTCGAGACTCTCGTTTAATTGCAATATCAAAATGGGATTGTGTTTCTCTCAGTGTTTTTGTGAACAAACTCCACGTAAGGTGAGTTAAAAATACAAGTTATTAAAATAAAAATCAATGCTAACTAGGGTACAAAAATAACTTGATATGAATGAGTTTAATTGAAAATGAAAGGATTTTATACCGAATTGTTTCATGGTAATAGTCAATGGATAAAATTAGGACTGAATCTGGATTTGCGCTCGCGCTCGGCTTATTCGGTAATTGGATCAATAAAATTGGTAGTTTGATAGTGTAGGTGTTAATAGGTAGGTATGTACTAAGCATAAGTAGTTAAGTACATCTCTGTTTATCCATGTGTGTTAATTTATAGGTAGGTACAATTTGTGTGTGATACAAACGTATGGTGTTCTCCGCGACCAAATTATGTAATACGCGATCCACACGCTAAACGCATGGTGTATTTAAAACAATATATTAACAGAGAATAAAGTAAAACTAATTCACATACGTATCTAATACATAGGTATAGCTACCTACGTAGGTATAATAATGAACGATAACAAACGCCGTATGAACGTATGATTCACTAAATAACGGGCGGCACGAATGCCTGTATTCACGCTTCTTACAACATGTACGGGCGCACATCAAAGTATACCAAAATATTTAACTTTAATTAGATTCTGAACTTTAACTTCGTGTGATAAGGTCGAAAATCCCTTGAAGGAATTTAGGTTAGCTCGATATGCCAGTGTCCTTAGTTTTGTACCTAAGTCACAACACCACTTAGTTGTAGTACATAGGTACCTATTTAGTAGATAACAAGCTGAAACTGGGCTAACAGGATTAAACAGCTCGCAACCAGAGCGAATACGTTTATATCTAGTTATAAGTTTAAATATAGACCTTAATAATATGATTGTAAGGTGGTTTTTGGCCTTGACTGCTTTATGTTCTTGATTTTTTCAATTGATTCTTATGTACCTGATTAAATTGTAGTTAATTGTGACTGAGACGATGTCAAATGCTTGCTGCTGCATCTGACACCTAGGTATCATGCTAAATGTTAGATAGTTAGATTCTCTACTCGAGTTTTATATGTATGTAAATTATATTAAAACATGGTTAAATGTCAGTACTTCTTACATCTTACGATGTACCTAATTACCTATGATGGTTAACTCTATAGTTGCTCTCATCGTTCGTTTTAAAAAGGACCAAAGTAGGTAAATAGCGGGGAATATTTAAAATCATTAGAACTAGAGACGGGATATTTACCATGTTTATACATTTCTATGAGTTTCCGATATTTCGGCACTGTTCCAAGTGCCATGATCACAGATGAACTTTAAATAACTTTGGAAGAAGGCACTTCTGAAATCCTGAAAACCTTCCCAAAGGGCAAACAAAGGCAATAAAAGAACATATAGGTAGGTACCTACTATGAACAATTAAGGATTTTATCGAATGAAAATCAGTATTGTCGCATGATGCATAAAGTGTGCATGATCGTATCTCCTGCAGTCTGCATTGGAGAGTGATTCACTTCAATACACAGGGTACAGCAATTTGTATTGAATCTCATAATTGATTATCGAGATCCGTCACGGTCCAGTAGTTTAGTAGAATGCTGCACAATGTATAACTAACTTATTCGTAATGTCTGTAATTATTACACGAGCATTGTTTCGAAGTTATTTTAAACCTATCTGTTTAGATTGATATGTTCGAAAAAGTTAAACTAGGTAATAGGTATTAAACACGAAAATAAATCTTAGGTGCTTATATCTTCAAGACTATATTTTTTTATAATAACTATCGTGAGACATACCAAAAATCATGGTTTACTCACACAGTAGGCATAGTACTCAAAGTAAGCTGTGCGAAATCGCTGCGTCTGCGCACTTTGCACATGTTGAAGAGTCCCTCTGTGACTCGAAACTGGTAGAGCTCTTTGAGTGTATGTTTTTATTGTATTACAAAATTAAATCTTACTTTTAATAATAATATTCTTTTAAATCAGATTTGTCATTCACAATAGTATTTAAGCAGACAATAGCTACAGCCGGTAACGATCAGACGTAAACAGCAGTTTGTAGATTTCTCACCAGATAAAAAATATCGGTTTTATCGCGTATTCCGTAGACAATGTATCATTTTCAATCAATTTAACTGGCAGTAAGTGGAAGAGTATCTCCTTGACATTAAGCAGTGATATCAATGAACTTTGATGCGTTTTTAATTGATATTTGATGGATACGATGATTGGAATTTGTATTTGCCTTTAGGGAGGTGGCGGTGTCGGCGGTAGTATGCGCGTTCCTGACACCGACTCCTGCGTCGAAGTCGGGGCGGCAGACTTGGAAGATGGAGCGAACGGTCTGCAGGTACGGCGCGGGAGTGAACCCACGCTACACCAGGATACCCTACCGCCTCAGAGACCGGTAATTATTTGTTTATTATTACATTTCCTTAGTTTTATTTTCTCATGTAACTACATATATTTTATATAATTTATACTACATATTATTTTATTTTGTTTGACTTAAGTGAAGTTTAGTGCTGGTTTTACTAGCTTATAACCATCGTGTTTTTGAGTTTGTTAAAATTTATTAAAGGACTTTGTCTCTCAGAGACAACATCGCCCAGTACCGACTGTTTTTGAGCCTAATTTTCTTTGTAGTAAGGACTATTTTGCTCCTTTAATATGCTGATCAGCTAACAACAATCTGTTGAATTAAAACTGCAAATAGCTACCTACTTAATTGTTATTCAGAAACGTTTTATAATCTCTTCGATTGATCGGCCAAGATAGATTAATTGAGTCTTGCACGGAAATGGAACAATGCTCATTCTTAAAGGACGTCATCGTAATGTTTGTCCTAAATAGGGTTAATTTATACATATTTTATGTTTGTCGTCATTTACTTGTCTTGTAGGGTTACCATAGTACCAACACATTGTTATATCTACTGCATGTAATAATATGATTAGTGCTACAATATTTTGTTTAAGAGGACGAACAGTTATCTATCATCATCAAATATTCTAACTCATATCTACTTAAAGTAACTGATTATCTTATATCTGATTGTGCCGGTGTCCCTTTTCTTCTTTAGCTAGTAAATCTAGAGCTTGTAACCATTAAACTGATACTATAAGACAAAGTCTGGTATAAAGTAAGTACAAATTAGAATCAGAACAAGAATTTAATAAAAAGTTTTGTGTCACCCCCATTTCATCCGCAGATTGATCGCTTATATTGACAATAGTTGGGTAACTATTCTCATTTAAACCCATTGTAATGAAATTTTATTCTATACAATAATGGCTTTTACAATTACAGGTATCAGAACAAACAAAGCGGTGGTCGGCTGCAGTGGTGTGCCGGGACGACAGTAGCAGAGTGACGCAGAAGGTGCACCCGTTACCGGACGGCCGGCCGCCCGATGTCGGCGTGGACCGGCACGGGCAACACTTTCAAAGGCAGTCTAATCGCCTATCAATGCAGTTTTCTGGGCCTGGGTAAGTTGGTTATTGGAGTATCCTACTCTTGAACGATATAAGAGTCGGCTAAAGGACTGCACAGCGCTCGAGCATGGAGACTAAGGCAAGCCCGTTTTATGTGAAGGACGCCTAAATTCCAGCAGTGAAGTCTTACGGGCTTTTGTAATGACCTTGGGTGCAGTTATAAAATCTCACTGCCAAGTTTGTTTTGCTTGATGCTATACACGATATACGTAAGAAGGTTTAAGTTAGAGCCGAGTACCTAAACCTGGTTAGAGTAAGCATGCATAAAAGGTTTTCCCAACACAAAATTTTCAATGGTAGAACGCAGATTCAAGATGAATAGAAAATAGAGGGACATTCTTGCATCATATTTTTATACACAATAATATCTCCTGCACAATTAGCTGTTTATAATTACTTAAGTACTATAACTGTAATAGATATTTTTACATGCTGATTGTATATGAATTTGAGAATCTTTCCGCTTCCCACGTGTTTCCTTCCATACCATATACAAACTTGTGGTAACTTCAAAGAAAATCGCAGTATCCATAATCGTTCTAAATTGTTCTCCATTCAGACTTTACAAAAGCAGCTATTAATATAATTATTTCCGTAATTCTGTAAAATAAAGCCAAAGAAAAAAATACATTGTAGTGAATTTTTTGCATAAATTAAACAAATTAATTTCATGGCTATCATTTTATGGAAAGACGTGTCTAATTACTTGTGCCTTAATTATTCACAGTTTATCGTTTGTTACATCCTTTCTTCCTTTAAAGTGTTAAAATATTTGTTTAACTATATCATACGGAACTATCTAAGTAATAAATAATAATTATTCATAGAATTGGTAACTGACTCATAGGCTAAAGACCATTTTCTACACTAGCGCCCCTAGCGGATAGTAATGACCAATGTCCGTCTACTTTAAGCTCATTAGAAATTCAAACTTATTAGTATTAGGGATAAACTAACTTTAAGAATATCTCTTTACTATCTCTATGTAAGTTTATAACTTGTTTAGAATAAAATCTTATAATATTAATTTTGTTTTTCCAGTAGCGGTGTATGGTTGGACGCAGCAGAGCGGGTCCAGAGTTATGGCAGCAAAAGTCTTCCGAGAGACGCTCGAAGGGAACCATTAGGACAGGACATGCCAGTAAACAACCACCAAAATCATAGGTTAGTATCGAAATATAGCTTTATATGTCAGTTTATAAAAAAAAAAAAAACTATACGTAGTGAAACGACTGTATCCTGAAAATATTGCATGCATCTATTTGGACCTACGTTCGAAATGGATTTCAATTATTGATTAATAATAATTAGCCTTCATACTCTCTCTTGACTGCTGTGTCTGGCTGCGACTGTGCCTATGTACCTATGTACTATCGACAAAGTTAACAGTATCTACACTTTTTAAACAAAACCCAATGGCGCTATCCACCGCCCCGTTTTCTTTTTCTCTGTGGTCGCTCGCGCCAAATGCATGCGAATATCGTCCAATGATGGTCAACCGCCAACTTTGGCGATTGTACATATGGAATGCAATAAACTATTATACTGGTAATCTAGCTGTTGAGGAAAAGTTTCTCTATTTACTTATACATAGTTAATTATACATGGGGAAATCAGTAATAATCCTTGGCAAATGCAAATAATATAACTATGAGTAATAGTAATCTAAGTATCAATAAAACTTTCGTCATTACATACTTCGATGATTACTTTGTTTCTATGAAATCCTATTTACCCCATTACAAGGGTGACTAACCTAGGTTATTGTTGTAAATTCAGAGAAAACCTTAACGAGATAACACCATCGATAAGTAATCGATTACCTCCATCGTTATCGTAATGTGACACGAATGAGTTATCGATTCTACTATCAGATTGTAACGGTGAATGAGAGTTGTTTTAATTCAGCTATGTTCAGCGTGTGTATGTGTTTGTTTGTTTACTACTGTTACGGCTGAACAAAACAAGCAATGTATTAAATACTGAAATAGTAAATATTCGTTAAGTAATATTCACAGGAAGATTTTGTAACAGTTACGGTGTTCCAGTTAGAAATTATAAACAAATTTAAAAACATTTTTTGATGTTTCGTTATTAATTTTTGCGTTGCCAGATGGCGTTGGTGTAGCTTTTGGCCTGACACGATTTAAAAATGTTTGCAGAAGAAATCAACCTTGTATTACAAGATCAAAAACACTACAATGTCCAAATAATTAGCGTCCTTAATTGCTTTGTCTAAAAATCCTTTAATAATTTTCTTTACGTTTTCAGGGTAGAAGACATGCTCCGGTGGGTGTCAGGAGTGAACAATGTGGCAAGTGTACATCCTGTGCAAGAACGGCCTCTTGATCTCTTACCCGAAGGTACGTAGTTATGAGCATTGTGGTATAAGCCGGCAAACGAACAAACGGATCACCTGATGGTAAGCAATTGCTGCCAGCCATGGACACCAGAAACACTAGAGGCGTTACAAGTGTGTTACTGGCTTTAGGGTTAGGAGGCCTTGGATCCCCCAACGAAATAAACCAGAAGATAAAATTACAGGAGAAGTAAAAAAAGATAGTAACCGTGAGTTAAAAGCCCCAATTTAACTTAATCTTTAACCTATAATTTTTCTAGGGGGCAGTAGTGAACGTGCGATATCCGGAATGGAAGTCCCAGTGAGTCCCAGCAGTAAGCCGACGTCGGGCGCCACGCAAACCGTGGCCGTCACCCTGGTGAAGGGAGAGAAAGGCCTCGGCTTCACCATCACCACCAGAGACAACCCCACTGGGGGACACTGTCCTATTTATATCAAGAATATTTTACCTAAGGTATATTATGGTTTCAATTATTTTTACGCATAAGGTTTATTAAGCTGGTATAATGTTGGCTAAATCAATCTCTGAATAAAAGAATAATGCCCGGATAACGGCGTGAATATGAATACTCAATTTATACAGAAGAGGGGTGAATAAATGTTGGGAAAATGTCTTAACATCTATTCACCCTGTTCCCGTGTCTATTCACCCTTTGAATTCTATTCACTCCGTTTTACCATTATTAGAAGAATAAGACATTTAGAGTCTTAAGAATAAGAAGAAAAAAATATTTTTTGCTCCATAACGAAAAGTGTTAAATAAACACGAATATTTCGTGGTGCCTTACTCGGTGATAGACCAACTACATTTTTATACGTAAAATATTAAAACATAAAAACGTGTATTAACAACAATGCCATTCTCTAAATTGATACACAATTTATCTGATCCCCTCACAATATTTTATAGTATTCGACTCATTTACTTATCAAAAAGCCCTTACTAATAAAATATGCAATTCTTCTTGCAGGGTGCAGCAGTAACAGACGGTAGATTACGAGCGGGCGACAAGTTGGTGTCAGTGAACAATGTGTCAGTCTCCGGACTGACGCAGCAACAAGTCGTCACTCTACTTAGGAACACTCCCACCGACTCCACCGTCGAGATAGTCATCGAGAGAACTGTACCTAATCGGACACAGGTTAATAGAGATTTGCTTACTATTCTCTTTAATTCTTTTTATTTTCAATAATAAATAACAATCAGGTTTACTCACGTAAAATAAATGGAGAAAAGCACTACTAGTTTTGAATCACAGAGGGACTATCTTCGTCATAAGTAGCGTACATACGTCGACGCCGCGCAACCTACAGTAGGCTGCAAACCGTTATTTTTACGCAGTTTTCTATATCATCGGAATCCCCAAAATGTCACAAATAGTGTGAGGTGAGATTATCGTAGGTTTAATTCTTTCCAAACACCACGTACTTGTAACGCCTTTGGTGTTACGGGTGTACATCAGGTGATTAGTCTGTTTATTTAGCTCCATACCTATAAAAAAAAACGCATAATCAAAATGTTTAGTCGCTCTATGAAATTTCTTTACGTGCCCAAATAGGAGACATGTAAGGAACCTTATAACAGACAGCTCAACAGATTTCATAACTTCCTAAAGCTTTTTTTGATATATAAAATTTATTTAATCTGAATTTCAATCATTTCCAGAGGGTAGAACCCCAACAAAGTCCGACGAAGTACGTGGAAAAAGCGATAGGAACACCAATGAACGCAGTGGAAGTCCCGAAGCCTTCAGAAAACGGACGAGTGTCCAGTATAGTGAATGCCATTAACCAGAACAACGTGAACAGTTCCATGCGAGGCAGGATACCTAAGAGCTCGTCGAAAGATGATCTGCTGCATAAGGATAATAGCAACGACAGTGCACTGCAAGACGCTTTGAACTCTTCGTCTAATTCTGTAAGTTCATTTTTGGTTACTTTATAATATTCTTTTACATTTATGCATTTCTCAAGAACATTCGTTTATAGTTCATAATTCATTACCATATACCTACATATTTAGGTACAATGATCGTTAACTCCATTGATGAGTAAAGACCTTCGAGGCTTCTTCAATTCTCGAATTTCTTGCTAAATAGTATTAATTTTTTATTCTTTGTGTTCATCATAATCATAAGATTTACTTTCTTTTTTATAACTAACCCAGAAAAAAAGCATTAGTTGCATTTCAAAAAGCTGCTCCTCTCTCAATCGTCCAATCTCTTCAAAGGTACTCTTAACACCATCACACACATTTACTAACCCCATTTTAACACAAACATTTGTCATTAGTCCTTTCTTTCCCAGATCCTTGGTCTCCGCAACCGGCTGATACTTCGGCTGGACGTGCCGGTGCACGACTCGGAGAAGGCAGGCCTGGGCATCAGTGTCAAGGGGAAGGTCACTGTCGGACCTGATCCCCAGGACCTGGGCATCTTCATCAAGTCTGTGCTACATGGAGGAGCGGCGTCTAGGGATGGGAGGTGAGTCAAATTATGTTTTGATTATTCTTTAATTTTTGGTTAAGTAATCAAAACCATGGCTACCAAGGGAGTAGCCTCGTTAGTTGGTTTATTTTTCGGAATTCTCTTTGGATCTGTGCTTGGTTTATGGGAATGGTCTCACTTCTCATTGGGGACATAAATGAAATACTGACGTCACAGTGCTAGACACGTTGCTCAAGAATAAGAATCTTGATATGACTTGAAACTTGTAGGGCTGTTCTCGATTGGTTCACGTGCGTTAGACATGTTTTTTAAAATAATAATAAAGGGTTAAACAAATGCTAATACAATTTATATTTTACTTACAGATTACACACAAACGACCAGTTATTATCAGTGAACGGCGTGTCACTAGTGGGACAGAGTAACGCGGAGGCGATGGAGACGTTACGACGGGCGCTACTACATGCTCGGCCACAGCGGTCCGGGAGCATTTCCCTCACTATTGCTAGGAGGACTGGTATGTATACCCTGGCAAAAAATTTAATATTGCAGTGACTTAACTATAACCTTTATTTAATCTTTATTTTAACCAACACCTTTTAAGCTAAAACAACATCTCCAATTCGTCTTCCTAGTGAGGAGATTATGGCAAACCTCTCTTATGTGGTGTAGTCTAGGGGTAGTCTAAGTTGATTTGATATAACTTCATTATCATTAGGTTTATGGTTTTACGGAACTAAGATTTTTCTTTTAAAAGAGAATTAGCCATGATCCCCACGCGAGTAAAGTTTGATTTTGGTTTTTAGCGACTTATAAAAGTTGTTCTATCCTTTTTTGTTGTAAGCAAGTACCAACGTCAATGGCTTTTTATAATCTAGATCTGATGATCAATACTCCTTCACTTGTGTGAAATGACTTTTTGTCCAGCTTATGTTGCACTGCGTTATATGAACAGTTATTAATTGTTAGCAACTTTTTCTGCCAACAGATAGTATGGATAGCCTAGCAAGGTGGAAAGACGACACGCCTCCAAATGGCAACGACACAACCAACTCAAACGAGAACTCACAGAACTACAACACCGTCATATACAACGCGAGCAGCGACAAGGAGAACAAACCAGTAGACAACTTCAACCAAAAATACGATACCAATCAAAACGAGGGCTTCGACAGCCACGACGGTAGGAGTAGCAAGAAACATGCATCCATAATAACTATAAACAACAACAATAGTTGGGTCTCAAACCAATCAGACGATAGTAAAGGTTATTTAGAAAGGGACAAAGATATACCTCCACATGATAATAAAAGAGATAGCTTCGAATGGAGTAGGCTTGATGGCTGGAACCCTGTAATAGATCGACTGACTGGACTAAGAAATGAAAGCTATTACATGGCAACCCAGATCGATGCTCCAGTAACGAATGGCCACCACTATAGACATAATTTGGGACACGTACACATGCCACGGTCGCCGCCTGCGCATCATAATGTTATTATTGAGGAGGATTATGGTACAACGAGGTGAGTTCGTTTAGCATTCAAATATTAATACTATCTAGTTGTATAAGTTTAATACTTACTACAAACGTTAATTTGATTAATTTGTTTTTAAATCTTCTGGGACTGTCTCTTTAGTCTAGTTTAGTCTAATGATTTTTGATTGAGCTAAACATATAAAGATTTTCTATTTGAGAAATGATCAATAATAAAAATAGCACAGACCTCGAAATGTTGCTGGTGTAAGTTGGTCGATGCCCTCTACATCAAGCTCTATTGTATATACCCGTAAAGTATGATTTAGATGAATATAGCTAACGCTGGTTATCTTCATTGAGTTCATCTATCATGAATTTCCTTCTCCTCCTCCATTTTCTTAACGACAAAAGAGTTTCTTAAATATTTCTTATCAAGTAGTATTTTTCCCCAGGGGTAGTGGTAGTGGTTGTGGCGGTGAGTCTGGCAGTGAGAGTGGCGCGGGGTTCAGTCGCGACGCGGTCGGCCGCCGGTCCATGTCGGAGAAACGACACGCCGCGCTGGACGCCAAGAGCACTGGAACCTACAAGAAAATCAAGGAGACCAAAGCTATCAATGGTAAGTGAACGATTTTAATTAAAGTATTCTTTGATCTTTCTAAGGCTTTTGATGTTATGAAAGGTGTTGTAGATTTTATTCCGACATTTTGGAAGTAAAAATGCAGTTTTAATATCGTCTGATGACTGATATCTGATAGAAAGCGACCCACGTATTGGGCAATAGATTAGCGATAGATCGCTGATCAATGTCTGAGCTTGATGGAACCGAACAGAACAAAAAATTGTGTATTCGTTAAATGGTAATTTTTCGAGTGATGTGTTTTGTTTGTGCTTTGAATCGTACCCATAACATAAAATATGAAGAAGTTTATTTGAGGAAAAGTATTGTTTAATGCACCATACTAAAAATCATAAAGTCAACATAAAGTAAAATACTTCCTCAAGGCAGTGCACTGGGTCCGCCATGATTTTTGGTTTGAACAAGATCACCCATATAACATCAACTTTTTCTTTCCCAGCATTACAAGTGGGTCCGTCATTAGGAATGAGAAAATCATCAAGTTTGGAATCTTTACAAACAGCGATACAAGAGACGCAGAGAAATCCACGCAACGAACCTATTTATGCACGAGCGCACCCACGTGAGTACCGAGTATTTTATTAAATACAATAACTATTTATCATACAAAGATGTATGTCGGATGTAGGCTAAAGTATAATATTTCTCTAACTAGTTTTTATATAAAACTCCCACGATAATTACAATTAAAATATTATCTATGACTCTTCAACTTTTTTACGTTAATTTTTGTCTGCCAACACGTGCAGATTTTTTGTCTTTATGTCTAGTCGGATGCTTAAAAATCTGATAATGGAAAATCCATTATTAGATTTTTTCATTATGAGTTATCTATTCTCCAGACCTAAATCTAAAGGCAAGAATAAATAATTGTACTATAATTGTAACGTCATATTTATACCTATCGTTTCTAACTTTATAGTACGCATCATTTGCTTTCGGACCCTTAATACCCTAATGTATATTTTATATGAAACTTATGTTAAGGTTACTATCGATAAACAGGTATTGATATGTTACAATTTGCAGTACAAAATATATGTAGACTAATATATCATATGAAAGACTATAGACTCTATATTATGCTTTCTTCTCACAGCTTTAAAAACGTGGTTAACGGACGACCACCACGGACCGGACATGATCAGAGGCTCACCGCAGCAATCGTCACTGTCACACAAGAAGCCATCCATACTCAAGTCGTTATCAACTATGTTTAGGTAAGTATTTATACAATTTAAATTATATATTACATTAAACATTAAAAGCCCAAGTTCCCTTAGAATCAATATCTTAAAAGACCGTATTTCAGACCCCGTACTTAGAGGTTTTGCGTTTTTTATTTTATATTCTAGCAACACTCTGGAGTTTAGTGAGTTGTTTTCAAATAGGTTTGTTGTGTTATAATGGAAAAAAATTACTCCTTGATTCCTTAGTCGCAATAACAGAACAGAGTATAGAATAAAATTATGCTCGGTGTATGATGTACGACATAGCTTTAGGTATCTCCTTCTTCATGGAACTTGATGAGACTCATAACTTATTTTATGGAAAAGTTAAAAGAGTAGGTGGGTCACCTGATGGTAAGTCGTCCGTATACACCCGTAACACAAGAGGAAGTATGTGATAAATTCTCCTTTTTTATACTTTAATGCGGATACACATTTTAATGAAACATAGTTACTTATATTATGAAATACATTTCGTATCATTAACAAAAAGTGACAAATGATACGCTCACACGTTTTTGTTTACCTAGATGACGTAATTTATGCAGTGATAAAATAAAATAAATAAAATATGCGCGCGTACACTAATTAAGGTAGTATTAATTAAACATATTGCGTAAGGTTATAAAATATAAAACACGCCACTCGTAAAATTACACCTTTGCTTCATTATAACATGCAAATTCGTGTTTATGAAGTAGGTATGTCATAAATTCATGTTTTCTAGGCTGTTGTTGTTGTTAATTTTAAAATAAAAAATAGTTTTACGAGTAGACTTATCCAATTAGTTAGGCAATTACCTACTTTGAAGTTTGTTATTCTCAGAAATAGGAAATATGTTTTTGTGCTGTAGTTAGTAATATCTCCCCTACTACGTCAGAAATGAATTGGTGGACAATATATGTGATGCCAATGACATATATGACACAATTATTACTAGGAATTGTACATTCCCAATATTTGGCATTACATAAAGTGTCCATTGTATCAAATTAATCTCTATAATATCAAGATTATTATTATATTTTTCTAAATGTTTTATTTCACCCAACAGGATAGGAAAACCTCACAAGAAACCAGAAACAGAAGTATACGGCAGATCACAGCCGGGCAGAGCTTCAGAGAAGTCACTGTCAAGGGAAGCGTTAGAGCGACACAACAGAATAGAAGAGAGGGAGAAAGAAGAAGAACCCGCTACCAAACCACAGCAGAGGTAAGATCTAATTCTTTAAGATGTTTATTCCTGAATATAGCCCAGTGAATTTTCCTTACTTTAATTTATGAGGAAAGATAGTCACTGTTATTTTTGTCACGGATTTAGTTGTAACCAGTATAACATTAAAAATACTTTTAATTAGACAATTTGACCTTTTAACATAATTTATTCGAAGATGCTCGACTAGTTTCACGTCATGATGGGGGTACATGTTTATTGTTTAGCATTGAGCGGTGCAGCCAAACTTCTGTCAAATTTGCCATAGGCAATTCTTACGACACGCGCGTGGAGATCAGACATTTGTTATCATAAATGTATCATACTTGGCCCTATTGTGATTAATAAGAGCTATTTCTCGTTAGATCGGAAGTATCCCACTCGCGCCAAGGAAGCAGTGGTAGCGGCGACCGCACGCACAAGTCCGAGCGCCGCGCGCCGCCGTACAGAGCCCCACCACATCAACAACACCCGGTAAGTTATTTTCATTTTTGTAATAATTTTAGGTTTTATGGTATAAGGTGGCAATTAAGCAGATAGACCACCTGATGGTAAGCAGTTTACGCTGCTCATGGACATCTGCAAGACTTTTTGACAGGCCAAAGTCACAGTCAAATCATTTATTCCAATTCAACTATAAATATAGGTACTTTTGAAATGTCAACAAATGAAGAAATAAATAATAATTTATCAGTCTGTCCGTCAGTGAAGTTAGGCCTTCGACAATTTGAACATGGCACACATTGGAACTCAAGGCAAGCTTTCTTTCATGCCGGTCAAGTTATTCCATAGAGCCATATCTATCACGTATTGTGATAATTATCACATTTAGGAACAAGAGTTCGTACGTGATTAGTATAGACAATTTTAATTTGTTACACAGCAGGGCATGGACAGCGCGTGGGGTCCCACCGGTCACTACGTCAACTATGAAGAAATACAACAGAATTTAAAGTAAGTAAAAACAGCTTGATAGTCTCTTATTTAACAATTTTGGCCTTTTAATATCTAAGCGAGAGTAATACAAAATATCTTTGCATATGAGACATAATTAGGGACAGCCGTATGCATAACTACATAAGTATCATTTTCGCGCGGTCGCTAAAACTGCATTTTATCTTCAAATGTCCTAACCTGCTTACTTTTTAAAAGCTTCAAAATATCTGTTTAATCGGTATTTCCAAGTCAATAAGGTCGCAATTCGCAAATAAAACCGCTCATAATATTGCAGCGCGCGTCGCGAGAAGTTGAGCGAGGTGCAGATAGGACAGATGAGGAGACAGGTCAGCGCGCAGAGGGCCAAAGCAGAGGAAGAGAGGTGAATATCATTAAAAATTAATTCTATAAACATATTAAAAGGTCTTTTACCTATAAAACTGCCGTTTTTGCTGCGAAACGCGGATTTTTGTGCATGTCAGATGGCGCTAGTGTAGTTTAAAGTCCTATTTGTCCAAACATGTGTAGCTGTCTTAAATTGACTGTCCAATGGTGGTTATACATTAGGAAATTCTCAATTGGACATTAGTTCGTCTACATTAGCATAAAATTGATAGTTATCATTACGTTGAAAAACGGCAATTTCTTAGGTATAAACCTCTAAATAGTTAAACATAAGCGCACGAGCAACTTTTGGTCTCATTTCTCTCTCGCTACCTCTGTCCTCTGTCTGTTTGCCATCACCATCAATGTTACTAGACTATCTCGAATTTGGTCACAAATTAACTAAAATATTTCGGAAAATCTTCAATTAGATTCGAACACCGTAAAGACGATAGTTTCTCGTGCGCGTTTTACTTTCATTTCATTGACTAAACACTTAATAGAAATTATATGACATATTTTAATAACCAGCATAAGTTATGAAGTATTTTTTTAACTGCATCTCAAAAACACATTACATATAAATAATTTATTAAACGTGACTTTACAAATAGTAACAATTAAAAAACCGGTAGAATAAAAACTAATTAACTAAATGTATAATAGAATATGATTGTGTACACGTTTTATTACTTGGAAACAATATTGATTAGCTACTGGTCTTATAACTAACCCTTGGTTATTATACAGTTATTAACTCTGCTTTAGAATTGCATACTTGCATTTCATACTAACTCGCTAAATGGAGATAAAAACTTTATTCTAAGTAAATAGTTAGGAAATACATAAGTTAATGTTAGGCTGGTTACATGACACTGGTTGTTTATACGATTTTATGTTGTTTTGCAAATTATTTAGTTTATTATTTATGTCCATGTGCACGTATCCTATACAAAGATATTGTAAAGAGGATGGTTCACACTTCAGGTGACCGAAAGGCTGGCTACTAATTGGTTCAAAGGTTAAGCATTGCCATTTAATGTGGCAATGTTGCCAGTCTTTTGGGCACCCAAAATTACGACTCCGATGAGGATAATTTTTTCGACTATTTAACTTTTTTCAACGGTGACATTTATTGGACGTATAGGACTTAACTCGACAAAGGCGCCATCTGGTGTTAACATGAATCATCGTTGTTTTTGTAATTTCTCTATGAGGATCAGTGTAGTTCTGTCTCTTGTATAATTACTACTATTTTAGAAAATCAGAATATCCTGAAGTTATAAAATGTTTGCGAGAAAATCGTCCGTACGTTGCCAGTCTCTATGTTTAAATTACTTCAGCAAACAAAATGGTTCCTACTATTCTTTTCACATCCACTATAATTAGTTGTGCAAAGACATCATTTGATACAATAATAATAATTAAAATTATCGTATTTTCCTTCTTACTCGGGAAATTCCTGGGCGTGGGTAAGATGCTTGTGCTTTGTAAGATCTATAGTAAAGCTTGGTTCAAGGTAGCATGCTCATGTCACCATATTCTTCTCTAAAAAGATTTAGAACACTTCACACTTTCAATACCTATGTGTTGTGTCCTTTTTGTGAATAAGAAAAGGTAATTTATGTTTAGGTAAAGATAGTTACCGCCGCACTCAGAGTCATTAAATGGTTGTTTTTTAACAAAATTTATACTAAGGAATAATTTAAAGCAATCATTAAATGTCTCTGAGTACGGCAGTTAAATCTTCTACAAATCTATTTCAATCAATTTTAGTATACTTGAGTAACTACAAAAAATATTTAGTTTTAGAGTTTTTATTCAATAACTTGCCTATTCTCTTTAAAACGTCATAATAGGAAGAAATCGACTTGTTTATCTACGGAGGTTGGAATAATATTTTGCAAATGCGAAATTCTACCTTGAGACATTAATGAATAGGTACATTTTTTGTTCCTAGGTTTTTGTCATTAAGCAACAATTGTATAAAATTTTCCGTTTCAAAATACCTAATCAGATATATATTCTTAAGATGTCATAAACACGTGAGCATGTAACCTTGGACTTTAATGCATTTTGGATTAGGAACATTTTGCTAAAACCGCTCGCTATAAATTTTCCTAGTACCTAAAGCTATTTTGCTGGAAGTGTTAATTATTAATTAGTAAAGAAATATATATAAATATTCTCCTTACATGTCTCCCTGTTCGTGTTGCTGTTATGGTACTTGAATTACTTTGGCTCTTTTATCAACATTGGCTTTAAAACACTATTAGCTGCTTTTTCTACCATAAGTTTAACGATAAAACGGGATGAATAGGGACAGAAGAAGGGTGAATAGATACTATGAAGAATTTCCCTGTATCTTTTCTCCTCTCGATCTCAAATCACCCCGCTTTACGTTATTTAATTAAATGGTGCTCGGTGATGAAAAAGGCCCTAAGCTACGTTCAACAATAATTTTATTTTATACATTGCTTTTGCACGCAATCCGAATGACTCACTGTCATTGCATAGCGTAAACTTTAAGTGAACAGTCCACGCAATCATTAATCAAGTCAGTTAGCGCTTTTCTTAGTAAAACCATTTCAACATTTAATTACAAAAAAAAATCCCCAAGATAATTTTACGAGGTTATTCTAACAGGAAAATGTATTTTTTCAAATATGTATTGCGATATGGCACATATTTTTATGTAGGTAGTATTTAAGTTATATATAGTTTATGACTGCTGTTAGCGCATTTTGTTGATTTTATTTAGTATTGAAACAATATTTCATGTAGGTAACTTTTGAATTAGATGAATCTTAGATTAGACCTTAGCTATAGAAAAAATCTAGCGAGCTCTTAATTAACCTGTCAAAAAACTCTATACAAAACAAACGTACTTATGGCGGTTTTGTTATATTTTAATGACTGTTTTGTCTAGAACTGGTATTTCCAAAATTCATAGTTTTAATGGTATCTACAATAAAAAACTGAGAGCTCGTTAGTTTCAACGATAACCTTAGCCACAATCATTATTTTTGTTGTTGAATTTTAACAATAGTAATTTGAGTTAATGTTTGTTTTTAACACGACAGTCGTCGGGCAGGGGCGGGTGGCTACCACTCACAGCGCTCCTGTAGAGAGGGGGGCGTGCGGCCGCAGTCCAACTACTATGAGTACGAGACGGCGCCGCCACGGAGGCCGGGCAAACTGTCCCACTACCACTGAGCAATGGACAGCGAACAACACGATAATTCCGCTTCGACGCCAGACACCGACGGCCGAGGTATCCGATCTCATTTTAATTGGCGATACTTTTAACGATTATATCGCTTCAGTAGACGTTAATAACGCCATCTGTCGCCTCGATTCCTTATTGATTTAACTTCAAGTGCTTTCACTGAGACTGAGCTACGGTCATTAATTGTTATTCTACATAATTTGCTGTATCGATTGCTGGTAAGAATACGATGTTAATTGTCATTAAATATAAAATAATTGTCTCAAGAATTATTTACGCTTGAAGTCGTTAAAAGTGAATTTGTTTTCAATATGGCTACTTAAACCGTTATTTAGTGCCTTCGATGTAATAAAATACAAGGGGCTTGTGTAATTTTGTACCTTTTCTATACCCAGTGATATGTATATTACATCTTATTTTTGCGTCTAACATAAACAAAAGTTTTCCAAGTAAAATACAATTGTATAAAAAATCGATTATGGTTATGTACGCAATAACCTTGTACTTAAAACTGAAGAATCCCTTTTTTTCTGAAACTGTTAAATGAAGCAAGTATTTTACACTACAGTAATTAACAAACAAACCATTTTTACAATACATTTTTCTGTAGTTAATAAATGATTTTTGTGTTTAGAAATCTTCCTCAATTTTTTATTTTAATTCTTGTTTTTACAACTTAAACAATAACTACACATTTTCGTTTAATAGACGTCAAAAATAATTGTGAACATATTAATTTGAAACGAAACATAATACATAATTTAAATAATATTAAAGATGTAGCTAATGAGCATTTTTTTCTTGGAGACACTTGTTTGTTAATCATTGTGCTTACTTTAACACAATATTGTAAACCTCATAATTTAAAACTAAAAGAAAATTATTATTGTTTAACGTATAATCAGTTTCCTATATTATATCTTTATAATGCAGTGTAAAACTATAAAATCATTTTTAACATAGTACCCACCGTTACACTAAAATCATTTTTAACATTAACAAAACTTTGTTAAAAATGATTTTTACGTGCTTACTTTGTTAAAAATGACGTACTTTACTTCAGTTATGTAATTTGATTTCAACTGATTATGTATTTGTCCTTATATTAGGGATCTGTTTAATACATGAAGGCTTGACTACAATGAGAACCAACGAATGTTCATTTTTTTTAAACAAAGTCCCTAAGCTCAATTTTAAGTTGACACTAAGCATCATGCTCTTTCCTCCCTTCACTTGAAAACAAGTATTGGATTGTTACAAATACTTTAAAGATCATCTTTACATTGAGAGGCGACTCAAGCATTTGGACATAAGGACCTAAAGAAATTTCGAACATTCATCATTGTAGTGGACCCTTCAGACATCGTTGGTTAAAATTTTTTTACTGTAAAATCGGCGTTACATCTGGCCATTTCCTCGAATATTCGGTACAAGAACTTTTAAATATTACAGTACCCTTAGTACGACTTTACTTTACGTTTAACAAGATCGCGCGTTCTGCGCTCTGATTGGCCGGTGCTAATGAACCAACCAATCAGAGTGCCAGACGTGCTCTCGTTTCGTTTTCGTTCAACGTAAAGGAAACTCGTACTAAGGGTACTGATGATAGGAAAATCCTCATTTTAAAATATTATGTCCTTTAAAGTAAAACTTGTCCTTCAACGCAGTCACCTGGATATCGTTCCTTGCTACTCCAAAACTTAGTTTAAACGTGAAGTAGCGACTTGTTCACTTGTTCTCAAGTAGTATTAATCCCAGCTCTTAAGTTTTGATTGTTCTAACTCGCCTGTGACTAAGATAATCCCTTGTTTGTTATCTTATCTTATCTAATGCTTTTCGATATTAGTTGATTTACGAAATCTTGATCCTGAATTGTTATTGTTGGAATATTTTTACCTTACGAAAACTAGATTCAAAGATTTTCTACTCTCTTATCATAATTTCTGACGTCGAAATTAAGGTAATAGGTAAAATTGTTACAACAATAATTGTCTTAAGTCAATCCCTTGAATGTACGAGGAATGCATTGTGTAGTGGCCGTCCTATAATTCGATAAAAGGATCCTAATTTATGTCTACGTGGAGGAATCTTATTTATATACCTTGTCTATGTATATGGATGGTGGTGCCATCATTTCTTAGTTTTAATTTCGTCTGATATCGCGCTATAGGTACTTATTCGTGCTATCGTAAAATAAGATAGATTGTACACCGTATATGAAATGATTTGAGTGTTTATTATAAATGAAATTACATAAATATTATATAAAAGATGTGTGATAGTCTGTCCGTATAGTGACACATTGATAGTATTACAAAACATTGTTAAAAATCCCAAACAGCGACTCCAAACAATACAACGGTTGCCTCATCAAGTAATTATGTTTACTAACAAATTTCGAAGTGTTTCTATACGAACAGACTGTGTGATAATTAAAATAGGAGTGACTTGCGAGATTCCCAAATAAAGTGTGTCTCTAAGTGCGCAGGAATTCGTTTGTCTCGTACCTAAATCTCCCGACGTCGTATTTACGTAAAGGCTTGTCGCAGGCACTACGTAGCTACATGTACATTCCTACTTACCTTCTAGTAAGATTATGAAAGAAGCTTTAAAGTGTAGATTAGATTTATAATTAAGTTAAATCTGATAACATTTACGTGTGACTGAATAATTTATATCACTTTGAAGAATTATAACTATTCGTTTACTGTGTAATATTGTAAAGTTAGGCGACTACGTTTTCATCGTTTTCAATGCAACAATTTATTGTATTCTGACTGTATTAACTCTTATTTTATATTTTTGTCTTTAATATTTCCATGTTTTTGTGATATCTAATCGGTATTTAGTGCTAGCCCGGCTATGGGTTCTCGTGGTGATATGAACATGATCGCTAGTTACATAATTAAACGTATGTAGACATTTGTACTGTATATATAAAATCTAGATGTTCTACGAGATTAATTTTGTATAGACAGAGGAAAGTAGCTTTTATATTTCATAAATCATGACTTATTTTTAGTTGTAACGAACAAGTTGTTTAGATATTAAGTCACATTGCAAATGTTTATTTGCACCGAAGTGCCCATACATGTACATAATTAGGCGTTTATATTACAACGTCAATAGTAATTTATTCTTCTCTTTGATTCCAGTTTAGTCAAATGGAAGAATACGTTATAATGAAATACTTAAATACAATTGGACATTCAATGTATGTAAAATAAATCAAAAGTGGAAATTGTTTGGTTTTATTTTAAATCCCTGTGTTAATTATTATGTCACGATGCTACTGACAATTGACGCGTCGTGTGTCGTGCTCATGAATATGAGCCTCTAGCATGGCTTGAAACTAGTTGAGTTCCTCATCAAAGTTGATAGCATAATAATTAATTTAGTATAGTCTCACGAAGTTATAATAAAATCCTTGTGTTAAAAGTAGTTTTGGTAAATCTCTCATTCATGATGTCAAGTAAGCAAAGCATTTTCGAACAATGCTAAGTTTTACTGTAAATATGAACATACCCCTTTTAACGTGGTACGCACTTTATGCACTCAAGACCGAGACCGCTGTACAATTTGAACTTACGACCTTTCTATTGCCAGCCAATAACGCGGTCGTTTAACTGGTTATTGTCACTTGAACATAGGCTAACCAGTTGTTAGGAAACCGATATCTTTTGACAAATACTGTGGACATTGGTACACACACCACAAGTGTACATTTTCTGTATATTATCGTCTTATTTAAATTCAAATTTAGGTACATCTACACTAATATATGGTCCTCGCTGACCGCTTACCATCAGGTGAACCGTCTGCTCGTTTGCCCCCTACTTCATAAGTTGCAAAGTAAGTTTGTTTGAACGCGCTAATCTCCGGAACTACTGGTTCGAATTGAATGATTTATTTTGTGTTGGATAGTCCATTTATCGAGGAAATAGCGACGAGCATGCATGAAAAGACTGTTCTCTGTTGATGAAGCGAAAGATGTGTGTAAGATTCGTAGATATTGGCTTTCCATAGTCTCTGCCTACATCCATGACAGGTTTGAAGTTATGTATGTATGTATGGCTATAGCCTATATAATACATCACGCTACGACAAATAGGAGCCGAACATAGTGCGTAATACCGCACTGGAACAGATAGTGTCAAGTTTGTCATGCGTGAAGGGTTAGTACAAATTTCATCCGGACAATTTGCGTCCACACGCATTTGCAAGTGAAATCACTTGTCATGTCATATAATCCGAGATCATTACTTGGGAGTAGCGTGCAGCGTTTATCTCGGGCTCGTTAGAAAGGACAAGGCCGTGGTTTGCGTGTCCGACACACTTTATAGGATTGTTTGTGTGGTCGCCCTTTGTCGTGGCCTCGTGTTCCTACCCCGTGCCCCATTGACCTCGGCAAAATGCTTTTCTGAACTATTTAACAACGTCATTCGCCTTCGCCTTTCGTTCCCATGGGGGTTAGACAAAGGTGCAGTAAATGTAACACCTTGCTATTACGCAACCTATGCTATATAGATGAGGGTGTGAAGATTTACTTGTGTGTCGTAGGTGTATTTACAAACATGCAACCTCACATACACATTACACCCAGAATAACGATTGCGTAAAGGGATCGAACCCGTGACACATTAATCATCAGTGATGAGTGATGTCTAAACAAATTTTGAACGAAAATAAAACTTGGAAATAAATATCGTGACTAATCGTGAGACATACTAAATTAATTAAAAATCACGGTTTACTCACGTAAACCAATGGAGAAAAGCTCTACTAGTTTCGAGTCACAGAGGGACTTTTCATCATGAGCAGCGTGCGCAGACGCGGCGATGTCGCGTAGTCGTAGCACGCTCTCACTCTCCATTAATTTATGTGAGTAAACTGTGATTTTTAGTAAAAGATTGGAAAATAGTAATATTATGACTTGACAATTTCTTTATAAATGTTCCACATGCATTCGTTACTAAATAAAGGTAACAAAACGTTATATAGTATCTAACGTAAGTGACCCGGTTGTGGCCACTTTAAGAATTTTTTCGACTTTGAGGCTTTCTTAACTTATAGTTTTTGTTATCACGAACATATTTCTTGTAAAAAGTCATTTAACATGTATTAACCTTGCTTAAGAAAACCCTTTTTTTAAAGAACGTCCAATAGAAAAATAACTGTATAAAAAAGAAAAAATAAAGTGAGTTTGTGCCATTTTTGGCCAGATTCGTGCCATTTCTGGCCACGGTCGTGTGCCAGTTCTGGCCATCAAAAAACACAATAAAAGTAATCAAAATTTATTAATTAAATTTGACATTTTAGAAACAATGGTTTTTATTTAGTTTGGAAAATATGAAATATTATTACTTTACTTGAATTTAACTTACAAATAAAGAGATCAACATTTATATGACGTTGGTAAAAACTGCAAAGTAAACTGACCTCCCCTTTGTGCGAAGGCAATTTATTGCATCTCTGAAAATGAAAAATATGTATTTGTTGATATGTAAAGCCAAGGAAAAATAATAAATAAATTACGATAAATGACTAGAAGTGGGGCGTCTATGTACAAAAGTTTTGGCCAGCCATGTGGCCAAAGATGGAGAAATTCATAATTTTGTCTCCATTAGTGGCCACCTTCTAATAATCTCACTTCAGAAACATATGGCGACAAAATAACTTTAGTTTTAACTTTACTCATGTAGTATTAACATAAACATCCAAACAATAAGCAAAGATTTAAAAAATAAAAACCAAATCCTCACCCGCTCGCCTTAGCCTTTTTGTTAAGATCTTAACAATTTCATCCTCAACTAAAAAGAATGACTTGTTGACATCAAAGCTGCCAACGGTATCAGTGTCTAAAATATTCAATATTTTAAATACTGTACATCACAGAGTAATTTATTTGTCCATGCCTTAGTTATAAATATTTGAAGGCCCAAATGGCCACAACCGGGTCACTTGCCCTAGGTACTGTTATGAAATACTACTTAATTCGTTATTATTCGTTACACCAAATAAGAGTAAATACTTAATAGCGCTCTAGCTAACCTGTGCATGTGCTATTTATCTATTAATTTAAAAACAAACCTCACCGCAAAGACGTCGTCCACAAAGAAATCATAAATATTTATACTTGAAGAAAATCCAAACGCCGCCATTTTCTGTAACGTAACAAATTGAATATTAAGCATTAAATATCTAAGAAGTTATAATTCCAGTATTGTGGGGCTTGGGTCCTTGGTTCTTAGAAGTGGTGGGTTTGGTTGTAAAACCCCATGACGTCACGATATAAAGGTCGGTCCACACATGTGTGTTGGCGTGAAACCACGCAGGGACAGACACCAAACATGTTATTTAGGCACAACAGTGGAAAAATCCTGGAAGGTCCTTATAATTACTTTTTTTCTTTTTATTAAGCTCGTGCGTCCGAACCCTAATTTGATTCGAGTGATTAGTCTCTATGTATGACGCACTATCTGACGTCAAAACTACGTAGATATGTAGTAAATGCCAACGTACGAAAAACAATATCTATTACACTATTTTTGTATGTAAATAAAGAAAGTTTATATTAAATAGATTAGAAACACACTGTGTGTCGTCTCTCCAACCTAAGAATGTAACTTATGACCTTTTTGAGTGGTAAAATCATTCAATAACTTCTCCCGTCCAGATGAAGCGAGATCCACCTCACCCCTTTCTTACTCCTCCTATTCTAGCCGGAGCTCCGGCAACCCATTAAGATTTCCGCGCCTCCGGATCTTCTTTATCTTTCTAACTTCTTAATTTTAGATACTTATTCTTATTAAAACCAAAACAATTAAGACAGTCAAGCTAATTACACAAATATTATTTAAAAAAATAAAATATAATTTTAATTTTTAACATTAAACTTAATTGCGAAACATTAAAAAATTCTTAATCACACAAATAAAAGCATTTAGCACGTGTAAAGAGCCTAACGTTAATGTATGTTTTTGTATTGCCCTGAGAAAAACCACAGACGCTTATAAATACTTAGTACTTATTACAATCTAGATAATGTTAAGTCGTGAAATATTTCCTGAGCTTAAACCGGCTGTATCGATGAATAACAAACTTACAATAGCTATGGAAAACCCATAAACATAAAAAAAAGATCTTGTAAATAACGTTGACGCATAAAACCAGAGTTTAAAATCTTTCCATTAGATATTTTTGTATCACCTAGGTTAGGTATAAGTAATCCTCAAAATAGTATAGAATCATAGTATATAGATACAATCAGGTACTTTCGTCACATATACCGTTAAGCCTGAAGATAAAAGTCTTCAACGAGTGTGTCCTACCAGTAATAACATACGGAGTCGCGACGTGGACAATGACGGTGCGATTGGTCTACCAATTTAAGGTCGCGCAGCGAGCGACGGAGAGGGCTATTTCTGATTCTGAGAATTTTCTTTGAAGGATCGAATCTGAAACGAAATGATCCAACAAAGGGCCAAAGTTATTGACATAGCCAAAAGAATTCGTAAGCTGAAGTGGTATTGTGCCGGTCACATTTGTCGAAGAACCGATACAGGTTGGAGTAGACGTGTTCTAGAGTGGAGATATACAATGTGATAGGGGCGAGACTTCTAACCCGTTAAGGCTGAGTTCTACACCTAATTTTATCGACAAAAGTCGGGGGTCGAAGTGGTCGAATCCCCTCCCCCTAAAAGTTATGGCTATTTTAATATTTTTTTTACTTTTTTTGATATCAAAGGTTGTATGCGTCGTAGAAACAAAAAAAAACGACAAACGGTAGCTAATAACCTTGGCTAACTAATTCATTACTTTTTTCATATGTTTGATAATGTTTTGGTGAGAAAAAAAATCATTTGTGAATTATTTTTACCGAAAACAATCACTATTTTTCAATATTTTCAATTAGGGGTTCAACCCCCCATATTATTATTTTTGTCGATAAAATTAGATGTAGTACTCAGCCTTAACGGGTTAGAAGTCCCACGCCTATCACATTGTATATAAAGGATTAATTATACGTAAGTACTTATAGCTACAATAAAGTCTTGAAATATGTAAGTGAGGTGCATAAAATTTGGGTAGGGTCGTAATTGTAACTACAAAGGATATGAACGTAGCATTTACTGAGAATGGAAGTTATGCAATCATGTTCGCGAGTCGCCGACTACCTTGCTATAACTGTGGCTGCAGCTGAATACATAATATTATCGCACCGGCTATTTTACAATCAAAGTGTGGTAAATCATGTTAGTATTTCATGTATGTGTGAACTGAGTGACTAAACTGAGTAACCTTAGTATGAGTTCGCTTTACGTTTAAAGTAATCGAAGCGAGAGCGTGTTCAGCGTTCTGATTGGTTGGTTCATTCAAGCCGGCCAATCAGAGCGCTCCTTTACGATATACAAGAAAATTGGTACTAATTTTAATTTGCTTCGTGTTTCATTCACGTTTCTCTATAGATTGTGCTATGGTCATAAGTAGATTTAGGTTAGGGGCACTGGCGTCCTTCCATGATAGTCGACCATGGTCTTTATCAACGCAAACAGAGCGCAAACAATTATCCGAGTAACGGTCGAACATTGCATGTGCTACTTTCAAGTAAAACATATTCTTTAATGCAATAAAGCTTATTAAGTAAGTACTTTTTAATGTGCTAATTTTTGGAACTGTGAGTCATATAATACATAGTCTTATAAAAGGAATTACGCGCTTATGTAGGGCAAGTGACCCGGTTGTGGCCATCGACCCCTTTGTGGCCATTTGGGCCTTCAAATATTTATAACTAAGGCATGGACAAATAAATTACTCTGTGATGTACAGTATTTAAAATATTGAATATTGGAGACACTGATACCGTTGGCAGCTTTAATGTGTCAAACTTCACTTCGATGCAACAAGTCATTCTTTTTAGTTGAGGGTGAAATTGTTAAGATCTTAACAAAAAGGCTAAGGCGAGCGGGTGAGGATTTGGCTTTTATTTTTTAAATCTTTGCTTATTGTTTGGATTTTTATGTTAATACTACATTAAGAATATATTGTCTAAGTGAAACTAAAGTTATTTTGTCGCCATATGTTTATGAAGTGAGATTTTTAGAAGGTGGCCACTAATGGAAACAAAATTATGAATTTCTCCATCTTTGGCCACATGGCTGGCCAAAACTGGTGTACATAGACACCCCACTTCTTCCCCTTTATTTTATCGTGGCTTCTTTTCCTTGGCTTTAAATATCAACAAATACATATTTTTAATTTTCAGAGATGCAATAAATTGTCTTCACACAAAGGGGAGGTCAGTTTACTTTGCAGCTTTTACCAACGTCATATAAATGTTGATCTCTTTATTTGTAAGTTAAATTAAAGTGAAGTAATAATATTTCATATTTTCCAAACTAAATAAAATTCATTGTTTGTAAAATGTCCAATTTAATTAATAAATTTTGATTACTTTTATAGTATTTTTTGATGGCCAGAACTGGCACACGACCGTGGCCAGAAATGGCACGAATCTGGCCAAAAATGGCACAAACTCCCTTTTTTTCTTCTTTTTTATACAGTTATTTTTCTATTGGACGTTCTTTAAAAAAAGGGTTTTCTTAGGCAAGGTTAATACATGTTAAATGACTTTTTACAAGAAATATGTTCGTGATAACAAAAACTATAAGTTAAGAAAGCCTCAAAGTCGACAAAATTCTTAAAGTGGCCAAAACCGGGTCACTTACGATACTAGGTTGAGAGGGATTTTCCTCTAAGAATAGGATCACGTATTCAAGATGTAGGCTAAGAAATGTTTTTAATTTTATGGTATCAGCGGTAAACGAGCAGATGGATCACCTGATGGTAAGCAATCGCCGCTACCCATGGACACCTGAAACACCAGAAGTGAGTTACAAGTGCGTTGCCGGCCTTTTGGGGATTAGGAATTTAAGGTAGAGTAAGGGTTGGTAAGGGTTGTTGTGGAATCGAGGATTGGGAAGGGGAGTAATTGACCTGTGGTAACCTCACTCAAACAACGAAACATGTTTTTTTTAAGTTTTTTTTTACCTAGATGTAATTTATTGTGTTTACAAAACCTTTGAACAGGGAAAAATCTTACTAAGGGTTTATACAACTTTTAGGGCGCTTTTCCACTAGAGATGTGCTATACTACGTTGCTGTGGATGCATTAGGCTTCCACCAATCATATTCATTGGTACACAGCTTAGCACTGGTGGAAACGGACTCAGCTAAGCTATGTTTTTTTATATGGAAAGATGCGAGTTTCAGACTTTTACTGACTGAAAACCACCCGGTCCGGACTACCCACTAGGTAGTCCGCAGCTCCGGATCAGGCGCATATACATAGCTTAGTATCAGTATAACAGTCACATAGTATTACAGTTTAGCTGTTACATCTACGTAGTATAGCAACATATCACATCTTTGGTAGAAAGGCACCCTTAAACCTTCAGCAAATACTTCCAGTTTCCGCGCCATTTTGCCCCTAATCTAGATATATGTCAGTTGTCAGTGCCCCACGTCACAGCGAATGTGTTGCTACTGAATAATTCAAATTAGATTACACGATACCAAATGTAATTAGATTTCCGTTTTTGTTAGTTTTAGTTCTAACTATTTGAAAATGTAATTTGTTTATTTAAATTTTCAGTGCAACTGTTGTTGTAGTTGGAGTTTAATTTATTTTTGGGTTGTGTTTTGGATTGTAAATATACCTATAGCCGGCGTACGTTATATCATGCTTGTTCCCGAAGGATTTTCTAGACGCATCTATTGGGGGTTGGGAATTTAATGGTTGTTGGGGAATCGGCGATTGGGAAGGGTGGTAATTGGGACACAGCATAAGCGTTGTTTCACGTCGGCTTTCTGTGAGGCCGTGGTATCACTCCGGCCGAGTCAACCCATTCGTGCCGAAACATGACTCTTCCACACTTAAAATACTATGTACATAGACTAATTCAAAAAATGTAAAAAGGGATCTTCCGGCTTATTGCCGTGCGAACATATACTCGATTTGGAAGGTCTTAGGCTGTAATTACTCTAGTATAATTTATTTTACGAAACTTATTAATTGGCATCACAATAAAATTATCATATCTACCAAGCAATTACTAAGTTATTTCTCAACCTTTCAACAAGCAACGATAAACAAGCATCATCACTTACCATCAGGTGAGATAGCGACCAAACGTCGACCCATTAAATGTAAAAAAAAAAACAAATGACAATATTAACTTAATGTAAGGAGTACCTACGTCAATGGACATAGTCTAAACCTTTTTTCTGAACTTTGAGTAGTAGGTACGAGCTACAATTATCATAATTAATGAGCAAAGGGTCCACCGTCACAGTTTTACATAAACATAGCGAAAGATATCGTCACAAGATAATTAAACGTGGATCCATTATGGCACCTAATTAACTCCTAATCATTTCTTTTACGCATTATGAATTACCTACATCGAAACGTAGATGTTACAAACTATAGTAGGGGAAAAACCCATTATTAAATCGTTTGATGAAATGTTAAGGATTCAAATGACTTGACTTGATTTTTAAGGTATTTCGTAGAAGTAGAATAATAAATAACATAACTTTAACTTAGCATTTATACTTTATGAGAAGTAAGTTTAAGAGTGTATGAGCAATGAGAGAGACCTCCCCAAAATTGTTATAGGGATAGGAATAAGAAAACTTAGTAAGGGACTTTTACTAACACTTTTTAATATTTTTTTTATTTTATTTACGTTGATTCCTTGGTATTTTTTACATAGGTATCTTTTAGCCAAATATAAAGTAAAATGTTTTAACAAACATGTTAGAAACATCAATAATTAAGCTGTGAATAATACTTACATTGTGTGTTACGAATGCCTATATTTATACCTTCTATAGTTGAATAATTCTGTATCAGAAATCTGACGACAAACCACAGGCCTGGCCTTTGGCCTATTACGTTGTACCTTCACGGAATTGCATATCTCTGCAAAATGTAAAGCTACGTTGTGTATGACTCATGTATCTCCCTTTATAGAACCAAAGTGAGTTCATCGGTTCTAGAAGTTTTAAAGGAATGACACATTATTTAGTACCTGTGAATGAAGTAAAATCGGCAATGTTAAAGGAGTAGACGTAAGGATCGTAATATAATATGTTTATAGTTCGACTCTACTCCTATTGGACTAAGACCTGAGTTGATTCTAAAGTGATTGTATTTATGAAATGAAGGTAGGTATATGCTTTTTATGTATGTTAAGTTTCGGAGATTAAGGCTTGTCTGCCGGTATATGAGACACAATAAAAAACACATTGTGTCTCGCGTAGATCTACGTTCCGATATACATCGGGTTAAGGTGTCCGCTTCAAAATTATAATCGCCAAAGTTATAATGGGCCCCTAACGTACAGTGAAGGAAAACATAGAGAGAAAAATTGAATCCCAAGTCTAAACTTACCAAACCGTATAGAGAAAGCTTTAATTGCTTTTTCTCTAAGACTCGTGACGGTTAAATTGAATTAAATATTAGCTTATTTTGTACTGTTTAAGGAAAGGAAAGGAAAAATATACCCAATATCTTGAAAAACCAATAGGTAATTTCACTCCTATTCACCAAATTTCCAATACTTTGGTGACAGGTGCTGATGATGATTTGCAATGACCATTTTACCTGCTACTGTGAGTTAAAGTATGGATGTAAGTATGTATCATAAAATTAATCATTATTCTTCGTTACGACATTAATTTGACGCAACCACTACTGCCGCTGCACTTTATGTAGTCATGTTCCTTATGCTTGTCATATACCGAAATACCTATGGTAATATAGCAAGGAGTGTATAGGCTGTTAGTGGTCTAGAATTGCCGCATGAATCAGCACCGTATAATGCAATCGCACGTCCAGGCAGATGGATTGTGGTTTCATCTGTCCGTCATATGAAATTTGAGAGAAAATGTTATGAAAATGGGACATCTGACAGCGAAAGTGAGTTATGGAGAGTGCGCGTGCGCTCGCGGCCTCCGTACGGCGACCGTTTGTAGGACGCTATCGCGCCAGTCTGTTTGGCTGTTTTTATTGGTGATTGTAAGAGCGTCGCCGGCCACCTCTCCGGAGTGCGCGCGCGCCGCCGGCTTCGTACTGCGCACTCTCTCAGTGTCGCTGCTGCAACGACGCGCGTTCCTTGCCCGCGGTCGCACGCGCTATCTATCGATCGTTCCGATTCCGATACCCGTGATTTCACGTGCGCTTGAGCAACGCGCTACGGATTTTTTCAAAACAATCCATTCAACATATACCAGTGTATCTCCCAAAAAGTGCGCCACTGTGTAAAATTAATAGTGTTTGAAATAGTGTCCGCATTGAAGAAGTGCGAAAGGTTGTGTTTGCACAAACGAGCGAAAGCGGTCAAGCGTGTGTCAACCGACCGCGGAATTTGGCTGTGTAGGTGTTTTTCCCTGTGTTGTGTTGCAATGAAAATAAGTGTTAAAATGTCGAAATCTGGTTTATGAGGAGCTCGGTGAACGTGCTCATGCGCCTGTAAAAAACGGGCACACGTGCTTATGTAAGGAGAACTGACGAGTACAACAAGTGAGTAACACCTAGACCTAGTTTAATGACAAATCAATCAGAACGTAATTACTTTAAGTAATACTTGACATCTATTAGAATACGTGATAAACAATTCTCTGATATTGCTCTAAATTCATATTCTCGTAAAGCAATTATACTAGGCACCAAATTTGTAAGAGACTTTGAGCTTGTATGAATGTTTGTTTACTATTTTCCGTTAAACTGATGAACAGGTTTAGATTGAATTTGGCGAAGCAATAGATCATCATTTGGCTTAATTAACAACATGTTACACACTTTCTTGATTAAGATTCGATTAAAGATGTATCACAACAAATGACGCTACTACTGACATGTAAATCCCATACCTATTGACCTAGTGCTATAATAGAAACCTGTTAATTAATAAATCTATGTAAGTGGGACATCAAGAAATATGAATTCAATCAATTCAGCATCTGTTTCTATTATCAAAAGACAGAACTAAACTTTCGAAAGTCGGTTCTCAAAGGCAGAATGGACAGGCACTTGACGCCACATACCATCACGCCAGCTAGGCCGAGCGACGAGCAAATTGCTCAATTTCAAGTATGACATAAGATGCTGCGAGCACGGTAATAATTAACTGTACGGGCTTAAAACATTCTATTAATTGGTAACGTTTTGACTGTTACCGCCTTGTTTAGGTACTACTTAATGGTTTTGCAACATAAGGAATTCGTAAAGGGATAATAGGAGTACCTAAACCCCAGTAATGGTTGCCCTTGCAGAATTTATATTGACATCTTTGGTGAGATCTTGAAAAAAGATCAGGTAGGAAGTAAATTGGTTTAGTACGTTTGTAGACTACAAACGATTATTATAGATTTCCCCTATAAACTTCTTGATAATATTTGCTGTCTAGTTTTAGCTCTATTTTTAATTCGTCTGATGGATTGTGAGGTTTTTAAAAAACCGGATCGTAATCTAGATTTATTTTTAAACACGAAGAAATATATTATTAGGAAAGACCATAGTAAGAACAAGTTTATTTTCTAAAAATAATGTATTATAATAGTCATGACTGTTATTGTCACTTGCACTAAACTTTAACTGTAGATGGCGCTCTGTACGTTTATCTTTAAAATTTGGAGGTTTTATGTTACTTCTTTCTGCCTTAATTTTCTGCTATAACATGAGGTCAGCACAAAAATTAACTATTTTCCCCTATTAAACGTGATTCTATCAAAAACTTCTTTCTTTTACATCATGATTCACACAATCTATCTACCTTTGTTTGGTCCTACTCTTTCTTTCTCTCTACGTTTAAATTATAACAAAGATTATAATTTTATTCAATGAACTAAGAAAATCAGTCATAGGACAAGCACTCGTTAATTATATAAACAGCCTTCGGCAATGCTTGCGGCGTCTACAATTACAATGCGATAAATACCTACTGACCATTGTCTTTAAATCACATTTATAAACAGATGAGAATACTTCTCTCATTCATAGTTTTTACTGTGTACTGGAAACCATTGATGTTGATAAAAATCATAATAAGTATTATCTATCTTATAATGTATACGCTTACAAACGCTCATATAAACAATAACAAAATATCTGGGCGCACGGCGGGTGCGGGTGAAAATCGTACCGTGAGTTCTTAGCCTTAGGAAGATACTAAAATATAGTTGATTTTAGCTCCTAATCGCAATTTAGCTCTTCACGATGAAATCAATGCGTATTTTACCAACCTCACGCCTGCGATACAGGATTTTACTAGAACAGGCATCTAACTTTGTGAGACCAATTCTAGTAATTTAAGATATATTTTTGCATTTTCGAATTATGAATAAAGTTTTGTATTTTGAAACTAATGGTTTTATTTTACGCAACCGTTCATAAATATTAAAAAAGAAACACTACCACAGATTAAATATGTTAACTTTATAGGAAGTCGTGATCTATTAGAGTACGTATAATTAATAGTTATGTATCTATTTCAAATAATTAATTCAAGAATGCTTTAACATAATTGATTTGTCCTTATCTATAATCTATTAGCTATTATCGGCATACTTCCAACTTTTAATAACATAGAGACAGTCCTTGTGAATAAAGATTTAAAATGACAAACTCATGACTCATTAACTATATGTAAATACTAAGTATGTGAACAGAACATACACGTGTAGGGATTTAGAAGATTGTGCACTAGTTTCTTTGGCTTTACCAGCGGCTTCTTACGCTTACCAGTGGGATTAAAAGTGTATTGTCAGCCAAATTAGCTCATACCTTGTCTGTATACGAAATTTAATCAAAATCCGAGATCGGTTTGAAGCGTAAGAGCTCAGGTGCTAAAAAATGCACTGCTATCCGATTTCTATCAAATGTTAATTCTTTTTAAGGCGGAAATCCCATCCAATGACTTCGTCCGCCTTGGAAGAGGCTAGAGCGAGTGTCAGACTCTTACTGACTAAACTCCACCTCATTTTTACTCCTGCTTTTGCAGCAGACGCCCTGGTAAACCGCTAGACAGTCCGCAGCTCCGGTTCTGTTTATTTTGGTTTAAAAGTGAATTAACCTACGAAGTCACATTGAATAAGATCCGATTGACGCATATTAATAAACCAATATGACAGTTAACACATTAAGAATATCATCAAAATGGTTTCCCTTAATTGATTCAAGTCGTTAATAGTTTAATGGATTACGGTTAATTATTTATATTATCATCGTATCAGAACGTGGTTTTGGATTTTAACTTGTAACTTTTTAATTTATGAATATTAATGTTGTTTGTCAATACGTACATTAGTTAAGTACAAATATTTACCTGTTTCGATTAAAATTTGTATGAGTTTAATAATTGAAATCAAACTTTTATTTTGATAATATATTATTTTTCAATGCTGTTTTGTATTCGCCGAAAAGTTTGAATACTTAAATTGTCTATGATTTATGTGTATGCGAAGTTGTAATTTACGTTTTTGCTGTAGACATATATAAAGATATATTTATAATACAAAAATTGTAGTTAATGTGCTAGATTTGATGTCCGTTGCTCAGTGTAGTGTAATTGGTTTTACGGTTGTCTTAATGTTGATGCTGATTTATGACTAGATTTCTACATAATGTAAAAAAAAGAGAATTAGTTAGGTGCCTTTTAAAAGTGAAAACATGCAATAACCCAAATATTATATATAATGTCGTATTTATCAATCTAAGAAATATAAGTGTCAATATTTCGGTAAACATTACACATGCACCATATCAAGTACAATCTTATCAAAGTATGTTTGTAGAAGGTGCAAAAGTACTTCATGAAATATTGAGCACTTACCTAAGTTAATTCATAAAGTGAATAGTCCCCATAACATTTATTGGAGAAGTTACTTCATTCGTTTAGTAAATTTTCGGATTTTACCCGTATTTTTTTTTCTTTCTCATTGTGGTTACTGATTGGTTATGTCTTTTTTAGTACTTTATGGCTTGTTAGACTTTTCCCTATAATTTATTCTGGCAGTTGTTAACTGTACCACAGATATAAATAATATTATTAGGTACAAGTTATATATCCGGAGCTGCGGACAACTTAACAGGATAGGGCTCCACCTCAAAGCAGAAGAAGGAACTGGGTGGTTTTTAGTTAGTAAGAGTCTAACACTCCCTTTCGCTTTACCCAGGGCGGAAAAAGTCATTGGATGATTTTCCCCCGTCAAAACACGAGTCACAACTTATATATGTAGTTGCTTTTACTTAAACCAATACTTACAAACACTGCACATAATGCACTAGAAAGCGTAACAATTCCCAACCATTACGACACTTAAACAGATAAGATACAGACCAGGATCTATAGTTCCGGAGCTGATTACTAATTGTGTTATCTGCTCCTATTTTAGGGCAAGTGTTGAGAGTAACGTCATAGGTCAATAGTGCAACCTTATCATAGCGTTATCACTATTGCCGTAACCTCGACTTTACGAAATGATGTAGATGAGTATTAGAGAATATAGCGTGTGAGTGTTAGTTTTTTTTTAAGGGGGGAAATCATCCAGTGACTTCTCCTGCCTTGGGTGCGGCGTGAGGCAGTGTCAGAATCTTTTTTTTAGGGACAAGCCCGCCACAACCTCCCATACCGCTTCAACTCCTGTAAGCCAGGATCTACAGTAGATACAACCATGAAAACACCGGAATATTGAAGTGTCAGACTCTAACTGACTAAAAACCACCCCGTTCCTACTCCTGCTTTTCGAGCCGGAGCTCCGGTAGCCCGCTAGGTAGTCCGCAACTCGTGTTCTTAGCACCTGCCATTTTGGGTTTATAGGACTCTGAAGATGTCTGTTGGTACTTACGAAATTGATGAGAAAGAATGGTATATATTTTACTTTTTATTTAACTGTAGTTCTAAATCTATTACGAATATTCATAAAGGCCTGCTTTAATATGTATGTACAACTATATACAACGTGTAACAAAATACCCATATACATCAAGAAGCGCTGATGAATACAGGTTGAAAAGAGTCTCTACACGAAGTTTCAGCTTAAAATACGTTTAAAAAAAGGGTATCGCATGGTTCTTGATTTTAAATCATACAAACGTGTCACAACACCACAGGGGTCACTCGCTAATATTAAGAAACATTTATTCTGTCAATCTGATCGCCTAGTACCTGTCTACCTAATTTTGAATCACGCGGCGGCGCGATTTGAAAAATTCATAACTTGGTACCATGAAAAAATGAGTTTAAAAAACCCTTACCGTATCGTTTGTTATGTTATCTAGAAGCCGTGTACTTGATATGTATACCCCCTTTTTGTTACACGTTGTATAGTTCATAAGTATTGTTAAAATATTACTTATGTTTTATATATGTCTACTCATTAATGGTTATTATTAAATTACTTACATTAATAGAAACCACAAGAATCTATTAAAGTTACATAGTTTCAAAATAATTTATCCTTATTTACTCAAAATACGAGTATTTGTTAATTGATATACTTAGTTGTAAATTCAATTAATACCAATTACTTACGTATATCAAACGACCGAGGATAATATCATGTTAATAGTTAAATATGGATAGGTTATTACTATACATAATATGTATTATATGTACCTATATATTATAGTAGTAGTAGTAGTAGATGATATAACTAAGATATAGGCTACCATATCTATCATCTACCTATATTTTTTAATTGCTATTATAGGTATAGTATTTATGCTTTAAATTATAAATTATACCAATTAATTAATGTTTTATGAATTAATTACAAGGTCTTATTGAATGTAGATGCATATAAGTACTAAATAAATAAAAGCGCACGTGCTAGTAATTGACATTATGTAATTAAACTCATTATACTTTTTATGACATCAATAAATTGGTAAGAACTTATATTTAATTGTTTACACAGTTTTGAATACCTAATCTGTTCATAAAGGCCTTCAAAACAAACTTTAATAATTAAAAATCTCGTCACACCTCCGAGATTACGAAACAAAAGACTTTAAGACGTAACCACCTAAGTCCATTTTGCAAAGTCATCAACATCATACGGAGAATTAAAAATATAATAACAATAAGGCATCTGTCACAAGCGCAAACGTATATGTCGACATCGCAATTCTCATATTCGTCCTATATAATAACTTTACATACATACAAACATATATGTATATATAAAAACGTGTTATTTACGTAACTTGTGCATCATCGCGAACATACGGAGAAACCGATGTTTACTTAACCGAAGGTCGAAGCCAACTCTCTTTATTTATACGTCAAAACTGCACGTAAAGTGGACATATACAGAGCTATGTCTAGGGAAAACGAGACAGGTGTCTAGGGCGCCAGGTTACAGAGGGGCGCCCTGAGATGCGCGGGCCAAACTTCCCGAGTGGCTGTTTTTTTGGGGAAAATCGGGCTGGGTGATGTGAGAGGGACTTTTACTGGCTAAAACCCACCTCGGTCCTATATCCTACTTTTCGAGCTGAAGCTCCGGTAACCCGCTAGATAGTCCGCATCACCGGAGCGGCATCAACCCTACTGGGCCCATAGAGTGGTGTTTTTTTTTGAGGGGGAAAATCATTTAATGACTTCTCCCGCCCTGGGCAAATCGAGAGGGAGTGTTAGACTTTTACTGACTAAAACCATCTCGTTCTTACTCCTACTTTTCGAGCCGGTGATATGAAATGCGAGGCGCCTATGAACAGTATAAACTGTTAGGGCGCTCCCTAGGTCTAGTCCGCCTCTGGCCATACATAGTGGACATCATACGAATTGAACGATTACTTCATTACTGCTAAACGGCGCACACAATGGTACAATCAAGGGCAATCAGCGAGCTCACGAAATGATTGGCCTAAGAACTCTGTTATGAATGGAGTCTGTTTGTTCTGCTCGTGGGTGTATTGAGTACAATATTGTGATACAACGGCTTCAATGGCAATGGAAGAAATCTATATCTTATTGTGTAATGTAAACCCTTGTTACTAAATTAATTATTAAATGTTATCAGGTTACTCACGTAACTGTTTGACGATGAACTTGACTAGTTTCAAGCCATGCTTGAGGCTCATATTCATGAGCATTGACGAGGAACTTGACTAGTTTCAAGCCATGCTAGAGGCTCATATTCATGAGCAGCATACCGCGAAACACGACTTCTTCTTCTTATGTATAAAAATTAATTCCTGTTCGTTAGTCTCGCTAAAACTCGAAAACGGCTGGATCGATATGGCCAATTTTGGTTTTGAAGGCCAGGGAAGGTTAGATTAGGTTAGGCGAGAAAAAAAGGTGCTACGAAGTTTGCCGGTTCAGCTAAAATCTGATTAAGTTGTTGTTAACTTAACTGACACATCAATTTATCATATGCAAAATGTAAGTTTGTATCAATTTATCCATCAGTCAAACTTATCATTCAATCATAAAGATTATAATGCGCTTTAAAAAGCTGCACATCAAAGAGCTGTAAATCAAAGTCATTAAATTAATAAAAACAGTACCTATTCTTAGAAGATATAAGAATGGCAATTAGCTGTTAAAAGGCTCATAGTATCGCTACTTTTTTAATAAAGAATGACATTATTGCACGCGTTATGCATCTTTTTCTATTACTTAACACCGAGATATAGTCATTGAATTCAAATTAAGTGTTCCCATGGCATCATAACATTCCTTTCAATTTGTGTTGAATGTTAGGAATCTGGTATGAATTAATGAACTAAGCTTTTAAGATCTGGAGATCCGGGTCGAAAAGCAGGAGTAGGAACGGGGCGGTTTCTGTCAGTACGAGTCTGTCTGACACTTCCTCTCGTCTCGTCCAAGGCGGGAGAAGTTATTGAATGATTTTTTCCCTTCAAAAAACAACAGCTTTTAAGATCTAATGTTTTAAGGTATAATTTCGCGATAGTAGTATTTTAGTGATATTGAATAAATTGATAAAGGTTTTAACAAAGATTTCATTCATGAAGGTTAGGTAAGCTATACTTTTAGGTAATACAATTAATTAACACGAGATTTATGTAATGGTGTCAATAGTGCTACAAAGTAGTCGCGTAGCAAGTACGAATTTTTAATTTGTTAAGGACTATATAACTCGACTTTATGTGTAGTTCACATTTCCATTTTAATCTATTTTATTCGTACTCGCTACTCGACCAATTTGACTCGAGTGTAGTATGAAACTTCGATTTTTGGACTGAAGCAAGAGAGTGCCACCTAATATTAACGTAGTGTAAATAAGGCATTAGGGATGATGCTAGTCGTCACAGCTCTTTTTAACTGTCTGTTTATTCTGTCGCTATTTACAAGAGACATTAATTAATGTAAATCCCCATAAAAACAAAGGTTTAAAATAAATTAGCAGGCGCATGAATATAATTAGGGAAAGGGACGCATATTTAAATAATGCGTAGGTTTCAACCAGAACCTCACTTAGCTGGTGATTAAATTATGTGGACAAAGGAATATTATAATTTTCCCACGAACGAGAAAATGATAATGACGTATTTTCTGCTTGTAAACATATTATACTGTTGTCTATAATGTTCTTATTTTATATAGCTTTAGTTTATATTCTTAGTTCCTAAATCCCATAGAAGAATTATAGGCCAAGTGGCGTAAAGTAAAAATATACTCAGACACACTAAGCGCCTATTTGACCACCTTCATTTACAAGTGCCCGATAAACTTATGTGATAGATAGTGCATATAAATTACCTTCCTAATTCAAAGTTATCTGATACATAGCGGCTATACAGACATAGTGATACAAATCTTTATAATTGTAAAATTAAACAAATAGTTTGCCCAATCTGGAGTGGTGAGAATTAAACTGGATGTCTTGCTCATCAATTTCACATTCGTCTCTTAACTCATTCGTCAATTTATGATATTAAAAAAACATCCGACCGTACCTCCTCCTTTTTTTGAATTCGGTAAAAATTGTATTTAGTTATTCTATAAATAGTTAATTAAGGCTACAAAATCATGAAGTATCAAGAAAATCTAAAGCAGCACCCAAGTTATACAGTTCAAAAGAGAACAAACTATAAAATATACCGCTTTATTCACAAATGTATGACGATTAATGATTATTTGTTCACTAAGTATGATTACAGTACAAGCACTTTTGCTAAATAATCAACTGACAATTAGCCGCCGAATACAATGGGTCGCTGCCCTTTTGACAGTACAATTAATTGTTCCAATTTCTCTTTTGTTAATGGCCAAGATCAATTGACATTTAAGCCAGGTAAAAGGTCAGTAACCTTTTCGTACATACATATATACACACACACAAACACACTGACATAATGTCACTCATTTTCAGTTATACGTGTTTTAAGTTCTATATAAAAAAATATATAAAACTTTGCCCGACCTGTATTTCAAGTCCCATAGATATAACTAAAAAGGTAGTAATTGTTATTAGAACTATGACATCTCTGGATGAATTCCCAAAAGATGTTGTAACACGATAGATCCCTCTAATTGGCATACACGTGTCATACACGACGACCCATGCATTATTAATTAATTAATAAATGGGAGCTAATGTACACTGTTACCGTAATACTATTATGGTTTACAGTTGAAAACACGTGTAGATCACATAACTTACATGCATACATACATAAGTTCACCCCTGTCTCCTATGGGGGTAGGGAGAGACAATTTTTTTTTTTTTTTTTTGAGGGGGGAAAATCATCCAATGACTTCTCCCGCCCTGGGCGAGGCGAGAGGGAGTGTCAGACTCTTACTGACTAAAAACCACCCCGTTCCTTCTCCTGCTTTTCGAGCCGGAGCCCCGGTAAACCCGCTAGGTAGTCCGCAGCAGGGAGAGACAATAGAATGCCAATTGCTACGAATCCCTCTTATAACTAAAAACCAACCCGTTCCTACTCCTGCTTCGAAGCGGAGCCCTGATAATCCGTTAAATTATCCGCAGCTCTTCTAACTACTGCTTTGACAATAAGCATTTTAACGCTTTAGTTACAACTAATGAATAAAAATATAGGATTGATACATTTGACAACTTAGTTAAGTATGTCAAATGTATTTACGTTTATGTCATGCAATACCGATGTGTGAAAATGCGTTATATTATATGCGATTTATTTAGGAAGCCAGGTAGGCAGGCACATATAGGCAGGCAATATAATTGATTGATCATCCATCTACTTTGGGCTTCTAAGAAATTGTGGAAATTGTAGAAAATTCAAATTAAATAAGGTCTTGTGAATAAAGTGATGTGTTTTTAGCATAAAACGATATGGGTAAAGATTATTTTGGAATGAAAATGCAAAATCGAGAGGTGAAAAATATTATGATTAAAAATATTTGTCATAACATCTATTAATAGAAAACATCGAATGATCTAATAAGATTGTTGATAATCTAGTAATTCTAGTTCTAGTGTTCTTGTACCTATTTACAGACTTTAAATTTAGGTACCAATTTTTTTGTTCCTACTTGTACTTGGAAATTGGGTGAATTTTTTGCTATTGTTGGTACAACCTAAATCGTTGTGATCTTTTTATAATTATAATGTTGGTACCTACTCAATTAATTCCCCAAAAGTTCAATAACCTCTGAAAGGGCCAGATTACTAGTAATTTTGTTTACATGCAGTGAATTTACAAAATAAATAACACATATAAATAAATAGTACAAAATTCATTTTCTAGTTCTCCTTCCTAAGAGGCTGGTTTTACAACATATTTATAATAACTATCAATATATTTTTTTATTGTTTTTATAAGGCACGTGTTTTAGCGGGAATATCCCAATTAATGTGACCAGCCTCACGAACCTGTTCCAAATCTGGGTAAAACCATTAACGAAAATAAATTAGCTGAGCACTAAGGAGGCAACATTACCTGTGTGTGTTGATTCACGTGTAACTTTCCAATGGACATCTCAGCTACATCTCATCTCTGGAAACAGGTTTGGTACACATCATTGGAGATGTCTGTTTTGTGACGTCATTCGTCTATGTCGTTTATATCTTGCCTTGAAAAATGCGAAATACAAAAAAATAAAATAAAATACAGAAATGTGAAAAAACGCCGTTATTAAAATGGAGAAAATGCAAAAATAAACATGCATAAACTGCGCAATAAAATCTTATAAAGCTAGTACGTGACAATAATAAGAAAATAATGTGACACACATACAACATATCTGTACATACTAACCTCAATCAAGTGTAAAAATAATCACAAAATCAGCATAAAAAATAACACATTAGATTTAAAATGCAACGATGCACATATTTTGCAAGTGTAGTAAAAAGGGACGATGACGAGGTATGAAAATTAAAAATCTAATTAGTCCGTCAGTTAGATAATGAAAAAATTTTAGAGACGTATTTTTTTATTTTGTCATATAACATAGCAATGCTTAGGTAAAACGAATCAAAGTTTAGTAGTAGTTCAGAGCAAATACGTCATTGAAACTATCATTGATCTTCATTTACAAGCAATCCGTTTTGATTTCATAATATCCTCGTCGTATATCAAAAACAACACGTGGTTTCTTCAAAAGATACCTACGCACCTTTGACTTCCCTTACTAGGAAAGCAAGCGTGATGCTTTGGTATACGCAAGTAATTGTAATAACTATAACCCATAACAAAATACAAGGAAAAATAAACAAACGCCATGACTGTAACAACGACATACGAAAATACATTATAATACAAGTTCAATTAGTTTATTTGTAAATTGTTTCGGTTTTGTATCGAAAAATACGTATGTGTAAACAACTTAATAAATTAGTTGCATCAATAAGCCCATTAATTATAATAATTTACCTTATGGCCTTTGATTTAGAGTATAAATTAATTGTGTATTTCCTTTACTTATTATGTCTCGTTGTTTGATTTCTTTTAATTGTTTCCTGATTTGTTTCTTAGTTATAATATTCGTGGAGAAGCGATTGAAGATTCTTTCTAGGATTGGGAAAGCCTGAGAAACAACGCTTGCGTTGTGTAAGCGAGGTTACCGAAAGCACAATTATTACCCTCCTTCCCAAACGTCCCAGTCCTCGATTCCCCAACAACCCTTAAATTCCTAACCCCCAAAAGGCCAGCAACGCACTTGTAACGCCTGGTGTTTCGAGTCTCGATAGGCGGCGGCGATTGCTTACCATTATATGATTCGTATGGTCGTTTACCGGCTTATACCATAAAAAACATAAAATTATGTTCGATCCAAATTACAAAGTAAGCAATTTACTTAGCAGCCCATCACGAAATCAATTAACAGTTTCGTTAATGTAATGTAAACAATATGAAATGGATTATTGATCCGTGTGATGAGAGGATTAGCAGCTTACCACTATTATAATTGCTTCAATGTAAAGTAGACATTGTTTAACGTTATTTTAGTGGCTTTTCAAGATCATATCTTTAATTAAATCGCCGTCTATGTAGCTGCCAAGCATGTGGTTATTATAATTTTGATTCCAGCACCCTTAGTACGAGTTTGCTTTACGTTGAACGAAAACGAAACGAAAACGCGTTCGGCGCTCTCATTGGTTGGCTCATTCGCGAAGGCCAATCAGAGCATCGAACACGCTTTCGTTTCGTTTTCGTTTAACGTAAAGCAAACTCATACTAAGGGTACTGACTGAGACTAAATTTAAGTATTTTAATTTGAAGTGATAAATTAGAGAAAGACTCGCTACTTAAAATAGTGAGGTTAGATAACCGCTGAAAAGTAGTATATACTAATTATACTACATAACTATGTACCTACTAACTAACATAACGTTCACGTCTACTTAACTCAGAGGAATATACACTTGGAGGCAAAGAAACGGAGTTAGGAAAAGACGGGCGTTTTGTTCTTTTTCATTTCTTGATCAATATTTTCTGTTACAAGTATTTTATTATTTGGTTACGTTTGCAGAACAAAAGGCAATTTAATAACCTCTAAAATGAGAGTAATTTGTTGTAAAACGAATTATTTTTTGAGTTGTAGAAAGTTATTTAAAATGATAAAAATGCAAGTGGCTCCGTTTTTTTGCTTCCAAGTGTTCCTTCCAAGTATACCTTTTGTTACGATTATTCTATATGAAAATAATCATTATCTTTGCGCATTATGTTGTATTTTTTACTTAAGATATCGTTTTTAAACAGAGATAATTAATACAGACAGTCTTGACATTTTTCCTACCTAAGTGAAAACTTGTTTAAAAGTAGTATTTGGTAATAAAGGTCCATCTTCGATCCTTAATAATATAAGACACGGATGGCCTCAATTATTCACGTATTAATTACATTGTTATAATTACTGTACCAAGCACCGTCCCTTGGGCTTTCAATTCAATTTCAGGGCAAATATTGAGTCGGTAAATAATACATGTTTTACCGTAAATTACTGTGTAATTACCATCATTCACATGTTTAATGGGTTTAGCGTTAAATCCCATGTGTGATGGTGTCAAGGATTATCATACGGCCTTTATATAAAGCTTAAAAGCCATTGTATTATAAGGTTTATCGATTTCAGAATTTATAGGGGTAGAACGAGTTTGGTATAGGAGTAGGTCTAGATAGGGAAATATTGTCGAGTCTATTAATTAGGTGATAAAATTGTAACAGATACGTTTTTAATTTACAAAAAAGAACTATCCAGATGAACCACGACCTCACAGAAAACTGACGTTGTTTCATTGTGTGAATGAGGTTACCAAAGGCCCAATTTATTACACCCTCCCAATAACCGATTCCCCAATAGCCTTTAAACGCACATGTAACGCCTTTCGAGTTTCGGGTGTCCATGAACGGCGATGGCGGCGATTGTTTACCATCAATCTGTCGGATCGTCTGCTCGGTTACGGCCTTATACCATAAAAAAGAAACAGAAAAAAAAACGAGTATAGGTTTAGTAGACTACGTCAATTGTGTATTTTAATTCTAGTTACATTAATTTTATGCATACTAGTGACTTAATGTGATATTTTAAAGCAATGCTTCGTCGTAAATTTTGGTTTAGCAATTGTATTGTTTAATATTGCAAGGGGATTAATAAATATTTGGCTAATATAATATACGTAATTACGTGTAAAGTTACGCTTTGTTTTACCTTTGGGAAATTAATGAAATATTTATGTTCCTATGTTTGTTTATAAATATTGATCGTCAAAGTTTCTCTGTAAACAAGATTCAATCAATAATTTAGATACGAGTACCTACAAAGTTGTTGTTTACATTGTTTCCATCATAAATCATTCCATCTACTTAAACTTTGTTACAAAATACGACATTTTTATATTTTATGTGAGTATTCATTGATTTATGATTATTACAGTTTCGAATCGTTTTCTTACGATATAGATGCTTTTGTACCAGAGATGTGCTATGTAGTTATGCTACGAAGATGTAATAGCTTAGCTGTGAAACTATGTGACCATTTCTACTGATACTTAGCTATGTTATTGTCATAATGTGTCAATTAAGTAGTCCCATTCACAGTCCTAGTTATATTATATCTTCGGAAATATTGCACGTTTTTGGAATGTTTGTGAGTTTGTGTATTTGTCATTCAATCACGTCAAATTGGCTGAAGGGATCGGCATGAAATTTAGAACAGGGGTTATAGTCTGAAGCTGAAGAACTAGTAAATAATATGTCTTTTCTTACGAAATAACTTAATCTTGTAAATAATATTTCTTCACTAACGAAATAACCAAATCTTATTTAAACACGTACGACTTAAAACACAATTTGACTTAGTAACTATTTCTTGCAGTAGTTAGCAAATTATTGTGTTTAAAGTATATTTGTCGATGATCGACTGACGTGTCAGTAAATACATGAGTATGCATATTGCAATTATTTTGCAACCAAAGTGTCATTTCAGCAGTTTACTGCCAATGTAGGCAAATTATGCTAGTTTTTAACGAAATTACTGACACTTTAGAGTGTTAAATAGTGAATATTACATATATATTTTACAAATATTTAGTTTTTAGTATATTTAGAAATAGGTAATTTGCAATACTATTTAAAATGTCGTTCATTGAGGCATTTATATTTTAGCGCTATGTAATACGAATGTACTTATATAGTCCTGTTTAAACAGTCAAATTATTTCGTCATCCGTCAGAAAAATATGTAATAATGCAAGTACCTTTTTGAGGGGATGAAAATCATCCAATGACTTCTCCCGCTTAGGTACTGACTCTTTCTTGATTGTCTTTCTCTTACAAACTCTTACTGACTAAAAACCATCCTGTTCCTACTCCTGTTTTTCCACCCGGACCGCCGGTAACCACTAGACAGTCCGCAGCTCCGGGTATCATAATGTGCCTACGTCATTAAAAGAAATTCCCCTATTATAATCTTTATCTATACGTAGAGACGGTATTTAGAAGACTTAATAATAAAAAAAATTATAGCCTGATAAGACAAAATGGTGCCTATATCAGATTTACTGCCAACCGATAAAATAATCGGGGCTTTAGAACATTTACAGTTTACAGCTTTGGAGAGCCGATAAACTGCACATACCTATATCCTACCAATAAAACGATATAGAGTAAATGAGCAGAGAATATAATTATTTCACAAAATAAACTAAATGACAAAATTTAAGATTTTTTATTTATCTCCCATATATACTTAGGGGTGGAAAGACTGTTTTATGATTAGATCCATTAATAGGTACTGCACCGAATACAATTTCAAGCTTTATATCAAACTTTATCCGACTTGGGGATACAAATCTCTACCACATTTTTTCAATATGCTCTATTACGACCACTATGTCATATAGATACCACCAAATTACAAAACCTTCAAGTTTTGCATTAGTTATTCTTAAATATTCAATCTTAGATGTTAGATGTTCTAACAAAACTAAAGTAACATAGTTACTTGTTCCTCGGAAGTAAAGATAGCGCCGTTTATATGTAAGGCAGTAATTATATTAATAAGCCTCGCAGAAACACGTGGGCGGGCGTAGCATTTTGCAGATAGTCAACTCATTTTATATTCACGTAGGTACATTTTGTACATTATTGAATTTGCAAGAAATTACAATCGATAAGGTTAACATCATAAATACGAAGGTTTTTATAATTGAAATATTAAACTAGTCTACGGTACAAAATACCTACTTCCTAGCCAAGGGCCGACACAGTTATAGGCAAATAAATAAAAAGATTACTTAATATACCTTACTATTGACAAAATCGAGCAGCAACCAGCATTGAAGCGACGAATAAACTGATGATTACAAAACTGGTCAGTATTCGAAAGTAGTACAAAAATCTAATTACATGAAGACTGGGTAATCTAATAAATATTTTGTTAAAACTTATATTTAAAATGGACTCTAAACTTGGATCCTGTAGGCTTTGAACTTAATCCGTCAGATCTGCGAAGCGAAATCTCTAAAGCCAGATTTCCGCGGTCTCTGTATTTCGCAGTAAAGACTTTATAAATCTGCGGCTCTGCTGAGACAAATATTGTTTCAAAGTACGTGAACCCATGTGAATGATTCAGTTAATAAATAGTCGGACATAAAGTAGCTGTGCGAGTATCTCGTGTCATACGATATACAATTACGATCAACTAGCCAAAACAACTGAGTCATGTTAATGTTATAGACATACACCAAGCTGGTTTGTGGCGGCTGTGCCGAGGTACACAAACAGGTCTCTGTAGTCCGCACGCCATGCAACACACAACGTCACCTGCTTGCAAGAATCGTACGAAACAAACTCAGCGTGCAGTTTCGATAGTTGATAAGCCGTGTCTTCAAATTTCTTTTCGTAACTCTATTGATATCTCGCTTTACCTGCTCAAATAACAGTAAGTGTAAGAGAGAGCGACGCTACACGATTTGGCGGTAAGCATGTACTATACTCGGCTAGGTTCGGTACAGTTCGTTGGAAGTCAGCGGTAGTCGTAGCCGGTAGCTCCGCTGAGCAGCCGCGCGCACTCCCTTCGGGCCGCCGCGCGCTCCGCTCCGCATACCGCCGCTATAAACAAATAATACTCTCCTGACATAAACACATTTATTGTTCAATGAAAACTTGCGAAAGCCTACTCGTTGGTACCGCAGCTCGCTCCGATACGTACTGAGCCGCAGTGGACAGTAAATCTAGCCGACCGGCCGCAATGAATTTAGACAATAATAAGGCTAGGTTTAAAGCTATGCTATTTGGATGTTTGCAGTGAAAGGAACCGTCGAAAGTGGCGATTCGGTGTGTAACTGTGTTGCGGTTATTTTATATTAGATGAATAAGTGGAGCATCTGTCCGAGAGTGCATTATGTACTTGAGTTATGAGTGCCGGTGCTTCGCCGACTAGATTGTGCTGATTGAGTGCTAGCCAGTCCGAGCGGCCGCGCCGGCCCTGCTCGCACGAGACCGCTTCACTCCTCATCTGAGAGCTCTTTGTATTCAAAGTACGTATTTTTCTTATATAAATGTACTTTACTGTTATCACTCGACGTCATATCGTTGGAGTTCAGGAGATTAAGTACGCTAAAGCAACTGAGATTATGAACTTGGAGTTTCTAAGAAGTATGACAAACAGTAACAAGATACTTTTATCATCTGATCTTTTATCAAATACTGTACAGATTGGCAGCCGTATCATTATTCCGTGGTAGATATCAATGTTGGAATGTTAATTGGAATAACAAGACGGAATTTGGATCTTTGTTTACATAGATACGAGCGTGTGAAGTAACTCAGTATGTGTTATGTGTTATCAAATATATCGGCATAGTGTTATGAGTGTCAAAAGAAAATAAACACGGAAATAAAAGACTAAATGAATACGTCTGCTATAATATAAGAGAAATCAGTACTTCCGTAATCTGCAACTGACTGAATGGAACATATAGATCTATATAAAATGTAAGAAACATTTGCAATATCTGCTGATTCAGAATAAATTCCTTATACATATTTCCATACAATTTTGATAACGAACAGTACAGGTATCTAAGGTTTACATTGCTTTGCATTAATTTTATTTTATGGAAAAAATTGTCAATATAATCGGAATCGCAAACTAAGTTATTGCAATTTCATGGAGTTATTTCGTTAAATACAAAAATATCATCGGTTGGCCGCAGTTTCATCCGCGTAGTCAAAGCGAAAGTGGCCTAGGTATATCACTCAGTCTATACTATGTCTAGACAAGACATCAGACCATAAAACCCTTTCTGTCGCAACATCCAAACGACAATCAAACACTTTAAAAAAAAATAAGGATAACTTATGATACGACCTTCAAACCTTCAAGAAAAGAGCGTATTACTTTTTAACAGTCCGGTAGCACACCTATGACTCCTCTGTTGTTGCTGGTGTCCATGGTCCATGGGCGACGGCGATTACTTACCATCAGGTGATACGTATGCTCGTTTGCCCCCTAGTCCACAAAAAAAAACTTTCGAGTCCACTTGACTGCGGGTCGAGAAATCGCAAACGCGACTATTGAGCAAAGGATTCCAAAATTCCAACTCTGCCTAACTGAGCATTGCACTTGTAACGCCTCTGGTGTTTCGGGTGTCCATGGGCAAGCGGCGATTACTTACCATCAGATGATACGTCTGCTTACCGGCTTATACCATAAAAAAAACATAATTAACAAGAAAGATAATGAGAAAAGAACCATTATTATGTAGTACATAGTTATTTATTATTAAAACTACATAATTGTATTAATAAGCCGAGCAATGTGTTATTTAACACTTGTTTCCACAATCATTAACTTTATTATAGGGTTTCCTATTGTCTCCTGAAGCCACTTCATTCTTTATGAAGGTCGTTATTCTACTACATAATCGGGTTTTCCATTTTTTTAATTGTTGTGAAGTAATTACTGAGGTATATATCTTTTTACGTCACGTAAGTAATTTTCTTTGAGTACACGCTTGTAGGGAAGTAAGAACTTAGTTTTGACCGATTTCAAAGATGTTTTTGATTTAGTTGAAGTAGGTTATTATGATTACACATTATTTACAACCTAAAAATATCTAAAAAGGAATAAAAACTCAATTAAAACTAAAATAATGTAAAAAAAATGTTAAAGTTACGCATTCGCATTAATAATTATCCTGATAATAAATTTAATAAAAACTATGTTAAGAATGTGCCCTAACAGGTACATAAGCATAAAACAAAACCTAAAATAAACATTCGGAATAATATTATCATCATTTATAATGTTTAATAATAAACTAAAAAAATAACGCAACTCTTGCATTCATACTAAACAAAATATCCCGAAATAAGCCGACAACCGAGTTTGCCATTTTTTTGGGTAAACGTTACCTGGTCAATAGTCACTTGGTTAACTATAGCAGATTCCGGTCGTTGACGCTATTATCAAGAGCCAGTAAAAAAAACGGTCTTTTTGTCCTACAACCAGCAAACCTCGTTTGTTGCCGACCTATTGTGTAAAAAAGATCAAATTGTGATTACCGGACTCGATAAATAGCTGTCAATATTAGGGGAGAGGCTTAAAAGGATTATGAATGAAAAACAATGATGTTTAAATTAGTTATCATAAGGTATCAAATGGCAAAAACACTTGGCGATACTTAGTATGGACTTAAAAACGGCTGAGCTCTTAATTTGTTATAGAGTCTATGGGTTATTGAGCTCTTAGAAGTCAGTGTGCACAAACACGATTGGATTATGTGTACTCCTTTTTAAAAGGCCGGCAACGCATCTGTGACTCTGGACGGACCTCTGGTGTTGGGCGTCCATGGGCTGCGCTGGTCGAACCATATGCTCATTTCCCAAAATTTCATAAAAAAAAAATGTGTCTGCTAATGATACAAGTTGACAAATGTTTTAAAAACATTGACAGCGTGTAATAACGATTACATTATTCGATAATTACTTTGAACGTTGTTGGTTCCAATATCAATATTGTCGAAATATATGTATGACGAATAACAAACCAAAGTTTTTGATCACATAAGTCAACATCAAATGTCATAAGTTGCCCATAGTCTGTCATGTATTCGAAGTACTTTGACCCCTCGTCTGTAGTTGCAGAGCCATCGGAAATTGCTTGTGGGGTTCGGCAATTTGCTTTCTCAAGGGTGGTGCTCCTCGAAAACTAGTTAGGGGAAGACGTATTTAAAATAAACGTATTTAAATTTGGGTAACACGTAAAAACGTCAGCTAGTTTATTTAAAAATAGATTTAATTCGTTTTTGCTAAAACTACTCGTTCAGAGTTTAAACGCTTGCTCTAAAAATCTGGTAACATATTATAATAAATCCTGGAAAGCTATAAAAGATTTTATTTCTATTTTATTTTTATCAATTCTTAGTAATTCTATAGAATAATAAAGAAAATATAAGTCCAACCAGACTATGCCACTACACAGGATATATTTTAGTGCACAAGTATGAGCGCAGTCACAGTTGCACTCAGTTGTTCTCTGAACCCGGACTAAAATCACCGTCGCACTTCCAGACTCCGGGTTAATAATGATCATTTTAATCAGAAAATACCATTATAACTTTTTGTCCAACGTCATACAGCCACTGCGCCAACCGTGCAGTCATGTAGAATACTCCCCGATTGAGAAACATGCTCGTAATCAATGAAAAGTAAAATACCAGTTCGGTTTAAGCAAAATGTTCTACTTGACCAACGAGGCACACACTATCAGACTAATTTACACTTACAATTGTATGTGAAAACAGTTGTACATGTTTTCGTGACAAACACACATAAATTTGAATACGATAAGAACATACCTTCAGCGACTAATTTCGCTTTACGACACAAAATTCACACGTCATAATTGTTTCATTGTGTAATAATATATTATTCAAGTTTTTCATAGCTTTTCGCGTTAATAGAAGTTAGATAAATTAAGTAAATTAAGGTTTTACTCCGTATTTTGTCAGACATATTTGTTATCTGATTATATAGGTACTTAATAAATACCAATATAATAGGGTTGGTACTGGAACAATTGACAAACGCGAATGTAGAATTTTTACTACAAAAAAAAAAAAACAATACATTTTGTACAACTGGCGATCTTAGGCTTCAGCCCCATTTGTTCCTTGCGCTGCGTTGCGTCGCGTCATCGCATCGTATCAACGCCAGGATTGCGATGACTTATGACTTCGCTGCTGCATGTCAGATACAAACGTGATGACTGTTCATCGACGAAGAGCATCACTGTACCTCCCTAATTTTTTGTCCGTCGATCCGTTGAATGTGGCAACGACTCAACTACAACTTTGCGTCTTTTCGAGATGAAGTTTGTTGAGTTATTCACTCAAATTGCATGATTTTAAATTTTTGTATCAAATATCAAAGAACAGAGAGAAATAAGCCAGAGTATTCTTACTTTAATGAGAGACTTCGTCTTATTTGTTTATATCACAAGTAAGTTTTAATATTCATATGTGTGTGAAATCGACAGTTACGTCGAAACAAGATAAGAAGTACTTGCATAGATAGGATTATAGATTAGATAAGGCAAACATTTGTATCGAAAAATTAATACTCGTAGTAGAATAAATTGTTATCAGGACACTGATTCCACTCTATCTATGAAAGTTTGCCACCCGATCACCACAGATGGGGCTCAGTAGGGCTAATGCCGACTCGCAGTTGCGAACTGCCTAGCGGGTTACCAGGGCTTCGGCTCGAAAAGCAGGAGTAAGAACGTCCACCCCGTTCCTACTCCTGCTCTTTTTAGTTGAGACTCTCTCGCTGCTGCTTTTTTTAGTCAGCAAGAGTCTGACACTCCCTTACTTCCTCTACAAAGGAGGTTACCATAAATTTACCACATTCAGTAGGAGTTAGGACATCACAATTCAAAAAGTTCGAGTTCATCAAAAAGTGTTGCTGTCCTGTCCAATATGTTGTCGCTCGGCATAATTGGATCTATTTCTGTGAAACTATGACTCAAACTACGTCGTATTTTGTATAATGTTTAAGCTCAGTATCTGTAAAAGATCTCTCTATACTAATTTCCCTATGGAAATCAGTATAAAAGAGATGCGAAGCAAATTACAAGGTCTATGAAGGACTTTCATCAAAGCCTCGTCTTAAATTCATGAAGAAAACGGCGATGGAAATAGCTGTTTAATTACAAGCGTGTTTTCATTATTCTATAAACCTATTAAAGTAGAATGAACGCGCAAATTAATAACTTTATATTTTTTTAATTTTTATATAAAAATATCCGCTTTGTTACGCTTCGATGCACGGCTGGAACTTTTTTAATTGCTCACACAAGGAAAGTTTTCTTTTCAAAGGCAAATAAGTATTTTTATAAAGAATTTTTCATGTTTTTACATTTGTATAGATTGCCTTGATGTTCCTTATTTTAAAATCGGCGTATGAAGGACTACGCCGTAGCGTTTTTGCTACGTGTTTTGACGTAGGTACTACGCAGGCTATAGTTTGTGCCTAAAATATCATATAACAATGTATGCAACAGATTTTTATTAAATAACTAACTGTTTGTTATATTCTAGCTTTGTCCTTAATTTGTTATAAAGTTAGCCAACAACTCCAAAAGAAAATTCTTGCCTAATTAATGTATAAAAGTAATTAAATCAATAGCTTGTGACTGTACTAGACTATGGCCCGAGGCCTCCTCTATAATGGGTATTACCGTAATTTTCATATTCAATTGATCCAATAACAATCAGCGAGTTAAGACATCTAAGGGAGTATACATTAGACAAAGTGTACCTGTGGTACTCCCTTAGTTGGGTCTAGCGAAGCATATGTGTTTCTACTGTGCTGTCGTCATAGAAAATAAATAGTTATTACTAAATTAATTATTTGAGCAAACGCTCACGCTCATATTCGAAAGGTATGTATACATTTCGGTATGTTTTCAGTTAAGTACTATTATAAAAATACGTCATTGCTAAAGTGCTTAAAAACGCCTATTGATAAAAAATAGTATTAGCTTGGTGAGTAATAGATACTTATTGGCATAGGTTTATTATTATTCAATTTAAAAATAGGTAGTCATCAATAAAATTATTATACACGTCGATTGTATTCTAAACTGAAGTACAAAATGTATGCGGATTTAAAAGTGATTTCATAAGAGGTTGGTGAACTATGAGTCTGCAATAATTTTCAATGTAGTATTCATCAATAGTCGTGGTGGTCCGGAGGTTTAAGGCCTCTCATGCAAAAGCGTATATAAGTTCGAAGCTCACCAACGGCAAGTAGCAACGTGACTTTTTCTGAGTTATATTATGTACTCTCTAAGATAATTTAGACACCACTGACCAACATTCGAGGAAAACATCATAAGGAAACTGGGGCTTATAATATCAAATTATAAGTTTGGATTCACCAACCTGCATTGAGCAAGCGTGGTGATTAATGCTCAATAATTCTCCGTGCGCGAAGAGGACTCTGGTCATCAGTGGCCGCTTAAACGGCTGTTGATATGATATGATGCATAAATTAATAATTCGAGCTAAAATCTTACATTCTAGTAATTCCTAAAGAATCAAATAAATATAATTCCTAAAGAAATAAATACAAACAAAATCAATGAACCAACAAATAATTGTTTGGAAGTTCAATCAAACGCAACCACGAAACAATTTATTTTTGACTTGAAAAACATTCTTCTTAAAGAGATTTACTCAGAAGAACGTTTAAGCAGAGTCAATTAACTTCTGTGGGTTCACAGACGAATGATATTTGGATTGAAAAGTATTCTATACTTTACTCTTTGCGTTTACCTTTTATTCAAAGTAATATATTGCTTCATCTCGGTTCGTACAGACAGACTATTTGTCTATTTGTGTAGGGAGAAAATCTTTGATCCTCCTTCTAATTTTACTCTTCATTTTGATGAAATCTAGGATGTAGGTACGTAGAGTTGATTCCGCGGTTTCACTCGTTTCTGCTTTTCATTTATTTATTTGATGTCAGTTGTATAAATATTTTCACTTCAATGGACTCTCGGTTCTGAAAATCTTAGGAGATATCATAGGGATCTCCCTTATAGGGATAAGTAAAGACTATATTATATACTCTTAAACCCCAATAATCCAAATTTTCACCAAATAGGTAATGTTGTAGTGGTCCGGAGGAATGTCGAAGTGGTCTGGATATCTGAGAGGCTTTGGTCAGCAGGCACCAACCACTAATAGACTGTTGATGTATGGTGAGGGGGTGAGACCCACCTCGTTTATTACCCACATCATTAAAATAAGTCAACACAAACACAACTCTATTTTTACCTCTCTAAGTAATAAGTTAACATATCAAGTCACTTAATAATGAAGCTCTAATAAAATGAAGTAACCTCCATATACATATTTATACGTTTGCGTATATTTACGTGCCCTAGGCGCCATGTTTGAAACTTATTTATAGTTTCTTTCATGTTTCCCACATTCACGGACGTTCTATGTTTGTATAGAGGTGATATTATTATATGTTTATATTTACTACATCGGTTGTTAAACTAAGAGCACTTACGGTGCACTTAATGCGGAATATATACGAGTATATGTATAGCTAAGGCTTAATAGGCTATCTTAGACAATAGACTGCCTCCTTCTGAACACTGCTGTAATGTTGGAGGTGCTAAACAATGTTTGACATTCAGAATTGCCAGTATCAGGGTGCTTTTCCACCAGAGATGTGCTATGTTGCGTTGATGTGTATGCGTTTGGCTTCCATCAGTCATATTTATTGGTACACATAGCTAAGTACTAGTGGAAACGAACTCAGCTAAGCTATGTTATTTATAAAGAAAGATGCGAGCTATGGATGCGTGCTCTGGATTGCTTCCCTACTACATTACACATCTCTGTTGGTCTGGTTCGATACATTGCGTACTCGAGTTACGCATCTTCCTCGCAAAACTACATAGCTTAGTATCGGTGGAAACGTACATAGCATACAGTTTAGCTATTACATCTTTGAAGCATAGCTACATAACACATCTCTCGTGGAAAAGCACCCTCAGTAGGTGTACTTACATATATAACATGCTTATGACAAAGGGCTTACTTGATCATGGATTAATTGGATTGATAAAAACTGAAGAATTTATATTATACTTTTACTAAAATCTTAAGTTGGTAAAGCAAGTAAGTTCTTAGGTTTTACCGGGGCTCTGGTTCGAAAAGCAGGAGTAGGAACGGGGTGGTTTTTAGTCAGTAAGAGTTTGACACTCCCTCTTGCCTCGCCCAAGGCGAGAGAAGTCAATGGATGATTTTCCCCCCTCAAAAAAAAAAGGTAAGTTCTTAGGTATCTCTAACTCCTGTAACCCAATCAGCAATGCATGAACACCAGAGATTACATCGAAAGAGGAATTGGAATTTAAGAATTAAGTAACTAAAAGGAATTCATAGTCTTTGTTTTGTAAGCACTAAAGAAAAAGGTAGCACATAACTTTCGCAGACAAATTACAGCTTTAGGTGTTTCTCAAAGAATTTATATTGCCTTGGCGTGTATTTATAGTGGAGAGAATCCTAGAAAGCTGTTCAAGATTTTTCGCATTCGCGTTTTCTTGAAGATTGGTTACCATCCGCTTCGCATTACATTAGCTTCTGATTTCTTAGCGTATTTGTTGAAGGATTTATTTGAAATCTATCGACACTGGGTTTAAATTGAATACGTTAGTGGTTTAGTGCTGTGAGACATGGTTGTAGAAACTAGAGATCATTGATATAGAGAAGTTAATTGCCAATTTTCTTAGGTTAGGACACTATTTGCCGTAGTCAGCGACATTTAGTTAATGTTTTTTTGGATTAGAGAGCAAACGAGCAGACGGGTGACCTGATGGTAAGCGATCGAAGCCACCTATGGACACCCGCAACACCACACCCCTCCAATTACTTAATATATTCCTTAGTAATGATTTTGTTCTGAAAACAATTGCTAAGGACTGTGTTAAGTTATCATTAAATGAGTTTGAGTAAGGCGGTATGCCTTATTTCATTAATCTAACGCGTCACTGCCAAAAATACGAAACACGCAATAAACTTAACACACACATATTTTGCAAGTACAATGTACTTATACTTAGGTACTTACAAACATTGCGCGGTCAAGTTACGCGCGGTTGGCTGCGTCGGCGCACCGAATCAATATTCGTGTCATGCGCAGTGGCACACGTGCGATGCGCTTAACAATCATTACGTGATGTCACTGCATCATCTACATGATACTTATCGAAAATGATTTACAATGATTTACTGATGTTCATATATACCTATGTATGTAGGTACATAAGCAGGTAGGTAAGTACTGAAATTAGTCACGTTCACGTAAGGAGTATTTTTTTTGCAATCTGACGACATGCGAAGATTTGAAGTAAACAAGATATGTACTGTACAAGACATTACAGACTTCCATTTTGTTTTTTTTTTTGTTAATAATGTTTTCGTGATTTTCGGTTGAACCCACAAAATATAAAATTAAATAAATTGCACAAGCCGTACTCAGAGTCATCTAATGGTTACTTAACTCAGTCCGTAGCACTTGTTTTCAATACTAAATCGTTACTAACTAAGGAATTGTTTAATTAATCATTAAATGAAGGCAGTTAGTCATAAAGACAACAGGCTATTTATTTATTGCTACAATTTATCAAAATCATAATTTAAGCGGTTACAATATTACAAGGTAGAGCGTAATATACTTCACATAATTACAACCGCTTGTCAAGAACCTAAACATGTAACACGACAGTCATGGTTACCATTATTGTTAAACTTTAGGGTTCTGACCCATAACTTAAGTCATAGAGCCAAATACTATGGCAACTTGACTATAGACATATAGTACAGCGTTGTTCCTTAACACATTGAACGCCGTGGTAGTCACCGGTGACCGACGTTAGAAGAGGATTTGCCTTCAACAGTTTTCTATTGGCAGTCAAAGACTTACAAATTAATAATATTCACTAGCAGATCATAGTAAACATAGTCCATCACGATTAGTCTACTTGGATGTAGGCCAAGAGCTATTTCAATATTTTAGAAATACTTAATACAAATTCTGATTGAAATGTTTTGACAGACTTATAAGTGTCGATAACTTCTAGTAATAATGACTCAAGGATACTATTTACCTGATCCGGAGCTACGGACTACCAAGCGGGTTTACCGGGGCTCCAGCTCGAATAGCAGGAGTAGGAACGAGGTGGTTTTTAGTCCGTAAGAGTCTGTCACTTCCTCTCGCCTCGCCCAAGGCAAGAGAAGTCATTGGATGATTTGCCCCACTCAAAAAAAGGTTAGTATATAAGATAAGAAGTGTGTTATTTTAGAAATACTTTATATAACTTATGATTGAAATGTTTTGACAGACTTATAAGTGTCGATAACTTCTAGTAATAATGACTCAAGGATAGTATATGTGATAAGAAGTCTGTTATTGACAGGTAAACATATACTGATAGGGTTCATAAAGTCCCGATGTGTACGGTACCTAATTATATGAAGCAAAAACGGCCGACCGTCACTTATTTTTAGTATCGCCATTGATCTAATTTATTAATAGGTTACGTTTAATAATATTATAATTAAGGTTAATTTCTCAAGGTTATATCTTTTTCTATCGCTTTGACTGAATATATAAGTAGTGTTTTCACATAGTTGAAGCAATCGAAACAATGTAACCAAGAATTGTATTGTGAATCTGACTGAAAAGTAACTTAAGGAATGTCTTGCTCGTTCTTCTCCATAGAAATCTACACTTTAGAACGAGCAAATAGCTTCACTAGAGGACTGACCGACAGACAGACGTTGTTAATATTATTATATTTGACGTTCAAAAGTGTCTTCCTGGTCTTATTGAAATAAATAATTTGACTTTGTCTTTGATTATGTGAAGTGTTCTCTTTTATCTACACTTATTAATATTTTAATGAAGGTGAAGTTTGTAGTAAGATGTATTAAGTGCGGTTTAGTTGGCAGCTCGAAATCGCTTGGCGGTTTGGCAAATATGCATGCTGTTTCACCCAACAAGTGTGCAAGAGACGTAGGTACTCATTACATACTTATTTAATAGCAGTATGAAGATATTTTTCTCAGCGGGGAAAATCGGGTTCGAAAAATATGATAAACTAGCTACTTCCGCGCGGTTTCACCCGCTCTGCTCGGTTCCTATTGATCGTAGCTTGATGATTTATAGCCTATAACCTTCCTTGATAAATGCGCTATTCAACACTTAAATTATTATTCAAATCAGACCAGTAGTTCCTTAGATTAGCGCGTTCAAACAAACAAACAAACAATCAAACAAACAAACTCTTCAGCTTTATAATATTAGTATAGATTCATAGTAAAATGGCCGCGCTAAAAGTGAGCAGATTGTGTTCTATAAAAAAAAAACTGCTGCTTCAATAAACAACTAAAATTAATTAAACTCGGTTTTTATTTTGAATATTTTACTGCTGTTTTTTTATTTATTTGCATCCAAATATGCGTTAAAATTACGGCCTTTCACGCCTTATAACTTTGTAGTGGTTTATTATTTTACTAATCTAAAATCGTACCGACAAAGTTAATAACGAAACGAAACGATATCATGTTTAATTTTGTATGTTTGATGCCAAACAGTGGTTGAAAACCACCTTAAAACATTGTTTGGTTGGTTGCTTGGTGACATAATTGGTGCAAAGTTGGTCTACCAACCTCGTCTGAGAGAATCTCCGCTATATGTGGGTGGTATGACAACCCACAAAGCCGCAATTTCAACTCATATCGCAAAACCCCAAATGTAGCTTTAAATAAGCAAAATAACATGTTAAAATTAGAAAATGTGCTTTGTTTTCTAACACAAATTCAACCATAATCTGTGCATATTGTAAAATCGTAGGAAAGTTAAATGTGTACATTGAATATTTTTTAAATCGATAGTAAGGGGTGATCTACAGTCGATATCGAAGCCAAAAATAATGTTTATCTGTTTGTCTGTATCTATGGGCTAAACTCAAAAAATACTGCATAGATTTACTTAAAATTTTGCATGTATTTTACTAACAGATCAAGTTAACATAAAGACTACATCTTATCACGCTATCACCTACGAGGAGAAACTGCGTATTTTTTTAAATCTCATATTCTGTCAGACTTCATTATTTCACACAGACGAAGTCGCGTGCAAAACCTAGTAATATAAATAGTTGGTGGGTACCAACAATTACCTCACATAAATAATATTATGACAATACATTTCCAAAACAAGCTATTACATAATTGGCGTTTCCGATCCCACAATACATGTCCTTTATCAACACCTTTTATGTCCAGTTCAAGGTCTCATAGACCCCTATTAATAAAAGGCACCCAATCTGATTGTTTCATGCTTCATGAACCTGTATAATGCTCCATTCAAAGTAAAATATCCGTTTCATTCTGTTTATTAGTACTGCGAATGTTACCGATAAAAATCGGAGGTAGCAAGTGTCGATACTAATCGGGCGTTTATCGATTCGATACTATCTTATCGATTACGCTTCGATACTTCATTCGTTATGATTTAAAAGTGTGTGTCTTGTGTATGTAGGTGTTATGTCTAGGTTACGTAAATAAATATTTTAGATCGAAATAAAATCTTATTGAAGAGAAGTGTTTTATTTTATTATCTCTTTGATATTGAGTACAAATATTTTTAGATGCTATGACGCATCGTCGATGTGTCGACTTGACCCAAAATAAATCTGATATTATTGTCAATTACGTATATATTTTTTTAATAATTTCATAATGCATTTTATTTGCCTATTTATATACCCAGTACACACCTACCCACAGCACTTACGTAGAATAAATTGTAAGATATAAACTTAAGTGTTTAGATCAGACAAAATTACTTGCAATTTAGGACAAAGTGCTAATAAAACTGATTACTGATAATCCGTCTAAATTGCTGAACATAAATTATTATTATCGCAGTATTGTTATTTCTAGAAATCATTTTTCTTTGAGATATTTTTTCGTTTTATTACATGTTTTGTAGACGGACAAAAACATACTTCCTTGACTGTGTACGCCGCACTATAATTTGGATTTTACGACGCAGATTGAAAAGTCAAAAAACAGCTCTAATACTATATACCAGTAGGGTATTTTAAGTGTCTACAATCTAAACAGAATTATAAAAACAATATAATAAATCCTATTCTTGCTAGAGATTTAACTACCGTACATGATCTTGATCGACTTTTATGAGGTTTTTATCAAGTAAAACTTGTAAACCTTGTGCAAGTTTGAATATGCACGAGCGACAAGGGCGGTGTTGCATAGATTACTGTACTTAGTAAAAAGTTTTAATAATTAATAAACAAATAGGAATATAAAAATCATGTATTTGTTTTGAATTCACATTATGCTGGAGCAAAAATCCAGCTGGATTCAGGCCAATCCAGCAATAATCCAGGTGGATTGAAAAGGCTACTGAGTTGCAATCCCTATACTGTAGGTACTACTTTCCATCAAAATCAAGCTGTTTTTGTTTGCCACTTAAAAAAATTTTATTATCAAAATCTTGTGTAAAAAGTAATGCGTGGTTGAAAACCTGTCGACTTAAAAAATCTCTAGTTATTTTTCGTCAGTTAAAACCATTACTTAGAACCTCATATAGTGCTTCCTTGAGTACATGTCAAAATCATTTTAAGATTTTGCTAGTAGTTGTTTCGCCTGCATTTTGGGAAAACACGTAACATTTTCGTGAGTGTCCTCTCTCCGCTTGTGTCGGATTACTGTCACATCAGATAGTATAAGAGGAACGAAATATAGAGTGCAAGAGTGCATCTTTAGACTCCAATATTTACTAACATTTTTACCCGACTGCGCCAGAAGGAGGGTTATTATATGTGCTTTCATTTCAATTCACCGAGGGAAGTGGAAACTATCGTTTTCTTTTTCTTCTCCTCTAATAATATCTTCTGATTTATTTCGTTGCGGGATCCAATACAGTTTTTCATGTCCCTGAGATGCGCCGGACTTAGGTGTTCCGGTGTTTTCATGGTTGTATCTACTGTAGATCCTGGCTTACAGAAGTTGCAGTAGTTTTCGGGAGGTTGTGGCGGGTTTATGCCATTTAAAAAAAAAACATAATTATGTTCTTTAATTACTTCTGAAATATTTTATACTTCTGACAGCGACACTGACGGAAATTGACAAAATACCTGTATAATTATGATTAGATATGAATATTATCGGCGTAGGAATTGTTTTTAAAGGCTATATTACTGCTTCTTGTAAATTGTACTTACATTTTCGCAATAGCTGGTTACGTCGCATTACGTACTCATCCTTCACCGTTGATTTGCAGCAATAATGGTTTCTAATTGACGCGTTCCGTCAATACCATTCATTACTATTGGTAGGATGTTTACGTTGCTATTTTACTCAATAGTATCCATAAAGGTCATTCGCATAATAGCTTAACTCTGAATTTTCCCCGTCTAATTAAAAAAAGAATAATAGATGGAATAAATATCAACTTATATAGAGCTGTCATGCAAGTCCATGCCATTTTCGATGAAACAACTACTTATGTAATTATTCAAGTGTCTAATATACTGTTTTGAAAAACGAACAAACTGATAAATAACGCTTCAAAAATGCTGGCAGCCATATTACATAGTGAATCCAAGTACAATTTTCTTTAATACAGAATATTTATGTAGTTACTAAGGTATCCGTGTCAGGGATGTTGTGACCGCAACATTAAGCCCGATAGACCACTCGATTGTAACGTGGCAACACCTAACTCGGTTATTTGTAAAGGACTATGTATTATGTAGTATGGCAACATTAGATAGCTTATGTTTTGTGTACCTTCCTCGGTAAAGGCAAGGTTATATTACATTGTAAAATGCTGAGTTTTCAAGCATTTAGTCTTTATTATTATTGAAATCAATTACGGTCCCGTCATGAGTAGGTGGTTAGCAATTTTTGTTATCGTAATTAGTAAGCCGATTAATAATAATACCATTTCCCTGACTTAGCTATCACTTGCGTTTTATTCGTGCCACTACATACCTACTTGTCTCGAACTTAAACATTTTTAGCAATTTTAGTTACTGAAAGAAAAATGAGATAAGCTACCTTATAATTATGTATTTCAGACTGTCAAAACTATTGACATTTTGGTACTTATCTACCAAAATGTATGAATTACTCTTTTTATTTTTCTACGCCTAATTACCCACATCCATCTACATACGTATGATTCAATGATGATTGTGTTATTCTTACACCTGTAATCACTATCTGATAGATTAAAATGAGTCATCTTTAGGTACGTAGATAACTAAAATGTTGATTGCAACGAATGTTCTAGTATCTTTTTTGCAATTTCAAATTAAATCAGTGTTAGTAGCGAACAACTAACTAGGGAGGTATAAAAAGTAGCGCTTTCGTCTAGCTAACATTTAACTAGCTCGTTCCTCTACGCTTTAATAGATAAACTTTTTTGTTTTTTCGACGAAATGCTCGCAACTCTCAACTTTTCTAGAACTACGGGTGGTAATTTTTCGTTTTACACATTTTGTTTGTTATAAGCTGACTGAGTATGAAGTTGTGGCTAGTGTGTGATAAAAAAAATCTAAGGTTTTTCGGATTATGGCATGTCATGGCTACTACAAAGGATACCTACAATGTTAAAAACTTATCTTATATTGAAGTGTATGCTTTGTTGGTTGGCACTTAAATAAATAAATAGATTATTAAGATTACTGGCGAAAAATAAGTGCTATCTACATACCATTTTGGGGGAATACCAGACGAGGGATTATAATTTGGATTGAGTTTTAGAATTGTTATATTACAGTTGTGTGATGACCAGGATAATCATTCTATGTTTTCCTCGATAAATAGAGAATCTTTTACATGAAGACCTATATTCTTAAAATGATCGCAGCATACCTAGTTATCTAGAAAGTTCTAACATATTTACATGAATTATGTAGAATTACGAAAGATAAATAAACATACCTGTATTTAAAATAGTTAATGAGCTTTTTACATTTGCTTCTCGACGCGGAACACTGCTTTTAGTTTATTTTTATTACAAGCCCTACACGTGCTGAAAGGATTTTAAATTAGCATCCAGTGCGAATTTAATTAAAATGGAAGGTAAGCGCGTAGTACCTGTATGTATAAAGGTACTACTAATTATCTTTATTTTTAACCTGTTATTTTGTGAGTAGGTACCTACTATTTAATAGGGGCTAAGACTCGTATTAGTATAAAGGATCTCATATTGTTAATGTTGCTGTTCCTTTCTCTGTACTTATTAAGTACTGAGAAGTTTTAGTTGTTATTACTGAAGATCTGAGCATTTTTTCTTATGGATCCTCACAAGCGGTCGTTTAAACGAGTAACATTTTTCTGTAATATATGGCGATAATATAGTAGCCGAGAATATTAGAAACATTGTTTGGATTTATTTTTCTTGCAGTCATTTACATTTAGTCCAACATGGTTTGATTCGGCCGTGTATAGCCGACATGGCTGCGCAATTACTTGTCCATAGATCAGCCATACATTGCAGAAAATCACTTTTAAACGATACTCAATCCATATTAGGTTGAACTAAGATTCAATCACTCAATTATCCATTCACAAAACCGATAGCACGGACATAATAAGTAAATGTATCATTATACTCCAGCCAATTAATATAAGAGTATTAATTAATTCATATCCCCCTCTCTACTACGTTACGATACGACTATAGAAAGTACACAATAGGTATCGATTTTATATTGTACGAGTGCTCATGCACTACTCTACTACGGCCTTAACGTGACCTAAACCTTGACTCCGGTGCAAGCATAAACTACACGTCAATGTACCGTGTATGGGAATATTATTGTTTCTTGTTTAATTATAGATGTAGCTTTTATTACAAAGGGTTAAGGTTGGTTATTGTGGTAGTTTTTGTCTCATTGTAGGATAGGTTTAATAGTAGATATATTTAAATGTATTTAACTTATTTTTTTGTTGAATTTCGAAACTCGAAACGCGTGATAGAAGTTGCGGTGTACCTAGCGGGTTACCGTAGCTCCGACTCGAAAGGCAGGAGTAGGAACGGAGTGGTTTTTAGTCAGTAAGAGTCTGATACTCCCTCACGCCTCGCCCAAGGCGGGAGAAGTAATTGGACGATTTTTGCCTCCTCAGAAATAAATAAAATAGCTAATTTTAAAAATTCTATGGAATGGCATAGTTTTTTACTTGTAGCTTCTCAGCAGCAAAATGGAGTCAAGACATTTCGACGGAGATGGGGCAGCAGCGCTTTCTGAGAAACCTGAACCTTTTAATAACCTCCAACTTGGATCTGTCAAGTGTGGAGGTGGAAGTTAGAGTAAACTCTCCTACGAAGAGCTCAGTACCCTTAGTACGAGTTTGCTTTACGTTGAACTAAAACGAAACGAGAGCGCGTTCGGCGCTCTGATTGGCCGGCGCGAATAAACCAACCAATCAGAGCACCGAACGCGCTCTCGTTTCGATTACTTTAAACGTTAATCAAACTCGTACTAAGGGTACTGTTGATGATGTGGGTGATAACTATTGTAACAATCACACCATATTTCCACGGAACAAAATATGTAACTGACAAAGCATTCTAACATCTCTGCAAGTAACCTTAGAGTATATTATAGTATGTACAGTTACATCCACGCGCCATCACTATATATTTTATTATGTACTTACTACCTACGTGCGGTCTAGTGCACATCAAGCGGTTCCTATGTAAATACCAAGTTTATTTACTAAGCTAGCTCTATGAAAGTGTGGGCGTTAGGGTTGCACAACAAACTACACATCACCAGTATAAACTGACCTTTGAATGTGCAAAAAGATAAACAAAGCGAGGTCATTATAAACTGGATGTTGTAGCTTGATGTGCGGTCGTGTACATGTTTATCAGTGTGAGTAAATACGTGTTAAATATTGGCAGATTTCTATATAGATATATAGTATTCAATTTTATATTTAATAGCTGTGTTGTACTTTCGATATTGGCGTGCGTTTATTGGGTCTATTTATAGGCTGTTGTGGTTTGGTTTTCTGTTCCTAGTTCCTGTATGTTGTAGGGAGATTGTGAACAGAGACCTTGCTCAATTAATAATTGGATAAAAAATAATTGTATAATGTATCAACAATTTACCTCCTTTCAGTTTTTATTTAACCTTAAATGTTCCTGTAATATATTCATAAAAATATGTATTTGCTAGCAAAATGGTTTATTTTTAGGTTATTGTCACGATTATTTTACATAGGTAATACTTACATTTACTTACTTATAAACATATTTACTTACCTGCTTTTCGACATTTGTTGCCTATTGACATCACTAGCTGGTGTTTTTTAATTGTTTTTTTTTTTTAAATAAAAAACGACTTCTTCTTTAAGGCCCTCAAACTCATAGGCCCCTTAAAACATAAAAAAGTTTAAGATAAAAAAACTAATTAAGTAATCGTACAAAAAATATGTAATTTACATAACTTAGAATAAAAATTATCTGTGTGTGAAAATTCCACGCTAACAGAAAATAAAAAAATATGGATACAAAAAATACTAAACTAATACAAAGTGACGGTGATCCATTAGTCTGACGGAGATAATATTTATTCAATTTTTTTTTCTATTAGCAACTTTTAAAAACTGTCATTATTTACCTGCCTCCTAAAAAAAATAACAGCCTATGATATCAATTCTAAGTTTGAAAAATTCTGGCGTATTTTTTTAAAAAGTTACTTTATGCTAACTCACTAGTTTTTTAATTGCGTTTCTTTTCATCATTAGATGAATGTTTATTTATGTATTTGTTGCTTTAAATTTTCTTTTTTTATCCATAACTTTAATTAAATTTATTTACACTGCAAACAATACGGCCACGATTAGCTTAAACCTTATTAAAACACCATAGCATAAATGAATGAAAACTCTTCCTTATTCCAAGATTCAAAGCTAAACCTCGTGGAGAGCAACCTCTTTATGATTTCATCAATAAGATTCTCCATTACGGATGTAACATAGGGAAAGTATCCAAGCTAATTTTCTAAGAGAACTTGAACCTTGATAATTGTGATTATTTTGATCTAAATTTGAAAAAGAAAAATACACCAATTTTGACGGAGGAAAATTATCCAATAACTTAAGCCCGCCTCGCCTAAGGCGGGAGAGAGTGTCAGACCCTTACTGACTAAAAACCACCCCGTTCCTACTTCTGCTTTTCGAGCCGGAGCCCCGGTAAACCCGCTAGGTACTCCGCGCTCCGGGAAAAACACACCTTATAAGTTATTTAAAAATGTTTCAAAAATGTCTTTCTCAAAAGCAAACTAGCGAAATCCAACCTGACTATACCCTGTGTCTAACAACAATTAATATTTACAACCTTGGTGTTCTATGCATCGGCATTTTAAACTATAACAGTGTATATCTATGTATTCTAGTCTAGCAAATGAATATCCACACGGTTCTTCAAAGAAAAACATGGCGCCGTTTTCCCTCATTCATGGAAAGACAAAGCGGTAACAGCTGTGTGCTCCCACAGTTTGGAATGGCGATACATTTAGCTGGAAGCATTGCACGCGATGTTTTAAGGTTATCTTGTTTGTGTTTGGTTAATTGAAAATAATATTTTTTAAGTATTTTATTTTAGGATCGATATTGCTATGTTTGTATTTTAATTGGTTTATAATTTATGGTTAAGTAAACAAAACTTATCCGGTTTCTATTGGGATACCCTATGCAACTTCAATCGGTTACTTATTTAATTTTAAAATCATTAGACATCAGTCTTTAGCAAATTTCACTTAAATCTTTATATATATAATTCTTCTGTAAGTGTGTATGTCACTGAACTTCTCTTAAACGACTGGACCGATTTTGATGAAATTTTTTGTGTGTGTTCAAGGGGATCTAAGAATGGTTTAGATTCACAATTTTGTCCGCTAGACAATGTTTTTTTAATTAATCAGACGTGTAGACAGGACAACGTCTGTCGGGTCCGCTAGTTTTATTATAAAAACGGTATATTTCATCCCCGCGATAAGTATCGCGTTACAGTTTCCAAGAAGAAATGTAAAACCGTTTCTGTAGATAAAACATGAAATATGTCCGGTCCTTAAATAGAGTGATAGCTTAAGTCCTCGAGACGCGACAAGAAGGGTATTTTCCCCTCTCAAATTGAATTCAAGATACGTATAGATCAAGTTTCGATACACCTTCAGTTTGTCACTTGTAATTGATTGGAAAAGCGCGGGAACCGTTTCATAAGAAATATTGACGCCATCTTTATAAATGTCGCGCGTAATGTTATCGAAGAATTTAGATGTTCTTTTTTTAAACAAATATTTTTTTATTTCGTATTGAGGCTTTTAACACAGATTATGTGGTTTTATTTTTTTTTAATATTAAATGAGGATAATAGGAATGATTGTATTTGATTTTTTTTATGATTTTACAGATATTTTTGGGTATATTTTGTATTTAATTTAGTTGTAGTGTAGCTGTTGTTGTATTTAAATTAGGTATTTATAATTGTATGATTAACCTTGAAATATTTCGATTTCTTACTTACTAATATGGTTTGGAAAACTAACAACGATTCAATCCGTTTCATGAAAAAAGACGTTAAATTATATTTAGAAAATGACAAAAACCAACCTCTAATTACTAGTTTGAATATATTAAAACCCCTTTTACTGAAACAACGGTCTTATATTTAGACAGAACTCACTAAGGATGGTCTTAGAAGTACACGCAATTAGCATCTCTATTACGACTGTATAAAGTTTATTTAACTTTTCACTTAGCAAGTCCCATAAAACACGAACAACTCTAAAGGACGTAGATACTAAAAGTCATTGTTAAAGTCCTAACTCCGGTCGTTTTAGGTCTAAGTTACTTAACATCCTTTATTCCCCGAAGAGGTAAGCGGACCTACTTTTTGTCAGGAGTTTTAAAACTCCCGGGAAATCGCCCTTTCATTTACCACACAGGCCAGAACCATCTCTAAATATAGGTATTACTGAGAATAAGTGACCAGTTTGGCGATATATTAAAGAAGGGCCAAATTAAAAGTACCCTTAACCAACGAGCAAGCATGAAAAGACAAATGACTGTTGATGAAGCGAAACAGGTGTGTAAGATTAGTAGCAAATGGCGTCCCAGCGTCATACTACCCCCATGGGAGACAGGCGTGAGATATGAGAGGCGTGAGGTATATGAGATATGATATATATAATGATATAATGATATGTACTGGAATCACCAAACTGAAAAAAGTGTCCAATAAAACTATGCCCGCCTCGAGAATCTAGCTGCCCTTGCTCAGCAAAATCTCTGCGACCATTGAAATTGTCACAGTCAAGTCCTTAGTAATATGTACCTACATGAATATGTATACAGTATTGCCACATACAGTCGTGATGTACCTAACTAGTTTAATCTTGACGCGTGTAGCAATGGCACTGAATATTCTTAATCCGTTAAAGGTAATAAGCACGAGCCTTGCTCTGGTTAGCTAATTAATCTTATCTACACTAATATAAAGTTTTATATAAAGTTAATCTCCGGAACTACTGGTCCGATTTAAATAATTCTTCTTGTAATAATACATTTATTGAGACAGGTTATAATAGGCTATAAAACATCACGCCACGACCAATAGGAGCAGAGCAGTAGCTATTGTTTGTAGATGCAATAAAAACTAGCTTCACGCTTATGCGTATTTAATAGTATGATTTGAAGGAAGGAACATTGATTAAAATTAAGTAAGTATGTAATTAGGTAATAAGGGGTGTACAATTTCGTATTTAACAACAAAGTTGAAAATGTTTACAAACAACAAATAAATATACACATATGGTTGGTTTAGTAGCAGACAACCAGTTAAGTAAGTTTACTACGAGATAAAATACCCTCTATATAAGGTAAAACTGTAAGATTTTTTACGATTTGGTAAATATATTAAGTCCCTACAGCAGTGCACTCAAAGATCATCGATTATTAATTGAGTTTAAACAAACATGACGTCATTGCATTTAAAATTAAAACACTAGAGACTCCAATATAGCAACATAGACACCAGCAAACGTATCGATTGACCTTACCTAAGTTATTCTTATTAGGCTGGTGTAGATAAAGCCTTATGTAATTCAGACGTCTAAATACTGTTTTGGTAAACATGTTTTTATATATGTTCGACTTATTTAATCGTCGTGTTATATGCATGTCTGTCTTCTGTCTGCCACTTATCGTGTCTTGAGAAGATACGGTTCCCGAATCGAGCCAAGAAGAATTGACAATGAACTTAAAATTATTGTTAAAGAATTTCAATATATTATATTAAAAAGAAGTCAGTAGGTATATTTTGTTTTGCTACTTTCATGTTTTCTGGATTTGCTTGCTTCCTGCACCTACCACTGGTTCGTCTCTTCATCACCCAAAGGTTTGGCTGGTTGACAATGCCTACGGCATTAAGCCCAGCTTGTACACATTTATGTGCATGAAAAGCTAAATTAATAAAATAATATAGATCCCGTGAAAACGAAGTTGTAAACTTGTCCTTATTATAATCTTTATAAGGTTGGCTTTATAATATTAAAAAAATCTCTACTTAACTACGTAGAATAAAACGGCCATGGTTAAGAGATTCTACCGAGAAGTTTAGTTTAGTTTTTTGCGAACAACAGTGTCTTATTAATGACAGATATTATTTATTACTTAGTAGACCCTTTTTTGTGTAACTAATTGCTCACCAAATATCTTATAGACAGAAAGGATTTATTATAAAAACATTATGGAAAGAAGCCAGGGATTATTGTTTGTTTTGTCTGTGGTTTGAGGGTTTCACAACACAAGAAACCCTAATACGATATACGAGTCTTACTTACGATAGGTATACTATGTGATTGCTAAATTTTTACAGTGAGTTAAGTATTTTAGTCTATATTTTCCTATATTGGTAGGTAAGGTTTTCTAAATTGTGAGCTCACATTAAATATATCTGCCATCTGTACCCCTTAGTACGAGTTTGCTTTATATGTCTAAAGTAATCGAAACGAGAGCGCGTTGGGCGCTCTGGATTGGCCGGCTCGAATAAACCAACCCGGCAGACTAAATAAATAAGCAAGTAATAATAGTACTAAGGTAAATGGATTTTTTATTATTATTTACAAATAATTATTTCTTTATTTACAAATACTTTATTGTATACCACATAAACACATGAAAAAACAAAAATAAGCATAGTGTACAATGGGCGGTCTTATCGTGCAAGGCGATTTATTACAGACAACCTGCTAACTGAATTATTACCCAACAAATTAATTAAAATGTCAAAATTATTCATCTTATTTACCTTGTTGAAACCCAAAATATACACTTCAAATAAATAATCTTATCCATTTTGCGAATGGCTATAAAATCATCATTAAATTACTTGTATTAAGATGTAGTAAAAGGATTGTTAACTATATAAGTTAAAGATATAAGTCGTTATTAATATTGCAACGTGTCACATAACAACATTAAACTTATTTTTATATGGGAATGCGGATACAAGACCAACTGTTTTCGTTTTAATAAAGAAATATTTACAAAATATGACTAAACTTAATATAATTCAGTAACTAGGAAGTAATAAACTATGTAAAGAATTTTCACTTCATTTATAAGCGTTATTAAAAGTATTAAAATTGTACATATGTCATATTCATTTCAATAATATTTTTATTTTATTTGATAGGTGTCACCCTCGGTCAACAACTCTAAAGGCAATTAACATATTAACATGACACTCTGATATTTCCTACAAGTGACGACAAAATGTAATTTTCTCTGATCATTGTAAAGTTCCCATTGTACTTTAGACTTCCAATCGCTGCGGACTATCTAGCGGGTTTACCGGGGTTCCGGCTCGAAAAGCAGGAGTAGGAACGGGGTCGTTTTTAGTCAGTAACAGTATAACACTACCCTCTTGTCTCACCTACGGCGGGAGAAGTTATTGGATGATTTTCCGCCGATTAAAAAAAACGTCTTCCAATCGCAATTGAAATCAATCGAAGCAGTCAAACTATTGTTACTCGCATACATATATCTACACAGATAAGTAAACACGAAGAAACATCAATACTAACTCAAAACATCAACCAAACTGACAGCAAACTTCCAACTAATAGAGCGAGAAAATAATCTATGGTGATTTGCTATGAAACACCTGTCACAATCGTTATCTATGGCAACACACGGAACTAGAGATGTACCTGAAGCTATACACGACTTGCAATCTGTCCTACTTGTGCATTGACAGTCTTATCAACTATAACATTAGTTCCACAAGATTGAAATACTCCAATGTATTCGTATCACAATTGTTTAACGTACATTTGTCAAATGCTCGATGTAAAGGGTTTGTTTCTAATCAACCCCTTTAGATCTCTGTTGACTTGGTACATCACTATTCGTGTGTCGAACCGCCTACTGTTTGATATTCCTTCTGATAGTATGTTTGCCATATAAACAGCTATGTTGTCTTTGTTATTTGACAGTATCTATCTTATATGTCTCGGAATAACATAATATGTGTAGTAAATAGAAGTTTGTTTGTTCATTGAAAGATGTTTGTTGATGTTGTGTTTACTGTTGACGTTCCATCAGTCTCACTAGCGAATTGATGGTTCGTTGGTATAAGGTGGTACTGTTCAGCGTGAGTTTCAGAGATTGGGTCTTCGTTTGTGCAAATTATTATTGAGTTTTCAAAGTTTTTCCTCAAAAGAGTCACCTCCTTTTAATCAATAAATAATCCACCTATGGAAAGTTCCGGAGCTGCGGACTGCCTAGCGGGTTACCAGAGCTCCAGCTCAACAAGCAGGAGTAGGAACGGGTGGTTTTTAGTGAGTAAGAGTCTAATATTCTCTCTCGCCTCATAAGTCATTGGATGATTTTCCCCTCAAAAAAAACCTATGGAAAGTAAATAGACTGTTAAGTCGTGTACTACCAACCAACGCCTTTGATAAATGATAACAAATCAAAAACTGCGCCTTCTAGGATTCGAACAAAATATTTCTGCTACATCAAAGACTACCATTGATTCTACATGGCTTTATTTCAATAAAAATAGTCGTTAGAGAAAAACTAAATCAAAATAAAATCAAGCCCCGTATGTTTCTAAATCTATGTATATTATAGTAGCCAGTTAATCCCACTACACAATGCGAGTTAATACTATTTCCGCCCATAGGAGATTATCCCCTAATACCGGCCACGTGTTCGCTGGGGGGGGGGGGCGCCTAATGCATTACATCGGCCTTAAGTGGTTGCGGGGTAAAAACTGGGAGTTAGGCCGTATTGTTATGTGGTTCATACAATAAAAGGAATTAGGTACTTCGGGGAAAGGAACGAATGTTAAGAGGTTAAGATACAGTTACATACTACTTTGGAACATTATGCTTTTTCATAAACTTAGGTATACTAACATTATAACCTCTAGCCTTCCTCGATAAATGGACTATCGAAACACTAAAATAATTATTCAATTTGATCCAGTTCTAGTGATAAACGCGTTGAAACAAACTCTTCATGGCCCATGGACTCGCGCAACACTAGAGGAGTCACAGGTGCGCTTTAAAGGAAAACGCTCTTTTCGTGATAGTTTGAAGGTCGTAGCGGTTCAGAAATACCGCCGACGACAGATCATTCAACAGTTTTGCTGTGCGAGGCAGAAAGTTTCTACAAAAAGTTTTATCATTTATAATATTGGTTACATAGTTAACACACCATACCTACTCATATATACTTCAATATTATATTTAGGTGAATATTGATCCTATTCCCAACATAATTTTATAACGTATGAATAGGGTAAAAACCCCTATAACTTATCCATTGACGTCTCAATTACATCAAAGTGCCGTGTAAACCGCGAAAGGTGGTATCAATAGCGATCATGGAATAAACACCTTATGGAAACGTGATAGAGTTTCATGTTGTATACGGAAAAGTGGGTTTTCTTTATCCCATTTGATACTTTATAACGTTGGTGATGTATTGATAAGTTGTTGTGTATGTGAGATAGAAAAACTATTGTATTTTCTGATAGTAGAGATATACCTACATATGTACATTTTGGCGGTGCCTATTTTAATCATTCTTTGCAAAAAGCGGGTTGTCTATTCAAACAAAATATCAGTATCCATGACTGCAAAAAAAATCTCTACCTCACAAGACCACAATGTCATTTCATTTAACTAAGGAAAATGGACTTGGAAAATCTTCCCCCAAAAAAGTAGATGACAACGAAGAACCCTTATCGACTTAATTCAATCAGTGAGGAATCTCTTCCAATAAATCACAATATCTTCAAACAAACTAAGTTTTTACGATTGTCAACATACACACAGAAACGATAGTACGAAAATACGATATATATTCGGATCACGTAACTTTTATATTTTATTGTCGTAGGCATTTACCTAAGTATCCATCGTCGTGACTCTCTATATCTCCTATTTCTATTCTCTAGTACCCAAATCTATTGACTGATAATTTACTGAGATGAGTCGTAAAAGAAAAAATGCTTTGTGAGTTAAAACTTTTAGAAATTACTTAGATAAAAAAAAGTTTGTATTGTTTTTGAACTTTGATGGATCTGCTGTAGACGTGCCTTACTAAGAAATAATGGAGAGGTGAACGAACTATAACTACGTAATCCTTAAAAGATAAAGATATGATCGATTTTTTTCAAGTTCCTTCAGAGACGATTAGAATATTCACCGCTATTTTCAATTAGGGTCTATATAGACGTGTATTAAAGTCTCTTTACCTTTTGGCTTTCTGAAAAAATTGTGACATTATTTTATCAATTCACGAATGACGTAATTTTTCTCTCCAGACACAGATAACATAACGTACACGAGGGAAATGTTCAGCGAGATGAGACACGGCGTCGTCAGACGATATTACGAGCCAGGTCAGAATGTCAGACGGACTTATTGCTAACCTAAACTTTACCCAAACTGCACTCAACGGAGATTCGAGCAAACAACTCATAAAGCACCAATAAACAAATAATTTTAACGATCAACAATAAAGTTTCGAATAAACACTAACAGGTTTACAACCTTAGACTTTGATACCTGATGCTGTACTTTCTCTAACTGGTTTCCAAGAACTGTAATTAACTGCGTGTCCCTGGTTGGTTAAGTCGTTTAAAGCAGTCTGCCTTGTCCCATAATGTACCGTACATACCAAGGAACTATATAACCAACAGTCTAAAGTATCAAATATCTAATTTGACTACCAAACGATAATATAGGTAATACGCAGTAAATACACCTTGGCTTCACAGTCGTAACAGATAAAAATGCTCGTAACTTCAAAACGTTACGTCGCCGTATAAAAAACGATGAAAGTAAAAAATGAGGTCTGTGTGAAATACTTGTTTATACGCCCAGAGGTCACCCATGGTCGTTATTTGAAAAGGCACGTGAAACAACCGAAACTGTTCAGCTGAAATGTAAAAAACTCGGCTCGTTCGAGGGAACTCTCATTTTGTACGGTGTAATGTAGCGAGAGAGCTCCTCAAAAATTTAAGTGAACTGTTCCCACTCCAACGAGCTCATGCAAATTGTGAATGCATACTTAAATTGTTTTAATTTTGTTCTCTGAAAATTGAATTTGAATCTCAACTTGGATCGTGCTTTGTTTTGTTTTTCGATTAAACAATTTTCTGTTGAAGCGGAAAGTAAAAATTCAACACAAAACATGTTTACAGCTCCATGTTTTATGTGACTTTTATTGATTTGAAAAATGTCTGTGTATATTATGAGCGTCTGTCTATACGATATCTTTAAATAAAGATATTATTATGATTATGCAGACATGACGAACTAGTTTTTTGGGCGTTGACAAGTGGGTCATAAAATCATACTTATCAAGTTTTAAACTCGTTTGTAGTCCAAAGAAAAAACTCGAGATGGAACCAGAATAATTACCTACTGTCTCACTTGTATTCATTATGTCTTTTACAATGTAAAATAGGTGAACAGACGAGCGTAGGTTCTAACTTCAAAGAGTTTGTATTTAAATGTATAGTAGGTGCCTTATTCTTAAAAAGTAATCTACTTTTGCAATACTGCTACTGCTGCTCACTTCAGTGACATTAACTACTGTCTTTGTCTCAAATCCGTTATTAAAACCGTATTCAAATTTCGTATAAGAATAACTAAGTAAAGCTTAATTAAAACAATTAGTATTTTAGAGATTCTTCCACTCATTCTAACAGCCGTACTCAGGGTGAACATCAGGGTCACATTTATTGATTACTAAAACGATTCCTTAGTAACGATTTTATTCTGAAAACAATTTCTAAGGACTGGGTTAAATAACCATTAAATTAATCTGGCTGTTTGATAGTAGTTACTTGTACTGATAAAATGCAACACTCAAAATGCAATTCCAAATATTCTGCATTAAAGTCTAAAGTGCACCACCACAAAATATGCCACAAACAATATCACATCACCACTCCAAAAGGAACATTATTCTCTGCAAGATATGACAAACAAAGTTTAGCTCAATCGCTTGGAAAATATATAATGGGAGCTAAAGGAAACTGTAAAATAAAGTGCTTTCGATAAGTAAGTGTCCCTCAGGGCGCAGCGCTGGGGGCTGGATAGTAAGGAAGCAAGTCAAAGGAGGAAAAGATTTATTATAGAACTGAATTTCGTTTATAAAGGACAGATTTTGGCTTTTATTTCGAGCTTTAGTCCAGTGAATTTAGTAATTGTAGAGCAAGTTAGAGTGATTAATATATATAATAACTGGTTGTCGAACACGATATCTTAGTCTATCATCTCGTCTATCATTATCTGATATGTTGACTTTTCTATCATTAATGTAGTCAATTTATAAGTAGTATGTTTTTTAATAGTTTAAACCAAAACAATTAAGATAGGATAAGTAAGTAAACATGGAATGAAAACATGAAACATGAAGGAAAAATTATGATGATGATAATTCATGAATTTGGATCATATTTCTGAACTAATTGTTTAAATCTAAACATTAAAAGCAAGTCTCCCTCAATTAATTTTAGAAATATACCAAAACTAACTTCATCTAATAATCTTACACTTTTGTTTACAATTTCATAGGACAAAATCTAATATAAGTGGTATTACCTATATGTATCTATGGCCCTCACAAAACACGTGTAAGGAATCTTCGAGTCCATAAATCTGCGACAGACATTAATCCTAACTTGTGTCAAGAGTGTTAATGTAATTTCCGCAATATGATTTAGAAGGTAGAATAGACAATGCCATTATATTAGAAGTAACAGCTAAGCTGTAAAACTAGGTGACCGAGGCAGATCGCGACGCAGCATAAATGTGAAAATTTGTTTGTTTGTTTGGATGTTTGTTCATCAATATCGCTGAAACTATAAAAGGTTTTTAAGGACATTTAGTATACAGAGAGGGACAGAGAGCTGACTTGGGTGATAATTTGTATTCCACGGGATAAAAAGACGCGAGGGAAGCCGCCCGCAGTAGCTAGCTACAACCTATAAAACATAAATAGCCCAGAATACCCCTATTTAGACCAAGTACAATATACCTAATCATCAAAAAAACCTCGGCAGAGGCAGACATCAGTTCAATAAGAAGAAATTTCTATTAATAGAAATTACCTATATGAATAGGCTTTATGGAAAAATCGCTTGCTTTGATACGTAATAAAAAGATTTGTGGGCGTAAGATCATAATATTGGAAGCTCAGTAATATTGAGTATATTTATTTCATAGACATTATTACTTTCGTATCGTCCCGCCCTTTGGCATTCGGCTGTATTATGCAAGGTAATTCAATTTGAACAGGAGTATCAAATATTCTTTTTGTAAAGGTATCTTACAGTATTGATATTAAAAGAAGCTTTTGAAAGGTATCTTTTCACCTTTCTTTGTATATTTTGTGGAGATATTTTTACGTATTGTAAACGTATGTAAATAAGTATTATAAATGTGAAAGTTTGTTTGTTTGGATGTTTGTCAGTCAATCACGCTGAAACTACTGAACAAATTTTGATGAACGGTATACAGACAAGGTATGAGCTAACTTGAATGATAGGATACTTTTCATCCCACGAGAACTCAGGCGAAGCCGATGACAAAAGTTAGTGTAAAAATTCGTATACTAATAAATGTTTGTTTTTTGTTTCAGGTATGTCATCATTTGTCTTAGAGTTGGTAAATAAATGTAGTAATTGCTACATACATGTAAGTCCAAATTAATGATAGTATAGCGATTCGAGGCGTTTCGAGCTACGATTGGAACCCATAATCATGCACAGCATGGCAACCTCTATACTTTGCTCAGAACATGAAACCAAAAGAAATAGGTACTAATACCTAACAATGACTTTTATTTAAGTCTTTGATTGCCAATAGAAATAGAAAACTGTTGAAGGCAAATCCTCCGCTAACGTCGGTCATCGGTGACCACCACGGCGTTCAATGTTAAAAGATTAACTTACCTATATTATACTGTATTGGAAAAATTACATCGAGAAAGTTTAAGAAATATGAAATGATGAGAAAATAAGTTTTCACATCGAAAAGAAAACGTAGAAAATGATCTTTCTTTTAAACAATTTGTTGCCATAATAAAATAAATACATTTTTAAACAAATGACATTTCAAAACTGATTTTAACAACCCGATGACAAGTTAAGTTGGTAAAAATTAAAAGTAATGATAGCTTATTACCGTCATTTGTACAAAAACTGAACAAGCATTATTTATTTAGACGCACACGACAAAACCTATGACGTCAATATACGTCAGCTAAAAATTATTTTCTTGTTGAACATTATATTCGCCTTATCTAGTTACAGCTAGTTAGATACGTAAGATTTACGCCCGAATACTGAAATGCTACTCAATTTTAAATTGTATTTAAATATCGTGCTATCTCTGTCATATTATAAAGAATTGATAGGGACAGAACTAGCTTTGAGAGCGTCTTAAAATTGATTAGCGCTTGAGTATTTGGACATTTGTAACTCAACATATCGCTGTACTTAGAGTCATTTAATGGTTACTTAACTTCCTCAGCAATTGTTTTCGATACAAAACCGTTACTAAGGAATAGTTTAAGAAATCGTTAAATGTATCTGAGTGCAGTAGTAAGTTATCTAGACTTAAAATTGGAGTGTCTGTTTGTACTATTGAAATGACCACATAAACCAAAACAATATTTGGTTTTGGCTTATCTCAAAAATTTCTGGAACGAATTTACCGGGACTTTTATTGGCTGTTAGCTGGTGTACTAAGGGGTAACTAAGGCTACTTTTATTAGTCAGAAAATCCGTAATCCACACTTGCGAAGCCAGGCACCAACTAGTATAGTAATAGAAACACCACTGAGCAAAAAGTCCTGTATTCGTTCCCTTATTGGTACAAAGTATTACTGCCAAGCTCCAAGGCAATTTCATATGCCATACTATTGCGAAAAATTCAATATTGAGAGTTTCTAACCTTGCTTAATATTCGAAGGCAAAATGTGAAAGTCCTACACCCTTTTGTTGTTTCTTTTTGTTCACCTTTATACGGGAAATAGTCTTAATAAAATATAAAATAGAAACACTTCTGACGGGATATTTGGACTTTATTTAGGACTCTGTGCGAGTGGATTATTCTTATTTGGATTTTAACACATTAACCGCCACGTCGGTCACTGGAGAACGACGCTTTGAGGATGATTTGCCTTCAACAGTTTTCTTTCGACAGTTAATGCTTTAATAATAATGGCGCAGAAACTTGGTGTTTAGCAACAGACTTTTACCCTATTACAGATAATTTTTTTAACTAAACTAATAAAATGGCAATCGAAAATCATATCTGCACATCGTATATTTATATTAGACATCTCTTCAACTGGGAATAAACTGCCTTGATAAGTAATTTATACCTGTGTAAAGTAAATTGTAATCAGGAAATAAAATTCAAAGTATATACCTCCTTAACTCCCTATACTTAAAATACATTTTACAGTAAAACATTCTCGTTCGTTTGTCACACAAAAACTTTACCAGATTCCACTTGTCTCTGTAGAAAACTTGACAAAAAGTCGTTACTACGGCACGATTCTGAAACCACGTCCTCATCACGCAAAAAGAATACAAAATGAACGACAGCAAAAACAAATAAATTTGTGTATAATTGGGTTTAGGTATCTACTCCGTTGTAAAATCTCAGAAAAGACGATTGTATGTCTGTATTCCCAAATTGTTTTCTTCCAAAAGTTGTTTTGTGAGAAAGGAAGTGAGATGTCTTAGGAATGTTTTGTGAGATACTTGATTTCTTCCGGAAAATAAAAAGTAAAGTGAAGGTTTTTATGTTTTGATTATGGTATAAGCCGGTAAACGAGCAGACGGATCACCTGATGATAGGCAATCGTCGCCGCCTATCGACGCCTGCAACACCAGAGTCGTTAAAAGTGCCTTTTGGGGGTTGGGAAGAAGGAATTTAAGGGTTGTTGTAGAATCGGGGAAGATTGGAAAAGGGGCAATTGGGCCTCCGGTAACCTCACTTACACACCGAAACACAACGCAAGCGTTGTTTCACATCGGTTTTCGAACACGATTCCTACCGAAGCGTGGCTCTGCCACACTTAAATAAAATCTCTAAAGTATAACAGGTAAACTGATAAAGTCCCATTATAAGTATTAGGTTCTACAGTTTAAAAAAATCTGTCATATCATCAAAAACTTTAACAGTAACTAACAAAAAATAACTGTTTATAGTTTCATATCTAATCAAGATCTCAACTACAGATAAAATAACTATATTTATTGGTGCCAGAGTGCCTGTGATTTCGTATACAGCGCCGATAAGTGTACGATCGTTAAAGTAAAAATAGACAGAGACTATCTTTGCCATTATTAGATCAAATAAAACGATCAACGAAGACGTCCACTGACTTTAATATCTAAGAACGAAAATAGAAATTCCGTTCCGCTTGTAGGAAACTAGATTTCTTTGTTAACTAGATAAAAATATAAAACAACGTTAACACTATTTTCCTTTAGCGGTAGTGGGTTGATAATGTGGGTATGTAGGTAAATTAGACTTTTAGTACGATTTCGGACCCAAAAAAAACACCCATAAGTTTAAGGTCGGATAAAATTAAGACTTTATTTGACACTACTTTTGGACACGAATATATCGGACGATTTTGACTCTAAAATCGATAAAAGTGTTTTAGAACTTTTCAATTTAGTATAATTATGTCATAGAGTGAAAACCGAATTTCTATAAAACACTTGCCTACACAAAGCATGTCAGACGCTACATATAATAATAAGCCAATAAACATGAAACCTATGTCCTACGCAACGAAACTCACATTAACTTACAAGATTATTGTACCAGCCAATCATGTTTACGATTCCCGGCAGACATGGTAGACAGAATTTCAATATCCCTTAATTATGCCTACGCTTTGCGTGTCCATAATTCGACATTCTCCAAGTTGGGCCTTCCATGATTAGTCAGACGACAACGGTCTATCATATTCCATCAAATTGAAGGTTTCATCGCCTCAATTAATTTGAGTAACTGCCTGTTTGTCCCTAGTTAATCGAATTAATTGGATCACTCGCCCTTACCCAGTTTTGTCGGCACTCGCAAACAATTAACTGATTAATATTATTCGCTGGTGACTGCCGAAAGAGACATGATCCTTGTTATTACGATTGAATTAACAGCTTTTGTTCATAAACATTAAATTAATAAGTATTAAACTATATTTTCTACTACATGTTTTGTTTTACTTACTTGGAAACAATTATACAACGCGGATATGAATGGCACCGTTGGGCGCCCTAGACGGACATGTATTGACCAGATTGGCGATATATTAAAGAAGGGCCAAATTACAAGTATGTAGGTACACTCAAACAACAAGCATGTATGAAAAGACTGATAACTGTTTTTCGAAATTCGATTGGTATTTTATAGTATCTGCCTAACCCCATGGGAAACAGGCGTGAGGATAAGTATATATGTAGTTTTTTTTATTGGAAACTACGTATCTACAACCCGTATTCTTATTTCCAATAAGTGAGATAACTTATTGATAAATCTCATTCGTTTCTATTACCATTTTATACATTTTCTTTTCTCAAAATGCCTTTAAAAGTACTTAATAAAACAATTACTGAAGCTGAAGCCTTTTGTATTAAAATATACGAGGCAAGTTAACTGAACTTAGTTTAGCAACCAGCGAGACTGCTAAACACGAGGAAATTAGAAAGTTTGAAATGAGAAAACCATAGGTTTGGTAAGGAAAGTAGATTAAGATATACCTACAATGTAAAGAAAAACAATAGAAACTTAAGAATTGTTAGTATTTTTCACTTGTTCGAGAGTAAATTGATTTAACGTACAGTTGGCGCGGGCAACTGATTCGCACGGAGCAAAGCCCTGCGTAGGTAATCCACAAATTGTTGTTTCGGGTCTGGGTGTCATGTGTATGTGAAATTGTTTGTTTGAAAACGCACCCATGACACATTAAAAAATCCTAGTATGGGGCAACGTTTTAAAAAAAAAAGTTAGGTTATCAAATGAGATGAAGATTTCATAAAAGGGCAGTAAAGTTGGGTAAAATCGGGGTTGAAAAATGCATTCGACATGACATGATGAGATAAGATGAGATCAAGAAATAGTGAAATCACTTCAAAAATATGCAGTTTTGTAATTCATGTGGTGAGTCAAGTCAAAGTTTGTCCACATCACGCGTTGTGGTCTCGTATTTAACCACACACATTTCAAGGTAATAACAGTATAATTGTCAAATTTCACGTCTACAAAGACGTAGCATTGACTATTTAATATTCGGAAAAAATACGACCGACTCAATTGTGTAATCGATTTGTCATAAATATTACTTGATGGATTTCAATGCGGTCTGCCATTTTACGATATTAAGCGCTTAATGCACACGTTTTTGTGCTACAGCAGATTTGGCAACGACATTTTCATGACGATGCAAAAATATTACATACTATTCTATTTAAATAAACCAGTTTTATAGCAAACAGACATTTCAGTTAAACCCATAACTTGTGAGCAATCTCATATAAGTCGTGGCTTCGCCTCTTTGAGAGTATAGTTAAATGCAGCTAAGTCGGTCATTGGCCTGCTATGACGTCAAACGCAGTGTTGCACCTCTCAACTTCGACGTACAACAGATACTTAACGCTTTATAATATTTACCGATACTGAAATAATCGAGGACAAAGTACAATCAGTTACACAGAGGAATCACGAACACTTTGATGTTTCGCTTTTGTTGATACGATTTCATTGATGTTGCGAATGGTATCAACATTTCTTTTGTTTGTTTGTTTTGTAGTTGACTGTACTTTTTTAAGGTCAGTGGCATTGTGTTTTGATAGGACTCTCAAATTGCAACAGAATCGGCAAATGTAGGTTGCCGTTGAAATGTCGACACTAATTTTACGATTTCGGCTGAGTGTGCTGTAAACCTCATATCTTTAGTGTTAGCATACTTTGTACATGAATACGGTTATTAACATCTTAGTCTTGTAGATTCTAATTACAGCTCTAGGATTTAGTTCAGTCGTAAAATGAAAAGCAATAAATTTTCCATCTTAGTAACTAAGTCTGCTAAGAAAACTTATCTTTCAAACACTAAAGTTTAAAGCCAATACAAAACCGTCCATTGAGAGTCAATTTCCCCAAAACATTCACAATAAAAGCTGAGAAACTCAAAATTTATTAGTTCGAAGACTTCTCCATTCCGTTGAACGTAAAACAATTTATTTTGCCCTTCGGTAAATCATTTTGTGGGAGCGTCCTTGGCGGGACGAGTGCCACCGCCGTTTATACGCATTTAACTGAGTTAAATGAAGAACAAGCCGACTAATTCAATTATGCGAAGTTGGGCGGTTGTTTTTGTGCGGTGTTCAACTATGTGTTCCGTGTTCCCAAGTATGACATGATACGGGTTGGGTCGGGCGAATCGCTCGGATCGGCCGCGTCGTCGCGTATATCGCCCGGTTTGGTCGGGTCGGTCGGATCACACCTACGAGTACTAGTTTAATTCAACTGTTTGTAAAGCAATTAAGTGTACACGTTTGGGTCAGGTTTCCTTTTATTTAAGTGAGATGGTTCATTTGCTGAATGATTGGTTGAATACAGCTTAAAGGTTATTTGAATTTATTTCGGTTTGCAGGAGTAAATGTGGTGGGATATGAAAAAAATATAAAGTTTAAATAAAAGTCAAATAAACGATGATATGGGGAAATACAAAATATTTATACAATGAGATGAAATATTGGGAAAATACTTCGTCTTTGATGAAAATGTTTATAAAGCTAGCTTCAGCTGTAAAACTTGAAATATATTTTTCAGGTGATCGATAAAATAACATTGTTTGTGTATAATATGATATGGGTATTTTTATTAAATTTTTCTTAGCATGTATTAAAGAAGTCAGACATCTCTTTTAAATTAATAAATGTTGACTTCACCGAATTAGCAAATACATTAAATTATCATCTAAACAATATAAAGAACAGTAGTATAGTACAGTATTTGATTATCAATTAATTTAACATAATAATACGAACTTATATGTCTCCCTTACGTAATAAATAATTTGGAAGCAATAAACTAACGTCGCTTAAATTTTCATGTAACCATTTTACCAACAAACTATTTGCGGAACACTACAAAGGTAATTTAACTTATTAACATTGGAATCAGCAAACAACTTGAAAGCAATTGCTTAATATAGACCTGACATATTAATTACGTTTGAGAAACCATTATTTCTGATCTTGCAACACTTCTCGAGGCTTAAATTAAACGACAAATAATATATAAGGTGTTCTAAAAGTGTATAATGAGAGGTAGTGTTGTGTTTGACGATTACAATAGGAAAGAAATTGCTATCAATTGTTTTCATTGACGAAGCGATAGAGACAGTGAAAAAATAATACGTCGATTTTTTTAATGAAAAACATAGTTATAATCAATAATTTATAAGATTTACTAATGAATCAAACACAACAGTCCTATAAACTTTGGTTATAATACCATAGGTAGGATGAGAAATGTTGTACTTATTTACATTTTAAAATGTTTCTACCGTATATCGTTTAGACAATATATTATGATGCGACTGCATCATTGGTCAAGTGGTTGCAAGTATAACTGAGACGAGGAGAGTTAAGTTAAATTACAGGGTTTGAAAGAATTTTTAGGGAATTCAGAGTTACGTTTGCGTGGTATATGACAACAGGCTTACCCCCATGGGATTCATAACAAAACTGCTCAAAAGTGAGACCCTAGATTGTATTCTGTGCAACTCTGCCTACCCCAACAAAACAGTAAAAGTCACGACTTTTTATTATATTACAAAAAACCGGCCAAGTGCGAGTCGGACTCGCCCATGAAGGGTTCCGTAACAGCAAGTAGATGACATAATATAAAAGTTGTAAAATAACTTGGTTTTACATAGTGTTTATATGAACGACAAAGTTATATTTGCGGTTTTTGAAAATGTTTTATTTCTCAAAAACTAATAATGATATCTCGTTCAAACCAATTTTCGTTGTTAGTTTTCATTAAAATCTACAGCATATATTTTTTTCAGTTTTCTCACTCTCTTATTTTAAAAGTTAGAGACACTCATTTTTCCACTTTGGAAGCGTCTAACTTTCAAACGATTGATTTTGACGAAAAGTGGTTTTAGGAACCTTAATGTCTTTTTTAAAGATCTATCCATAGACACCAATCACGGATATGTTAGCTGAAAAAATTTTTTTTTGAACCAGTTCCGTGTATGGAGTGCCCCCCTTTAATTTTTAAATTTATTAATTTTTATTCAAAATTCGAATAGCGGTTATCGAAATACATCATCCTACAAAGTTTCAACTATGTAGGCCCAATAGTTTCGGAAATAAATGGCTGTGACATACGGACGGACGGACAGACGGACAGACAGACATGACGAATCTATAAGGGTTCCGTTTTTTGCCATTTGGCTACGGAACCCTAATAAAAGGCTTCCCCAAGTCCCTGACCTAACCCAACACGTTGATTTAACTATCATTGTATGACTGATAAGGTCAACGTCCGATAGCAATATTTATGCACGATAACTTATCTCTGTTGACATATTAAACAAAAAACAAAAGCACGTGGGCATCTCACTATTATTTATATTAAGTTTTACATAATATTATTATATCATCTTACTATTGTTATGTATATGTGACAGATAAATCACTTCATTGAATCTTTGACTTGACTGAGTCGTGTCTCTATGTAAAGATTAATGAAGCATGAAATTCTAAATTCGTTTCTTGCTATTTCCAACACGTTGTAAGTGATTGCTATGACATGTGTTGGTAGAATATGTTTTTTTTTCTATATATTTGATGGGTCGACGTTTGGCCACCATTTTGCCCGGTGGTGAGCGATGATGTGGCCTATGGAGCACGTCTGCCCGTAAGCAACCTATTCACCCGGGCTTAGACACCCAGGTTGGAACCATCAGGAAACATAAACTCCGGCAAAGAATTTCACTTCCTAGACCATTTTTTTTTAAAAGAAACATTGCCCATACCCGCATTTACTCGTGTGTCGTAGGTGCGTTTACAAACATACAAATGACACGCAGACCCAAAACAACAATTTACACAAAGAATTGCTCCGTGGGGGAATCGAACCCGCAACGAAGTTCGCACAAGGAAGCTTGTATAAAGTAAATATACAGATACTGTGCTGTTTGGTTCCCTTTATTTTAATTTAACACCCACTTTCATATAGGCAGGTAACCTTACCAACCCATTTCAAAAAATATGAAATATTCTTACCTAATTTTTAGGCATCAAACCAGGTAATATAATATATCCTAGTTCCAAGCACTATCTACTTAGTTATTTATCATCACAGCTAGCACTCCTAGCACTCAGCACCTACATCAATGGCGAGGATGTCGTGGGCAGAGACGCTATTATACCAAAGGTCAGACCACCACAAAGGACATCAATTATTCGGCCATGTTTGCGTTTCTAGACCGCTTTAGTGCCTTAGGTATCTTCGAAGATGTACTAGGTTTTAGTAGTTGTAACTCAATGTAATGTAACTAATGTTGAAAGTAAAATAACATTAAAAGAGTCTGAAGTGTTAATATTTCTGTTTGAAGGAAATTGTGGTATAGTTGCCTAATTTGCACATATCGGAAAGTCTGTGTGAATCTTTTTTTTTTCATTTGTGTTGTTAAGGGTCTTGTTTAAATATATTTCTAATTATTACGCGTTTGTTGACGTTTCAGAAGTACCATTTATGGTTTAATTGATATAACGTTGATTTTGACTTTCGCGTCCTCAAAAATTATCTCCTAGAACGGTCTTAAGAAATTCACAAGGCAAGTAAAGAAACTAAATTAACAGAACGAATGGTAAGTAACTAATACTTATAAAAATCCAAGTCATAAAAATAAAAACTTATTAAGAACCAATAACCCCATCACACAATAATAATAAGATAACGTTTATGACTAAATACTAAGAACATTATTAACATAAATAAACATAAAAATAAAATATTCTATTTATTTATAACAAACAATAAACTATTACGTCCCACAATGTATTATAAGTCTTATAACTAATGCAATTGCCACTGGCCTTCAAGCAATGCAATTACATTGTTTGTATCATACATTTTATAATGCAGGGCCGGATTAAGGACAAAACAAAACACGAGCAGTGTAGCTCTCTGTAGGATTAAGTTGAGATTGCAGCAAAGCCACAGGTTTGTTTGTAGATACATTGTACAAAACCCGACTGTTTGTTTCGCGTCTGTTATTCAAAGAAAGGTTAGTATTTCAAGTCACTTCTACGAGTATTCTCTCTTAATCCCTTTTGTTGTAGTAGAGCATAATAAAAAAAAATCTAAACGTGGAATGAGCTGTCGGTATTTCCGAACCGATACCTTCAAAGCTTCAAGAAAAGAGCATACTCCTTTTTAAAAGGCCAGCAACTAACCTGTGACTACTCTGGTATTACAGGTGTCCATGGGCGGTGCTGATCGCTTACCATCAGATGACTCGTTTGCTCGTTTGCCACCTACCTATTCCATAAAAAAAAACAAGCTCTGTGTCAGTGTTTAAACTGAAAATCTTCATGAATAACAATCAACCCCCTTGAGCAAGCGTGGTGAATAATGCTCAAACCTGCCAGCAGTGACCACTTATAGACTGATAATGTGTGTATGTATGTGATGTAATATTGTGCTGAATAAATAATTGAGTCTAAAATCTTCATAAAAGGCTGGTTTTTAGAATACCACGAATGATTTGACATTAGTAAATTAGTCTATTGATGTAAATAGGCCCAAAATCTACACTAGCGCCACAAACAACAGCAATTATAACTAAGAAATCAATGAATTAGTGAAATTGTTTACAAGTTACTGTACCTATCGAGTTTCAGGCAATATCAAACTTCTGAATGGTCCCAATGAATGGAAAGTTTGGGTCAACAAAAGATTTAGAGGTCAAAAGAACACGTGACGTTTTCCAATAAACGAAACTTGGAATGCTGAATCTCGAATTTATTAAACTGTATAAGGGTGAGGGCACAATAATGATATCCTTTTGACGAATAGCGAATAGCGGGACAGGTTTTAATCGTTTCACAGCAAGTTGTGTCATAAATGAAGCAAGAGCAACAATCATCCGATCAGTAATTCGCAAATACTTATGCTTTAACAGAATACGATGCAAATTACAGTCTAGCCCTACCTTAACAACAGGAATTTATTACGAAAGATTCATATTATTTAGAAACTCTCTCGTAAATCAATAGTGTTATTGCCTACATTCATACTTTGAAGGTCTCACCAATAATCCTTGGGGTTTATACTAAAGCCTAATGTTTAGTCTGGGAGGTATAATGGCTAATTCGGCTCTGCATAGTAATGAGCTGACAATACCACGATTTCATGCAGTTTGAGAGTACGTACGTGACTCGGATTGTCATCTGACCCGAAAATGTGATATCGTGTGAAGTGGAACGGGGTTAAAACTAATTGTTTTATGTTAATACGTGAGATACTTACGCAGACACCCGCATACATAATAGGTAATTGTTTTTATGTAACAACACTAGTTTAAATAACGTTTGTAAGAGTCGTAGGTCATGGTTTTGAAGCCGTGCCAACACGTAACCTAGTTTATGGCAACAGAATAGATATAAAATATGAAAGGAGAAGTTTCGCGTCGCTCCATAGATCATACTCATCATCCTAAGAAGAAAACTTTGGAAAAAGGGAACAAATTGACACTTAACTAAGCAACAGGATATTCTCGAGATTCTTATTCTTTAGTTAACGTGGTTACTAAGTCAGCATCGTTTCCTAATAATAATATGATACGTAAATGCTAATGGAAACAGATATAATAAATATATTCTGAGAAAAAAAAATCTTTTTTTACGTGCGGGAAATCATCCAATTCTTTCCTTCACTCTTTCCTTGGGTAGGACGAAAGGGAGTGCCAGACTCTTACTGACTAGCATGCACACCGTTTCGCTCCTGCTCTTCGAGCTGGAGCCCCAGCAACCCTTCAAGTCTTCTGCAGCTTCCTGCCTATCTATCTACCTACTCAGGCATCAAGATTCGTCTCCCACCATTACATATATGCCATAAAAACAGCGATAGAACATAGATACCTACTGTCCCAGTTTACTTTACTTTCGGCAATTTACATTCATACACTTAAAATGTCCTGACAAATATTAACCCTAATTCTAAGTGGAGGTCGTGCGTTTACATAAAGGAATATAATTCGTTTAACCTTCAAATATATATCTTTGGCGTCGGCCATCTTTAGTGCCTTATACCCCAGTCGAAATATTTACTACGTTACATGTTCTTTTATTACCTTTACTGCTTGTAATTTTGCGGGGTTCTATTTACTTATTTACGACTTTACTTTCAGGTAACAAGGTCGAGTCTAAAATGGGTACTTGATGCTGAAATTATTTTATGATGATAAAATTGTCTTCTAATACAAGATATACGTGTAAACTTAAACGTAAAAAACATTGTTGTCTGACCACAGTCATAATTTTTCGACTCACGGTCATGCAGCTTAAGGATTTAAAAAATCTTTACTGTTGTAAAATTAAGTCGAGTTTAGTGACAAGTGTACCTACTTCCCTACCAAGATACCTTCTCCTACCAAAAAATTAAGCCTAAAAATACTGTTTTCTTGGCAACAGAAACTTCTAGAACGATGCGATCACGCCACATTATACGGAAATCCATTCACTAATTTACAAATAAGCCTGCCCCTGCTTACTTTAAGAATCACGCCATGCTCGCGAGAGTGCGCATTACACAATCTAGACGGATAAAATGCTGCCTCTATCTGGGACATTGGTTATTTCCAATTTTCTGCTGCCTATTAATTCGGACAACCGAAATACCGGGCGACCGAGAATGCGATTTGGAAATCGATCCCGTGGTGGGAAAGTCGGAAATAGTCGTATTCACAGTCTTTTGCTTGTTTTCCTTGAATGTTTTAATTTATAACTTTATCATGTTTGGATTCGATCATCCAGTAACCACAAGCCAAACACGTTATGAAGAGTTTGAAGGGGTATACGTATAATAATAAAAAGCAATTTATTTCTCGAACAAAAAGTGGGTGTACATTGTACAGTGACACCTCTGCCTACCCCTTCGGGGATAAAACGCGTGATGATTATTTTTCTTCCACAAAGGTGTCTTATTACAAACAAATCTTATCTAGATATTGATATATTATTTAACCTTTGTGAGAGACTGATCTACACTAGGAAACACAGATGTGGTTTCCTTAGGCCTGGTAACCTTACCAGGCTCCTCAATTTCTACACTGGATTTATACAAATTATTTAGATAAAGCAATATGGTAGTCAGTAACAATATATTTGAGAATTAGCACAATATTAAATAGAACACAACCACACTTCGTAATATAACTGGGAATTTTTAAACAAACACTCATTTTAGCGACTTCTTTTATTGATAAGGTCCTAATTCTGACCAATGAATAAACGATCTACTCCTAATATATGATAGAGATTGAAAAAACTTAACTACATTCCTATATGTATAACAGAATACACATAGACAGACAGCTAAACAATTAATGTTTGCTTGTAATTGGCGAGTAACGGACCAAAAACTAACGGCAGTGTTAACCGTAAAATCACTGCCCTATGTCGTGTATAAAAAAAAATGGGCGCGTATGGGTGCGTATAAGCAAACCGCAATTATGTAGTAGTTACAGTTTCTCGTTATACTAGTACATTGTAGAGTATGAAGCGTGATTCGTGATGATCATGATTTAAGGTGAAAAACTTTTTTATATCATCCGGTGACTCTATTTTATGTATCATAGGTGAATTGAAATTGAATTTATAATATGTCGTGGTCGCCCAGTGGTTTAAGACAGCCGCTTCCCATGCATGAGTGCGGGTTGAAACCTACCAACTGCAAGTAATGTGATTTCCGAGTTATAATATGTACTTTTTAAGATTATTTAGACACCACTGATAAACGCTTTCATAATTTCTAATTATAAGTTTGAAATCGCCAACCCGCATTGATTAATGCTCAAACCTTCTCCGTGTGACAAGAGGCCTTTGGTCAGCAGCGGCCATTTATAGGCTGATGATGTAAATAATAATAATCTAAAACAAAATCAAGACCATATGTTATTGAGATGATTATTGAGACATATATCAGAAATGAACCTTGGTAGATACCAAATTAAAAACCTTCTCAGGTCCTCAGGCAATTGGTTAGTTCCGATGGAGGCCCCTTGAATATATAGTAATCTTAATCAAAACAAGAATGTCCTTTTCCTTGTAATTTGCACGTTCTTTAGCCATGAAATAATAAAAAAGTCGCTGTAGGAACCTTCATATCGATTCTAGTAACTGATGTTTAAAAAAAAAGAATACTTGTTTATATCGGATCGTAACAAGCTGCCATTAATCACCGCTCCAATATATTTTAATCTTCATATTGAAGGTTCCAATAAAGCGTGGATTACGCACGATATTGACGCAACTCCAACAAAAAATATAATAACCATATAGTATCAGTGACATAATTGTATAATAATCTTGTTTTGTAAGAGCGTGGTTGTACGCTTATTAAGCGTACTTTCTCACCCCCATTTTGTTGTGGGCAGATTGACGTCATGTCAAACCAATGATGGCTCCTGATTCTGGTTATAAGGGCACCAAGAATATCTCACTTATTTAGAAAATTTCTTTTCCCAAATTGGATTGATTTGCCCTCTTCTGTGAAATGGATTTGGTGTTGTGATGTTGATATTTTCGTCACCTAATTGGTCCTTAAGAATAACTGGAAAATATTGTATTTATGACAAGGCTAATTAGGTATTGAGTAGGGCTTACTTATACAATAATTTAGGTTAAAAGTCTGAATACATTATGGTTTTATTGGTTGTTCGCTTAGTTTGTAGTATTCATTAAAACGGAAACATTTACAATGTTGAGAGAATAAACGACTTATAAAGAACGTAACGTAGTTAAAGCTGTATTGGTCGGTCAGTTTAGTAAGTATATTTTTTGCGTGAGAATTTCCGTATAAAGTAAACATGATATAAATGCAAAAGACAAATTTATGATATGTCGATTTAAGGTTGAATTTAATTATCAACTTTTTTAAGGAGATTGATGTAGATTTTTGATAAAATAACCATAGAAGTAATATCAAAAAAATGTTCTTAAAGCATTAACTGCCGAAAGGAAACTGTTGAACGCAGGGTCGCTCACCAGTGACCGAGACGCCGGTAAACGTGTCAATCTAAAGATTTTGAGATGCAATCAGTTGTTAATTAGTATTAACCGATATACGAGTCACATTAAGCAAAGTTAGTTAAAAAGTAACATGTTTATACTACAATGATTATAATCTTAAAATCAAACGTCAATAAACACCGATTAGACCTTGTAATCGGTTAGACTAGGATCAAAAATTCATAGACAAACAAGTTTTTTTATATCAGCTGATTTTATTTCAAGGTTGCCAATGTCATAATTAATGTTGTTGATTAATTTTTGTTGCAAAATTCCGTCATCTTTGACTAAGCTGGGGTTTTTGTATTTTAATTTTCGGAAATGTTTTAAAGAGTTATGATTAATCGATTTAATCGATTACCAATGTAAAGTTAAGGTAATAAATGTAATATTGGCATAGCTATTGAAAATTTTGCTTTTGATTGATGATTAATAAAAAATATTATAAAGTTTATGAATTTATTCGTAATTTGGTATTAAGTTATCCTAGACTTAGATACGGATACTGATACTCTACATGTCTCTTAATATTCAGTAATTAAGAACAAAAACGTTTAAAAGATTTGCAATAAACATACTAACATACATACGTATCTTGACTTCAAGTGAAATCGTTCAGAACTAGGTATTTATGCATATACCGTATCGCAATTTCTTATGAATTAACATATTTTATAGTCTATACAATGTATACTGTAGGAACGCTTAATTAATTCTAAATACAACGAGTTTATAAACAGGTGCAATAATATTTATGGCTGGTTGTATAATTTATTTAAAGCCTACTATCACATCAATTAAATGCCAATAAAATGTCTAAAATAATTTAGTAAGATGTCATGGCTCACACTTTTTATCCAGTATGTTAATAATTAGTATAACATATTTTATTATTCATTTTTAATAAGAACCTACATTTATAAAACTGTTTTTATGGTATAAGCCGGTAAATAAGCAAACGGATCACCTGCAATCGCCGCCATCGCCGCCCATGGACACCCGATACACCAGAGGCGTTACAAGTGCGTTGTCGGCCTTTTGTGGCCGGGGCATGGGTTAGTTATTTGAGGATTGCTGGGAATTCGGAGATGGGGGAGATTGGGGTATCCGGTAACCTTACTCATACGACGATACACAACGCAAGCGTTGTTTCATGTTTTTCTATAATGTGGTATCACTCTGGCCGTGGTATCACTCCAGTCGAGCCGGCTCTTTCGTGCCGAAGCATGGCTCTCCCACAGTGCAGTCTATGTAATATGAGTCTACTATTCCATATTTAATATGGAATTATAACATATATTATGTATTTACCTGCTATATTATATACCAGACACTGGACAGAAGAATAAATCTGGAATCCGGAACACAATTCGAAATTCCGAGCTAAAAAAGGTTTCAATGAAAAAGTTCAAATAAGGAATACAATTTCCTCATGTAGACCACTAAAACAATTAGACATAATATCTATCGCTTGTATCAGTAACTGTATCTATATAAAAATACAAGTAAATACAGTTCCCCAAGGGTTCTAAGTGTCGCAACTAACTCGTCCCAAGGAAAACTGACTTCTTTCCTTCACTCAAAGTTAGTTTCTTTTGTGCCAACTTTTATCGACATTTATTGCCCCTCGGAGACTTGTTTAAGTAACTAAGAAATATATATCTTTTTCTCGACTTCAACTGTTTGCAGTGTAAATATCTACAATGGTTTCTTCGCCTTTTTTAAAGTCAGGATTGTTGATTTTTTTCGCTGTAGCAATGAGGTATCTGCATGAGCGCAGTTTTTTCATATATTTATTGCGTATTAAACCTTATATTATTACTTCTCTATTTAACGAATCTATATCTATATTTTTAAATATAAATAAAAATGAATCGCCAAAATGTATGTACGCGCTAATCTTCAGAACTACTGGTTCAAATTTAATAATTGTTTAGTGTCGGATAGCTCATTTATATAGAAGGTTTTTGGCGATAAAACTTTGCGCTAAGATCAATAGGAGCCGAGCAGAGTGGGTGAAACCGCGCGGGAATAGCTAGTAATTTATAAAAACAGTTCAAAAATATTACGCCTACACGGTTTAGGTAAATCATTATATTAATTCATAAAAAAAGTTCAAAAATATAAAATTCCAACGAACGAATTTGACCTTAACTGGTATTGAAAAATGGGTTTAAATTAAAAAGCTTAAATGTCCTCGACAGGCCCCGGCTTTATGGCTGTCAATCCTATTCGTTTACAAAGGTCACACGAAGCGTTTGTCAAATTTAATGTTACGAGTATATCGGTAATCGATACAGGCGTCGTCTGACGATTTACTTTTATTATTGCCGATACATAATGACTAGATACGTTAGAATAAGGCAGACTAATGTCTAGAGACAGGCAAGAGGTCCATTACAGGGGTCGGGTGGATGTTGACTTGTTGCCATCCTTACTCTAAATACCGTCTATGGACCGGACAGCAGTGCTTCCTAATAAACCTGAATTATGTAAACTGCGATAAAAAACATGATGGAGACCCTTAGTACGAGTTTGTTTTATGTTGAACGATAACCAAACGAGACCGCGTTCAGTGCTCTGATTGGTTAGTTCATTGGAGGCGGCCAGTGAGCGGGTTAAACGTGGTCTCGTTTCGATTTCGTTAAACGTAAAACAAACTCGTAAGAGCCCTTTGTAGAGGAATATCATAAGCTATTGTATTATGTCAATCATTTTGACATAGATCAAGTCAAGACGAAAGAAAAGTTAAAGTTTGTATATTTACCTCAGAGAATTTGTTCTCTTAGAAACAAAATAGAATTGACAAATGTTTTCTAAAACTCTCGCAAAGTTTCAACTACCTACCTTCCACCACGCTTCTACTAGTGTGTAACAATGACTATCGACATCAAAATATCGATGTAGGGAACATCAAAACTGCCCACATGGTCCAATGACGTCAATATTCCCTCATAGCAACGTTGATGTTGCCCACGATGTATGATCGATAAATTAAATCGTATCACAACCCACGCACCCACGTTTGCACTAATTCATAATTCCCATCTATTTTTAGTTGATCTAAAATGTTCATTTAAATTCTACACGAGTCATTTGCAAGTCAATGTGGGTTTAGTACCCACTGGTAACTTTACTGAATTCAGAAGTTTTTTGGACTAAGTAATACTTTTTAATCAAGGAAGATCTAAAGGTTAATGAAGTCCCAAGAAGTCTTAAGGATTTTTAGTTATAGTTAAATGTCAAAGTCAACGTGTGAATGTCTAGACCAAGTTTATGTTTCCAAACGAGATGAGACTAGACTCTTTCTTTTTTTTTTGAGTAAGGAAACTCAGCAAATGACTTCTCCCGTCTTGGGCGAGGCGGGAGGAAGTGCCAGGCTCTTACTGACTAAAAACCACCCCGTTCCTGCTCCTGCTTTTCGAGCCGGAGCACCGGTAAACCCGCTATGTAGTCCGCAACTCCGGGGTAGTTCGCAGCTCCAGGAATCCAGACACTAGACTCTTCTCATTAAGTAAAATATTAATAATATATACAAAACCTACCTTTGACATAAATATGCATACGAAAAGTCCTACTCTTAATACTCTTGTAAATATAAAATAACTACTTCAACTTTGAAAATACAAACGAAACCACTATACGAAATAACTATATCTAGTCAAAGATAATCTAGGATTTAGATCTCTCACGGCCTTAACATATTTTAGCTAGACAAACAACATCTCAGGAGTAATGTAGCGATAATTACTTGACTTTAATTATTCGCGCCATTAAACAATTAACCCACTAAGTTTAACTCAGAGTATTATATTAAGTTATGTCTAAATAAGCTTGTTATAAAGATTTTGAAATAACTATACCATGGACTAGAGAATGAGTGTGGGAAAGTTATGGGATAATTGATGGAATTTTTAAGATTTCACATCTAAATATATATAACTGAAAGGTGACTGATGGACTGACTAACATAGTGATTGACTCATCCCGAAACATTGGACGGTTTGGGCTGAAATTTTGCATGCAGGTAGATGTTACGACGCTAAAAAAAGTTGACTATTTCTACTCCCTAAGCATTAAAAGAGGGCATGAAAGTTTGACAATTTTAAACCCATCGGATTGAATCTTGAGTCTTTACTTGCATAAAAAGCCACGTAGGCATACCACGTAGGTATCAAAGGATTTTGATAAATTCCATTAATAATATAATAATACTTGTGAACGCGAGCAAAAGCTAGTTTTTTTTTAAATGTAATCTAAAGTATCTTTCTATTATTATACTCAGTGGGATTAGATACGTCCTGTATTTTTTTATTCCCCTTTTCCCCAAAGGATTCCGAAATACGCAGATATTTTGCAAAACTGATAAGGGCATTTCGACATCGCGATATGAGAACGGGGCACAACGTATTGTTCCCTAAGGCTGTTGGGCCTATATTGCTGTCACATCCCCATCTTACAAATTGACAAGATCTTCATAAGTTGCTTTAATCAAATCGTTTAAGATCTTTCAGTTCGGAGGTAAATTAAGATCAAAAATGATAGGTCAAGAAAGGCGATTTTTTTTACTTAGACTCCAAAAGAGTAGCCAAATTCATATATACAAACGCGTAACCAAAGTTTTGCTCAGTTTAAGAGTTAAAATAGAAAAATCAACAGTCATGGTCGGTACTACTCGTATCAATTTTATATCGAAAAAAATTAGTACCGAAGTAGGTACTGAAAAATGTGTACACGACAGGTACAATCAGCCAAGAATACAGATAAGAAAATAAAAATTTATTCAGTACACGTCGGGCTTTTTACAGCTATAAGATTGTAATCTAACCACCAAATTGAATTCCTGTTTAAAATAAATAGAAACACCGGTATTTGCCACCGTGATATTCTTTGAAACAAACGAAGCAAGCATTCTTTGCAGTAAAATAACAGACGCAACAAAGAACAAAATCAAAAGGAAAAGAAAATATTTTCCTTATCCACACTTTGTTTACGTGGCAACCCTTGCTTGTAGGGTTCGCATAACATTTGATACATCTATAAAACCTTATGATGCTTCCAGTGAATTTATTAACCAAGTAAACCATGGAAGCGCACTGAAGCTCGAAGTGATAATAACAATATTCCACGCATTCATTCATGGGCTAAATGACCTTAAATTATCTCCTTTGTATCATGCTAAATATTTATATGGAAACTAGATTTCGATACACGTGGTCAAAGGAAAAAAGTCTCATCGTTCTTATAGCTTCTTAAGTATCAATCTACAGGCACAAAAACCATACTATACAAAAAAAACATTGATAATTGCACACTGCCCTTTGAAAATAGACACGCTCTGTAATAGCACAATGAGATACTAGATGATGAATACACCGGAGCTGCTAACTACCGGGTTACTAGGGTTCCGGCTTGAAAAGCAGGATTGGGAACGGGGTGGTTTTTAGTCAGTAAGAGTCTGACACTGGCAAGGTGAAAGGGAGAGAATGGGATCTCTCGCCTCGCCCAAGGCAGGAAAAGTCATCGGATGATATTCCGCTCAAAAAAAAGACGATAAATACAGTTTGAAGCGCAAAAATTTACAAAGGCTCAAGTTCAAAGTGGGAATTGGTTTCCAGTCAGTAAGATTCTGACATACCCTCTAGCATCACCTAAAGCGGGAGTAGACATTCGATAATTTACACCACTAAAAAACTTTTCATTATCTTTATTGACCACAACAAACTTATAAATAAAATCTTTGGTCAAACACGTGGCTCTTCCACAAGGATTAAGGCTGAAGTGTTTGGATGTCGGAAGGGGCCAGTAGGCGCCACACTGACTGTGTCACGGCACGTCAGTAAACAAACACGTCTACTATTGACCTACTACTTTACCATCTATGGGGTAAATTGGTAGTTTGTTTTGATAACGTTTTGTTTTGCGTGATTTTTTATGGGATAAGGAGGTTGATGAGTAAACGTATTGCCTGATAGCGAGTGATTGGTGATGCTTTTGGACTCATGCAACGGTAGAGGAGTTACAAGTGTTTTCATGGTTGTATGTACTGTAGATCCTGGCTTATAGGAGTTGCAGCGATTTTGGAAAGTTGTGGCGGGCTTGTCCAAACAGTGTGATGGTTTTGCCAATTAATTTGTCCAGAACTTTGTTAGTGACAGAGCTGCTAACTACTAAACTGGAATTTCACTTAATTTTCTACTTCGTCTTCCTATAGAGTACACACTTTATTCTCTTATAACTATATAAAGAATAATCGTGCAAAATAAGCCGTTTACAATACAAAACAACATAAAAAATTACACATTAAAAAGTCACATTTATACAAATCTAGATTACAGTAATCGCGTAATAACTCACTAACATAAAGTGGGTAAGGTTAACAGCTTATTATTACATATACAGTCATAAGCCTTACCTTGAAAATATTACATGAATGCCACACTCGTCTAGCAGTCAACAAGTTCTAGTAAAAAGTAGGGGTTTTTTTTATCCCCACCATGCGTAATGCGTATATGGTCGTAGACTATTTTTTGTTGTCCATCTCGAAGATTAAACAAACATATCGAATACGTTGTTTTTTTATGTAATAGCATACAATAATTTTAAAAAGGAGTTGTTACTTTTCTGGACTCTTTGAAGGTCGTATCGGTTCGGAAATACCGCCGACGACAGTTCATTCCACATTAATTTATAAAAAAAATATTAGAGTGATACCGTGAACTCATCAAAAATCGACGTGAAACAATGCTTGCATTGTATTTTGCCTTGTAATCAAGATCCTGAAGTAGGCCCCATCTTTCCACCTCAAAAGACCAGCAAAACAACGCACATGTGTAAACCGTCTTGTGTTACGAGTGTCTATGAGGCTTTAATTGCTTATCATCAGGTGATCGCCCTACTCGTTTACCCTGCATTCCCAATAAAATACTATGTTCTATCTATAGAAGGAAGTTTAAAAAAGATATAACCAGTCAAACATTACTTTCCTTTTTCCAGAAGTTTATCACATTAAAATATTGACACGTGTAATGCAAAATAATGACTGTAATCTGGTTCTTACAACAGTAAGTAGTAAAGTATGAAACATTGAGTAACAATGTATGTTAATACAAGATTTCGTACATAAAACACTACATAATAATCTGAGAAACAGTGTATTTACAAATGTTCCCTCAAAGTTTCTAGCCGCGGGGCGGTACCGACGTACTTAACATGAGACGGTAATAAATTATACCTCAGATTGCCTTCGAAACTTCCAAGCAATATTTCAGCTTGGTACTCAAGTAATCAATATCTGCGAACTTGTAAATAAATCGAATATCTAATAAACCGATATCGGTCTAAAAATAGTATCGGTTTTTGTATTAAATTACAATTTCGCGGTTGCTCTGTCGCTGTTATATTTTCGTTTCAGTCTCTTTGTTTTAGGGGTTGCAAATTCAATATATTCTATTCAGAAATAAATGCTACTTTGTCTTCGAATTTTCCACAGTCAACTTTGTTTCAAATCTTTTTTTTTAAGGGGGGGAGATCAACCGGTTACCTCCCGCCTTGGGCGAGGCGAGAGCTAGTTTCAGAGTCTTACTTACTAAACAACACCCCGTCGCTACTCCTGCTTTTCGAGCCGGAGCCCCTGTGACCCGCTAGGCAGTCCGCAATTGTTTCATATACTGGATTTGAATTCTCATCCTTAACAAATACAAAACTTAAGACACCATAAGAACTGAAACTTGTAGATAAAATCTGCTATTGTTTATATAATCAGCGACACTTCATTGACTTATCATTTCCATAGACCTAACTATCAGGTTTACTTACATCCACACGAATAGATAAAAAACATACAGACACATATCCAGTACATCCGACTTTTCAAACTTTACGAGTCCCATTGTAAACGAGAGCAAGCGAAACAATTCCAACATCCAAACTTCTTTCACTGCCCACATACATACGATGCAACCAAGACCCGCCCATTCCGAGTCACAATACTAGCACATGTAAGCTTATTCATAAAACATTTCTAGGACACAGAGTAGGAAAGCTAAACTTTCTAGTTGAAACAAACGCACACATAACGCGACGTGTCTAACAAGGCTTATACATTAACAATACGACAAATTGACTGAATGATTTGGATCCGCCGTTCCAATCCGGATTTCCACAAGCCTGAAGGGCTTAGTACGAGTTTGTTTTACGTTTAACGTGATCGAAATGAGAGCGCGTTCGGCGCTGTGATTGGTTGGTTCATTAGCGCTGGCCAATCAGAGCGCCGAACGCGCTCTCGTTTCGTTTTCGTTCAACGTAAAGTAAACTCATAATAAGGGACTGAACTCTAACTTTGAGACCACTGTTTATGAGATTTACAAACCTGAGTCTTACTTTATTAGAGCAACACGCACAGAGTGTTAGAGACACATGACAGATGAACAAAAGCTCTTTTTTATCATCACCAGTTTATTATTAATACATATGTCATTACAGTAATTTTCCGAATATGAAGACTCCAAAAAATGTTTCATTCGAGCCAACAAGGGAGGTCAAAATTTTTGACAATAAAAGCAATTGACGAGATCCATCAGCGTGTGACAATCATTGTTTATTATGACAATGACAATTAAGTTTTAATGTCACATAAATTAACTTAATTAACACTTGTTTCAGAATACAAATAAACATAGGTACTTATTGTGAGGATTTAATGTTTAATTTAAAACATTATAACAGCGATAGTACTAACTTATAATTCAGTTTGCGAATCTTTTTACAAGTCACTTAAAGATTTGCTTGACTTTAAACGCATAATAACACAAATATAATTAAAAAAACAGGCAAAATCACGAACCAAATCTGCATATCAAAAATGCATTTTTTAAAACTATATAGGTACTATACGTGTAAAATACATTTGTTTCCGGCACATTTGCATATATTTTTGTAATGGTAATTATGTAAACTTCCACTCGAATATAAATGGAAATGAAGGTTAACGTTACATGTGTGAATTATTCGTTTAAAACATAAAAGGAAATATTATCCGCAATAACAAGTTTAATGATTAGTCATTATTCTTAGGATTAGCATCTGATAGCTAGGTTTATGAGTGTAGAAACCCCAGGTTTCTCAAAATAGATATAATGAACCAGACTTGTTTTCTAACGACAATAATTATTACAAAAAAAACATGTGTTTTTACACTTTTTTCTGACGGAATGTTGCTTACCACATACTTATTAACACGTCTCCGACAATCGAAGGAAGTTATTGTTTTATTCATAGCCATCATCATTGAAATCATCAAACCATTAAATATTCATCATTGTTGCATTTGTCGGAAGAATATTATCAATTTTAATGAGCTTCTCATCTCTGTTTTATGTCATTAAATGATATTATATTTCAAGGCCCCTTGTTTTTTGTTGGGTAGAAACAGACAACAAACGTACGACGTATAATATCTATACATATAATAAAATCGTAGAATAGTGCTGTCTGTACATTGAAAGCAAAAATAAAAAAAATAGCAGGGGTTATTTTTATGTCGATGTCGAACCCAAAAATGTAATTAACTTTTTTTTTGTCTGTTTGTCTGTTTGTCTGTTTGTCTGTTTGTCTGTTCGTCTGTGCGCGCTAATCTCAGAAACGGCTGATCCGAGTTGGATGCGGTTTTCACGAATATATTGTGGGATGCTTAAATTTACATTTAGTGTTTGTTTCATGTCAATCGGTTCATAAATAAAAAAGTTATGTCAAATTAAAGAATCACGTCGAACATTCTATGCTTATACCATTAATCTCCGCAACTATTTGACGGATTTGGTTGAAATTTGGTACAGATATAGTTTAGAACCTTAGAAAGGACATAGATATATTTTTATTTCAAAAATCAAAAAATAAAAATAAGAAATAAATTATTTATAAATAATTCTATGTCGATCGTTACACGACTTCGGTTCATGTTATTGTTTTAATAAAGTTTAAAAAAAGTAAATAAATAGTAAAAAGGTATGAAAAAAATAATATCAATATAATAAAACATTTAGTACAAAGAAAATGCTCTAACGGAGTATAGATAATTCTATGTCGATCGTTACACGACTTCGGTTCATGTTATTGTTTTAATTCATCGAAAAAAGTAAATAAATAGTAAAAAGGTATGAAAAAAATAATATCAATATAATTAAACTTTTAGTACAAAGAAAATGCCCGAACGGAGTATAAATAAATAATCCAAGTTGTCTTTATCCTCGATAGATGGCGTTGGGATCGAAATAGATCGCGCTATGGTTTCGTTACATTCATTTGGTTGGGTATCGGCCGAGCGCTTCGGTACTATCGTAGAAAAAGTGTATTATCAGTCGTATGATTATTTGTCTGTAGTGGTCCTGCTGTTTCGTATATTCTAAATTGGTTTCGTTGTATTTGTCAATTAATAAGTTTATTTGTTGGGTTTTCCTGGTTTTTTGGTTAAACTATTTAACGTAGGTTTAGTTTGATATCGATTATTAGTTAGTTAGCATCCCCTCTCTATCGAAGATTATTAGTTACTGTAGTTAGTTTTTTTAATAAAATTGTAAGTCTAATTTTTTTTTTCCTTAGATTAGATTTAAGTCGTTTCTTTTAAATTATTTAGTTTAAGCTTGCGTTATTATAGCATAGAGGATAGGTTGTAATATAGTTTCTTTTTTAATTGTTATAAATTCGTAATTCGTAGCTTTCTTTAGTTTTAAGTTAGTTTAAGTCCGTTTTTAAACTATTTTTTCAATGCCCTAAGTGAGTATACATCTATTAAATTCAAACGCAGAGCTCATTATGTTGATTTTTGAAGAGTTCCCTGGAATATCTTCCACATCTCATTTTTGAAGAGATCCCGCGAGATCGGGAACTAAGTATGTGGTTAAAACCAAAAATTTGCCGGAAGGCACTATTCCACGCGAACGAAGTCGCGGGCAAAAGCTAGTAAGTAATAATTTGCGACATTTTCGTCCACCCCGACCATTTTTTTTATTAGTAACCGACTTAAGTTGGAAGTGTAAGTGTAAGTTGTGAAAATGTGGAAGTTATTTTCTTTATACATTTCGGGTTCATAACCAAACCATTGAACCGGTTCTAATGAGTTTCGGTACAAAAATAGGGTCTCTCTGGAGACGTTTATAGTCTTATTTTCCTTCACGAAAGAAGTGCAAAGCTAGTTATCTACTGTATTAAGCGAAACAACTTTTTCCTTAAAGTATTTTCACAAAATTACAAGCACCAAAACCAAAATCCACAGCATTATTCAGCACTAAGTACAAAAAATACAAAACAAATACAACAAGCAGACTGTTTAATCAGCTGTGAAAAACATAAAACCGAGTCGAACGAAACAATTTACTCGGAGTAATAAAGAGGAACTAAAAATAAACAAATGCTTGATACAGTTAAAAATATCCGTAACCCACTGACCGACCCATTAGGGTAAATTGCGTAAACAAAGTGAAAAAGTTTTCGGTGTCCAGAAATACTTCGGCTTCAAGAGTTCACCGGCCGAGAAACATGCGACTGCCGACAGTCGGCCGACCGACACGACCAATTCAAATATGCAAATGGACTAATGGACACGTGCCGTCTCGACTTGCAAACGTGATTTGGAACAATTTCAATGTTAGATGCACTACTCTAGTGTAATAAATTATAATAGTTATGTTGATTCGCGTAATATTTTGTTGCCAGTTCATCTTATTTATAAGATAGGTTTGTTAGTCGAGTGGTTGCAGTGGACGCTTGTGTCATTCCCGAGTCGGAAAATTGCAAGATTTTTATTTATTCATTTATTTAGGGGTATGAAGAGGTTGTGTTATAAGTCCCATATAAAAATAGTATAACATGCTGGGAATATTGCTACTACTATCTACAGACTGACTATTTTACTATAAAACAATCTACTGAGGCATACACTGATATATTACTGGTTACAACTTTCTAATGGCTTTTCAAAACCTATTTGGGTGGCTACCAAATTGTCGATTTCCACTTTTACGATAAATTAGTCAGTAGTCGATTTATTACAGTGGATTTTAAACAAATATTGACAAGCAATTTATATTGTTTGATGTATTTGAAAATTTGTTTACAATTAGAAATTGGATACATAGTACATACATACCTATCGTGTACTTGTTATTTCGATGACCATTTAAATACTTTCTCTGTATTTAACACGATATGAGTTATAAATATTACGCTCTTATCTGAAAAAAATACATGAAAATTTATGGGAAGGGTATTTTTTCGTGGACCTAAGTTGTTCAGAAGTGCGTTAATGTAAATTCGTACCTTTTTTGAGAAGGAAAAATATCCAAAGATTTCTATATCTATTTCAAGAGGTGAGAGGGAGTGTCAGACTCTTACTGACTAAAAATCACCTTATTCCTACTCCTGTTTTTTGAACCAGAGCCCCAGTAAACCGCTCGCACAGCCGCTAGGCAGTCCGCATTAAAAATCAGTCTCTTTTTCATAGAAACCCATGACGATAAATCCATGATGGAAACTCGAATTGCTGTTACAACATAAACAGTTTTCCATTGAGACCTTCTAAACATAATAGTTAATTAGTATTGTATAATAGACCTGTCATTATGTATGATGAAACAAGGATTACCGTAATTGTCGGTTACCTGTGTAATTTATTTAGAATACTTCGTAGGCCTTGCTAGGATCATTAACAGGTTAAGAGCCTAATGGACCTCTTCCGCGCACGTGAGCCTTTAATTATTCAGGTTTCAAGATCATGTGGGAGTGTGACTATTTGAAGTTGAGAACTTTGAGTTTAGAACTTGAGTTCAGAGAAAAAACTTGAGTTCTTTTTAGCATTTTAAATTCTAAAAAGATGAAGAAATTGATGATGTGTTGGCATGATGGAGAATAAAGCATGTATGAGGATAAGGTTGCCTTCTTCTCTGAGGAGCAAATGGATCTCCTGATAGTAAGGTCAGAGCCGTCCATGAACACCCGTATAATCAGATGAGTTCCAATCTGGCAACTATTAAGGCAGGCAGATATGTCTAGAAGTAAAATTTAGGCATTTCCAGCATTAGGTTTCGTGAATAAAAATATAAAAGTGAGAAGCATTCAAATATACAAACAAGACTTTATATTTGAGTTTGGTTAGTAGATCCGACACATTTACATACTTAAGAGAGCACGTTACTTCTAAAATAATCTAGTAAAATTTGAGTGTCCTAAATAAAACCTTTAACCTTTTTACTACATGCATATGAATATACATACGGTACATCCACCAAAATAATATGTTTTGTCTGTCTGTTTGTTCTGGCAAATCTCTAAAATGGTTGGGCCGATTTTGACAGGACTTTTATTGGCAGGTAGCTGATGTACTAAGAAGTAACTTAAGCTACTTTTATTAGTCACAAAGTCCGCGGGCATCAAGCAAGTAATCAGCAGCAAGTATTTAAATAAACTTCGAAATTTAAGCAAAAAATGTACTTTCAAGTGAATGAAACGAACTGTACTGAAAGTTTTTTATAACTTTGCGAAATACAAAAGTTAATTAGACTACTGTGAATTGTCTGTAAAGTTTCGTTCGAAATTATATTATTGTTAAGCTGAAAAGTTTTGCTCTACAAACAATTTAATTTCACCTTAGTTACTCTCATTTTAAGGTTTGTATCTTATTTGTCTTATTCGTTGATTTAATACTAGTTTTGATTTGAGTAACCAACTCCGCGGGCAAAGATTAAATATTAGTAATTGTGTGTTATATGGTTTACGTTAGCAAAATTGTTTAATCAAAATGTTTATTTTATAAGTAGGCACATCAGGGACCTTAGTATGAGTTTGCTATTACTTTAAGTTTGCCTGTAATCGAAACGAGCGAGGCGTTCGGCGTTCTGATTGGTTGGTTTAGTTGAGCCGACCAATCAGAGCTCCTCTTTAGTGGACAGTACAGATATACTTAAAAGCCCTATAAGCAAAACGGTATAATTTTATCAAATCAGAGAAAACTTAAGTAATAACACTCTTTGCTACGGAATTTAAAAGAAGTACCTCAGATACCTCAGATTACTTTCTGTATTTCGTACTCATTCAAACTTAAAAGGTGAAAAAACTCATTTAAACTCAACTTGAGATCCACACTTTCACAGAAGACGTCCTCACTAAAATCATCCGAAAAACCCTTTCAGAAGTCAACTAAAGCCTTAATCGAGTTGTCAATCCCAGTATAAATGGTAATCCACGATACTTATTCAGCCCTTCAGCCATTTTATACCGAAACTGACGTCTTAACCCCGATTTCTAAGGGATGATCAATTCAATCTCATGAATGGATCTTATGCCAATGACCCCACATAGCTATTTGAACTTACTAAACTGAGGTTGAAAGTGATGGTTTTAATTGTACTGCACGGTTAAAGTTAACTGTAGTTGATATTTTAATTTAATTTCGTAATTAAAGGCCAGAATTACTAAACAATTTTTATGAGCAGCACAGTACAGCATGTATAGCATAGTGTCGCGTTGCTAGTGAGCATCGCCGCGTCGTGCGTCGTGGAATGCTGCTCATGAATATGAGCCTCTAGCGTAGCTTGAAATTAGTCGAGTTCCTGGTCAAACAGTTACGTGAGTAAGCCGATAACATAATAATTAAAGACTTTGACATACATGAGGAACCCCGGAATGTCAACCTATCCATACCCAATGATCTCTTAAGATTTCTCTCTCTGTCAAATTATCTACGAGCAAATATTTCAACTAAAGGTAATTTTTCACTACACTAAATAGAAAAAGCATTAGCAAAAACATAGTGCTCGTATAATTTCTACTTAGCGTGCCACAATAGACTATCATTATGTACCAAAAATAAATCGCCTTAGCTTCTAACGAGAACTAATGGTGGTCGCAAATAGCTTCGACAGAACTAGATACCAAATTGCGACCAGTTGGCTACTTTCATTATCCTTTTTCTTTTTTCTAGAAGTTTCCCGCAGTTTTTCCCCGCATTAGTCTCAAGTGTTGCCATTAATTGGTGGATTTTATTCGCATCTGGCAATGTAAGTAGGCGAGCAAATAGAGGACATCTCATTTTTTAGGTCGGGTTGCCTAATGTGGCGTGGAAATGTACCATTTACATGTTTTTTTCTAAATTCAAGTTGGTTGTAATTGTAAGAGTTGTATAATCTTAACGCGTTGATCTACAATCATTAAATACCTACTTTATGTAGTATAGACAATAAGTTCAAAGTTGAATAAAGATGTAAGGAAAGCCATCATAATTAATGAATGTTAATTTGTAATTGTTCCAGAATGCCAGCGCTCCGACTGCTGGGGCGAAAATGGCTGGCAGCCTCCGACGATCTCGTGTTCCCCAGCATCTTCGAACTACTCTTCAGATTTGTATGGTTAGTATAATTTCTATATGTAAATGTACTAAACACATGATAAAGAATAATGAAATTTATATTGTAAAAACTAAATAATAATAATCATTTCAAATAAAACAAAAACAACACATAATCTATTTAACAAACAACAAAAGATAGACGTTTGCATAACGGCCAGAATCAAATCGACGTAAGATAAATAATCGCATTAATGTTAGACTTGTTTGGCCTGAAGAAAAATCCGTTAATAATAATCAAATTCTTATAAAATGTAATATGCAGTGATCAGCCAATCGTGATCATTAATAAATATGCATGGCATTGTTCTGAAGACTACTTAATTTACTAACAGCACACTAATGACATCCTTAATATAATATAATTATAAATGGGAAAGTATGTTTATTTGTTTTTCTTTTCTTCTCGTCGCAACAGAGCAAGTTTGTGACATAATTTTTTGTGTGAAGTGAAGAAGGGGTCTTGAGAGTGACAGTATACTTTTTGTCACTTCCTAACCTCCCACTTACCTGAAATGGAGGGTGTAAGTTTGTAAAAAGTTGACTCACAAAAAAATCGTGCATGATTTTTTTCTCTGAAAATCTGCCCCCAAACCTTTGAAACCGCGTGCTAAGCAGCGAGCGGAAAGCTAGTCAATAACATACAGCCTAATCAATTATTCATTAATATTTAAAACGGCTCCACTAAGTCTACCTACTTCCGTTGACCGCGATGTATGAGGACATCAGAGGTCGCGGAGTTACATCAGTGGTTCACTTTCACCAAGAAATGCGCCACTATTTGCCGACGACATAATTAATTTATCATACTATTGCACATGTCTATCTAATCTGTGGCAGATTCCATCTTGTCTTTAATAATCGATTGGAAATGCGTTCCAAATATAAATTTAGTTCCGAATTTAAAATTTATGATATTGTTCTTTTTTTACTGACTGACTGCTTTGTTGGTCAAGAGGTCTCGGGTTCAATTCCTGGGTCAAGCAAAATATTATTGGGCATTTTTCACTTCACTGAGATTTTTTTTAATCTTTTTGATTTTGGTGGTAGCACGAAGTCTGGAATTGTGCCCAGTATATGGCAATGGACTTATCTCCTATTACACAGGTTTATAACACAAATAGTGAAAAGTGGATGTATATTGTATAGCGGCATTTTATGCTGTTATGAGCACCTCTGCCTACCCCTTCGGGGATAAAAGGCGTTACGTTGCTGCTGTTATTTTTTTCTTTTCTTGCGAAGATAATAAAAGGAGTTGCAATACAGGGCGAAAATAACCACATAAAAAAACTTTACCAATAAAATAAATTCTCTTGAAAATAAACCGATAAATAAAGTTCAATAAAAGGGACTATTTTTCTCGTATTCACGGACAATGTTTGAAGTAACACAATAAAAACAAATTCCTATAATAAAAATGGGAGAATTTCGACATTTTTAGCAACAACAGAAAATAGAAAAGTACCTAAAGAGCTGTAAATATCGCGACAAGAATTAATTTACCCTTTCCCTCGTTAAACCCAATAACAATGTTGGGCTTAATAAAAGGTCTTTCACTTAATTCGACTAAGAATAAAAGTTCTATTAAAATATAATGAAAAGAAATTGTTGCTATGCTTCTTAGGCTAAATTAAACCTTTAGCAATAGTTAGGGGTCTTAATTACGAATGAAAGAATTTTGGATTCTAAACACTTCAGAGAATGATAATTTTTACGCGAAGTTTCTGTCAGTTTGTCTAGAGGCCACGCATGTCACACGGATGCTACTTCATGGTAAAAATTATGGCTTATTTTCAAATTCCAAAACTTTAGGCCTACTCTAATTTATTATAACCATTTGACTGCCTCATTGGTCAGGTGGTCGCAAGTGCGACTGCTGAATAAGGAGTCTTGAGTTCGTTTCCCGGGTCGGGCAAAGTAATACTTGGTTTACTTAAACTAAAATTTCTCAGTAGTATCACGGAGTCTAGGATTGTGCCCAGTATATGGCAATAGGAGTCTATTGCCATATACTGACTCACCCTACATGAAACTTATAGCACAAATGATGAAAAGTGGTTGTACATTATACAGTTACATGCCGTAATGTGCACCTCTGCCTACCCCTTCGGGGATAAAAGGCGTGACGATGCATTAACAACCATGTTATAAGTATTAGACAGTATTTATTGTATGAATGACAATGTTTTATCATCTCTATTCCTTGTGCAAATAACACGGACCTTGGGTCCCTGTCACTTGTTGCACGACATTAATATGAATGAGCTTTCGCTCCGAATATTGGCTCGCAATTTCTCTATACTTCAGTCACCAGATGACCTTCGAATCCCGTGATTGCTCCGTAATGGGTTTTAAATTGTCACAGCACCCAACGTTTGATTGACCGGCAGAATGGCCGCGGCGAATGATGCTTTATTTTCTGAAATAATTATTTTTATTAAGAGTATGTACTTGAAATCGGAATTAGGTCAGATTTCGTTTTCTTTGTTTTTTGTGAGAAAAGCCAATTGTGTTTTGTTTGTTTTTTATAAATTATGTTGACGTATCTCCCAGACTCTTAACACATTGAACGCCGTGGCGGTCACCGGTGACCGACGTTAGCGGAGGATTTGTCTTCAACAGTTTTCTATTGGCAGTCAAAAACTTAAAACTCTTAACTGAGAAATATATCTGAACATCATGTTAAATTCTTAGATTCAAAAGCTAGGTGAACCAGACAGAAACTTTGTGTCAGCGTATGCGTTTCAAATCATTAATCATAATTTATGTGTTTGACATTAACATCCCAAGATATACGTGATGAACCGTGACTATATTGAAATATCAATCATAAACCCTTATAATACCTCTTGCTTTTCCTTTCCTTGTTACTTCGTGGAACTTCGGAAAAAGAAGTCGACTACACAAGAAATTCCTTATTTACAAATCCCAGTACCTACGCAGGTGTTTGTGTAAACACTGAAAGCTTCATTATTTTAGTTCAGTGTGCCATTCATCAAAGAGGCATTAGAAGTTTTATTTAGAAGAACGTCGGCCATGATTTAGGTCACTTTTTGATGTTCCACCCGCCGTCAAAACAATACTCTTTGTGGCTGAATTATGTTTTCAACTTCCACGTCTATGTTTCTCAGAATCGTAGCAATTTTTTGTAAATCTTCAACGAGGAAAACCTATCAAAAAATAACGGTTGTGTTTAAAAAAAACGAAGAATATTACAAGGATAACTTTTTTTTATTAGAACTCTCATGAGGCATACTAAAAATCACGGTTTACTCACGTAAATTAGCGACGTCACGCTGCTCATGATGAAGAGTCCCTCTGTGACTCGAAACTAGTAGAGCTTTTCTCCATTTTTAGTTAATTAAGGATAACTTTACTTAAAGTGCAAGATTACAATTATCATATTCAAATTTCAACGTTATTTCTTTGTCCACAGGCTAGTTTTAATAGCATTAGTAGTGGAGGTGCTATACCCAGTGACATGGCAGTGTCAGTCGGAGGGTTGGCAAGGCGGAGCGTTCGTGAGGCTGTATCTCTGCGCGACGCTGACGCTGCAAGCTGCCCTGATGCTGTTGCTGGCAGCCCTAGCACTCCAGTCAGCTAAGGGAACCATCACCGACCTGGATGCTAGGAAAATGGTGTCGCCACTGCTTCTTATAAAGTAAGTTTGATTTATATGCATTTTCTACTCATTGGTCGAGTGATTGCAAGTGCGACTGCCGTACAAGGGGTCTCGGGTTCGATTCCCGGGTCGGGCAAAGTATTGCTGGGCTTTTTTCGGATTTTCGAAAATTTCTCAGTAGTAGCACGGAGTCTGGAAATGTACCCGGTATATGGCAATAGGCTCACCACCTACATGGGACTTACAACATAATTTGTGAAAAGTGGGTGTACATTGTTTAGTGGCATTACGTGCCATAATGTGCACCTCTGCCTACCCCTTCGGGGATTAAAGGCGTGACGATATGTATGTATGTATGTCTACTCATTAAAATCCTATTTCATTGGGCACAAACGAACAGATAGATTTGTTTGTCATGTTTCAGAAAGAAGATATGTATCTTATTAGGTAGTGAATGAAATTATATCCTGCACTTATCCGGCATCATGCTCAGTCAGTATTTACATTAGATAATATCAGATTCACAAAACAGCAGCGCCATGACAATAGAGAACAACATAAACAATAATTTATGTTTTATGTTCCGTTCTGAGGATCTATTTCAAAAACAAAACACTCATTTTACAACCTAAAGAACTATATAACAATCTATTTACTCGCATTTCAAACACGTTCAGAGATTTTCCGGGATTTCCTCGCTTCGTTTCCCAGAATAATCCTAGCTTCTAAAGAAAGAAATTTATTTTTAAAGTACAATAAGAATTGTATGGACCCCCAACATGTGTATTATTACTCGTGTGGGTTTAACTTAACAAAACATTGACATAATAAACCTGTTTTCGCAAATAAATCTCTATTTGGCCCAAGAGACCTTGGGAATGAATAAAATAGTACGCGTGACTGAGAGCTTCCTAAAGGGCTTAAGAGATCGCTAAATAAATATTAAACAATCGACGAATATTTGGTATTCTTTTTATAACACGAATTGATGGGAATCAGGTCATAAATATTGTAAAATCTCATCAATATTACGTTTATTACATTATAACCAAAATTGGTAAACAAATAGCCGTAAGATAAACAATTTAGATCTACTGCTGATGTTATTTTGTTTATGTTTCCATGTCTATTAATACAAAACAAACCATGTACCTATAGATAGACAGTTATAAATAACCGTAAATGTTCCGTTCATACATTTTCTCTCTTTACAAAACGTGGTTAATATCACTTTCTCTATTCAACGCAGCTGGTGCATTAGAACTAGCAATAAGTTTCTAATCCAAGGTGCTAATAACTTGCAATAGTTGAGCACACTCACGTCATCACATACCTAGCTACTAAGAATAAAATGAATCTTTTGTTACACTGCGGGACAGAGAAAACTGCGCGTCATTGATGAGACAATATTATTATTTAACAGCCAGTAGACGAGACGGTCCGATATAAAAATGGATTACGCATGCACGCGTAATGTTCCGCATTATTATGCTAACACACATCGCTGTTGGCAAACATTACTAATTCCTCATAGTTATATTCGATTCAGTAGTTAAAATATAGTTCGAATTTATTGCCTGCCTACTCACCCACTATATTTATAACAGTCTGTACACTACCTATATAGATATTTCAGCCCCGTTTTTTATACAATCACTCAAAGTTTTATAGCTTCATTTCTTTTAAGTGATCCCACTTGACTGTTACTGCCGTAGGTGTAATATTCTTTATGCGGTAAAAGTTATGTATGTGCTATTTTTAGTGGCTCAAAGTGTATGGGCGTAGTTAGATTGCTAGAGTAACAATAATGAATGAAATCTTATGTCCACACGCGATAACAATATGTATTCAAATAATTTGTTTATGTTTGTCGGTCTTGACCTAATATTTATTTATTTGTTTATATCTTGAGTCATAGTCATAACAGTTGAGAACAGTGAACTGTTGTGAAAGAAAATGGGGTCATATTTATTATGAACCTGAAATAATTTGTCCAATTAACTTGTTATGGATTATTGATAAGAAGTTTATCAGAATTTATGTTATCTTTTACGGCGTTTTTACAACTCGGGAATAAATCGTCACAACATTAATCGTAGGTATAAATAAACAATTGGTAGGTAATCTTTCTTTAGATAACTGTATTATGTCTGGTGAATGCAATTACTGAGTATTTTGTCTAGACTTTTGTCTGTTATATAGTATTGCAGTCATCAAGGTGGCCTTTGACATATGAGTAGTATACTGATATTACTTAATGTTTTTTTTTTTATTTTATGGTATTAGTCGGTTAACGAGCAGATGGATCACCTGATGGTAGGCAATCGCCGCCACCCGTGGACACCAGAAACACCAGAGATGTTATAAGTGCGTGACCGACCTTGAGGCCGTGGTATCACTTCGGTCCAGCCGGCCCATTCGTGCCGAAGCATGGCTCTCCCACACTTGGCATGGCTCTCCCACACTTATAGGGCTATTTTGCAATTGATGACTTTGTGTTATTATAGATTGGTTTTAAGTAATCTCTTATAATCAGATCTATCTGCTTGTTACCCTATCCTTACCTACAACAAAGCGAACTAGTAACTACATAACACAGTCTCCAAGAAACAACAATCCACACCTGTTTTACAAACACATTTTAAGTATCGACAGTAAGAACAGTGTTGTGTACGAACACCTGAGATTTACGAGCGTTCACAAATAAATGTTTTATTGCAGAGTGCTGCTAGTGTTCCCGGAGACGGCCCTAAACGTCATGGGCACGATGTGGATGTTCTGCGAAGTGATACAATGTTCAGTCGACGACAAGTTCTCCAGCATAGTCATACAAAGTGAGTTACTGTTTCAAATTAGCGCACCCTTTGTAAACTCCCCTTTCAGAGCTACACAATGAAAGACTTTCAACGTCGTGATTGTACATTTTGTATGAATGTTCCTTTTGTGAATGATTTAATTAATTCATTATTATGTATTGAGTTTCTGTCAATCAGTGGTTCAAGTTACTGAGCTCTTGATTGGACGGTGACGGCCGATTCTGTTGCTGTTTATTTTGTCGGTATTTCAAGTCAATGTGACGTATTGTAGATTGTAGTAGCCTATTGTAATATGAATCGAATTTCGTTAGTCATATTATGTTTGATTACATTACAATTATTATACAATTACTTTTGCAATACCTACCTGTGAATATCAGATTTATAGTTACGTCATTGTATCACACAAGAAACATTTCAAACTGACCTATTTTGAATGAAACTTATTAAGAGAGAATGCAATAAAAAAAGCAAGATATTGACATAGTGGCTGGTTGATAAAAGCACGCCTAGTTAATGTAAGGCTTTAAACAATTATGCAACATATCACTTAGACAATAAAACACATTTTCCATTTTCCATAGGTATAGTCCTGTTCAACTGGGTGCAGCTAGGTCTGACAGTCTTCGGCCTATTCATGGTGTTTGATCCCTTGGGGTCAGTGAACTATGGAGACATGCAGGACACCCCCAACCAGGTCCGACACCACAGGAAGGTCACCGGACTCTGGTCTCGAAGGTTTCGATGGGCATTCTGCTGGCTGAAGAGAGATGAACATGGAAAGGAAGCTTTTCAACAGGTTGCAGGTAAATATCAGAAAACTTTGGAATTTACGAATGAAAAGGCATATTATAATTAACTAATTAATAGGGTTAGTTGGAGGTTCCGAAAAGTTATCAAAAGTAGCTAGTATCGTCAGGAAATATAATAAAATTGACATAGATTTTTTATGATATAGGCCGATAAACGAGCAGGCGGATCACCTCATAGTAAGTAATAGCCGCCCATCGACACCCGAAACACCAGAGGCGTTACAAATGCCTTTTGGGGTTCGGAATTTAAGGATTATTGAGGAATCTGGGATTAGGAAGACTGGGAAGGATAGTAATTGGGCTTACGGTAGTAGTTCATCTTACATTTTTAACCCTTGACAAGAGAGTTCTTTAGTACTCAATTCATTAACATCCTTTAATCTAAAATGACGTTTCATAAACTTTAAAACATTTATGTACATGAAGCATAAAGCAACTTCTCCGTGAAAAAGTACATACATATACATATACATAATATTCTGAGTTACCTTTGTCGCATATTCTACTAAACATCCCTTCTAGTAAACAAACAAACGCACTGTCTTATTCACTATAGTCACTAACTGATTGCCTCATGCTTCATCTACATAGCTGTTAAAGATTGAGAACGGAAATATTTAAATTATATCTGTCTCTATTCTGAGCATAGATACCGTTCCAAGATCAGAGGCGTAGCGTATCTTAGCGGGGCCCCGTATAAAAAATGTTTGGGGGCCCATTTCTTTTTTTTTTTTGAAGTGTGGGGGATCATCGAATCAGCGAACCCATGTTTGGAGGCCCTTATGATGACGTTAATTTTCCTAAAGTTGCTGCCAACTTTTGAACGCATGCTTTACGCGAAAAAAAGGAATTGATTATTTGAACTTTTGTAATTTCTGAAATGAAATAAAATATTGGGAAGGTTTTATTTTTTGGTCATACAAGTTAGGGGCCCCCGTAACCTGGGGGCCCCGTATAATTGATACGGCAGATACAGTACTAGCTACGTCCCTGTCCAATATAGATTATTATAGGTACTTGCTTCGTAGTTCCACGACAGGTTAATAAGTAACCTTCAAATAATGTAGGTCAGAGATGGTCATTTTGTGCCTTTTTTCCTTGTACCTAATACAGTTCTATATTTATCTCAAAAAGGTGTTTAGGTATCTGCGTGAATAAGCATTTTTTTTTATAACGACACAGTTATTAGAACAGGGGCCGGTAATAATGGACGGTTAAGCACTTATTTATTACCTAACGTAAACACCTGAGAATAATGAGCAAAATTAAAAAGGTTGGCTCAAACAATTGTTTAGGGACCTATCGTGATGGAACGACCTCTTTTCCAAGCCATATTACTATTACAGACAGATCGACCCTCTAATATATTGCAAACAAAAATCATGATTTACTATTGGCATAACATAGCGACAGTCCAGCAATGGACTGTGGACTCTGACGGGCTTTTGATGATGATTTGGTTACGTGAAAGTAATACAATAACCGACTTCTACGCCCTACAAGTACGTTACGCTCCGATTACTGTAATCGCGTCCACGGTAATCACCACTGCCATTTTACGTAATCACTTTCCTGATAGGATTTCAGAAAACTATTCGTATTTGTTTACAAAAACAATTGTAAATACTTAGAATATAATGTTACCTCTTCATATAACGGTCCATCATCATCCCTTAAATTCCCAAACCCCAAAAGGCCGGCAATGTCCTTGTAACGCCTCTGGTGTTGCGGGTGTCCATGGGCGGCGGCTATTACTTACCATCAGGTGATCCGTCTGCTCGTTTACCAGATATGACGATTTATTCGGAAATTATGATGGTGCAATAAACAATATTCTTTAAAACAAAGCGATTAATCAGTAGACATAATTGAAATAATGTATTTTGAAGTAACTGGATAATAATTTCACTAAGTAGTATAATTACGTGAAATCCTTTCAAAGCCATTCATATAACTTTTGTAACTACTTACATGTTAAAAGAAAAAGTGCTTTATTACAAAGAGATAAAAACTGCGCAATTTATCTGCTTCCAAATGAGAAAACTTTAGACTACGGCACATTAATTCAATCTTCACTTTTTTTATTTTCTTGTGTGAGGATTAGGTAATACTTTACATGTAAAGTTGATATTTTGAGTATTTTACTCATTAAATTGCTTATGAAACGATAGACATGCAATAATTATAACATCTCTTCTGGAATAAAGAACACAAAGAAGTGCAACCCTCAGAAACAAACATTTTCCTTCTATTGTTTAAAATTCGAAATCTTCTATAAATAAATTATCATCTGTATATTAACCATCTAATTCTCTTCCACAGCTCTCCTAAGCGCCCTATTCAGATCAACGGACCTCGTCCCATCAGACGTAGTAGCAGGTTGCGTTCTACTCAGGGTCCGCCAGAAAAGGGAGACGAGGGAAATGAGAAGAATCCAAATGCTGAACGATGAAGAACCAATATACACGACAGATGTTAATAAGATATTTTCGGAGACGCCTCCCTGGATGAACTTGGAGGACGCCCTGCATTACCTGAGGCTGTCCATAGCAGCGTATGGATGGCCATACGTGTTCTACCGACACTGCTTCACTGGCTTCTGCAAACTGGCCAGACACTTGACCTGCTGTTGTTGCAGGTAAGCTATTTTTTTCGTTCTAATTTTAAATTGGAGTTCTTGGTACCCGATGTTTGGTAATGCTGGGGCCACACTAATGGAATATGCCATTTGATTATGGCGATAATTGATGTTTGTACGAACATTTAAAGTTCATAATCGTTCATTTGTTTTCAAAATCAATGGCATATTCCATTAGTGTGGCCCCAGCATAAATGAGTCTGACTCGGCGTTGTAGAAGTTTTTTATCAAGTTCTTTTTTCAAAATCTGTTTTTGCGTGTCATCTAAGCGGGTAGCGTTTTTTATCATAATTGCCATTTGCAATTTTTTTTGCCATGATGGTTTTTTAATAAAAAATACAGCAAGAATTCGCATAACTTCTAGTTTATATTTTTCTTTTTCCTCTGTTTGCACGCCACTGCTTTTTGCCACGTGGATCGTTTGTTCATAAAAGAGTAAAAATGTGTATTTCTGTTTCTTTTATTCCGTACTAAACTTCATAAATTAATTACTTGAAACCTTCTTACATACTATTGTTTTTATTGTATAGGAGCTCCGGTTTGTAAAGTAGGAGTAGGAACGGGGTGGTTTTTAGTTAATAAGAGACTCCCTCTCGCCTCGCCCGGGAGAAGTCATTAGATGATTTTCCACCCACAAAAAAAAAGTGTTATGACAGAAAGTAACGTTGCTTCCAGAACCATAGCCAGCTGATTCCATCAATCAAATACACTTTTAGAATATGATATCAGAATTCGCTACACATTTGATTTTTTTATTGGGTCACTAAACATCACTATGCATAGAAATCGTTCATGACCTAAACTAGAGAAATCTAGTAAAGAACTACAAACCTATATAAGTGCCAAGGTAAAGTAGGTAATGTCAGTTCTGATAGTGATTATGATAACTACAAAGCCTTTAAGAATTCTCAAGCACTATTAAGATAACTGTCTACTTTAATGGCCAACATAATCACACAGCCAATCTTTTCCTTGACAAAGAGACTCAATTTCGCAATAAGATAGCGTCAAAAGTGGATCGACAATAAGGAAATTGTATTAAGCCCATTTCTATTTATAAAGCAGGCAATTCTTCCGTCATGCACCCATAATGTGACACAGAATTTATTCATAGTGTCTCGTGGACGTGGACAAATGCTTATCGTCTCACTATTATGGTAAATCGTATAAACATCTGTTTGGATCTGTTCAAGGAAAACTCGATCTGTGTTGATATAACAACCGTTAGCATTTTAAGAATTTGCTAAGAGCGTGATTAATCTTTGGAAGGAAAAGTGCCTTATTGAATTTTTTGCAGCTATTAGTTTGCAGTTTCTTGGAAAGTTAGAAAAGATTTTTATGAGATCCGGGAAAAGTAGCAGATTAACTGATGTGATATCAGCACTGTCAATGGTCTTCTGTAACACCAGAGGAGTTACTAAATTAAATGCATTACTGTTAGCTATTCTGTTTAATTTGAAAAATCGAATTCGTTCGCTTTCCGTCATGTAATTGGTTGTGAGAATAATCTCGACCAATGATAGACAAGAAAGCCATTAAACAGGACTCAATACTTAATTTTACATTCTAAATTTAAAATACACACGCCATTGAACCTTTCATCATTAAAAATAAATTGTGAATACGAGTAGGTACGTAAGACATGAATTTATTTATGGATACGTTTAATTTTATTCACAGTATGAAACAATACTGATGAACTTGACGTTGTATTATGTCTGATATCATCATCAATCATTAGCTTTTCGATTTATTTCTGTTACAATTTTCGGAATTTTAAGATCTGAATAAATTCTTAGTAATCAATCAATTTTACTCTGTGGTAATGCGAATGATGAGTTGTTATGTATTCAAGTGTATTTTGACAAAACTAAACCTTTTGATCATGAACTCCTACAAGCCTACCACGCATAGAGATTACAAAAACCTCTTTTATGTAGTAGACTTCTACCGCACCCATTTTTTTAGACACCTACTTAGGTAACAAGTGTACCATTGTTCCATTAAACACGATTCCTCCGAAAAACAAACCATTAATTATTATTGTAACACCAAAAGAAAACGCTTAACGGAATGAATGACTGTTTTTATATTAATTTACGGGCATTATCAGGGATTGCAATTGATCCTGATAAATGGATCGTCATTAATCACACAGCTGACGGGTTACAGCGGCAGGGAATATACAAACAATAGCGTTTCAGCTTCATTCTGTAATTAACATACTGTAGATTTAGATTTGGGACCTAAAACGTAGCTTGGTTTAGTATTAGACGGGTTTATTAATGATCTTTGATTGTTTTTCAATGTATGTACATATAAGACCGTGTAACCTTCTAGTGGAAGGATATTGACAAGGAGTATGATTGTCGTTAGAGTTTCAAAGAGGTATTGATACTAAAACTTTTTTTTAACGTTGCCCCATACTAGGTTATGTTTCCTGTGTCGTAGGTGCGTTCACAAACATACAATTTCACATACACATGACACTTAGATCCGGAACAACAATTTGTGGATCACACAAATAGTTGTTCCGTGCGGAAAACAAAATACAACTAAATACCAAGGTGATCTGTGTTTTGTTACGCTATCCAAAATATCTAGGTATAACGAACAAAAAGTAAAGTAGTAATTACTTAAAGAATTCTCATGCAGGCACTTATTAAAAGAAATATTCTCAGTCAGGCAGCTAGAATCACACGGCTATTGTTCCAAAACATAGGCAGGTACGAAACTGTTTGTTTACAAGACGAGTACACATGCAAATGTGGCTGAACTTGACCGCGTAGGCTGACGTTACCTTTACAGGTACTTGAACTTGGACTTTTGCAAATATGGACTTTATTGTAACTGAACACGTGTTACTTTGTTTTTCTCGTTTCGTGTTTATTCTCTTTAATTTCTACATTAAATTTGTTCCTAGCAACGTCACGTCACTTTTATCCCCGAAGGGGTAGGCAGAGGTGAACATTACGGCACGTTTTGCCGCTATACAATGTACACCCACTTTTCACCATTTGTATTATAAGTCTCATGTAATAGAGGGTGAGCCTATTGCCATATACCGGGCACAATTCCAGAGAATTGTCGTTATATCGCCAGAGAATAGGCTCACCTCCATAAAAAAATTCTAGAAATTTTCTTCTCTGTTAATAATCAATATCTACGTATATTCATATGATCTTGAAACTTCATCTAAAAGGTTCATAAATTCATAAATAGGTACATATGTTCATTACAATTACGAGTAGATTATTACTACTTAATATTTTCAGATATATCAACTGATTAAGTGTTATCAATAGGTACAATAAACTTGTTGTAGACACGCTACTAGTGAATCATCCCAAGGTATGCGTTATCAAAACCTCTTATTAAATAAAATTACCTATAAAATGTATTAGTGATCGCTTCGGAGACGATTGCGCGAATTATTTACTAGATACTTACTGAAAAATTTTACTGATTACATAAAGTACCGGTATAAGAATGTCATAATTATACAAATACTTAAGTAGGTTTTGAATTTCTTTCTTACTTAATATGTATCTGATACTAAGAAATATTTGTAAATTAAACAGTTTTAATGTGATTGAGGTCATCAAGAATCTGATTAATCTGTCATCAGGAAGGGGAAGAAATTTCAATCACTAAATTTGACCCAAACAAACAAACAGGTCAAGCTAAATACAACCGTTTAATAAAAATGATTCCAAATCAGGGAACTATACATCAAAAGCCCCTTAAAGTCGACTACTGAACTATGAACACAAGAAGGGTTTCTCATAATCTCCACGACTGGAAAGTGCTCGGGAATTGCAGATTGGATGTCCAGGTTTATCACTGCAAACCACCCACTCATTGCAGTTTTCGTAAAGGTCATATGTCTATAAACCTCACACTTGCCAGTCTGAAAGTTTACATCAGTTTTTATGACAAATGCTCTCAAACAGCAATAACTGGAGATCAGGGTGTTGTAAAGTGGAACGGCTTTGTGTGTGGGATGACTAGATTAAGAGCAAAAGAAGAGAAATTTAACTTCTCTGGTGTTCCGGGTGTCTATGGGTGGCGCTGATCACTTTCAATATTATATTTTTTTGACGGTGGAAAATCATCTCATGACTTCTCCCGCCTTGGGTGAATGACTTATGTCCCAACTCGAGTGAAGCTAAAGCCCTACTGGGCCCGATCTGTGGTAGCCTGGCTCTTTGAACGACCCATCTGCTTAAACTTTTATTATCATGCTATAGACACGTGATATTCTGAATAAAGTTAGATACTTATTAATCTCCGCTAAAAGGCCCAAAACCCAGCGTATCATTTCAGCAAAGTTTTGAAAATGTTTACATTGGATCCAAATACTCTGCGAACTAGAATGGCAATAATTATGCAAATCCCAAAGGGTTTCATGGATGGGAGATAACTATAACTTTTGGTCCGCGTCAATCCGAACGGATTTACATTAATTAATTATTCATAATTTAATCTCCATCCGTTTGTAACTCTGTTACCCCAACGCGTGACAGCTGTATAACTTAAGCATATTTTACAAAATAAAGCTTACCGCTTTTAGATGTATAAGAGTATAAGTTTGTAGGGGTGATTCAATGGGACAAACGTGTTTTTTGTGGTACGATTGAAATTAAATACACTGATTGTCTCCATAAGATCCTTAAGCTTGACAACCATGAGATCTTAGTTTCGAAAGCTACAGGTTTAGCTACAAATGTGAAGTAGAAGTATCTACTTACTACGAGAACACTTCTGCCTAGGCCTTTCTGGATAAATAACAACGATGTTCGGACATTTTAATTGATTCTCAGAATTATTTTATACAGCAAGGCGAGGCCGAAAGCATATATGTATTTTGCATACGAAAAATCAATATGGCCGACCTTGACAAAGAACTGCGAAGCGCATTTAAAAAATTGAATTCGTAAGCGCTTTGAGCTTCAACCGTCATTTCATTTGATGCTGACAAGATTGGGTTTCATATTAATTAACAAACTCAACTCGGGGAAAATTTAACGCAATTTTCCTGTTGCCTCCGTCAGAAAACAGATTCAATTTATTCCCTAACCGATTACAACGGTCTTTAGCAAGTTGTGACAGATGATTTTGCTAGAATTTGTGGATAGATCATTTAATTTTGTTCGTGTCCCATTCAAAAGTTTGCGGTCTTTTGTGTTTGGGGTAGTTTTTATCAGAGTTTCAAAACTCTACTATATCAAATCTCTGAATTGAGCTATCTTCCCCTTAATTTACGGGAGCGAATAGTAAGTTTAAAGTGTACTTCAGTTGAGTTAAGTACCACTATCACTGTCTCATGGTCAGTCAATTATGATATGATGCAAAGCTTATCAACAAGTGTTCTGTTTTGAATATTCATCATTCAAGTGTACGATTAATTAAAGCTACGAGATAGTTCGTAGCTAGCGGGCTCCGGCTCCAAGAGCAGGATTAAGAACGGGGTGGTTTTTAGTCTGTAAGAGTCTTACACTCCCTATCACTTCACCCAAGGCGGGAGAAGCCATTAGATGATTTTCTCACCAAAAAAATGGACGATTATACTACTTAACACACTAGTAACATCGATACTGTTTTCATATAAGTAAATAACTTTACCTTCAGATCGTTTAACAAAATTATTTTTGTTCCAAACTTTCTTCAAAAGTTCAAAAGTCAATCTTGAGTTAAAGCACTTAAGTACTTGCGAAAAGTTTAAAAGTTAACGAGAGAATTTTAGTTTTAAACCCACTGATTATGGCCGTGGTTCGGTGAACTTGGAAAGAAAACGAAAATATTTATCCGAAAATAACTTAACTATATTAATTTTAATTCGTAAGAAAGGAAGATTAATGTTAGATAGGTTAAACTAGCGTATAACTCAACTACCTCGTTGGTTTTGTGTGTAACCACATCCCACGCGCCTGCTAAGTTGAAATTTCAATTAGGTTCTGAATTTAGCTGAACTAAACAATGTCTGTATATTGTTGGAACATTTAGCAATTTATATGTATCTACATGAACTAAGTTATTTAGTAAATAATACCTACTGTAACAGACTCACTGCTATTATTATTTGTTCCGTTTTGTCAATCAAAGATTGGTAGATAGAAAGTGCTGATTGCATTAAGATTTCCAAATGTTTTCTGCTCAACTTAAGGTAAACGCAACAAGCCTTGCGTTATGCCTTAACGATTCTCTCACTAGTAGTTATCAGTACCCTTAGTACGAGTTTGCTTTACGTTGAACGAAAACGAAACGAGAGCTTGTTCAGTGCTCTGATTGGCCGGTGCGAACAAATCAACCAATCAGAGCGCCGAACGCGCTCTCGTTTCGATTACTTTAAACGTAAAGTAAACTAGTAACGAAGATACTGATCGACTCCCTTGCTTTACATTTTGTGATCATTATGATCATGATCCGTTTTCACATTTTCCTTATTTTCTTCAAGAGCATCGTTTTAAGCTTCTAATAATAATAATGTCTTATTAATTTATTTAATTTTATCCACAGGCCTAAGAACAGCATAGTGACAGATGACAACTGCTGCATGTGCAACTTCGCCGGCGTGAAGTACATGTCCAACCTTCCTGCAGACGATATCATCTTCGCATCTTTCAACAACCGAGTATTTGAAGTACGTACTCTATTCGATAGCCTCCTGTTTCACACCTCGTTCCATATTTCGTGGATAGGTCTTTTTTAATTTTATGGCTATTAGGTGGATGGGGTTAAAAATTTAACTGGGCTGGTACATACAGACCTGTACTTGTTCAAATTAAGTCCTAAGATTAAATAGATTGGCAAGGGGTAACTAGCTACAATAGTAACTGCACGGTGTGGTGCTGGGCTGGCTGCCGTGCAACGTTAGGGGTTCGATTCCCGCATGGAGTAACTCTTTGTGTGATCCACAAATTGTTGTTTAGGGGTTGGATGTCATGCGTATGTTTGTAAACGCATCCACGACTGAAGAGTAATCATAGTATCTATGTGGTAACGTTTTTTTAAAAGAAAAAAAAGAAAGAAAGAATAAGATAAGACACTTACCTACAGATATTCTAACAAAAGGCAACCTAAAAGATTGTCGTTAATTAATCCCTCAAGAATTTAAAAAGGATTAATACCTTAGTTGCTTCGGTAGCGCAATGATTGATTTATAATTATACCAACTTTTGCAATATTTTCGTCTTAAGAGCAATTTAATAAAGAAGAGCTTACTTTATACCTAGATAAAAACATTATACTTATAATATCAAGATTATAGTTGAAAACTGCAGCACCATTTTATCGTGTGCATCTTAAAACAAATTTTAAAATAGGTACGCAATGAGAGTTTTCGTGTATTCACACATATGATGTGGTTTCCCGAAAAAGCTTAGATTAAAAATATCACAATGTCGGTGATTCATTACGATTCTTACGCGAAATGCAGTCATCAATGACTCGTTCGTTATTAAAAACACGGTGTGACCGTGAAATCTTCTAAAAAGACAATGCACGTATTTTTGCAACAAATTACAAACACTATGTACCGTACTTAATTTGTTATTTCAATTGATTGTCTCATATGGTCTATTAATGGGAAATGTGTCGATCCTAGCTCCATTCCTAAAACGGTCCTACTATAAATTGCCGATTTTCTAAACTGCCGAAAGTAACACAAAATGTAGAATCGAAATCAAGTTATTCAAAAAGATCATTGTCATCTTCGTGCCTAATTTAACAATGATAACATCAGTTATCTGATATTACCTATAAATCTTATTTCAACTTTTTATCCAAACTACAATGTAAACGATAGTAAAATCACACCAGGTTTATCCGAAAGACTAGGTGGGAGTTTATGACTGATCGTTAAATCCCACCTAAGACGTTGTTGCCCACTACCGGACTTCATTGTTTTGGCCTGGTCACCATTTATGTGATAGCAGTCTAATTTTTTCTATGCACATATGTATATTTTGTCATCCTACTAATCTTATAAATGCAAAAGTGTGTACGTATGTTTGTTTGTGTGTTACTCCTTTTCGTCAAAACAGTTCAAGAAATCGAGATAAAATTTGGAACAGGAGTAGAGTACGGTCTAGAAAAAACACTTAGGCTTTTTATCAATTCAATTGATTTATTCCAAAAACAACCAATATTCCAAAGACTCATGGGAACGTGGGAGAAGCCAAAGGGCAGAAGTTAGCAATGATATAAGCAATCAAAGTATTTAAAATTAAAGAGGAAAGATAAAATTATGAAGACGATGATTTGAAAGTATGGGCAAATATTCTCATTACGTATCTATTTATTTCTTCAGTTACCATTCTGCGTGATAGCCGACCATGAACGTGAGAGCATAGTGGTAGCTGTGAGAGGTTCCATCTCCTTGAGGGACATCTTCACCGACTTCACTGCTGGATCAGAGCGGTTTGAAGCTGATGGTAAGATTTGTGTTTCTTTAACACGTAGCTTACTACGATCACCATAGGTACTGTAGTCAACAGTTGACTGCTAAGTTTGCATTTCTGAACTCGACATTAGGGTTAGAGTGCAAAATACAAAAAGAGTATGAGTATTGGGTAGGTATGTATGTACCCACGAAATTCTGAATAATTCAAATAAGTCTGATATTTCAAGCGCCTATAACAAGCAAAATGAAAACTTAATTTGCCTAAATTACGTATCAAACTCTATAATTATGTGTAATGTTTACGTACAGGTCTGCCCGAAGACACGGCAGCTCACAAGGGTATGTCCATGGGCGCCGCTAAGATGCTGAAGCGTCTGCTGCCGGTGTTGGACCGCGCCTTCTCCCAGTACCCACAGTATGACCTCGTACTAACTGGTAAATATAATGTATTTTTTATTTACACTACGTATTCTTGCTGAACAAGAGTATGTTTCATGTATTCGGTCAGGTAAAGTATGCAACGTCTTTTATCCTCGAAGGGATACGCAGGGGTACAATGTATGTATACCTACCCACTTTTCACCATTTGTGTTATAAGTCGCATGTAATAGGGGCGAGTCTATTGCGATATACTGAGCATTTTCGAGAAACCCGAGACCTTTTGTCCGGCAGTCGCACTTGCGACCAGACTGACGGGTACGGATAAAGTAATCCCACCCAAAACATAAATGTGAAAGGCTGCCAAGTTCGATAATATTGGAATGCTTCGCCTATAAAAGAAGTGAGATCTAAATAAGTACCAAGTTCCATACACAGACCTCAGTTAAAAATGATATAACAAGTTGGCAAGTTTTCACACACTTTGTTATAAACCTACTAAACGCAATGAGTCAAGTATATAATTTTCTATTAAAACTTGCCAAGTTATATCATTTTTAACTGAAGTCTGTGTATGGAACTTGGTACTTATTTAGATCTCACTTCTTTTATAGGCGAAGCATTCCAATATTATCGAACTTGGCAGCCTTTCACATTTATGTTTTGGGTGGGATTTCATTTATTTTTGTAAGGTTTATTTTCTTATTTTACTTTAACTAAATACAAACCTTCGTAACGAATTTTAGGTCGGTACGACCATTGGAAGATAAAGATATTTTTTTTGTTTTAGTTCTTTAGGGGTATGAATTTACACCTTCATTATTTTTAAAACCGACTCACACTTGGCCATTTTCAGATTTTTTCCTTTACCTTGACCTAAAGACCTACCTCCATGCCAAATTTCAAGTCAATACGACCATTGGAAGTGGTCTAGGTTTTTGATGAGTGAGTGAGTGAGTGAGTGAGTCAGTCAGTCAGTGAGTGTATAGTAAAAATAGCGATTTTCTGACGTCAATATCTCAAGACCTACAATAGGTACATTAATGAAATTTTGTATTTTAGATAAGTAAGTAGATCTCGACAGATACTAGAAATTTCATCTTAGATAAAATAGATTTTGAGTTATAGGTGGGTCGAACTTGGCCCGAAATGGTTCGTGTAATATAACCCACGGCCGGTGTGTCGGTTTTTTTGCTCGAACTTGGCGGACACACTGCCGTGTGTCTAGATAAAGTTTATTAATATGGAAGTAGTTTTGAGACGACGCTGAGCTTGACGCTGGAGCGTCCTAAAATACAGACGGTTAATTTTGTTACCAACTAAGCAATATTCTAGTTAGAAATAGATACAGTCTAAACATAGACCTAAGTATTTTAGTTTTGTTTTAGTTAATTTCCAGAAAACTATAAATAATGTGCTTGTACTGCTTTTAGAAGTTATTTACCTAAATAAAATTACCAGGAATCTGCAAAATGTAATCAATACTATTTTCAGAACAAATCCTTTTAATAGCAAGTACTAGAAAACTATAACTGTGAGGTCTTTTTTCTTTCCAGGTCACAGCCTCGGCGCAGGAGTTGCAGTATTAGTAGCATTAAAGCTAAGACCAAGATACCCACACCTCAAAGTATTCGCCTTCTCAACGCCAGGTGAACAATTTTTAATTTGCATACCATCCAACCAAATTGCCGCAATGAAAAATGAACCTAATTGTACCTTAACGACCGCTAAATGCTACTGTACGTAATTTTACTAATTTAGGAGTACTCAAATAGCGTCCTTTTTTGTTTTGAAACCCAAATGCGACCAACATTAATTTGACTGGCGAAGTTGGGAATTTAAATTTTCAACCCTCTCTTTGCCCGCATTTCATTTTTACAAAGTTAAAATATGTGGTTCTTGGGTACTGGTCTGGAGAAATATTTTGTCCTTTATCCTTTGTTATCCAACCTCGTTTGTTGTCTTAGGTGCTTAAATTACGACAAGTTTAGTTTGGTCATTACTTTCCTTAATTATGCCTACGAATTAAGTAAACTTTATAATCCTGCTTCTACCTTTATTCCTTTTATACCCTTAGCGTTGCATGTTTTACCATCTCCATATAAGGTCCCGATAAGCTTATATGACAAATAGTTCATACAAATTACCTTCTTAATTCAAAATTATCTGGAACAGCGCTATCCAGCTATCCAGACATTGTAAACAAGCCCTTAGTACCTTTAATATTTTTACCATGGCAACCAAGTTAATTTACATTCAAATTAATTCAGTTCAAAAATAGAACGTTGAACCAAAACGTATCCTCGATTAACATTTTGCTTAAAATTAACATAACACAGAGGCTATTTTAGGATGACTTTTGCGGTACACCAAGCAATTATCTGACTTAAATATTTGATTTCCAGCTGGGCTCATAAGTCGGGAAGCGGCTCGGTTCACCGAATCGTTTGTGATGACTGTTGGCGTTGGAGACGACCTGGTGATGAGGCTCTCCGTGCATAGCATCGAGAATCTCAGAACGAAGATCATACAGACTATTCATGCCACTAAATTGCCTAAGGTAAGAAATTATACTGCTTTTACACTATTACTCAACTGGAATAAGTACATATGGGAAGTAGTAGTGGCAGTTAAATATACCTAGTTTTAAGTAAAAACTCAACACTTAAACAGTTTTAAAACTTTATTCGAGACAGAACTATAAAAAAATATGCATGCGCATTCGAACTTCCAATCTGAATCTCCGTTACAACTCTTAGCGCGGGAAAATGTATTCATCTGTCACATTTGACAGCTGACAGTGCGACACAACAGCTAGGGCTGTCGGTAACACAAATCACACTAGGGACGTTCATTTAGTTGATTTTCGACGTCTAACACTAGTTAGTTGGCAAGAATTGAGGGAACTATTGTAACTACGGCAGCAGGCAACAGTTTGACTACTTCTAGGCTAGACGATAGATGTGAATACCGATAAAATTAATGCTAATAGCCCACCGTAGACCCCTTTTCATTGTCACAAAAAGCACTTGTCTCTTCGGTAACAGCAAAAACTCTGATGACGATATTACATTTATACCTTATTTTCTATATTTCCAGTACCGGATAATGCTGAACGGCTTCGGGTACGCGTTATTCGGGGTTCCCGCGCGGGACCTAGAATCAACATGGCGGCGGCCGGAGCAGCTTGAGGCGCAAAACTCGGATGACTCCGCCGACGCGCTACTGGTCCATAGCGTGTCCACAGTGAGTGCTGTCAGTTACCATCTTTTTATTTAGAGTGTGGCTTCCGTGAACCATGGCTTGTTTGTTATTTGTGTAGTGGTAAGGCTTATTTTTTCTATTTATTTTTTTTACACCGCATCACTATTCTGGGAATTACAGTACAAGTAACGTTTTCAGTTTTTGTTTAAATCTAACTGCCACATTCAGAGACTTTTAATGATTACCTACTTTTTTGAGGGGGAAAATCATCCAATGCCTTCTCGCGCGTTGGGCGAAGCGAGTGGGAGTGTCAGAATCTTACTTACTACAGAACCCCATTCCTACTCCCGCTTTTTGAGCCGGAGCCCCGATAACCCACTAGGCAGTCCTCAGAATTTTGTTCCGAAAACAATTGCTAAGGGCCGGGTTCAGTAACCATTAAATGTCTCTGAGTACGGCACTAAGATAATAACACACCTACAGACCTACACTTACTAAGCATGAATTGTTTCTCATTATTACACTATACTTAACTTTCTACACATATTTTTTTTTATATTTCACACACTAAAGTGATTAAGCACAAAATAACGTTTATATATGTAAGTAATTAACTAAGGGATAACATCGTAACAAATCATACACTACCCTTAGTATAATACCTATATTACAATTATTACACTTGTTTTATCTAACTTAAGATAGCTTGCGTAGGCTAATGCACGCTACACATCTTACGATTTAACCGTACAATTTTGATTGTACAATCGTACAGTACCCTTAGTATAAGTTTGCTTTACGTTTAAAGTAATTGAAACGAGAGCACGTTCGGCGCTCGTTCGCTGATTGGGTGGTTTATTCGAGCCGGCCAATCAGAGTGTCAATCCAATCAGACCAGGGGCCGTATTATGAACTCTTATTTCCAGTCAGTTTACGCCGTGAAATGAATTGCCCGGCTAATTCGTATTATGAACACTATTGCCAGCCAGTTAGTGGTCACGTGACAACACAAACCGATTTCTGCACGACTTTTGGCTGGCTGGCTGGCGTTGCGCGTATTATGAACGCTATTTCGACGTTTCAATTCTCATGTTAGTTGTCAAATTACGACTTTCAAAACAATTCAATAAAAGCGTCTTACTTGCAGCTTAAACTGAATTGCTTAGTCTTGAAAAGTTTGTTTTAGGGTTTTTATTTAGTGTTTTTATCATAATGTGTGAGGAATTGGTAATATTAGATTTTTTGGCAAGTAATGACGAGGAGCCGAGGCGCCAAATGGCCATACAGCGTAAAATACGCTAACAATGTGTAACCTTTTAACCCATTCTCGATCGATGACCGTGAATTGGTTAAAAGGTGTAGGCTTACCGAGGATTTAGTGCGAATCTTTGCGATGTGCTTAAACCTTATGTCTGTGCAAAAAACATAAAAAAAACATCAAAAACATCAATTGCAAAAACATCCAGAAGATGTCAGCCAAAACTTCCCATCGACATCAACAGAAGAGGCTTTTATTGTGTCCACCTCAGGCATGAATGTTCACGTGGGAGACGTGGCATTACCAAGGAAGAGGTGCACCGGCTACTCATAGAAATAAGAAAACAAAAATTGAAAATCGAAAATAAAAATTCAACAAGTACTTGTTGCAACCGAATAAAATTGCAAATAAAGGAGAAGGGGACTTTTGGGCCCAGCAGTTAACTAGTTGAAATGTATATTAAAAAAACCGTCATATTTTTCTAAGGGAAATCACAAAATATGGTACCTTGTTTCTATCTAGGAAACGAGAAAACTTAAATTAAGCTATAAAACTAAATAATCATTTATGTATAACGTACTCTGTGATTTAAACTTCTTAAAACACTTCTGTCTGACATCAGTCAGTCACCGATTGACAGATGACACTTTTCCTATACTTATACATTCGTTCGTTGTGTTTCGTTCTGAGTGCGCACGTATTTGCCATGTTTTATTGTTTAACCCCACGACCTCGGCTTTATAAAGGACGGATCTTGCATCTCTAAATTACCTGACTCTCTATTTTGGACAACTGTTTAAGCCTATCAATCGGATATTGACGACATGGATCGCTGTGTAAATTGTACGATTGCGACTGGTCACAGTAACTCTATTGGCAGAAGAGTCTTGGAAGATGAGGCGATTTTATCAGTTATTCCTCAGTGGCGTGCATCTCAGCCTGTATAATATGGTATCTTAGTTGGGAAAGCTACCAAAAAAATATAAGTACCCCGACCCCCTACACAATTCTAAGATGACGTTCTCCTAATTATTGAAGATGAATAATACATATTTTATACTAATATTGGTTTTTTATTTATATATCCTCCTTTCCATTTTTTAGTTTTTAAAAGGTTAGTGCCTACTGCTTTTAATGGCCTATACACACCACGTTTTTTAAACGCGCCGGTGCCGCGCATTTGTATCGATACAAACGTATTTTTTTTGTTTCATTTTCAATGTATAAGTAGAATTAAATGATAATGATGATCATTCCTCACAGTACACAATTCCTTCCAACTCTTCACAGCACCTTCGCCTTACGCATTCAAATGCTCGGAAATATTTTCCTACATTCTCCTTGTAGGTATGCTTTCGAGCATGAGCGCTCTTGTTGTACCCCAACGCACCTCCTTATTTGTGTTGAGGAACTCCCACTACACTTCCAGTTGGGTATTTGTTACCCGTTGACGACGATTTGAAGGTCCACTTTCCGAAGTCGACCTAAATGAGTAGGTAAGAATTAAAAGCCATTTAAAAGGATTATGTTCGTCAATTTTACCTATGAAATTGCACGAATTCATTTTAAAAAGTACTTACGCCATTATTTCGTTCTTTGAACAAAGCACATACAATGCCACCAACCACTTGTAATTCCCGCCTCTCGTTGAGTTGAATCAACTGCAGTGTACAAGCTGCGTTCGAAAACTATATCTATATCACATAACGTACAAGTCCAATTTAAATTGTTATCCAAGGTCAATATTATTTGATTTATATTTCACTATGTTTTGTACGTATTGTTTTATGATATATTCGGTTTTGGAAATATATTATCTTATGTTTCAATACTAAAAGAAAACCGTAACTTACCGAAAATAAAAAATGTATACTTCCGAACGTCGCCGGCAAACATTACAAACCAGCCATAGACAAAGTGAACAATTCAGAAGGCGGCCTAATAAATGTATGTCATAATACGAAATTTAGCCAGGCAGTTTACGGGCGTGAAGTGAATTGCCTGGAACTTGCATGGATGTTTAAAAGTTCATAATACGGCCCCAGACCAATCAGAGTTGATAAACAATACCTACGATCATTGGACATTATTATCACTCCTCATCAATGTTTTAAAAATGTTTTTGAATTATTTGTTTGGTTTGCATTCAGTGTCGTTTTTTTTAATTTGTTAAATTTTTGGTTGCGGAAAGTAAATAATTATAGAGATATGTAAAGAAAAATAAGTATACCTAATTATAACTTGTATATTTCGTTACAGTTGGTTAAATGTATGTTTGTGATTGATATTTGGGTATTTTATATGTTTATACTGTTAATTATTAATAAGATTCAACAAATGTAGAACTCTTGAACACTAGCAGAGAACAAGAAGACACCGATGATATTGCGTCATTGTCAGCCACATTGGGAAAAGGTTTTTGAGGTTCCAAAAGTTTTTAGACAATACAGAATCCGACGACATTTGGCCGGTGTTTTATTGCGGTTTCATTTTTTATATGCCCAAATAATGATGAGAACTCTATACCTTAGCAGATCACGGACACAAGGAGTGGGAAGACGCGGGTTCAATTTTTTTTAACTTATTTTTTTTTTCACTCTTCAAAAATAATCCAATAATAAATACTAACATTAAAAATGTGTGTTTTAGGAAGCAGCATTAGTATCACGAGATGTGTTCGCGCGTCGCTTCTCCTCAGCGAGACTGTTCACCCCGGGCCGGATACTGCACATCGTGCGGCGCAAGCGCATGGGTATCGAGAAGTAAGTACTTTACTACTAAAATATGAATCTCTATGCAAAAATATAGCAAGAAACACTTTGATGCTAAAACACCTAATCACATTTTTTTTTAAGAGTAAATTCGCAATATTTTTTGCGATAATATTTTTTTTTTATAATATAAGGTATAACTACAGCCCTATTTGCTTTGTATAATACACAATTTTCGTTTCGCTAATTTCTATTCACACATTTTTACGCATGTCTTACCAAAGTGATGAAGGAGGAGAGGAAAGGTAACTTATCATTTAATGCACATTAATGACAACTTGTATCTTTGATGGACTTACTGCCGTACTCAAGGTCATTTAATGACTACTTAGCCCAGTCCTTAGCAATCGTTTTCGGAACAAAGCCGTTACTAAGGAATAGTTTAAATAATCATACAATGTCTCTGAGTGCGGCAGTAAGTTCGCAGTTTTCTACTAAGCCTTCACAGATATTAAACCATGTATAGCGTGGCAACATTAAAGCATAAGTACAACACTGCTTTAGACCGTTCCCAAAAATGTTTAACACCTATTTAATAGGTCTCATCGCCCTTTATTCGACAGTGGCGCCACCTAGTATAAACAAAAAGCTCTCATACTCGCATCAATTTACCGTTGTTAAATAACGGACTTTAACGTATAAACTAGCCCGAATTACAATAATATATGATTTCTAAAAGATATTTCTATACAATATTAAAAAAATTGCACGTTACAGGAAAGTGCGCACAACAGAACCAACATACGAGATGAGGTGGGCGTGTCCCGAGGACTTTATGGAGCTGCAAGTAATGCCGCGTATGCTACTGGACCATTTACCAGAGAACGTGCACCGCACCATTCGCACCGTGCTAGAAGAACGACATCGCTACAGAATCACACAAACAGTTTAAAGAAAAAAGTGACAAACGGACACTTTACACTAATGTGCTATTAAAACTTTGAAGAAGAAAATAGTGCAAGGTTTAACCGTTCTTCTCTATAGCCTAAAAATCAATGGCTTAATTTATACGACATTTAAAATGTTCAGGGGCCTTAGTATGTGTTTACTTTACGTTTAACGAGATTAAAACGAGAACGCGTTCGGCGCTGTGATTGGTTGGTTCATTCGCGCCGGCCAATCAAAACGCCGAACGCGCTTTCGTTTCGTTTTCGTTCAACGTAAAACAAACTCGTAGTAAGGGTACTGGTGTAGATAGCAAATGGTTGAATGGACTAGCTACTCTAATTAAATAGGCATAAGAAAAATTCTTCTGAAGAAGATTTAAATATTAAAGTACAAAATGAATGTTTAACTTGATAATTTTTCACAGTAAAGGTTGAATTCAAGCAGAAACGCTTGTCGATATTTAGTTCGCAATTTGCGATAAAAACGTTAATGACTTATCGCAAGTTAATTTTGAAAAAACTTTAATGTCTTTTGAGTACTCCAGAACTCAACATGAATATTTCACATGAAGATTTTAGCAAAACTAAGCAGCTTATTGACTTCGCCTATATTTAAAAACGATACTTGCCCAAATGATATTGCCTGATTAATTTTATAATCATTCTAGAACTCACGAATTATATATAAAAATATGTCAATATAAATAAATTGGCAATAAAAGTCCTGTAAGCATATACATGAAAAATTGGGAGTCTGCACGAAATAAACCAATTATGGCAACTAACAGTCATTATGGCAGCTTAAAGAAATAAACGAAGCAGCTAAAACTATGAAATAAGTGTACATTTTTATAAAATTTCATGACTTTTCCAGAGCTATTAGACATGACATTGTGATTTTATTTTATCGTTCCTAAGCCTGACTCAAATGCCTCTAAACTAGGAACCTCCTGTAAATACATACTTAAAATAATCAGATTTTCAATATAATTGATATTATTGACCGAACCAGTGTCAAAATCTACTCGTAGAATAGAATAAGGACCTGTGAGAAGACTGTGATGAAATGAAAATATTAAACTTAAGTGATGTATGTGCATGTATGCAAGTACCGCAACGGTAGCTATAACACGGGCAAAATAAACTTGGAATCTTTGCAGTGTGCGAGACATATAGCTGTCTTTATCGCTCTCGCTATAAATTGAGCTATATGTCTCGCTCTTTTTGTATAAGAAACTTTGCAGAGCGACCAAAATTATTTGCTCGTACTGTATATTATTATTTTGTACATAATTTAGAGTAAGTTTATAGTTAAGTTTCTATTCGGTTCTGGCGTATATTGGGAGAAATCGATAGCATTTAAAAGCATTAATTTTCCTATTATTAAAGCTGTATAATAAAGTGATGAGCCTTAGTTTACTTGATCATGTTTCGTCTACCCAAAACATACTTAAAGTTGCAATTTCTGCCAATATATGACTAAGCCTTTAAACTCACCACAGATTACAAGCTAAGTAATCGGTCAATATTGATTTTGTGAAGATATATCCTTGCATAATCTATTGATCGATTAAAAGTTTGTAGTCTGCTATACCTACTTCAATATTTAGGGAACTATACCTCGTCCCAATGTTTAACATATCAACGTTAAAAACGTTTTTTCTTTCAAATCTACTGAACCTCTTCAATTTCAATTTCAAATTGTGAAAACAAACAATTTATTTGCTCAAAAAAAGCAATTTTATTTCGATTAATCTTTAAGTAAGTTTCTTTGTGTAAATTCTACTGCCAAAGTGTTGGTTGAAGATACCTAATTTTAATTTTATTCTGTACCGATCTATGTGTACCTACTTGCGTATTTTGACACCGTCTTTGGTGTTTAAATGTAATTAAAACAATATATAATTAACATTTTACCCATTTATAGAGGCAATAATCAGTAGAAATGTTGGCTAAAAGCCTTTTTATGACTAAACGTTGACATCTATCATCAATAGAGGTATGTATTACATGTTGTATTAACCCCATTAACGTACGCCACGCCATCTATGTTAACGAGTTATTAGATGAACTATACGAAATTTCACTTCACTGCAGGCCAGTGTTGTAATTCGATTACTTTTTTTAGTTGCTGTTTTAAATTTTATTATTTTGACGTTCGAATACTGAAATGCCACTCAATATCATAATAACATTCATTGCGAAAAAATATTGGACAGAATTTGGAATTATGTGGCAACTTTTCGTAACTTTATTAATCGGCTTCGCTATGGAACTAAAAACGAACGACTCATTTTGAAGTGACTGTACTGTAAGTGCACCTCTATCTATGAACAATTTGAGTGATATTACTATCATATACTTGAGTGGCATTCCAATACTCGGGCCTAATACTTGCGCAGCTACCACTAAGTACAATAACTAGACGGTAGAAGTAGCTTAAAACGTTACCGAAGTCAATTATGTAATAAATTATCTACATTGCATAATAGTAACATTAATGTAAGTACATTTAAGTATAAATTATTTTCATTGCTTACAAAAATGCTCTAGCAACAGCTAATCTGTTATAAATATTTGTAAACATGTATTTTTGTAAACTTAGACGCCATAGGTGTATTATAAAGTTGTTTCCCTTAGTTACCAAGCGAACAAACTGTTGTATACTTAAATATATAACGTTTTATATAAATCATAGCTCTGTATATAAAACTATGATGTGATTTTAACATTTTTAATCACGTAAACATTGATCAAAGAGGTCTTCTTCATTCTTACACAACTCTTTCATCTTTCATTTTTACACAACTCTGCTGTTTTGTCTATGCTTTTTTAAAAAGTTTATGAAAATGCATCTCCATTTTTGAAAGTAGGCCTCGTTAATGATTGTTTTGTCGTAGGGACCTACATTTATTCAATTTAGGTCCGTTTTAAATAATTCTTGTAATATAACCTGAACCTCGGGAACAAAATTATTGTGACTTGATAAAAATATACTCTGACTTCACTTTTAGGTGATATTTATGTAAATAAAGCATTTAACTTTGAATAATTTTTACATTCCAATTTGTATTCTGTAGTTCACAGTCCGTGAGTTTAACTGTCTGTTTTATTTTTACTTTTTTAAAAATAAATACTCTTTTATTTGAGCTGTGCTGAGAAAAAGAATATCTTCGAAGAAGAGTTAGTTCATTGTGTACCTCCAAAAATTGTGATTATCATAAGCTATTGATTGATTTTCCAACAAAATTACGTGATAATAATTATATAAAAAATTGTTATGCCTTTTCTTGGTGCAGCTTTCAATTTTATATAGTTAAAATATTTGAATACGTTACATACTAACTGCCACACTCAGAATCATTTAATGATTACTAAAATTATTCCTTAGTAACGATTTTACATCGTAAACGATTGCTAAGGACTGGGTTAAGTAACCATTATGACTGAGTACGGCGGTAAGAGAATATTATATGAATGTTACGTCAATCTCAAGATACTATGTGACAAGTTGTTAGTAGATATATTTTATGATAAAACTTCTCTGTCGTTTGTATATAATGTTGTTTTAGCGCTCAGTACCGCGGATACGTTACTTAATACTTTTTATTATTACTTTTTATAGTTTATACGAATTGGTACTGACGCGTCGTGTATTCAAGTATTAGAAGGACTCGTGTTCTTTTCACTTGTACCCTAAATTAGGGCTTTATAATCTCTTTCACCTATGTAATAGAGTATAGCCAATGTCTTGTGTTGGGTTTTGTTTTAATTTATAAATAAAATCTATTTTAAGTATCGCATTTTTTTATTATAAACGTCCATTATTCCAATACTAGTTTGTTTTACGTCAACGCGAATGACGTATTACGTTCGGCGCTCTGATTGGCCAGTTGCAAATCAACCGACCAATCAGACGGCTAAACGCAGTAACGTGTTCGTTGCGTTAATGTAAAACAAACATGTATTAAGCACTCAGACTTCGTCATACAAATTGATTTGTTACAAAATTATTAAAATTTATAGTACAAGTAATATAAAGAACATTTTATTTCTACAAGTTAAATTCAAGCGAATATAAACCTTACTACTCTTTACAATGAAGCTTAAAGCATCAAAAATTGCTTGAATAATTTTCATAGTGGGTTAAACAAATATTTTGGAACTTATTAGGGTACATCATTATTAATAACAAAATCATTTAGTAATTATTCGATATATATTTGTTAAACACGATACAAAAATACACTTAAATTCATCAGTCGAGTCAAAACATTATCACAGCGATCGATTTAAATTACATGTTTTTTAATAAAATTTGAAATGAAAAATAACAATATAAAGTACGCTTTAAGCATTTCTCAGTAGCCAATTTAAAAAGCTATCTTTGTTTTTTCCTTGACTAGCTTGTAATTGGGCGTATAAACTCAAGATCATTTGAAACTTACAAAAATGTTAAATGATACTAGATAGATCACATTTAGATAATATTAGCTAAAGAACTACCAAAGTCAATAATATTTGTTAAATGTCAAATTATCATCATAAAGGCAGAATATTTCGAAAAAATTGCTAATCGGTAATTAATTCGAAATATTCATTGTCCGAAAAATGCAAACGCCCAATTCTCAAAGCCAAGCCAGCCAAGATAAAAGATTTACCATCCATAAAAAATAAAATAGGCTTATGGTAGAAAAACATTGCCGTGGCATGGAGCGACGTGGCGCGCCGTGGCCACTAATTGACTGTAAGCGTTTAGCGACCCAAGCGACACGACACGACACGATATGCGTGTGTGTCTTTAACGGCCGAATAATGATTTTTTTAAGTTGTTAGGTCTGCGTTTGGCCACCAACCCGTTAGTTTATCGTACTATCTCTCCCCTTTTTCAAAGAATTTGTAGTGACAGTAATTATAGAGAATGTCTTAAAATTGAATGGCATTTGAGTACTTGGATATAATAGATACGCAAAGCCACGACAGTGTATTTCTGCCTTTATAAAGTTTTACTGATAAGCCATTTAGTCACCATTTACAATAACAATAATATAAGAATAATAATTAAAAATAAATGATATTTGGTACAATATTTGAAACTTAGCGTCTACTTACGAATGAGCATTACATATATATGTGAGATCTACGTGTCTCGGAGTATATGACTTGGGTTTGTATCATCTGCACAGATTACGAAGCTCGGTCATTGCTGCTTGAGAGCCTGGCGTTTTGTTTCGCTCCGTTTTGTATCTGAATTATATTAGAGAAACTGGTTAAAATTTGGTCAAGTGTGAGTGTCGAGTAAGAAATTTAGAAGGCATAGCGCTATTGAGCTTTTTGAATCTATGACCAAAATCTGCCAAACGATTGAGTCCTCTATTAGAATATTGTTAAAGTGTAGTCTACCATGTCTGACAAAGAATACTATAGTATAATGCAATGTCACGCCTTTTATCCACAAAGGAGTAGGCAGAGTGCAACGTGCCGTAATGCAGAACTGTACATTGCGGCATGTTACGTGGCATTATGCCTTTATACTATGTGCACTCACTTTGCACCATTTGTATTTTATTTCCCATGTAATAGGGGTTGAGCCTATTGCCATATACTGGGCACAACTCCAGATTCCGTGCTGCTACACTACAAAAATAAAGCCAAAATCCCAAACCTTACCTATTCAAGAAATCGTGTGCGACGTCAGGCCTGTACATGGCCATGTCCCTCAAGTAGGCCTGGTCATTGGTCAGAGTGCGCCGGTACGCGAGCTCACGCCACGCCTCGCCTCCGCGACCAGCTAGTAGGACTAGACCTTCCATGAAACTGAAAGATGGGATTTCTTTTATTAACAGTGAGCTTTTTGTAACATTCTCCTTTTTAATGCTTAAGCCAAAATAAGATGGAAACTGGAGATAGTATTGCAAGTACATAACAAAGTGTGGGAGAGCCATGCTTCGGCAAGAATGAGCTGGCTTGAGCGGAGTGATGCCACGACCTCATAGAAAACCGACGTAAAACTACGCTTGCATTGTATGAGTGAGGTTACCGGAGGTCCAATTACCCCCTTCCCAATCTTCCCAATCCCCGATCCCCCAACAACACTTAAATATAACGCCTCTGGTGTTTCGGGTGACCATGGGCGGCGGCGATTGCTTACCATCAGGTGATCTGTCTGCTCGTACCAGTACCAGTAGGTGGACGCTGTATAAGCGTATAGGTAAATTGCTCATACATTTCAGCCATAACATAAATATAGACAAATTATAACAAAAACTCACCTCAAATACTCGCTAACAAGCTTATACATTTGTTCAGTACTTCTGTTCAGTATAAGTCTAGTAGGCGACGCGTTCAGCAAAGATATTTGCAACGCTATTTGTTGCGCAAGCGCCGCCATTTCGCCCGCAAACCCAGTACAACCGCCTTGCAAGTATAACTCGGCGGCATCGGTGCAGTGGTTCAAAGCCGTGTCTAGAAGTGATCTTGTTGGCACCGTGTCGTGAATTTGCAACCAAGTTGGCGGTTGAAACGGTTTTTTTGATGTTGCCTGTTGAAAATTACATTATGTGTTAATGGGTAAGAAATATTATGTCTCGATATCATTGCATGATTTAAATATGAAGTCATGGTACAGAAGTGTAAATAAATAAATATATTTTATGGTTTTCTTAAGCTAAAAACAACCAAGTCTTGTGAAAAACATGACGCTGCATTTAGATATTCAGAGCACTTACACTTTTGCAAACTTTTTAATCAGATTTGGCACTATAATAAACTTTTAATCCATAATTGATCTAGTAGAGGATGAGCAGACCTCTTTAAAGACAATTGGTCTAACTAAATAGACATATTTTTATAATAATTATCATGAGACATACAAAATTTAACTAAAAATTGCGCAGCCTACTATAAGTTGTAGGCTACGTGGCGTCGCCGCATCTGCGCACGCTGCTCATGATAAAGAGTCCCTCTGTGACTCGAAACTAGTAGAGCTTTTCTCCATTAATTTACATGAGTAAACCGTGTTTTTTTTTAACTTTAACTAGATATAGACATGATAACAGTCCACGTTACCATAACAACGTACCTTAGCAGAATCCAAGGCCATTTTCTCCAAATCATCAATAAGATTCAGTGCCTGTTTCCTCTTAACATTAGCAGCCTCAGCATACATATTGAAATGTAAAGCGACCATGATGTACGTGTCTGTGTCTCCTGGACAGTGAGTCTTCAGGAAGTCCAGTAGACCTTGTTTGAATTCTGCTATCTTGTCCACTTGTTGGCCCAGCATATAGTCAAATTGACCTAGTAGGAACTCGAATTGGTGGTTGTCTCTTAACGCCTGTGAATTTTAGAGGTTTGGTTAATGAGGAAGATGAGGACTATATTTGTTCAGTTTTCGTGAAAATTTCAGGGAAAATTATTCTATAGGACTGCCTTGTTAGTCAAGTAGTCCATAGTGCGACTGCCGGACAAGGGGATTCGGGTTCGATTTCCGGGTAGGACAAAGTATTTTTTAGATTTTTTAAAATTTCACAGTAGAAGCACGAAGTCTGAAATTGTGCCCAGTATATGGCAATAGGCTGACCCCCTATTACATGGGACTTACAACACGTTTCTATATTTATAAGTTATATATCTATATTTTTTATATGCATCGTTCAAAACTAACCTGAAACACATAAGCGCACTCAGTGTACCGCGCCAGTCCAGTAAGGAGGCGGACCATGAGTCTCCAGGAGCGCGACGCGAGCAGTCTGGCCGCCAGCGCCTGCGCAGACCGCAGCGTCGTGGCCACGCCCTCCGTGTCGCACGCGCATGCGAAACATTCGTGCGCCAGTACTAGCAGCTCTAGGCAGATTATGTTTACCTGGTAGATGGTAAGGTGAAGGTAGAAATTATGGTAAGATTGGTTTGAATACGAAATCTTATGTTGTAGTGTATGATTTGAACTTCTATGGGGGTTGTATCAAGATGCATACTCATACAAGCAGTACAAACATACATAAGAAATTAAATGCCTAGATAAACTATAAAATACAAGATAAAGCATTTAACTAGAATTTAAAGATTTGTGTGTTCGTTTGTTCGTGCGTTCGTTCGATTTGTTGGTTGGTTGATTGGTTGGCGAAACCTCGTGGAAGTAGTTAGTAGGGTATAAATAGCCAATAAATATTCTTAATAATTATTACTTATTAAACAAACCTGCTTAGTAGACAACTTCGCGCCCTTGGTAATCTTCCTGATATTAGACTTGACTTCATATCGAATGTGGACATTGTTTTTAGTGATCACATCGAACAAATTCCTTCGACAATCCCTGGACATCTTGTTACAGTACACCGTATATACAGTAGACACTGAGTAAACTGACTCAGTTTCGGCTGACAGCACGGTTCCTTCTTCAGTCAGCACTGATTCTGCCTCATCACCTTCTACATTCTGATATTCTTCATCTATAAGGTTTTCCACGTCTAGCCCGTTATCGTCTAGTAAATTATCTGGTTTGGAAGTACCTGATACATTAGAGCATTTGTATATTTTCTGGAAGGCGATGAGGTGGTCTAAGATCAGTTTGCCGATTTGGCTGCAGGCGTCTGGTCGCATGTTGAGGAACATCTCAATGTCCGCGTTTAATGCGTAGCCCCAAAGGGTGTATTGGAAGTGTTCCTTCTGTCTAAATGTCGATGTTTTTACTAGATGCGGCGATATTATGGCTGCTACTATCTCCTTGCAGAGGTATTCTGCGACCTGTTGAAGAGATATAGTCGTTATAACAGTTATGAATGAAGCATGCTGGTGCAAACCAGATGTACTTCTAAAGATTGTCACGATAAAAGAAATAAGTATAGTTCATATTTTACGAAGGAGTTTAATGTAAACAAATATTATATTTTATATATTTGATAGGACGACGTTTGGCCACTATCTCGATGATGATGCGACCTACGATGGAGCACGTCTGCTTATAAGCAACCTATTCACTCGGGCCTTGAAGATACCCAGGTTAAATAATTATTTTATAGATATTCTCACAACAACATGTTAAACTTACCTGTTTGGTAGGTATATTAAAGGTTTTGAACACCAGATTAGCGAGTGACATCCGCGCCCGTCCACTGACTAAGTTGATGAAGTCAATAGCATGGTTCTGATATTTCAACACGGAGGTGTAGTCCCATCCTATCTGCAGAGCGATGCGGAAGTAGCTGGCCACCTGCGAGATAAAATGTTTGTAGAAACTTAGACTTTATTACAACACAATAAAGTTAAAAATCTATTGAAAAATCAGATTGCAGTATCAACATAATGTTTTAGTCCCAATATGATTTTTTTACAGTGGCATTACATGCCGTAATGTGCAAGTGCACCTCTGCCTACCCCTTCGGAGATAAAAGGCGTGACGACGACGAAGATACTGTTTTTTTTTTTTGTTTTTGTTTCTTCTTTAATTTTCTGTCTGTTTTATTAGTCTGCAATAACATTCGTTGGCCGGTTATTTAATATTTCATGAGTTTTGACCTCATTTGTCGTCAATTTCTGTAACAGAACATATTTTATCACACAATCTACAGTAATACTATCTACATACCTGTTTAGCAAGCGTCAGCCCGCTCCTGACAGCCAAGGCATCGAGTGCCGACAGCCGGTCAGCTTCCTCCCGCGCCGCTAGGTGAGCGCTCTCTGGCACATTCTCTTGTTTCTCCTGTATCACAACCAACTCCTCGAAACTAGCGTCCGATATACCTGATACTGAAATTGAAAATACAATGATAATCTTCAGTAATTCAGTAATCTAAAAAATTAAGAATATATCATTGAGTTTCTAACTGTTCAATGCTAATCAATGCCTTCCCAATCCCCGATTCCCCAACATCCCTTAAATTCCTAACTCTCAAAAGGCAGGCACCGCACTTTTTACGCCCCAGGTGTTTCAAATGTCCATGGGCAGCGGCGATTGCTTACCATCAGGTGATCCGTCCGCTCGATTACCGGCTTATTCCATAAAAAAGGTGGAAATATCTACTAGTATGAAGACTTACTTGACAGTTTATTCTGCAGCACAGGAGAAGATATCACCAGCCTCAACTCTTGCGGCAGCTCATAAGGCGAGCACGAGCCTTCAGCAAGCTTCAAACAGGTCCTTACAATCTGCACGGGACACGCTGGAGGCCTGTACCTGAACTCAGGCGGACTTTTAAACAGCGCAGACAACCTAAATGCATCAACCAGGAGTTTCAACTCTAGCAACTGATTCATCACCCTTCTCCAATTATCTATAGCTTCAGGGTCTTCTAATAACACCACATTCTCAATGTTACTCACATCAGACTCAATCTCAATCTCGTCCAGCATCATAGTAAATGGTTTCTCCGCGTTAGCCTGACCGATCTTCTTTGAGATATTCGGGTCTTTCTGCCCGTTCATGATAAAATGCATTGTACTCTGATAACTGTTCAGGAATATGGTGTTTGGAGCCTCGTTCTTGAAGTAAGCATCCCACATGAGGTGTTCGATTTCTTCCCGTCTTCGCCCATACTCCAAATTCTCTTCGAACCAACTCATAATGATTCTGTAGGAGTAGAATTTCTGTGCCGTATCCGTGATGTTGTTGACGTGTGATACGAGGAATTCTGTCGCGTCCTTGAACGTGACTGTTGCTTTCTTGAAGGCTTCACTGCATTGAGCAATGAACAGCGTTATTCCTTTATCTTCTAACATTTCTTCACGAGAAAGGAGGTTTTCGTACTTGTGCGTCCATTCTGCTAACAAAATACTGTTCACGGGTACCCCAGAAAGCTTTGCGATTTTCAGGGCTACGTTATAGTCCCTTTTAGCAGTATACATTTGGACGCATTCTTCTACATATTTCTGTGAATCATCTTGAAGTAATTTTGATATGTTTATTGCTAGTGATGTCTCCATTGATATTTTGAGTATTTCATACAACGTTGAGAAGTTAGGTGATGGCACTAAAAGAATAAAATCGGCATATTCATTAAACAATTTTAAAGCGTTTTGGGTATAAACAAAAGCAAAAAGAAGTATTCACGTACCCGTAAATCCTTTTTCGAATTGATTATCAGCCAAACATTTGAGGAACTCTCTTTGAAGGTACGCACTATCAAAGTTATGGCTCAGCGCAATTTTGACCAAAGACACAGAAACTTTTTGCAAAGCCTCCTTGGACAGTTGCCAGGGGGCGCCACTAGCGCCAACGCTGTATTTACGTTGTGCGTGTTGTAGGAAACTAGAGAGAAGTTTCGTAGTTTCGGAATCGAAGTTGTGCTGACGAATACATCGGTGGAGAAAGGCCGTAAACAGAGTTAGGGGGCTCTCCTGGAAATAAGAAATAAACCCTTTTGAATACCAGAGTTCTGACTGCAAAAAGAGGCCTGAGAATGAGGCTCAAATCCTAGAGTCATTCGTATTCAATCGCAACTGACGAAAAGTCAGTGCTAGTGGTGAAAACATGGTAAGACCAAGTACAAAATCTCCATGCAAGTATATCAATGCAACTTAAGAGGCTATACGATATATTTTAAAAACTCACCGGCATAAAAATCAGCATTGCTTCATGTAACGTGGTGACGTAGCCCTCTAATAAACATAGTTCAGCTACTTTCTGGAACTGCTCCGAGGCTCCCTGCTGCTGCGTCATCAACTGTTGCAGCACTCCTTGAGAACGAGGACTGAGAGACAGGGAGGACAGGATCCATTGAGGCCAGAGCATCTCTACCGCGTTTGGCTGTAAGAATAATGTTGTATAAGTTCTTGAAAAGTTATTTTATAGTGAACTTTTATTCACAAAATTTCACTTTTTAGCGATCATTTAAAAAAGACTTAGGTCTTTTTAGAGACCCCAGAGATAGGTATGTGACCTCAATCAAAAAACCTACCAGTCTTTGAAGTTTATTTTTGAGGGTGGAAAATCATCCCGTGACTTTTCCCTCTCTTCAGGAGCCTTAAGAGTCTAAATCCATATTTTTAAAAGAGAGTTAACACCAAATAATAGATGTAATAATGTAACATACCTCATAGCAACTAGCAATGAGCACGAGTAGGGGTTCCCTGCAGATGTCAGCAGCCCTGAGTAACGCGGCCGGCGGGTCCTCCGGCCCGTGGCAGGCCGCCGCCACCTCCCACAACTCTCGTCCCATGTACGCACTCGACGGGAACTCGAAGCTGCCCACCTGCGTCGGACTAGGACTCTGTATGAGGACAGATCCCTGAAAAGGATGACAGTTATTTAGGTGTAATTAAAAATTGTGTTGTTGTAAATTTTTTTGGTGTAATTCAATGGTGGTTGTCGCTAAGAATGTCTTATAAATTAAGACATTAATTAGTACATGTGTATATTAAATATTATAAGCAAGATAGGATTTACGTTTACTATTTATGAGTGAATTATAAGTTTAAGTACTTACAATCTCCACGGAATTCAATCTCGAAACTCGCCTCTGTCCGTTACTTGCATTAGTTTTACTATCTTTTTCGACACCCTCGTCAACAGTTCGATGCAGCATTATATGCTTTAGGTGTTCCGCATACGACTTCTTTTCGAACTCTTGAGCTAACTGGAGCATCTGACTGAGTGGGTAGCGAAACACGTCGCCAAAAAGGAGGAAGTTAAACCAGGAGTTGGCCTTCACAAATTCCCGCAACTGCAGTTCTGGTAGCGGCAAGTTGTGAAGCGTGGCGAACTTGACCATCGTCTGGCACTCGTATAGCACCAGCGCCATGTCCACCTTACCATCCTGCTTCTGCCTTTCATTCAATCTGCTCAGAGTTATCTCTTCCATAAACCGCAACATCTCCCTAGCAGCTTCATCATTACTCTGTATCAGTTTCGACATGTACTCGTTTACTGTTTTGTTCGCTTTTTCTTCAGATAACCCTTTGTACTGCATCAAGTGATTCTTGATCATTTTGGCAGCAGAAATGTGGACCCTGCATCGTGTTGGATTGCAACCAATCATAGCTATGAAGGACACGGTGCAAGCGGTCATAGCGCCATCAAACCAGTTCTGCAGAGCTAACGCGTGCGCCTCACAGCATGCGCTCTTTACACTTTTATCCTGCAACCGATTGTACGTCTGATACTGCTGCGAAACAAACGCCTGACTAGCATTACAGGGGCGATACTGCTTCAAATAATACACATGGTTCAATTTAGCTACATAGCCATATTTCTTCATTAACTTCTCATCCGCAAAATCTGGCATCTCCATAGCTCTTTGTGATAAAGCTTTAATACTAGCAGATTTAACATCTACATCGCTTGACAACAGACTCCCCAGGCTACGTCTATCTGGCTTGTCAGTAAGCAAACTGTTCGTATTCTGGTTGACTAATTGAAATTCAAATATTTTGGACACATCTAGACCACGGTAACCAGACAGCAGCTGGTACACGTTCACGTCTTTTAATTCATACGTATGATGCGCGTCCGCATATTTCTTGTAAACGTTATACAAATGTGGAAGCTTGTCTTTGTAAATCTTATTTGGCAATTTAAAGTCTTTAAACTGTAAAAAGTCTTCCTTGGAGAATATATCAAATAACTTTTTAGCGTCTTCGAGGAGTATCATTCCTAATACTAAATGTGGATTAGAGGAAACATAGTCGTCGATGTTTTCATTGGCGATTTGCTCGCAGGTTTTGTATACGGGTAGCACGTGGCTTTGTCTGTCCGAGGTTTGCTCGATACTTTTAAACAACAACCAGAGCTCTATGCAATCTTTCGCCTCCTGCTCGACGTCAGACAGATCAGTGTCTAATATATTACCCTCTACACATAGCGTCAGTACTTTATATAACTTATTCTTAACACAATACTTCGCAAGCTCCACATAGAAATGCTCTCGACTGATAGTGGAGCATGATTCAGTGAAGATGTCGTCAATTAATTTCAAGTTCTGTGTGCGAGCTAGTCTTGATATGATTAGATATAAATTATTTCGCTCACTTTCATTCACAATGCCGTAAGAGGCCAACGTGTCGTAAATGCATAGTTTGGTGTAAGCAAAACAATTGCTTTTTGCGACATTTTCGATCATTTCATTTGTGACTGGCCATTTACGGAATATTTCGTCTAAGCTCTCTAGGACATGTGTGTCAAAGCCTATGGTGTCAACATTGAGGAGTTTCTTGGCGAATCCATCGTTATTGAAGAAAATGTATCGTGCGTTCATGTCGCGAACTACTTCTGAAGTCTGCACATTGATCCAACGGACGAGGATCATGGCTTTGTTGTTCTCCACCAAATAATTCCACATCTCTACAGGAGCGGAGAAGTCTAGTAATGAGAATTCTGGAAAAGAAACATATAAATTCTTATTTTGAGTTCTATCTCCACTAGAATAAAGCTCAAAACCATTAATAAATATGCAGTCAGCAATGATTAATAACAGCTACTGCTTGCTATGTACAAATCAATCTTTTCTTTCCCAATTGCATACCAAATATCTAGGCTGATTGTACATAAATCAAAGTCTACTACACTAAAAGCAACAGTGTAGCATAATTTATGTATCAACCTCAAATAATATAATGTTATCGAAAGTAATAAATAATGGACATTAGCATCTATGAGTAAACAATGTTTGCATAACCTGTTTATTAATTATGTGTAGGCAATTTGTTATCATAGTGCCATAAAATATTGACCTAACTAAATCTATATATTATATAAAAATCAATTGCTGTCTGTTAGCCTCGCTTGTTTGAGGTGGTATGAAATTTACTTACAAAACAGGGCATTTCTAATAGAACATAATGTCACAGTCAACTCCCATAGTTATTTAACACCCAATGTTACCAGTCATATTATGATTTTCAACTTTTGACCAGTTAACTCATTGTATGTTGGAACAAAGATCTATGTGAGACACAATGTGTTTTCTATTGTGTCTCACATAGCTCCAGACAAGAGGTTAAATACCTATTTAACCTAAAAATATTATAAAATATTATATATATAGTATACATATTATATAAATATTATACATAAAATAAAATAGTATAATATTTTATGGTTTTAAGACTCATTAAAAGAATGTAGATCATTATTTGTAATGCTATGCTAATACAATGCTGTAGACCATTTATGCAAACATCCTAAACATTTTGAAATGTTTACTTATGATAAGGGATTTTCACTAAAATATATGGTTTGCTTTATCAGTGATTAGTGTGTGTATAGTATGGTAGGTAAATATGTAATTTTAGTCATAGCAAACACCTAATAAATGTGACAAAAAATAATGTGATGCTAATTTGTAGGGTATGCAGAAAAAAAAGGGAAATATTGGTCTTCTTCTTTTTGAGGATGGAAAATTTTCCAATGACTTCTCCCACCTTGAGCGAGGCGAGAGGGTATCACACTCTTACTGACTAAAAAACCACCACATTCCTACTTTTGCTTTTCGAGCCAGAACCCAGGTAAACCCGCTAGGCAGTTGGCAGCTCTAGAGAAATATTGGTCTGACTTACAATTTGTACTTAATAGAGTACACAGAGTGAAAGAACTATTTAGAGAATCAGATTTAGAAAATCAAAAGCCTACATAGTTGTATTATCAATAGGATCTTACAAAAACACAACTTACCAAATGAATTAAAGAACAATGCTGTAGCAATTTTACTTTTCCACGGCTGTGGATACTTTTCTATTTTATCTATAGTCAGAGCCTTGATCTCGCTTTCATTGACAACTATGCGGTCCTTACCCATACCAAAAACTTTGTTTTGTTTGAAGGTTCCTTCAACTTCAAATGCTTTTTCTAAATAACGGAGAAGGTTCCAATGTCTTTTGAAATTTAGCCATTCCTCTTTTGTATCATTACTCATATCTTTGGACAACTTCTCCACATGTTCTACAATGAAATCTCTGTACTCAATCTGTGCAGAATCCCGAGCTAAAGTCATCAAGTGTAGTTCTGGACTTATTTTAACTTTGTTCAAAATATGCAGAACTTTAAATATCTGTTTTCTCAGTAGCAGCTGTACGGTCCATGCCTTCACCTAGAACAGTTGTGTAAACATTCTCTATGTTATCATAATTATAGATCAATAGAAAAACATCACAAAGCGAATTTTAAAAATCAGGTCTAATTTAAATCTGTTTCAAGTGGGCGTTTATTGTTATTTTCGGATTATTATTGCGATAAAAAGGTTATTCACCTCGGCCAGAAACCACTCTCTGGCAGTAACATCATTCCATCCATTTTTCTCCTTGAGATAGGTGATCGCCAGTTCGATATGAGTACCCTTCGCAGCCGCCTCCCTGACCACATCTCTCGGAGACTTTTCTTTCCAACACGACCAAATAATCTTCTCATTCTGAGTCAACCCCTCCATATTCATCACAACATTGAAGTAAAGTTTAGATTATTTTACAAAATTCTCGAACAATGAATTACAATCTTTACACAACAAAAATACACTGATTTAGAACCATACTTTTATGATTTCTAATAAGAATTCTATTCCTTAGTAATAAAGTTCAATTTGCTATTAGAAAAGAAAACAATAAATTTCAATAATATAAACTTCAATCCAGCTGACAGTGACAGCTGTTATTGTCAAATTTTAGTGTTGTAAGTGTTTAAAGAATAAATTTACCAAACAAAAATTCTACCAATTACCAAAGAATTAGTAGAACGAAGAAATGAAACGAACGATTTCCAAAGAATATAAGCGTTTTCGCGTATTTACAAATTCATAATTTCTCATGAGGTCTATTTCCTTTTTTGTTTATACACATACCTTGTTCAAAGAGTTCAAAACTTAGTTTTTAATTACGTTGCCAAGCAACGGTTGCAAAACAACTAGGTAATTTTCTATCTAAATTCTCACTCTGTGTTCTCACTATTTGTAAGTTTATGACGCAAATTAATAATGGCTGAAGAACTCCAGAAAGTTCATTTATATTACGATGACATTAACAAAATCAGAGTCATAGAAAACAACGTACTAAAAGAAACAGAGGATCTGAAGGACACATGCAAGGATTATGACACAAGTTGGTAGTCACTGCACATCTTCCTCCTCACTTCATATTCCTCTTTGCATTGCTGAGGGTCGAATGTCGTGACAACCCAATAGGTTTTACCCTAATCTAACAGGCAGGTTAATAATCAAATCAAACATTTAATGCATCCATAGTGTACAATTTGGTCGACAGTTTTACAGTAATATGTCAACTCACTATAGGTACCGGTTTACCACAGCTAATCGGCGAGATCAAATACTTAAAAGTCGAAAATTAGAAGTGAACTACCTATCCTACCTACCGTTACGTTCAAATCAGACTGCAGCCTACAATAGCGTTATAGGTACCCTGGGTTTGTACCATCATAGAGGTATTATATCCATATTATTATACCTTTACAGAGATTCAAGATTTCGGGAAGATAATCAACGCTCTACTAGAGGTGCTGAAGGAACTAGGAGATAACGTCGAGAAGAAAAAAATGGCTGCTATAGGTTCCATGAATCTTTTGAAATCTATTTCTAAAGAACGCGAAGCTGAACAAGCTAAATTACAAGTAAGTTGTACCAAGTTTTATAAAGATTATTCTAACTTATTGTTAGATACGCATGATCTCAATGATAATTTTTGTTCCAGGCGGAAATCAATGACAAATCTATGATATTAGAACAACTGGATAGTGAATATGACGCTCTTCAGATTTTAGAAGCAACACAAATGGAAACAATCGAGTACTTGACTCAAATCAGATAAAACATTGTCAGGTTTTACGTGTGTGACGTCATGACTAGTTTGTTGAAGAAAATATACTAAATTTATTTCAAATTCCAGTTGAAACTACTGTATATATTATTTAAAACAAGAAAAAATAGAGATTATTATTGATTATTGCTCTTTTTCTCTTTAACTAACCCATTTCCACAATTTATATTTCCAACGTGAACTTTTACCGCCATCCAATGACTTCTCCGGCCTTGGGTGAGGCGACAAAGACCATCCAAATAACCCCGTTCTCCCAGTTCTCCAGCTATGTCCGCCTCCAAAAATCTGCCGCCTGCCAACACGAATTCTATACTCACGCGCATTCGATTTGCCGCTTATCCAACTCAACCTTTTTAGTAATGAAAATTGCCATTCATAAAATACAAAATAAAACTATACTTCAGTCTGTAAAAATGTAATTTTCACTGAAACACACATGTAATAAACACAGTAGTCAAACTGTAAATCATAATCGTTATAGGATCAACCAAATTTTCTTGAAATTGTATGAATAAATTAATTTTTCTACCAATAAGTAATTCACAATTTGGAAAATTATTTCAACTTAACCACGAAATAAGTAGGAATTAAGTTTATTTTACAATACCTGTGATTACAAAAATATAACTACTTATTACTACAGAGTAACACAGATAAATAATTGAAATATACATACATTCCCTTGATTCCAAAGTCAATAACATTTAATTTTATGTAGGAACATGCCAATGTCATAGTTTTAGATTTACCAAACACCAAATACGTCCAAATTGTGTTCCTGGCTTAACTAGAAACACCAAGTCAATATTTAAGATTCCATTAGACAATTTTGGCCTAATTTATTTATTAGTCAGTTTAATTTTATTAATTCACATTTTAATCACGTCGCTATTACTGTAGTTTTACAAAATAGTGAAAATAAAAAAAAATAAGTGGCACAAATTCCTTCAGAGAAGAAAAGTAAATGTTGCCAGTATAGAAATATGACAAACTCAGAATCCAATAGTTTTAAAAGAAAAAAGAAGCCAGTTCTAGCAACTAAATGAATTATTTACTCTGTAATACAAATTAAAGTGGGATTCAAAATAATTAGATCATACACATTAAATTCTGTAACTTACACTTACAGCTTAGCTTACTTACTAGTTGCTATCGTCAACAATCAGTTCTGGAATTTATCATTAATTCTCTCCCTCTAAACTGTAAACTTACTACAATGTACCATAACATCAAGCTTAAAAAATGTCGTATATCTGTAGTAAGTGTACATTTCAATCACATTCAATTGCAACAAACTACCTACCATTCAATATATAAATGCTTGTAATCCTTTCAGAGTGGCGCGATCAGATGTTGTCGACTTACGTTTATGTATGTTGCTGACATTACTACGGCAATGTTGCTATGTGCATGCATAATTTTATTATTTGCTACGTCTGTATTTCTACTTGTCTACAAAATGAGTTACTCCAACACAACTATTTCTAAAACACTGGCGACTTGTAAATATTGGGCCACATGGTACTCCCGTAGGGCAATACCAACACATTATGATTCAAAATGTTCACATTACACATTTATCATCAAGAACCAGGGAGATTTGAAGCAAAAAATTGCTCAATACAAATGATAAATTATTACCAATTATTAAGAAGTATATGCTTGATGAAACCCTTATGTGACATGACCTGTCAGTTAATCATAATTTAAATAACAAAGTCTCCACCATACATTTCACAATACTATGCGTGGTTTGAACACTTTTGTCTATGTTTGAAGGTTTTTAGACACTTGAAGTCACTACTGAACTTGAGAGGGTATCATCAACCTTTTGCCTTTTTGATTCCTGTTGCTCCTCTTCGTTGTGCTCTTCCTCAGCGGCGCGTTTCTTAGCTCCCTCAGCCTGACTCGTGTGCTGCGCTACGTCACTGATTACTCCGTCTTTAAATCGGACAATAATAGCTGTCATATTATCACACCCAGTACCATCGCCCATCGTGCTCGGCGCCAAGCAGTGGTCGAACATCTGTGGACATGAAGATGACACAATATTAGATACTTTAATCAACAATAACATCCAAATGTTAATTCACGATCATAAATGTTACTGACCTCTTCACAAATCTGTGACAGCCTCTCGCGACCTTCGGCCAACCTTGGCAAAATAAAGTCACAGACATCTTGACTAGACATGAAGTTCCATATACCATCACAAGCCAGCACCATGAACTGATCCTTCTCTGGATCAATTGTTAATGTTTTGACATCAGGCAGCGCTGTTATCATCTGCTCCTTAGCACCCAAATCTTTGTTTTGTTTATATGAGTGGTCTCCGATGGCACGAGATAGATTGAGGCCGCCATTAATGCGTCCATCATTCGAGACTTTTCCACCAGCTTTGGTGATCCTTTCTAGTTCTGGGGCATCCTCTGGTTTGTGGTCTATTGACATGTCTATCGCTTTTCCCTCTCTGCAAATGATGCAACGCGAGTCTCCAGCATTTGCCACAAATAATTCTTTCCCTATAAACAGAGAGAAAGTATGTTTGTTAGTTACTTAGCCTACTGAATAAACTTAGCATATGAGTTTCAGATTACAGATAATATTTACCCCTTAGCAGTGCTACCACAGCTGTGCAGCCACTGTCATTTCCTGGTTCTTCATTCATAGAGATATCTTCCTCTCCATCATCATCACTTGATTCTGCCTCCAGTTCATCGTCTTCTTCTTCTTCGCCATCTCCTGAAAATGATTGGGTTGCAATGCTGGTCCTAATATGAACTATTAAAAATGACATGTAAAACATTAGCTCTGGCTCTGCCTAACAACTGCTCAGATCATCATGCCTCACGTAGTCTCGGATAGTGCTCACCGTCGTTTGATGACTCCTCAACACCATTAACATTTTCCTCATCAGATGAGTTGATCTCTCCTCCTTCGAAGGTTTCATCATTCGAGTCGCTATCGTCATCATCTTCTTCGGCAGCCTGACGCAGTAAGGACTCGTATACGGCCGCGGCGGCGCGCCTCCTTTTCGGATCTTTAGGCGCTTTGACGTCTGAACTTGAGACTGCAGCAGCTTTGTTTGAAAGTAAAGAATAGCTAATCAATCTGAGGACAATCTCTAACTGAGCAAAATTTAAAAACAATGAAGAGAGTGTACAAACCTTTCGCTTTCCCCTTTGATGGTGTGGTTGACCCATTGGACGACGTGATGTTACTTTCCTCACCATCAACCTGCTTTGAATCTGTTACTTCTCCATTACAGGCATCTGAAGCGCCACTGCCTTTAGCTGCTGAGGTCTTAGCATCTGCGCTTTGTTCTGGTTGAAGGCAATTGTCTTCAGAGCTGTCTGGAGCTGTAGCATTGGATTTGTCTACCTCCATCGCTACTGAGTCCTTCGCTTTTTCGTCAGGCTCGCTAGTGGAAACCTGTAAAGATTTAGAAATAAATTAGTTACAATAAAAACTAATGATATTGTTAATATTTTTAAATATATTTAAAAAATTAACTCACTTCTCCATTTACTTCTTTATCTTCTTCATTGTTGGTTGAGGAGACTCCTCCTGTGTCTTCATCAGCAGCCTCTTTTGCTGAAGATACGCCGTTTTTGCTTGATGATGCTTCAGCGGTGGGCTGTTCTGAACTTGAGCCAGCGGCAAATGATGAACTTGTGCCTGAACCACCTGCACCTATAATTTTTAAGAAGACACTTAAATTATGTTAATGCTTTAGCTAAGGTCAACTTTACACATGAACCATTTACTTTTAACAATGGTTAAAAATAAAATTAGTAACTGTACTTATATTTAACATTATAAAATGATATTTACCTGAGCTGCCAGCCTCATCCGTGTTCTTCTTTGCACGGAGACAGGGCGACAAAGGTGTGGCTGTGTCACCGAGACGTGCCCGATGTAGACTGCTCAGTTTATTCTCATACTTTGCTAGTACTTCCTGTAAAATGAAAGCAAAGTTTGTATAAATAATGTGGACAGGCATTGTACAGTGTTACTTTATTGAAAAACATTTTAATAAGGTAATGCATTAATGTATATGGCAGAAACTGCCACACTCATGAGTAATTTAATGGTTACTTAACCCATTCCTTAACCAATGTTTTAGGATCAAAATTATTACTAAGGAATAGTTTAAGATCTAGACACACGGCAGTGTGTCCGCCAAGTTCGAGCAAAAAAACCGACACACCGGCCGTGGCTGTGTCACCGAGAATTTCGTATCTGTCCCGATGTAGACTGCTATTGTAGGTCTTGAGATATTATTCTCATACTTTGCTAGTACTTCCTGTAAAATGAAAGCAAAGTTTGTATAAATAAAATGGCCAAGTGTGACAGGCATTCATACAGTGTTATCTTTATTGAAAAACATTTGTATTTAGTCAAAGTAAAGTAAAATAAGAAAAAAAGAAAATAAACCTTAATAAATGAAATCCCATATGGCAGAAACTGCCACAATAAAAGAAGTGAGATCAAATAAGTAGTAATTTAATGGTTACTTAACCCATTCCTTAACCAATGTTTTAGGATCAAAATTATTACTAAGGAAGCATTCCAATATTATCGAACTTGGCAGCCTTTCACATTTATGTTTTGGGTGGGATTAAATCTACAGCAGTTAGTATGCTTAAGTATTATACATGTACTTCATATACAAATAAATAATACTATGTACCTGCAATGGAAGCCTGGCTTCTTGATAAAGATTGCTGACATTGTCATCCTCCGACTCCTCCTCATTGTCACTGGGGCCTGGAGGATTTATTTCACCTATAATAATTTTATTTTAAACAAATAAATAAAATTAAATAAAATAAAAATAATACTAAAAATCAGAAAGTAATAATCCAGTTGAATATAAGATAATAAAACAAAATATTAAGAAATAAGGATAAAGTACATAATTTACAAAACAAATAAAACCATATTCAATATTATGTTAATACATATTTACAATAGAAGTTTGACATTGAAAGCACCTTTACATCACGGTAGGGCACTCTTGGAAACTAATGCTATGATTACGGATCATGAGTTATGGATAGGGAGATATTAACGGGACCACTGACATTACTTTATTTGCAAAGAAAATTAAGAAATCTTCCCATTCTTAGTATAATATTGTACAGTAATTCTAAGTCATTATGCAAACATTTGACCTCTGCCATACTGTCCTCATAAGCGGGTATTTTCAAGAGTGCCTACTTCTGTTAATATAAATATTTAAATGATAGTAAATACATACATCATCACATATACTATAACATATATTGTATGTTGTCAAACTAAGGTTTTGTTACTTATATATAACCTCTAATTTTTTTATAAAAACAAATCACAATTCGCTGTTATAGGTTATCTGCGGGGTCGATTTCCGCTGTGTTTTTGAAAATGTATTCTTTAAATATTCATTATTGAATGAAATGCACTTCATAAATGTGTTTCTTACCAGCCAATTCTTTCAATATATCCATAACCTCCTTAGTGGCAATTGTAGCATCAAAATCGAGGAAGGCATCTTCCAAAGCTTTTGTGAGATCTCCACTTTTATATGCATCTGTGTTTTTGATGAAGTTTGGCAGATTTTGTGAACAATAAGTGGCAACTTCAGCTCCTCCATGCCCATCATACACAGCAAATAATGAGGTGTTTGTATCATACTCTAAGATTGTGTTGTGTGCATCCTAGAATTACAAAATGTGTGATTACTATCACATTAGCACAGCTAATATTAGTTTAGTAAGCCTAGTAATACCGGATACAGGAGATAAAGGTTAGTGAATACAATATGCAAGTACAAGTCTTGCTTAGTAACTATGATAACGCATTTTCATGATAATACACTTTAATCCACTCGTAGAGAAGTCTTAATTGAATAAACGTGAAGAATTTAGCAAGAAGGATCGTGCTTTGGACATTGGACATAGTCAAACGCCTAGGCTCAGTCTAAAAGCGCTAACCACTTTCGGCAACTCCCAGTGTTAGAAATACGCCTTTATTGATAAACGATCGCGAGAGACGATGAGTGTGATGGATATATGCATAATCTTATGCAGTTCGGAATACTGATTTATCCTTTATTGAACGAAACAATATAGTACCTCTTGATTGACACGCCATCCCTGCATGGAGCTTGCGCCGCACTCAAGTTTATCGTTGGCTTCATCGCTCGACACTTTTTCAGTAACAGGTTCAGACAAATATGCACCCATGTTGGAATGTTTTAAACATGAGTTCTAATTACATAAAATAAATAATTGAGGCGCGAAAACCTCCGAAAAACGCGCAGGCGGCAAGCTAACCCGAGTCAATCAACCGCCGAGAACGGGGCTGCCATATTATAAAAATATTTATCCCTCAAACTAAGCTCGTTCTGACATAAAATTTTCAAGAATTTAGTCGATTTTTAATTAGTTTTGCAAATACTAAGCACATTCCATTTCAGCTATAACAAGGCATGTTTTAGAATGGAATAATAAATTATCACAATTATTCTTTAAAAGTCATTTGTGGCATACGTAAGTGCCGTACAATAAAATTTTGTATTTTTTCTATAATTTTATCTTGTGCATATTCATTACCTATATAATTTTAAACGGATTACGGAATCATAACTTTCTATTAATAATTATAATTTAGTAAATTATTAACTGCAATTATCTCGTTCGACATGAAGTTAGCGATTTTTTTATTTTACTGAATGCAGATAATGACGATTAGATTCAAAGATTTATCTAATGAAAAGAAACTATTAAGACAGGTTAACTTTTACTGATTTTTAATATACTCCGTTGACTCTACGACTCAAAGTGAATCTTGGGCTCTGATACGTAATAAATTACTACTTATCATCGCTAAATGTTATTAATTTTTTTTTTTAAACCGGGAACCGAACCCGTGTTGATTGTTAACCAACGGGGTCAACACGGATTCGAATACTTTTGATCTTGTAATATTAAGACTTAGAAATCAAAATGTATTTGTCTATAACATAGTAGTCCTCGTCCTAATTTCATAATAATTTAAAGTTCATTATGTTTGTCCAGTGCAGTAGTAAAACCTAGCGCCTTTCAATAACAAAGTGACGATAACTAAACAAATTGTCTGTTAGATAACATTAATATAGTATTAAGCTAATAATATATGTATCGATATTTTATCTCCTATTATAATGTAAACACGACGGTGGTTTATGTACATTCGTGTTAGGAGAGTGATAGCGGTAGGATGGATTCCTTGTACGAGCGCGCGATATCCGAAGTAGGTCAAGAAGGAAAATTTCAAATAACTTTCGATATTTTTTATAATGTGTTGCTTTCTGGGTTGTGGTCAATGGCATATAACAATATAATTTTAGCGCTAACGATTACCCCACATATATGCAAACTACCTCAGAAACCAACGAATGTGACTGAATATTACTGGAAGTCGAAGTACATTCCAACGTAAGCATGAATATTGTTCTTTATCTATTAGTGAGGCAGTAAAATATTGAGTAATATACAATATACATTAGTGTTGAGTTATTTTTAATTTATTACTCAATTGTGTTATCATTCAGTGTTGAAGATGCTGTCGGAGCAACAAAATTTAGTGACTGTTTGATTTACACAAACCAAGAGTTGAATAAAACTAAAGGTAATGTAAGTATCCTTTTAATTGAACACCTATATTGTTTTTGCAATTTTTTGTTTTTATTAAGAACTAGACAATTATGTTATCAATTAAACTTTATTTTCAGAATGTGATATTTTCGAATACGACCGGACTTGGTTCGAAACAACTATTCCAACTGAAAATAATTGGGTTTGCGGCAATGAAATAAACGTAGCAAATGTTTTTGCTTATAGCAAAATCGGGGAAATTATAGGATCTTTTATCTTTGGATGGTATGGAGACGTGTAAGTAATGAATGAAGAGAAATTTTTGAAATCGATAAAGTATTTTACCATTGATAAGTTAACTCAAATTTTTGTTTTATTTGTTTTCAGATACGGGCGTCGACTCACATACATTATTTCATTGGTCATGCTAGTAGTCGGCCGTTTCATGTCAATATTGGCCAGTTCTTCATTTGTACTATTCTCTATTGGGTGTATCATAGCTTCCTTACCATCATGGTCGGCTACCCAGAGTACAGCCATTATATCGCTGGAAATATCTTCTCCTAAACGACGAGCAAGTGTCGCCAAGCTGAGATTAATATCTATGAGTCTCGGAATGTGTCTAATGCCTTTATTCTACTTGTGGTTTCGGAATTGGAAACCTTTTATGATTATCACCACTGCAACACAAATACCTTATTTGTTATTTTCTTGGTAATATTTTTTTATCCAAATTTTGACAAATATTTTTGTTTCACAAACAATAAAAACAAGGCTCATAATTTCAGGAAATTAATTGAATCACCACAGTGGCTTTGGGTTAATAGAAAAACAAAAGACTGCGTTAAAAATCTCAAGCGTATAGCCAAAGTAAATAAAACTAAACTTAGTTCTGCTACAGAGGAAGAAATACTTACGAGTGGTGTAGCTGAGGCCAATGAGACAGAGGTCTTAGGCCCATTGGCATTATTTTCTGGTTGGCGCTTAGCTACTAACACTATATTGCAATTGTTTTTGTGGTAAGTACTTGTGCTTGTTAAGCGAAGGAAGCCTTTTTAGTCGTTGTTTATTTATTAGGTATAAACGAGAATCATTATGTATATCAATAGGCCAACCGAACAGGATAATTTCTAATTAATCCAAAATATCGTATCAATGCAATATTTAATCAAATTCATGCTTTGTAACATAATTAGGTACCAGCAATTATTATGAATGTGTACATATTACTATGATAAGTTTATTAGTACATACCTATTTTGAGTATTGTTTTCTGTAGGGTCTGCGTTTCAATCAACTATACGGTGGTGTTATTGAGTTCTGCAGAAAAGTCCAATGGAAACCCATTCTTGGATTTCGCCTGGCAGTCCTTAGCTGAGATACCTGGGTTCTTTATAGCATCATGGCTTGCTAATAATATCGGTCGACGATACACGGGGATTATTTCAACAGCCATAACCGCGTCTATTTGGATTTTTTACGGTTTTCGTGAAATATGTAAGTACTACAATTACCCACACACTCTCCACATATTTACCTACACACACTTACATATACTCACATGCATGTAATCCTACAGTGTACATATAGTAGGTATTCAAGTTAATACATATACAGTAGAAAATAAGTTGCTAAACGTACTCAGAGTCATTTAATGGTTAATTGGTTACTTAACCCAGTCCTTCGCAATTGTTTTCAGATTGAAATCGTTTTTAAGCAATAGTTTAAGTAACCATGTCTCTAAGTACGGCAGTAGGTGTAGCAATCTAAGTAAAGTTTTAATCAATTTCAGATGTTGCGGAATTTCTAAACAGTCAATGGTTGAGAAGTTCTTTGGTTTTTATAAACAGATTGACGATCACAGTTTCATACTATATAATCAATTTGTTCAATATGGAACTTTATCCAACGTGCCTAAGACAAACGGGAATGTCATTAGGCAATGTTGTGAGCGGTGGAGCCGGTGCGATAGCGCCTTACATTTTGTATTTGGTACGTTTCTTCGTTTAAGTTATTTTAAAATCATCACTTGAACAATGAAATTTAAAGGACCTACAACTACTATTCATATAGTATTTTGACACTGGCTAGTATGCTGTATTACCGAATCATCCAAAAACCCTTATCATAAGGCACCTAAGCACTTGGTGACTTGGTCGAAATGATAATATTAAAGAAATTGTTTTTTTTTTAGGGTCGTCGGTATAGTGCACATTACCAAAGTGCCATTTTAATATTTACGACAATATTTGGTGGAATTTTAACATCTTTCTTTTTACCCGAAACTTTGAATGCCAAACTGCCGGAAACGTTTGAAGATGCACAAAGATTTGGTCGTCGTCGAAGAAATAGAACATTTTATATGTCTGTAAACCTAAAAACTGAAACAATAGATTCAAACTTGCCAAATATGTGAAAATAATGGTTGTTCTAATGTATAACAATAATTTATTCGGTTTGAATTATATTATAATAGGTACTTAATAATGAAACGTGGCCTTATAAGAAGTGCATCGAGGTACAATATCTACCCTGTATAAGTACATGTACCTGACCTTTATAATGGAATATAAACGTTATGCCAAAATATATTTTTTATTTTTTAAATAGACCCAGGAAATAATTTTCTTTTAAATTTCTCAAATTGTTTATAAAGTACGTGGTATAACAGGTTGTCATTCAGGTACGGTGATTTAAATTATGTTTCAATTTAGCGTATCATTTACTTATACGCAATACCCACAAACCTATCTTATACAACTAGAAGTACATGTCACGCTTGATGAATCCTTAGATCAGAAAGATCTCCAGAGATGAGATCCACAGACCAAACTACAGAGTAAAGTAATAGGACAAAGCTTAATCATAGTGAGTTACAATTTATTATTAGTACAAATCAAGTACAAATGCAACTTAAATAATTACCTACAACTAAGCTCAAAATAACATTGTCACTCGACTAAATATTCTAATTAGTGATAGTAGAGTTGTCGTGAATAGTAACCATTGACACGAAATAATATCTCCCTTTGTTTTTATTATTTTCTGTCTGTGGAGTTCTATAATATCTATGAATGATTATAGATAATTACGGGATTTTAGGTGTTGGTTTGGTAAAATAAATTTCTATTTTATCAGTTCACTTAAATCTTAATGACTATGTAGTGAAAAAGTGGAAATATATCTTTAAAACGAAATAATACATTATTATTTCGGTCAAATTGCAATACGAGTCGTCGTTATTACGCATAACTCGTATTGTATTCGAACATCGTCAAGTCTATTTTTTGGTTGCTAAAATGTCGGGCGACCACAAAACATTGATAAAAGGCAGTCCATCGCAATATGTTAAGCTAAACGTGGGTGGTACCCTGTTCTATACAACTATCGGTACACTGACCAAGAGTGATAACATGCTGAGAACGATGTTCAGTGGCCGGATGGAAGTACTAACAGATTCGGAAGGTATTCGTAGTTTGTTCTATTTAATGTTGTTATCACACATATTTATCTGTGCGCAATGACTATTTAAAGGAAAAAATATAGTTACGAAATCAACTCATTTAACTTTTTACTCCTGCAGGCTGGATACTCATTGACCGATGTGGTAAACATTTTGGCACCATACTGAACTATCTTCGAGATGGTACTGTTGCCCTGCCCGATAGTTACCGTGAAATCATGGAACTGTTGGCAGAAGCCAAGTACTTTTTGATTGAAGAACTGACTGAGTCTTGTCAACAGGCGTTGGCCAAAAAAGAAAGAGAAGCTGAACCTATTTGCAGAGTTCCTTTGATCACTTCACACAAGGAAGAACAATTGCTGATAATGTCAACTTCTAAGGTATCTAAACTGTTTAGTTTAATTTAATTTTTTTTCATTATTTTTTATGTAATGTAAATTAATCAAATGATAATTATTTTATAATTTTTTCAGCCTGTTGTCAAACTCTTGATTAACCGACATAACAACAAATATTCATACACAAGTACATCTGATGACAATTTGCTGAAGAACATCGAGCTGTTTGACAAGCTCTCACTGCGCTTCAGTGGCCGTGTGTTGTTCATAAAGGATGTGATTGGCTCAAATGAGATCTGCTGCTGGTCATTCTTTGGACATGGCAAAAAATGCGCTGAAGTCTGCTGCACATCCATTGTGTATGCTACTGACAAGAAGCACACTAAAGTTGAATTCCCTGAAGCCAGGATATATGAAGAAACTTTGGGAATTTTACTGTATGAAAGCAGAAATGGACCTGATCAAGATTTAATACAGGCGACTTCATCACGTGGCGCTGTCGGTGGACTGTCTTGCACTAGCGATGAGGAAGAGGAGCGATCTGGCTTAGCGCGACTCAGATCAAATAAGCAGAATAATCAATCTTAGCGGTTACAGTCGGGCTTGGCGCGCCTTCGAAGCTCGAAACGGACTAATGTCTGATACCAGGCTGGCTTCTTGTTGCCATTTTGCTGGCTGCCTTGCTTTGGTCTGTAGACTTTACTGAGCTGTGTCCTTCAATGGTCAGTTTGACCACTTTTCCATGGCTCTCTTGATTGTGGAGGAATGAAAATGGCATAAGGCATTTATGAGTATAGTCAGATCTATGGACAACTTTCTTCTATTACTATGTGTCTGTGTCTATTCTGTGTCTAGTGAGTAAATTCTACCAGAAGTTGATTAGAAGAAATATGACATTAAAAGTGTTAAATATGATGCAGGACTACTACATATCTTATATTCATGATCTGGTCTACACATGTGGTAGTGTCATAAAATATTGATTGATGTCTAGTATACGATTCATAAATGTATTTGGTAAATTCTACAGTATTTGTTGTTGATGTGTATTAGATGTAGTAAATTGGGATGCAAAGAAAAGAATGCATTTGTCATATGCAACATCACAAGCCGTTAGTGACGGAAGTATGATTGGATGTCTAGAGACAAGGAAATGTACATGATTAAATGTTGCATGATGTGTTGTTTATACAAGTGTAAAATAGTGTAATATTCTATCTAAGATTGTATGTGAAACAATATGTACAAGCTTTGCAGTACATCTATGTCATAATCCTAATGTATTTTTACGCTTATATTTATCACACGACTTACACAGCTCAAGTGATTTGCCAAATCAATGTTGTCTAGTATTAGAAACTTGTTCCTGAAACATCTTAAATAGATGAAGCTCATAATTTAATACCAATTTTTGTTGTTAAGATTTATTCTTATTTCCCATTAGGGGATTAGTAGAATTCAAGTGGTAGTTGATTCTAGGAATAAAATAATTGGTGTCTGAATTGAATATTCAACTATTTATATGATATAATAGATTACTGCATTGCACTATTATGATATTTGCCACCACCAATTGCCATAATACTTCATGTTTTATTGTAAATATTCTAAGAAATACATTAAAAATGTGGTATAGTAAATCTTCAATTGGTAGAAGTAAATACTAAATACAAATTCTTAACTCTTTATCTTAGTAATTCAAGGTGTGTATGATTTTGCCAAATTATATAGCTAATGTAATAGTAGTAAATTGATAAGTAATTATTGTGAGATAGAAAAAAGAAATGTGGAATGGTATTAAGGTTATTCAAGTAATTAATCACAGTCTAGTCTGAAATGATTGTTTCATAAGACTTTGTTAGGCGAAATAGAAGGATTGGAGAGTATCTCCTTTAGATAGTTTTCAGATTATATTGATGTTGTGTGTGTGTCACATTTTCCAATTTGTGACTCATATTAGTATACATAGTGCAAAGATTGATTTATATTCTACAAGATACTAGTACCAAATGGCAAGAAGACATATTTCACTCTATTATAGTAGATTTAGCAAATTAAGAATGATGGATGGTATAAGAGGCTAAATAAACTGATTGAATATGAAGATTAGAGTTAGTACTGGCCATTGTACAAATTGAGAATGAGAAAGGAGTCCCTCCTAGTACATTTGAAGACTGGTTTCATTATGATAGAGAAGCCATTGAGCGGAGAATGATGAGAATGATTATTGTCAAATTTATAACACCTATAACTTGTTATATCCTTAAAATATTATATGCTCACTGTTTAGCTGTCCTTTATAGTTTTATTTTAACCTAAGAATTCTTTTTCAGGTATTCCGACACTTGCAGTTATTGTCTGGCAACAGTCATCTATAAGACTCAAATAGGTATATAATTTTTGAAACAACTAAAGATGTTTCCTTTTACAAACAATTCGGGAAAAGAATTGAGAAATATAGAATTTCTATTCTTATTCTTTAATTAACAACAGAGCCATCTATTCAATTAGGTAGGAACAAAATGCTTTTAGGGTTGAGAAAACTTGCATGTATACCCAAACGGTGAAAGTGAAACCTATATTATATAGTATAGCAAGTTCTACTACAGGGATAGAGAAGTCGCTAGCATTCAATTTGTACAAAAATATGCATTTGAAAGCTTTGAAACTTCAGTCCACAACTTCGAAGTACTTTTTTTAAGTTGGGTAAAAGTAGGTACAATATGTACATTATATTGGGTTCAGTTATTGAATTGAAAAATCAAGAGTAAGTAAGAATAATAGAACCTAAACTTGAACAGTTACTATTGATTGATTATATATTTTTTCTCTTCTTTATGGCAACCAAGTCCATTCTATTGATTATAATTATGGATGTTTATAAAAATAGAGATATTATTGTTCAGTTGTAGCTAAGACTTCTGTCTATTACGATACATAGCTACATTCTGTTATGTGGGGAGAACAAAAATAAAATACCTAATATAGAATAGCTAAAATAAACTTTATTGAATAGCTAAAAGATTTCTTTTATAACATTCTAAACTGCATAGAGGAATTCCAGTTTTGGAACAGTTGTACTTTTTAATATTGTCACATCCGTCAACACCACACTTCATGGGTTTTGGAGGATCTATTGGACATTGCTTCTCCAATGGGAACGGCACACCAGGTGGCAGAGATAATGAGATTTCACTATTGCTGTTTTTATAAACAATCATTGGTTCCAACTTCCTGGTAGGTTTCCCTTTTGACATGTTCTTCAGTTTTGATTCTTGTTTCTTCAAAAGCCTGTCCATAGTTTTCTTTTTATCTTTTTCTCGTTTCTCATCAGCCATTTGTTTACGTTTTTGTGATTTTAATGCAGCTTTCTGTATGGCTTCTTCAGTCATTACTTTTTCTTTGTATCCTGAAGGCAATGCCAGGAGAACTTCCCCTCCAGGACTGGTCTCTTTATCAGTACCTCTCTCATACATGGCCCGTTGCCTAGCTGTCATCATTTTAGGATCCTTTGGTTTGATTTTCTTAAGTTCTTCATCAACCTGAAATTATAATTAAAACAGATTTAAAATAAGGACATGAGTAATGGAATTGATATAGATTTAATATTATTGTACTTACTTCTTCTAGTTTGCCAGATTTTATAGCGTCTAGCCATCTTTCTTCCTCACTAGAAGTGCCACTGTCTCTTCCTTTCTTCTTTTTCTTTGATGATGATGCTTTTGGCGGAGTGCTAGACGAGGAGCCAGGTATGGACCTCCGAGAGTCAGAGGAGGACTTCATTGTTTGCGCTTTTAATAAATCGGCAGCAGATGTTCCTGGTACGTCGCGTCCTTTTACTTTAATTTTATACGGCTTGGCCACAGCGTCCTCGTACGATACGTCGATCGACGATTCGCTATCGTATTCATTTTCTACTTTTCTCTTCTTATGCTTTTTGTGCTTATGCCTTTTATGTTTTTTCGGCGGCGGCGTGTCTATAAATCGTCATTTTTATTAATATTTAGAGCATTGTGATTATTGATTGTCAACAAAACAAAGTTTAGATGTATTTACCAATTACGATTTCGTCCTCAGTTGTGCTCTGTTCACGATGTCTGCGGACCATTTTCAATTTACTTAATTTTACTTTTGTTTTGCTCCAGCTTATTATTTAGTTTATAAGTTTTTTTCTGTGTATTTATAAGCACTTTATTTCTTCATGTATTGACTCGCATTTCAAGATTTTCAAGAATGAAAAAAAAAACATCTAATAATTTGACATTTGACAGATTATATTAGTTATCAAAGAAATTACAAAAATTTTATAAAATACGTTTGGCTTCGTGTCTTTTAAGTAAAGAAAAATAAAATCATAATATGACAAATAAATTGGAAAATACTGATGGCCAGCACATCACACATTATTCTGTTTTATTCATATTTTACCTTTTCAACCGTTAAAATCCTTTTCAACTCTAATATAGTGGAACACCACATACCACCAGCAAGAGTAGTATTGTGTGGTGATATTATTTTATACGTTATGTGATATCTTCATATTTTTTGTTTTTAGACACAGAAGAAAGACACATTAATTGCCATTACATATTAAGACACTAATAATAAAATAATGATTTGTAATATTAAAAATTATTAAAACTTTTTTTTGTTCAATGGCGTGCTAATAGCTGGGTTTACTTTCCGCAGAGCGTGTTGGCTATAATGTCGGATGTCGAGGTACTTCCGGAACGTAGTTCGAACTTAAGTGGCATGGTGCATTAGGTGCACAGCTTCCTTATATCTGAGATTACGCTTTATAGCACTAATGGCGCTATGAACTCTGAAGTTAGGGTTTCAGCTTTTATTGTTCGGAGCTGTTAGCGTTTTGTTATCGCAGTTTAAACTATCAAAGCTTAGTGGTTTTGATGACATTTTCGTGTACAGACTTCTGTGTCGTTTATACAATGTGATAGGGGCGAGACTTCTAACCCGTTAAGGTTGAGTACTACACCTAATTTTATCGACAAAAAAAATAATATGAGGGGTTGAACCCCTAATTGAAAATATTGAAAAATTGTAATTTTTTCGGTAAAAATAATTCACAAATGATTTTTTTTCTCACCAAAACATTATCAAACATATGAAAAAGGTAATGAATTAGTTAGCCAAGGTTATTAGCTACCGTTTGTCGTTTTTTTTTGTTTCTACGACGCATACAACCTTTGATATCAAAAAAAGTTAAAAAAATATTAAAATAGCCATAACTTTTAGGGCAGTCGTTCGACCACTTCGACCCCCGACTTTTATCGATAAAATTAGATGTAGAACTCAGCCTTAACGGGTTAGAAGTCTCACCCCTATCACATTGTATAAAAAATCGGAAATATGGGGGACAAATTTAAAAGGAAAGTATGAAACAATTCGGATGAGAGTCACATTGAATAGTTACTTAACCCAGTCCTAAGCAATTGTTTTCAAAACAAAATTGTTACCAAGAAATAGTTTAAGTTCGTAATCATTAAATGTCTCTGACTACGTCAAAAATGAGAAAACGTTACAAATGTTCATTTAGCGTTACTAATCCAAACACTTCTACCTACGCCGTGATTTGATTTAGAACATCAATTGATTTTCTAGACTACGAACGAACAACTTAAATTAATTTCTTGAAATCAGTAAGTGGTTCTATGAAGTAGTTATATTTGTACGTCAAAGTTAAAGGATTTCGAGTAACCGATCAACATCGCAAACACTTACAAATAACTATAGTTATAGCTTTTCATTACGCAATACGTAGGTACATACATACGTCGTACATTATTAATTTGTAATTAGTTTCCGGAGGTCGATTCCGATTTCTTTGTAATTTATTTAGCTGTTATCAATGTTTACATTGAGGTTAGAACGAACCTTTAGTAAAAAGTTGTAGGTTTGTGGATACTTATATTTGAGGCCCCCTGATTAAGCTTCGGTTAGTTGAACTGGTGGATAATTTGACAATATAAAATTAATCTATTGATGTGAAACTTTTAGTAGCTTTCACTATACGATTCATTTAGTTTTCATCACGCGCTATTCTCAAGTATTTTGAAATGTATAGGTACTCATATCTTTGGGGAATAAAAGGCGTGATTGTGTATTAATGTAAATGTATTGCAGCATTAACTATTATGTATTGTGACGGCGATATACTAATGGTTATTAATAGCTCCCATGTGTTCATTAAGTTTTGCCTGTAACGCTTCATCGATTTCGCATAATGCAGCATTTTGTGTGAAACAATAGAGTAACAACCTATTTTTAACAAAAAAATAATGAAATATGTTAATTTATCAAGTTTAATTTTTGATGTACGATGCTAAACAGTGGTGGAAAATCACCCTGATATTTGTGTGGGAAAAAGAACGACTAGAGCCACTTTAAGTTACTACGAAAAGCTGTAGCACGTTGTAGCATTGGCGTAGCAGGTAGCTACGAGGCGCTACGAATTCTTAGATTTATCTAGACAAGACAGGCTTAAAATAGAATCCGTCTGTCTGTCGTTTCAGTGTAAAATATTTTTGGAAGCCTACCTAAGCCTAGTACATCAATGTTACCTATTTTGAGAAGGGCATAGCAGGTATTATCCTGTAAAAATAGCATTTAGTGATTTATTAAAGGTTAAAAGTTTTAAAGTAATATTTAATGAAACTTGACCTTTTTATATTGTATATTAAAAGTAGATGTTCATTATTTTACTTAAATAATTATATACCTATTCTTTCGGGTTAGAAATTCAGGCAGACCTACTTTAAGGTCAATGTTAATACATATTATTATGTATCATTAAAACCACACCTACGGTCTAGTCTAAAGAAACTTGGAGTGAGTTTTTAATGATGTCTTATAAATATTGTATTGACAGCCTCATTGGTTAAGTAGTGCCGAACAGCAGTCGGGCATGGTATTGCATGAACTAGATCGACAACTAAATTATAGTAAACACCTTTTATTCCCGAAGGGGTAGGCAGAGGTGCACATTACGGCACGTATTGCCGCTATACACTGTACACCCACTTGTCACCATTTGTGTAATAAGTCCCATGTAATAGGTAGGGGGTGAGCCTATCGCCATATACTGGGCACAATTCCAGAGTCCGTGCTACTACTGAGAAATTTTCGAATACCTGAGAATACCTAGTACAGCTTAAGTGTAATTATTTAATTTTATCTTATTACTTACGATACTTTATCGTTATTACTTACGCGTGTTAGATAAAACTTAACTCAAAGTTCGACAATTAATTCAATAGACTTAGACTTAGGAGTATATTGATAAAGTCTGGATTAATTTGAATACCTAAAGTCCTTGATGTAACAACAGGTCACAGACATCTCTCATCTATTACCTTTTTTAGATTTCATAAAGTAAGCAATCAGACGCATCAGTAGTAAGCAATCATGGACACCCATAGCACCAGAGGCGTTACACGTGCATTGCCGGCCTCTTGTGGGTTAGGAATTTAAGGGTAGTTGGGGAATCGGGGATTGGGAATTATAATATTTACACCACTGGATTACCATGAGTAGTAGCAATTGTAGTTTTTCAATAAAAATTGAAACGTCACCTGTATAATAATTGTGATATTTCCTGCTTTTATTTTATTATTTATTCAACATGTGATAGAGGATTAAATATTGTTTTTACATTTTCCTGCACACGTGTCGTTGTTAAGCTTGGTTTTTGTGGAATTAAAATCCTCGTAGCATTTGTATTTTAAGCCAAAATCTCCGCATTTGCAACGCTGATTGATGGAAGCTTAGCGCACGTTGTAATAACATCACATGTAAGAGCCTTGTTACACATGTTCGTACAACCAGGTTGCACAACCAACCAAATGTCACATAAAGAGTTTCATCTGGCATCCGCTGGACTACTCCTGGTGTCTGTGGTTGCGCCACCAAGTAATTTGGTGACCAAATCAATTCTAGTGTTTGTTCCTGTGTCTCTATACAGGCAGCCTGGTTGCGTAAATTGTCTAGTTGCGTAACTGACAAAAGTAGAATAAAAGAAAATCGAAGGCGGTTCCCTTTAAAAAAAAAGTTGTATTGTAAAATATTTATAAATATACATACATGCCTTATAAATCTCCCTTACTTAAAACATACCATTTCGGTGTGGGTAAGTTTTTAAGAAAAATAGCCAAGTAAAATAAGTACATACATACCTACATCATATTTCGTATGACCCAGAAAACACATCAGAATTCCACACCTGAGTACAGCAGATTCACCTTTGACCCAGTCTCAAAGACAGGTTTTGATCAGTATTCAGCAAGTTTCTTACCCAACACGTACCCTCAGATCTTTCTGGAAGGTCACTAGAACTAACCTTCAATTTAATCCTTGTGTACGAATGATCGAATCTATTAATATAATCCTATTGTTTACAAAGCATAGTCCCGTTCAATGCCAGGGAATTATCGCAGCTCATTGGCTACGAGTTGCTACAAAGGTCAACCGAAGCGGACATGTAAACGTAAGCACCTAATTTGATGGAAAACTTAAACAATAGCTTGCTTATACTATACTTGTAGGTGTATTGAAGTTTGTATTTGGATGTTTTTTGTAAAATAAGTTGTTATTGGAAGGTGTCGTTGGCTTATTTATTATGATCTACTTTCTGTTTAAAATCTGTACGATTGTATTTTCTGTTTTTTGTTCCTTTACGTGAAAAGAGTGTGAAAATTCCGATATAAAACCTTTAGATTATTATTATTTTGTTTGTTGTTTTCCGTTTACGGGACCACAGGGTCCCGGACCTTTGGAAGGTCTACGTGGAGCCAAAGCTAACTCGCAGAGGCTCGTTGAAAAATTTTAATCTATGTGAAATGGGACATCATCCTGCGATTATTCCTGTATGCACTATGGAAGTGTACACAAATTATTATTTATTCAAACTTCGTGCACTTAATCTAGTACATACCTACGGAGGACTTAATGCCGTAGGCCTTTCTTCTAAGCTCTTATAGAAAACGTAAATAAACAAAGACTGGCTTCGCTATGCAAAAACAACGTCTATTTCCAACACCAGGTTAGTTTAAATTAAATAAAGTTAAACAACTTCCCCGCTACACTGAATATAAACAGATGTATACTTGCCCAGGGCCTTGCCAGCGTTTATTGGGGTATCTATTTCCCTTTTCAATAAGACGGTCGTTCCGTAAAGAGGTATTAGACGACAAAGGTTTAACTGCAATCCCATCAAGGAACGAAGGAAACTTTTGTTTTTATTCTTCTTGTTCTTTCGTATCAAAAGTTGACCGCTCGCGGGCTGCCCTTAAATTAATTATTCAATGTTCCCAAGTAATGCTTGGCTGTACAACTTGAGTATTAATTACGGTGTAATAAACAAAGGCGTCTCTACCGTAATGTAATCATTAAACTTTGTTGTTGAAATTATTTTTCTTTGTTTCTGTGAAAAACGTCGCGAATTTTTTTCTTTCTCGTAGCTTCTGATATTGCGAAAGGTAGACAAGAAATCATCTAAATTGGTGGGTACTTTGTAAAAGTTTGAAAACAATAACGTAATACCGCTTTGTCCCTGGACAAAAACGTTATTGGACAGACACTAGACACTCTAGACAGAGGTGAGAAGGCAAGTGCGAGTTCTAGAACAACTCTTTGAATAATCCAAAAATTGTTGTGTCTTGGTGCCATAACTATGTATGAAGCTACGTCAATTTGTGTTTGTAAACTCATACGCAATACAGTACTCTTAGTACGAGTTTGTTTTATGGTATAAGCTGAAAACGAGCAGACGGATCACCTGATGGTAAGCAGTCGCTGACGCCCATGAACACTCGAAATACCAGAGGTGTTACAAGTGCGTTGCCGGTTAGGATTTTAAGGCTTGTTGCGGAATTGGGGATTGGGAAGATCGGGAAGAGGGGAATTCTGCCTCCGGTAACTTCATTCATACAATGAAATACTTCCTTGCTTACTTCCCGGCGTGAAGCAAACGTTGTTTCACGTCGGTTTTCTTTAAAGCCGTGGTATCAGTCCGGTCGAGCCGCCCCATTCTTGCCGAAGCATGGCTCACCCACGTTTGGGAAGACTTGAAAACAACAATCCCTAAAGTAGAAGATTATCCAGATATCTACCGACTTCACTTCATAATTGCTGAGTTTGTTTGTTTTACTAGATAACTCAAAACAATAACAATAGGAATTCTGTGCGTCGAAAACGTGGAAAGAACAACCTCTCATTCAAAACCACATTTGACATTTGACGAGACCACAACTAACAAAATAAAGGTAACGTATCAATTTGTTTCCCATAGGTGGAAGTCGTAAAAGTCTGACTGATACCGGCGGTGTCTGGCATTCTGCCAGCTCCAAGTGTGACTCCACAGCCTGTGCGTGACTATGAAACGTGATTTCAATTACATTTTTGGCACCATACAGAGATATAGCGATGGTTCACATGTTAGCTTATGAACGTGATAGCGGTCATTAGAAATATCTATACTTCTTTCCAGTAAGTCTTTGACTGCTAATAGTAAACTGTTGAAGGCAAATCCTTCGCTAACGTCAGTCACCAGTGACCACCACAGCGTTTAACTTTTAAAGCTGACTATCCATACATTAGAAGTGTTGAAATTATGGCAAATTCCCCTATAATTTTATTATAACTATCGTGTGAAATACTAAATTACTATTAGTCGCGGAATGCTGCTTATGAATATGAGCCTCTAGCATGGCTTGAAACTAGTCGAGTTTCTTGTCAAACAGTTACGTGAGTAACAGAAGCTTATAGTCTATCAGCAGCGGTCTATCATAGGTTGTTGATGATGGTGAATATATTGATGATTTGTTAATCATTAGTATCGGTACGGTACTGATTGAAAGTTACAGTATTCATGGTTAACACCTAGAACGCCGTGGTGGTCATCGGTGACAGACGTTAGCGGAGGATTTGCCTTCAACAGTTTTCTATTAGCAGTCAAAGACTTAAACATTTAGTTCAAAGCTAGATCACTAGACCAGTCTACTAAACTCCCAGAAGTTTAATACCTAAAAAGTTTTATTAAAGTCTCACACTCTATTACACTGAAACGCTAAAACCTAATCTGGACTAAAACCTCAACACTAAAAGTTTTACGCAGCATCCTCTTACATTAAATGTTTTATTAAGAAAACTAGGACAGTATTTCTTTTAATTTTCCATTATTTCGTCATGTTCTATGCAAGTTATTACCTCGTAACTTTCACCAGAATTTAATTTCCGCCTTCACAACGTCATCATGTGAAACTGGTGATCTGTTACCGCCTCCTGACTGAACCAAAATCCTCCTTCCACTATATTAAAAAGTATACAATATGGTTACTATGTGAAAAGCGTGAAATTCCCGTACATTTTCACTTTAACTTGGTTTGACTTGACGTGCATACAACACAACATTGTGTTTGACGTGGAAATATTTCACGTCAAATAAAGTCTTATAAAATTCACGGTTTTTTATTCGGCGTTCGAAATATAATGTTTTATAGGTCTTTCGTTTCCGACTACCATGTTGTCCGAGTAGTCGATTGATCCTCGATCGATTTTTTTGGTAAACTCGTTGTAACGGAATGTAAATAGGCGAAACACAATGTATTTTCTATTGTGCCTAAACAGGAGAGGCATTAAAGACACCCAGGAGAAGAATTGGGTGATAAATGTATACCTTCTACTCTGCAGTAACACAGGGTTACATTATAATACCGAACTGTAATTGACCAATAAAAAAACCCAATATGTAAGTACAGAATTTTCTACAACCCACACAATCTTTGTTGGAGAAGAACGAAACATTTGTACAAAAAATATTTTTTTTTCGTAAATGTTTGCTCGAGTATCATCGCGTTCGGAACCGTTCCATCGCCCGCCATTACCGCAAAGTACACAATTATTATATTTATAACGCCACCAAAACGTCTCGTTGCTGTAATATCTTTTTCGCAACCCTTTGAGCTGATAATGACGTCATTTTATCATGGCGCCCGCGGTACGGTTCAAATTAGTCCCTACTCACCAATTCGAGCATTCTCCTTTATATGTTAAGCGCTAATGTTTAGAAACAACACATTATTTCGTAGGTTAAGAAATATGTTTGTGGACATCAATCTTTAGGGATTTGTCGACTTGCGGTTGTTAGGTTAAGCGTAACGACCTAACTTATGTCTATCTGTTTTTGTTCTAGTTGTACACGTGTGCCGAGACTAGCTCCTAATTTGGGACGTCCTTTATTTACATAGGATAGTAACCATCTTCAGTATTTTTGTAGGAAATTGTTATTGGTAGATAATTTAGGTTTCGAAGTAAGGACGATTGCTTTGATATAAAGTTTTTGTGTGAGTTTATACATATAGGTGCCTAAGTGCCATAGTTTATTGGATATTTTATGTTTAGTGCTCTATATGATTGCTTTGGCTGATATTGCATAAATTATTGAACAACTATTACAAAAATAACTATCGTGAGACATACACAAATTAACTAAAAATCACGATTTTCTAAGACTCTTCATCATGAGCCGCGTGCTCATACGCAGCGACATCCAGCAGCCCACTGGAACTACGAAGAGACTATGACTATGACTCGAAATTAGTAGAGCTTTTCTCTAAATTAGTAGAGTAAACCGTGATTTTTTAGTTTTAGTTAAAGTAAGAGTTAGTATGGAATGAAAATTTAAAAAGTTAACCATGTAAGGTTCATATGGGTCAACATTATTTAGGTGACTTTCATAAAAAAACATATGAAAAAATAATGAAAGCACTGATGTAGATTTCTATGTCAAATTTATTCCAAGTGTTTTTAACAAAGTTTCTATGAAATACGAACAAGGGAGGGGAGATGCTAAACAGAAAGAGTTTGTAATACATTTTTTGCATTGTTAATGAAGAGGACTGTCCCTAGAGGGCTCTGGTGTTCTAAATCCGTAACTTTGTTAACATAAATGTATATTGGCACGAACAAAAATCTTGTTTGTTTTATTAAGATGCTAACTTTTGCTCGTGGTTCCGTTCGGTATGTTCCCCGAGAGATTTATTAATAATGCAATTTTTAAATTAACAGTTGGTACAAAACAACAATATTTTGTGTCTACCACATTGATAGGTACCACATTTAAACATTAATGGTCTGCCAAATCTATTGACTGACCGTCTTGTCGTTTGAAAGAATAAACGTTGTTCAATGAATAACGTTTCATCATCAATGAATGATGATGATTATCGGAATTTTCATTGATTACTTAGAGTTTTGTTATGTGTGCTATATTTTAATAATATGACAATGTGATATTAACTATAGAGATGTGCTTTATACGAGTATAACTGGAGATAAGTGCACATTTCAACTTCTGACTGAATTACCAAAAACAAAAAAGCAATCGATTGTGTTTGATAGTCAAGGAAATAATGAGATTTTTTTTTAATTATCTTCACGGTCACGCATAGACCGTGCTAGATCCATGGTATCCTAAACATAGTTCAATTAACTTAAATATTAATTTACTATTTTGTACATAAAAATTGCTGCTGTATTAAGGAGTTATTCGTAACTGTTGTTTATTCAGGTACTTTCTATATAGCAGCAACAAACAAACACATAGTTCTATTTAAAGGTATTAATAGAGACGGAGAAATAAAAAGCCAAGCGCTATACATTTGACGACTGTCTGGGGAAGGCAATAGTTATCGAGTCTCGTTTAGCGACTACGGTATAAATTAGCAATGAATACTTGAACATAGGATAGATCACTTTGTACAAACAAAACCTAGATTTATTCCCCAAAGTCATAGTCAAATTTATTTATTTCAAACAGACCAGGAAGGCATTTGAATGTCAAAGTAAATATTATTATATTAAAAAATATCTGTCTATCGGTCAGTCCTTTAGTGAAGCTATTTTCTCGTTCCAAAGTGTAGATGCCTATGGAGATTTCGTTCTGTGTTTTAGATTATAAAGATGGCGTTTCATAAAGATGGATGCCCAACCAACAAAAGTTAGTTTTATAGAAGGCCATAGAACGTTTTGTAAAAACTAAACGGTGGTCAAATAAAAGGCCAAAGAAGGTGCATCTACAAAGAAAGTGGCGCAATTATATCTCCATTCAGTGTTAAAGTAGAACTATAAGGGTATCAGGCATGACAATTTTGGCCCATTGCAGTTGATGTTACAGTAACGCAATCTCTATTTGGTGATATATAAGCCACCGCAGCACTACTAAAGTGTTTTTGGGTACTGTAAAAGAGTTCATGATTCCATTACATCACTAAAATTCATCATTCATTCATTTTACATTCGTTCACGTCGCTGCAGTGTCTCAGTGTTTTAGAAGAGAAATAAAAAAATAAGAAAAGTGACGGGGTATCGTGGTGACTAAGATATTATTTTGTACTTAATCGAATTATTCGTCTCTTACGAGGAAAATGTTGTGCGACTGTAATTTTACTGATAAACTATGTATGGATTTACGACATATTTGAATGCCCCCTTCGAATTAATGAGCTTTTACTAAAATAATTTCTTATTTTAAGTTATAAACATAGTTCCAGCTTCCTTAACTCTACTATAGTACTCATTATGATAGATTACATCCACCATTACATGAAATTAGGGTTCCTTTTGAGCTTGTTTGTTATTTTTGTTTTATTTTTTGTCCTTATTCCATAAATATGATGAATACTTTTGTTAATGAATAAATGTTATGGTTTATAAATCTGTGTAGGTACTACGTATGACGTCAGAGAAGTATAACTACATACATACATATCGTCACACCTTTAATCCCCGAAGGGGTAGGTAGAGGTGCACATTATGGCACGTAATGCCACTGTGTACAGCCACATTTCATAATTATTTATATTGTAAGTCCCATGTAATAGGTGGTGAGCCATTTCCAGACTCCGTGCTACTACTGAGAAATTTTCGAAAAACCGAAAAAGGCTCGGGAATCGAACCAGAGACCCCTTGCCCCTTGCAACCACTCGACCAACGAGGCAGAGTTTTTATTGCTTCGTGTGAAATATTATAATTAATAGCCCAATGCTTCAAACCATCTCGTAGTTGCTGGTTTTTTCTTCAGTTGAATCAATCAAACAATCTGAAAAACTGTCACACCTGGAATCGCTGTCCACAAATGAATTATTCTCCATTTCATCACTGACGTGAACTGTATTTTGTACGGAACCATTTTCTATAAATGGGTCTTCAAAAAGAATTATTCAAATTATTAATTAATTATACTTTATTGCACACACACAAATACAAACAGATACATACAATTTTGAAAGCTTATGTACAAAGGCGAGCTTAACCCAGAATTGGGTTCTCTGACAGCAAACCTTAAAGCTAAACAGAGATTTTATATAGGCGGGTAATCAACGTGCGCAAAAAAAAAATAAAAATTTAAAACTACAAACACATTCTATAAATAAAAACTACTAACTAAACAACAAATATCAAGAAAAAAAAAACTACACAATAGACAAAATAATACATACAAAATAAAATATAAATTAAATACATACATAAATACATACATATATGATCATGTCGACAAAAAATGTTCTTTAATTCGTCTCCTGAAGACATCTAATGATGAGCTCCCGCGTATAGTATGTGGAAGAGAGTTCCAAAGCCTCACAGCGTGAACAGTGAAGGATCCACCATAACGGCTCGAAGCATGAGGAGGGACACGGAGAAGTAGAGATGAAGAGGAGCGACAGGGTTTGTCTCTGGGAACAAGAAATTCAAAACGTTCCCGAAGATAGCTTGGGGAGTGGGAGTTGTGAAGAAGAGAGTAGAGAAAAGAAAGAATATGAACATCCCGACGTCGCCGAATAGGCAGCCACTTCAGCCGGCTCCGAAATTCAGACACATGGTCGTATTTCCGGAGGCCAAAAATGAAGCGGATGCACAGATTCTGGAGACGTTCGAGTTTGTCAAGAAGTTCCTCAGTCGCATCAAGGAAACAGACATCAGCATAGTCTAATAGGGAGAGGAGAAGCGACTGAGCAAGAGTAATTTTTGTTTGAAATGGCAGGAACTTCTGGAGCCGTTTAAGTGACTGAAACGAGCAAAAAACCCTCCTGCTTACTTCCGCAACGTGCATACCCCATGACAGGTTGCAGTCCATTAGGATACCCAAGTTCTTGACGTGAGAGGAGTATGGTATAACAGTGTTATCGAAGAAGACCTGTGGAGGAGACTGTAGTTTATTAAGAAAATATCTGCCACCAATAATGAGAGCTTGTGATTTGGCAGGATTGACTAAGAGTCCAAAACTTTCAGCCCAGTTACCAATGTTTCCAAGATCATTGTTGATGGCATCAATTGCACTAGAGATTTCCTCAAGTTTAAAGTGTTGATAAAGCTGCAAGTCGTCTGCATAGAGATGGTAGTGTGAAGCAAGTGACTTGGTGACGGCGTTAATAAAAACGGAGAAAAGTAAAGGAGAGAGAACGCCACCTTGAGGAACACCCGCAGCGAGGTCGCACCACTCAGAGGAAGCCTCATTACAGCGGACCGACTGCGAGCGACCTCGAAGATAAGAATTGAACCACGCAGCCGCAGAAGAAGATACACCCAGTGAGGATAGGATACCTAGGAGGATGTCAAAATCAACTGAATTAAACGCACTGCTAAAATCCAGCAAAACTAGTACTGTTAGAAGCTTATGCTCCATGGCCAGTCGGATGTCATCGGTAATTTTGACCAGCGCCGACACTGTGCTATGGCCAGGACGAAAACCAGATTGGTACGGACTTAGCAGACTGTTGGAGGAGAGATAATTAGACAGTTGATTGTTGACAACACTCTCAAGGACTTTAGATAGGATAGGAAGTATGGATATAGGGCGGAACTGGGTAACCGAGGATGGATTGGAGACTTTGGGCAATGGCAACACATGAGCTTTCTTCCAAGCTGATGGAAAGGAACTAGTGAAGAGGGAATAATTAACAAGATGGAGAATGACAGGAACGAGTACATTGAGGATAGGAAGAAGCATTTGTAGGTGAAGACCATCGTCCCCCACAGCTTTTGTGGAAATGGATAGGATAGCACGTTTAATATCTCCTTCCGCAGCCGGGCGGAAAGAAAAAGAAGAACAGTTTGGCAACGAAAGGCTGGAGAGATAATTAAGAGTAGATGACTTAACATTGTCATCTAGCGTTACTGGTGACTTTGAAAAGTGTTCATTAATTGCATTGAGATTAATTTCGGGAGCGCTATCATTAGCAACTTTCCCAATGCCAAAAGACTTTAGAAATTGCCATACTTGTGCCGTGTTGAAGTTTTTAATGGAGTTGTGAATATGGCGCCTCTTTGCATCTCTGCACAGACGACTGCAGCGATTTCGTAATTTCTTGTAGGACGACCAGTTCTCCTCAGTTGGATCTCTCCTGTACCGTCGCTTAGCCTTATCGCGTTTAGACATCTGCTGCTTAATACCATCAGATAGCCATGGGGCCGGAAGATGTTTAACCTTTACCTTCTTAAGAGGAGCGTGTTTATCATAAAGTTCCAATACCAACTTATTAAATAAAGATACCATAGAATCTACATCATTGCAGTCGTAAACAGGAGACCAGTCAATTCTGCCCGCATCTTCCATCAAACGATCCATATCAATGTTCTTGAAACTGCGAAGGAAAAGAAATTTGGATTTACGCTTAGGTGGACGGATCTTATAAGATAGAAACAAAAGGTCGTGATAAGAGAAAGAGGCAGAGAGCTGCCCATGAGTGGCAACCTTGCTGGGGTCTGAAACAATTATGAGATCAAGGAGTGAGGGATTGCAATGAGGGGCGTGATGAGTGGCATTAAGCTGAAGAATGTGCATATTGACAGAAGAGACAAGGGATCGGAGTTTACGGCTACGCCCATCATCCCTAATCAAGCACGTGTTGAAGTCTCCGAGGATTATCGTGTGGTCATAGAGGGGAGTGAACTGTTCAAGTTTCGACTCAAAAGAGGAAAAGTAGTCGAAAGTGCAGGAAGGATTATAATAGACACCTAGAAGCACCTTGGTGTTATAAAAAGTAATTTCAATAAATAGGTGTTCAGCGAATTTAGAGTAATCACTCGGTGACTTATCAACAATTTTAAAGGAGATATCTCCACGGAGATAAATGGCGACCCCTCCGCCTCCCTTGCCGGTTCTGTCACTACGCACGAGCTTGTAGCCGGGCAAGGAATATTGCGTGGAAGGAAGTGCTGGTTTGAGGAAAGTTTCAGAGACAAGGATAGCGTGAACAAAGTTGGAGTCAAAAGAGGATAATAAGTCGGCATGATGAGCAGGAATACTTTGAGCGTTTATGTGAACCGCGTTAAAGAATTTATTGTAAGGAGAAAAGGTATTAAAGAGTTGTTCACGGAGATGTACTGAGTCATCACTAAGCGCGCCAGCAAAACTCTCATCAGAGACACAAGAAGACGAACATGAAACAAAACTGTCATCAAAATGATCGAACATGACATATACTTAATAAAAATATATATATATATATAAGTATATAAAGGAAAAAATAATAATAATAATAAAAATACAAAATCAAATAAAAAAAAAACCAAATTACAATAATAACAGTTACCTGTTATTTCGACACCTTCGATGCACTCGTTAGTTAATTTGCCATACGTGGATAAAAAGACTCGTATTCACGGACAGTGACGTTTCTGAACGAGTCAAAGAAAGAATCTATAATCTATGGAAGATATATGTCAACTTGTCAAAGCAAAACAAAAACATTTTTAAGTGACCGACAAAGTAAAAATTAAAACAAAAAAACAGAAGATTATTTTGCTTGCCTTCGCGGTCTCTTGCCTGATGGAGACTTGTTGGCTGTTGAACTCGACTGTGCGCCCACTGTCGGGTCACCAGTAGAAGTAACAGATGTCGGAAACTGTCTCGCTAGTTGTTGTAGCTCAGCTGGAGATTCTATTTTCCGCCGGGACTTGTCTGGTAGCAATACCACTATCTTGCCCTCAGATGTCCAGCACTGCTTCATCCCAAAATGCTTGCGGGCGGCCAGGAAAGCGTCATGTCGGGGCTTGGTCAGGAACTCAGAGAAAACCAGTCCAGAGCCCTTTAACAGAGTCTTGCTTCGCCACACTTCACTGCGTAGACTGTGGCTCTGGAATCTAATTAGAAGAGGACGTGGCTTGCTCGTGTCGGCTCCCAGACGATGACATGACACAATGTCTGCAGAAGAGACATTGGGCATCTTTAACTTGTCCGCTACAACTGTAAGAGCCCGAGATGTATAGTCTTCATCCTTCTCTTCTGGAAGACCGTGAAGAAGGAGAACCTGCCTGCGAGAAGCCATTTCGTGTCGATCTAGGCCCAGTGACAACAGTTCCACCTGCATTTTAAGGGCACTTATTGTCTTCAACATGAGGCCCTTGAACTCGGTGTAGTCCTTTGAGAGGCTTGCAATGTTCTTATGTGAAGCCTCACTACTGTTCACACTCTTCAACTCCTCCTCATAGGCAGCCATCCGGGAAGTAAAAGTGGTGCTCAGTTCCTCCATACAGCTTGACAATTTCGTGTATAGGTCCATTTGAGAAGTGATGTTGAAATTATAGTTTTTTTTTAGATGAGTGAGTGCATCAAAGGATAGTGCAAAGATTTAATGCATGTGCACAGTGAAATTAACACTATTATGTTTTTAAATAAAATAAAACTCGGGAGCTACTAATTTAAGATGTGTACGTTTTGATTACCCTCAAAAAAAAAAAAAAAAAAAAAAAAATGTCAATATTGTTGTAGAAGAGCGATAGAAGTGCTTTTACAAAGCGAAATTATCATTTAAAAGCATTGCTAGCCTAACTTTATACACAATAATAATGTTTTAAAACACATAAGATCTCCGTTATAGTACTGTTGTGTAATAGAGGAACTATAATAGTTATAAAAAAACAATCTGCTTCTAAAAAGTGTATTTGTGATATAAGTTTATCACTACAGCTATAATGGGCATTAACAACCTTTTATAAGACAATTAAGCTATATAAATATAATTTGAAACTCAGCTGTATCACCAAATCACTCCAATGTAGACTTTTTGTGCCCACTATATTACTGTGTACTGTAACGATGATCTTAAAACCCTCAATATCGTAATATCGTCCTATTCCTGAGTTGTCATCTCTACTTTAACAAACGACACATAGGAGTTCGTTTCGAACCTTTATTGCGCAAATTAGGCGCATTAGGGTGACAGTTAAAACTGTTATGAAGTTCAATCGTTGTATACTAGTCACAATGGAGGTTGCTATAACGCCTGACTATAACAGCTATATAAAGTCGTGAAGTAAACCTTTACATCAACTATTAATAGGTCGTTTTTGCTATATAAACTTATAGAGCCAAACTATGTTGTCAAACGCTTTTACACAACAATCAGTCACCACCAAAACCTTTATACATCATTTACCCAGCTTTTTTGAGATATAAGGTTTGGTTATAGGGCAAAATTGTTAGTTGGGTGGGGAGAGGAGAATCTTGTCCTTTCCTATCCCCGATTCCCAACAACCCGTAAATTCCCAATCCCCAAAAGGCCGGTAATGCACTTATAACGTCTTTGGTGTTTCGGGTTTTCGCAGGCGGCAATTGCTTACCATTAGGTTATCCGTCTGCTCGTTTACCGGCTTATACCATAAATATCATTGTATGGGTCCGAACAATTGAGAATAACTTTCAAAACTTTGTCAGTCAACATTTACAACGAATATTAGTTTAATAATGTAACAAACAATAACCACTAAAAATATACTTACTAGAGTTTAAAATCTGTTGTAAAACGAGACAGCATTTTACACAAATAGGCAGGCAAGGGAAGCTCTGTTAAATTGGTGGAAGGTTACTAGAATCTCGAATACTTGCATTTTAATGAGACAAGCAGACGACACTACTTATATATAGTTACATCGTTATCCGCTTCAGAGTTATTTTATATTAGTAAATAGCGTTTAGGTGGAAATATAGAAGTTACTGGCTCGTTGACAGAGGTAGAGTAATATAGATGTTTTTTATATTTTTTTGTGTTAGCAAATAGTTTAATATTCCTGATTTTTCTTTAATAACCATTGCCCTACACTAAGATTTTCACCTGGCGTAGGTGCGTTTACAAACATACCAGAACCGAAACAACAATTTGTGGATCATACAAAGATATGTGGGAATCGAAACCGCTACACGTTGCACGGCAGCCAGTTGTGCACCCACCGCGCCAACCGTGCTGTAAATTGAACCTGGTTTGCAGTTTTAGACTTAGCCCTTATTACTTGGGACTCATAAGACTCCTAACTGGGGAAAAATAGGTGTATTATATGCATTGTGTGCACCTGCCCCTTCGAAAGATAATAATTAATCGTAGCATAACTTTTCATAGTTAATTCGACGAAATCATTAAATATGTTACGTTTGAACCGTTTACGAGAAAGTAATTACACGTATGACACTTAATACATACAAATGATGATTGTTTGTTAGAATTTAAAACTTCCAGAGAAATGATTTGTGTTGTTGTTTTTTAATAAATATTAAAAATTACTTCCTGGTATATGACTCCTATTCCTAAGAGAGTTGTGTATAAACAAAACAAACACACCTAGTTTTCCGCTTACGTGTTTAATTAAAAGAGACTCTGTTACCATATATTATAGCCAAATTATCTTATTTATAGACTACTAGCAAACCCGGCGACCTCCGTTTCGCCATCAATGATTTTCCCTGTTTTCCTGCTATCCTCTTGAATTTTTCCTGAATTTTCTTTGCTATAAACCTCACGGAGCTCAAGACCTTTCCAACGAATGCAAAATCGTGGTTAGTGCGTTCTAGAGTTATAGCGTCAGGAAGGAAAACCCGACTTATTTTTATATAATAGATTTTCCTTCTATACAAAATAAGGGTATATAATCCCCATGCTGTTCAGGTGGATGCCGGGTAATCAGAAATTACTGCTGCTCAGCCTCTGTCCATTGTTTAGCACATATCACATTAAAACGGCACCGTTCTAACCTAGCAATTTACTTGTCATTTAAAGAATATTAAATCTTATGTCGTATGACAATAGAAAAGGGTTGGAAGCACGCGCTCCACTCGCTGCCACCGCGCTTGCAGCATTTTTATATTGTTACCAAAACAAACAAAAAAACGCAGTGCCGGGGCTATGCTGTGTCCATGTCATTTGTGTACGATGACCTCATGGGTAATACATACATACAAATACCTACCTACCTAAGTATACCTTACCTACCTAAGTATTTTCTACTGCCATCAAATTGACTCTTTACATTAAAGCCTGTGATAAAAAAGGCCATAATTATAGACAGTCATAAAATAATACCATTATTGTCCATATTCCCGATTGTTGTAAACACAATTATATCCAATGGACACCGGTCCCCGCCACTCTAGCCCGGATTGCCCGGACAGTCCGAAATTCCGGGCGAACCGGCTGAGATTCGATTATTGGATCACTTGTTAATTAACTCTTGTGCATACAATCACGGCCCGGCTTGTTATGGATTTACTATTTACTTAATTCGACTATGTATCGTTATGTTTATGTAATTTCACATGCTTTTATTTGCGTTGGTTAATGAATTAAATGTTAATTGCAGTGGTTTGCGTGCGTGTTAATGTGATACTTTTCGTTTGTTGTTTATACTATTAACATTGCATTACGGTACCTATTTATTCTCCTGTTTTAAAGGCAAATACTATAGTTGGGTTATTACATAAAAATGTGTGAACTGTCATAAGTTATTTTTATCAGATCTCTCGCTCACACTTATGCAAGATGTGCGGGATGATCACATTCTTTTGACGTGACAGGTTGTATTTTTGTAATAGCCTAACTATAGTAAGAATTTACGGGTTGTTTGGGATTGAGAAAAGGGTGATTGGGCCTCCGGTAACCTCATTCACACATCGAAACACAAGGCAAGCACTGTTTCATGTCGGTTTTCTGTGAGGCCGTGGTATCACTCTGGTCCAGCTTGCCCATTCTTTCCGAAGCATGGCTCTCCCACACTTAAATACTCACAACACAATTTGAGTGATAGGATACCTTTTATCCACGGGAACGTAGGCGAAGCCGCTGGCAAAAACTAATACTAAATAAAGATCATCGTCTCTTTGGCGTCCATGTGAATCAATCTCTTCGTGTACCTAACCTAGGTTGAACATAAATATAATTTGATTCTTTTTGAAAGTGTAACACAAAAAAAGGTCTTATAAAAGTCAGATTGGGTTCTACACGAACGTCAGAACGTGTTACTTTAAAAGAGACGAGAGCGAGATCTGGTATGAATGTTAACATGAATACATAACAAATGGGCCAAGTTGTGTGCTTAAGTATGTACAAATTCAAACAGACATGTAGAATATGATATTAGGTTTTTTTTTTACTTGAAGTCAGTGAAAAATTAGGTCAAGCTTGTGGTCTACGTATATGACTGTTTAGTGTTTAGTTATGCAACGTTTGTGAAGATAAAATAGGTAAGCGATAAAACGTTTTACTTGACCTAGGAATCGATTGCATATTAACTCATCACATTCAGGTTTGCGAGAACTTAATGAATACGTTTTAGTAGTCTGTCGTAAATAATAATTTTGTATAAATCGAGTGATAGGTACCTATATTTAAATAGTCTCCTGTTCTAAAAACTGACAGACAATGCACATTGCACAGCCAAATTAATTATAAAGATGAAATTTGGCAAACTACTTTCTTTAAGATACTACCCCCTCCCCAATTTTCCAAATCTGCGATTTAACAACCATATTTTTCCTAACCCCCAAAAGATAACGCACTTGTAACGCTTCTGGTGTTTCGGGTATCTATGAACGGCGGCAATTGTTTACCATCAGGTGATCCGCCTATTCGTTTACCGGCTAATACCATAAAAAAGAGGTGCAAGAGGTCAGAGATCTTTAAAGTCTAAAGGGAATCCCGATATTTTGATCAATCATAAGAGCAAAAGTGACTTTTTTATGCGTATACGAAGCTGCGTACAAAAAGATACTACATATTGCATAAAATTAGATCTTTTACGAGCAATAAAGAAGCAGTAATAATTTCCCTTTGTTTTGAGCCAAACTTATCCGCTAGAGTTCGCTTTAGTCGGTTAAAGTACTACTAGTCTAAGACCGCTATAAGTGTATAAAGTGCTTTGTGTGCAGTAAGTCATCCGAGAGAATTTTCTTTAAACACAAGTCTACCTACCCTTTCGTAGCTTGACGGGAGGGTTTGTGGTACAGTAATTGCTTAATTAAAATGTTTATGGCTAGTTCGACACGTATATTAACGACCTTAGTTTATGACGACCGAGCATATCTTAAGCTGCGTAAACAAATAAGACGGCGGTCATAAAATATTTTATGTGGTCTCCTAGGCCTTCGTTCTCTCATCTCAAAACCGCATTCACACCGAACTGATTATTTTAATGGAAGAAACGGTTTTGAAAATGAAATTGTTTCAAAATCTTTATATATATAATTCTTCTGTACGTGTGTATGTCACTGAACTCCTCTTAAACGACTGCACGGATTTTGATGAAACTTTTTGTGTGTGTTCAAGAGGATCTGAGAATGGTTTAGATTCACAATTTTGTCCGCTGGACAATGTTTTTTTAATATTTTTTTAATTTTATAGTAGTTGTTAATTTTGGAATGTTTTACATCGGATCCGACGGACGGCGCTACCATCGCAGTGTCAAATATTAATGACGTTAGATATTGTCATAACATTTGAATAATAATTTTCATCAAACAGGTCCAGAATGTTTTAGCTTATTAAAAAAGTTTAAAATTTTCAAATTAACGTGTAGACAGGACAACGTCTGTCGGGTCCGCTAGTATTATTATAATAATTGAACTTTTGTAACAAATAACTAGTGGTAGTAGAAGTGTTTTTGCTATTCTGAGGTGTATTGAGGTGAGGCTTATTGAGGTGGCGAGTTCTACATTTTAATAGTGGGATTCATCTTGAGACTCTCTGCTATTATACGTTAATTACTTGTGTACACTACGTGTATTTTTTTTTGTTTTGTGGAATCAATGGGATTGTTAATAAAGTGTCCGTTATTTTAGTATAATTGACATTTAGTTTAAAATGTTGTTCAATTAAATAATTCTATAGCTATACTTATTACTGAGCCTAAGCTAGCCTTTTGCATGTGACTAATAAGGCGAAACGTGAATATGCTCCAAATCTAATGTTATATATTATGTGCTACCTCCAAATACCATCGTCAAGAAAAAGCATTTCACGTTGCGTGCACTCCATAATTTCCATAGTCATGCAAACTCCTGTAGCCTGGTGTAAACACGTCATTATAACGAACCCGAACTCACACGAACTTATACGAACTCGTACGAACTTCCTTTAATTAACCCGACACTGCTTGGACGAACAGGCTCGCAGGTCAACGTACCTCAATCGCTCAATTCTTTCATGGGATTATCAACTTTATATAAAAAGTCATAAAGTTGGAAATTGAATAAAGGGATTTGACAGAAAGGTATAGGTTGATGTAATGCCTGTACATATGTGTAATTAAGGAGGCTAGATATCTGGTTTGAGTACTTTAGACCTTACTGACGATAAGGCAGTTAAATTGGAAGTAGTTAGTACTTTAGCGATAGTACGGTAATTACATTTGAATTATGTATGACTGTTATTGTCTTGTTACGTCTGCTAATGAATGGGTAATATTGACGAGTATTAATGGTGGTAGGTCTAGGGGATTTAAGGTATATGGAGAGGGAAATGTAAGGCGCTTTATTGCTGTGAGTAATTGTAGATTTCAACACATACCATACGTATATAGGTGGAAATTAATAACGGAATTCAATCTAAGACTGCTTTGTTGGTCAAATGGTCGCCATTGCTACTGCTAAGGGCAAGGGGTCTCAAGTTCAATTCCCGGGTCAAGCAAAGTATTGTTTGGCGTTTTTCGAAAATGTGCACCTCTACCTATTATTATTATATAAAAAGGCGTGACGATACGACGAATTGTAACCAAAATCTGTGGATTTAGATAAGTTGTATGTGTGCACTATAAAGCTTGATATCAACTCAACTCAAGTTATGATGTTTTTGTTATGAGTTAAATCTGTTGGCCCTTTTTTTAATTCTGATTGCATGTCAATGACAGAGATGGATCAAGAGATTTTGGATCTAAAATCTAGTTACTTAAGTGAACAAAATAAAACAACTTGCATCAACGTTATAATAAAATTATATTTACTACCAGCCAGTGCATAGATTTTCTTTCTTTTTTAAACTTTTTCTTCTATATTTTAAAGTTTTTAGAGTTCGCCTTTCATTATGCATGTAAATTGTTCATAACCGAGCGTTAGAATTGGCTCAAGATTACCAAATTTTACTGACAATCTTGGGACGTATCCATGCATAAATTAATCCCTGAAGACAATAGATGCGTTACTGGGAATATAAACCTAATGGAATTGTTAATAGAGTGCAATTAATAAGATCTGAGGTCGGTTGTGCGTACCACAATTGAATTGGATTGAAGGTGCTTGGAATAAAAAAATATACATCTAAAGAGTGGAATATTTTCTTCACGCCTCTTATTGGTGCGGGGCAGCACTAACAGTATCCTGTCTACTCTTGACCCGGGAATCGAACCCGGAACCCATTGCCCGGCAGTCACACTTGCAACCACGCGGAAGCGCGAATATGAGCGGAATAAAAACTAAAAAAATATTGTATTTTTGTGTAGCATGGATTTCCACAAAGTATCGCCTGATTCTGTTCTACTTTTATATACATATACCCACCTAATGATATTGTTAAAACAGTTCAATTAATAAGATCTGATGTCGGTGCGCGTTATACCGCAATTGAATTGCACTGAAATGCTTGGAATAAAGAAATACAACTGTGTTCGTATTCTCAGGTGGAAATGTTGAACACTTGGTCTGAATGGAATGGTGAGAAGAATCTATTCAGATTGTATCTTTTGTTGTCTTGAAAATAGGAAACTTGTATAAAAAGGGGGAGTGGTATTGCGGTGTACGTACGTAGAAATGCACTCTAAGCTAATTATTTTTTCTTTAAACTTAGACTAGAAATAGAAATACCTCTAATACAGATAATTTTAGAACACCCTATATATAATAAAGTATTTTATTATGTATATAACCTTATGCATATAATGGGAGGTAGTGTTATGTTTGAAGATTACAATAGTGAAGAATTTTAATATCCCGGACGTGTTAATTAAAGAGAACAAAAAGAAGTTAAATAAAACATTGACTCTACTCTGCATAACGTTGTTCACAAATGCGCCGCGTGTTTCACAAATGAAAACATTTTGATCCAATTTTTTTTTTCATTGACGAAGCGACAGCGACACTGAAAGAGATAGTTCTTTCGTAACAAATTCATACGTATTTTTTGTAGGAAAAGAACTCATAATTAATCATTTATATTTACTATTGTAATCTTCAAACACCACACTACCACCTACTAAAGCCGTGAAAGATAATTTTAGAACTCCACGTAGTAAGTTATTTTGTGTCGAGGTGACAAAAGTTAATTTCATCTATCCAAACTTCTATGGAGATTTATGAACTAAAACTTGCTTATTATAATTTATTAGTAGAGGGTAGAATTATTTATGTAAAATTTATTTATACGTGTTTTCTTCGTAAGCTATTATATTTGAAACTTTTGAGTCTTACTAGAGGCAAAGCGTGACGAAGAATATCACCAAAAGTATTCTAACATTAATTTTGATAATGATTTCTGTTGATTTATCCATGACACCTTATTTTTATGTATTTAAGTTCATGTTATGTCTACGCTTCTTAAATTTAACAAAATTCGTATTATTAAAAAATAAAGGTAATTAGAGTAACTGTCTATGACACCTTAAATACGACACGATACATTGAAAATTTACTGCAATTAAGAAATCTTGAATGATTGAATTAATACCAATATGTTAGTGTAGAAGACAGTATGATTAAAATCAATTCCTTCCAAGTCTCACACAGAAAACCTAGTTTCAATCTATAGCCTACCTATATACCTAGATATTTATATTCCGGGGCCATCTCACCTAAGTAGTTCATGTCTCGGTTTTGACATATTCTCTGGGGCATACAAGAGTGAAGGTAATATGTGTTCAGCCTGTTTTAGCACTGGACTAGAATATTATACGTAGGCAGAGGCTGATTAAACCTAGAGGGCGCCCTAGGCAAGCACTTAAAAACTGCAGACTACCTAGCGTATTTACCGGGGCTCCGGCTTGAAAAACAGGAGTAGGAACGGGGTGGTTTTTAGTCAGTAAGAATCTGACACTCCCTCTCGCCTCGTCCAAGGCGAGAGAAGTCATTGTATGATTTTCGCCCCTTAAAAAAACCAAGCATTTTATCTGCCATGCAATTTGCACAGTGAGGCTCATGGAAGACGTACGTCTCCTTATGGATGTGCTGAACAGGCGTTGCACCGTAGGGGCTCCGGAGCAGGTTTAGTAAGAGGACTCAGTGCTCCTTACAGGTGTTGATGGTGGCCACTCAGGAAGATTCCCCCCGCCTTCAAAAAAAGGCATTTAATAGGCGCTCCTAATATTTTTGGCGCATTGGCCTCACTAAGGCACACGCGTGTCGCGGCGCCCCTCTGTTCCTTGGCACCCTAGGCAATTGGTTAGTTTGCCTTAGGTATAATACGGCTCTGTACGCAGGTACTGAGTTATGGACCCTAGTTATAAAGTTATGATGTAAGTTTTGAAGGGTGTTCTGTACTCCAACATGAGTTGAGGCTTGTCAGGTAATGTTATGTGAATGTATGCATGTAAGGAGGGTAATATAGTGTTCTCTTTTGAATGGTATTGAGTAAGTAATGTTTGATGGAGTTTAGATCTAGTGTATATGTCACTTTTTGCCGAAATTATCTAAGTTTTATATTTTCAATAAAAATGTAACCGTATCGATGGCGTGGTGGTGGTTTACGACTTATGCAAGGGTGTGGGTTCAATACCTACCAACGGCAAAGTGCCAATGTGACTTTTTCCGGGTAATTCGTATGTAGGTTTCTTTTTTTTTACGTTCCAAGTTTAAGTTGTAAAATCTAAAATTATTAAGACACCACTGACAAACGGTGAATAAAAACATCATGAGGAAACCTATCTAATTATAAATTTGAAGCCGCATTCAAAAGGTGCGAAAAGAGGCCTTTGGTCGGCAATGGCTACTTATAGGCTGTTGTTGTGATAAGTAGTAGAACTTTAATAAATACCTTTGTACCTATCTAACAATCGTAATAGCATCTGAAGTTCTATTTCAATCTTTGAATTTGTGGCACAAAATACTAACTGATAGGTAAATAATGTTATAATGTTATAAATAGTTACCTTTATCAGTGGCCTACAGATAAATCTAACCGCAGACATTATCAAAGGTTTTCTGTCTACTCTTAGAAGATCAAACATACATTAAGACAAGATAGATTCATATTCATTTGTACTTTACTCTAAATATGTAAACTGGTGGGATTCTCATTTAATATTCTAGTGCCTCTGAGGCTATTTAAGCCGTCTGATCCCGACTATCCCGACTATCGATATCGGGATTTAGTCGTTATGACCTGGTACTATTCTGATTATGATTCGAGACGAGAATTTCAATACAACCATTTAGTTTATTGGTGGATTTTATATAATGTGAGAGGGTTCTCTTTTAATTTGTTTTTTAATGAACATTTAAAGCGTTTCGGTTATCGGGTCGCAAAAAGAACGTCTGGTATTGTATTTGGGTTTTCAAAAACTTAGTTGAGAAGTTTTTGATCATTTACAATTACGTGATTGTATCTAAAATTTAATTAGTAACATCCCTAATTTGAATGTTTATAGGACCATATCTTATAAATTAGTATTCAAATAAACTTATGTATTGCTTTTAAAAACACAGATTATTTATTTTTTATTAAAAACATACATCTTAAGTGGTAAAAATATTGTAAGAAAACAAACCTAAAAACAAAAAACCGATATTCAATGTTTACTTATCCATAAATTTTAATAGTTTTGTAACAAAATATAACTCAAATAATCTTTACATCACCATATTTCAATCATGATAAACATGACATTTTATAAACAATGGCTCGAAGCGCTCCAAATTTAAAATTAAAGTTTTTTTTTCTTTACATGTTGAAATACGAAGGTGTGAGTAAACGAACTGTTCAAAAACAATTTAAAAAAAAACAACAATAAATTAAATGAGTTTCTATTTGCAAACAATACGAGTATCAGTTGGATCACTAAATCATACAATTAGGCGTAAAAAGTGTTGCGTGCTGACGCCATTTACGAATAATTAAGAAAACTCCATTCGAAATTGAATGAAAAGCCATTTTTATTTCAACTATTTACACGATAACTGTGATAATAGTGAGGGAGCGTAATTTGATTATACTTAGTTATAAAACATCACGCTAGGTTATACTGAAGGTGTAGGCAGATGTAAAAGTCACACCAATATTATAAATGTGAAACTTTGTTTGGATGTTTATCCGTTAATCCAACTGAAATTACTGAACGGATTTTGATGAAATTTGGTATACAGACAGGGTATGAGCTGACTTAGGTGACAGGACTTTTGATCCCACGATGAATTGGCCGATTATCTAACCAATCTTCAATAAAAAATTGGTTTCGCAATCCCCGATTCCCCAACAACACTTAAATTCCTAACCCTCAAAAGGCCGGCAACGCACTTGTAACGTCTCTGGTGTTTCAGATGGCGGCGATTGCTTACCATTAGGGAATCCGTCTACACTTTTACAGGCTTATACCACAAAAAAGAAAACCAAAAGCTAGCAACTAGTGTTACTAAGCAAAGAAGTTTTATACGAAGTAGAAAGATCACTATCATAAAAAAACTAGATCCCAAAACACACCTATAGCCAACATCGATCCCTTAAAATTATGACTAGACCCTTCTTTCCTAGGTAGTAAAACAACCCGCAAGGTTATTCACAAAAACCCTTTTAATTCTTGAACCACTTACGTAATGATAAGAAATAGTTCAACCTCTTTACGTGGATACTACAAGTCTGTACAGTTAGCCAATTTATTTGGTATGCAAGTTACAAAATATTGATTATTAATGTATCACCATCAATGCTTCGTGAGAGTCCAATATTGGAGAATAGGTTAAGGCATTTGGAGATTCCAGTTTAAAAGTTTCATAATTGTGCCTTACACAGTTCATTTACTTTTAACGTTTTTTTTTTTAAAAAAAACCTTGCCTCACACTTGGATTTTCTCCTGTGTCGTGGGTGCGTTTACAAACATACAAGTTCACATACACATGACACCCAGACCCGAAACAACAATTTGTGGATCACACAAAGAGTTGCTCCGTGCGGGAATCGAACCTGCTACACGGGTCAACCGTGCCAACCGTGCAGTTGGCACGGTGGCTGGTAAATATACAGTTCCTTTTAGTCAGCTCTTGCGATATCCACGAAAATAAAAAGGATGGTCATAAATGTACTCTAAATAGAACCGTCACCACGAGGTGAATGATTGATTCAGTAAATACTACAAACACATTGTCATTTCGATTGTAATTAACTAGAACCTAATAGGTATTTCAAATTGATTTTATTTTCCCTTGGAAGGTATAAAAAATGGTAAAGGGGTTTGAGTAACTTTGTATGGACTTGTGGCGTCATTTTTTTTTTCAGCGGCCACCAATAATTTTCATGTTACTTTGTTCTGCTGTGTTCATTACACATATATGTTCAATTATTTTTATCCTAAGTTATATCAAAGCTGAGATATTTGAGTTTGAAGAATTTAAAAATGTAGTCTCTATAACTACTTCAATTACCGTCCTGTGTGAAAAAAAATCTTAGTTATTGTATATTATTAGAAGATTGATATTAGTTATTGGCTTTACTGTTTCTCGACCTCTCGTCTATCAATGTGACGTTAGTATTGGACCCTAGGAAATAATAAAACACATTTACATATTAACTTCCTTAGTCCATTTCGTTCTCAATGTCATGTCGAATAATGGTATCTAAAAATTGTGCCGGCGGAGTCAGATTATTTTGATATCTGCCCCATCCCATGTACCATATAATGGACATTATATGCGAACAGCAGCCTAAGGTCCGTTTTCCGATTATACATGAGCAATAGTGGCCCAATATTGCATCTAGCCCTTGTGCATCTTGTCCTTCCAGTGTTTCTACCAGAAAGTCGACGCATGAAATGTGTGACCAAAAAAAAAAAAAATAATTTATGTAATATTTTAAATAGGTAGTCATACATACCTTTGTCAAACAGGGGACGACGTACTATGCTAACTAGACACATAACGCTCTGTAATGTCTAGGTACGCATTTTTCGGGGGGGTTTGAACCCCCAACCCCCCCCCCCCTGGCTACGCCTATGGTCGTTATAATTATCCACAAGTCCACGAGAGATTAGAAGCGCGCCACACCATCGGCCCATAGATAAAGAGTGCAATAACATTTAATAACTTCTTCGATTTCAATGACCAATATAAAACCAAATATCTCAGTTCCGATATGGTTTAGAGAAATATGACCATAATAGCTTTTGATCGCTGTATTCTGTTCTTTCATAATATTTAAGTTTCATTACTGGCCGCTCAACTTCAAAACGACGCCAACTTTACCCAAACCCCTTTTAACGTGTTTTTCAGGATCCTTGAAAGGTCTCTAACAATAAATAAATGAATAACTTTAATCAGAAATGTAAACGGACACAGAATATACCAAAATATACCTTACATAAGTATACGTAATTGTCAATTTAACAATAGTTTGTAAACCAATCTTTATTTTCTTATCAGCATACTTAGTTGACTGTACATACATTAAACTGTTGTTGAATAAATGATAAGAGAATTTAACATCCATTTGAGCAGGTGATAAACTAGCCAAGGAAATAGCCTAAAGAGGATGAGGGTAGACAGGCCAGCCCATTTATCGTGATACTTGCCTTTAGTAATATTGTTAATTTGCCATTGAAGAGAACACGTAACATGTGTTTATATAATACCTATGTAGGTACCTATGTTTGAGAGAATTTAATTGGATATCGGTATTAAGCAGGTTTCAATAGTTTTGATGCTGTTCATATATATGTATTTAATAATACTTACAGGGCTTTCATGAAGTGTCGTTTAGAGTAAAAATATCATTTATTTTTCATACGAAATGAATTCAAATTTAATTGTGAAACAGTCCCATAGTAAAACAAGTAGATAAGAAATTATTTCAGGACCACTGCAGTTCTGTTCTTTAATTTATTCTATATTTTGGTTGTGTTCTGATATAATACCAAAGAAAATATATTTTTTTCGGAAAATGTACACTTTTTATTTGAGAAGGGAAAATCATTTATTGGTTTCTCCCGCCTTGGACAAGACGAGAGGGAGTGTTAGATGTGTTTGTACCCATACCTACCTACCTGATTAGACTTTTTTCCACTTATAACTTTTACTCTTGAAACCTCAAGAGTATAAGTTATAAGTCTATCTAGAGAAGAAGAATCTAAGTAGAATTTAGCATGTGACCGAAACCGGGAAAACATACCAGTCTATTATATCCAACCAGACACAACACCACTTTCCATAAACAATAAGTACAATAACATAAAATATTCATCTATTCCGCGGTGTCTGTTGTTTATGCTAGCACAACAGTGTATACGGGCCTTACAGAGCGTATAATGTTAGTAAATCTTCTACGCAATATATGAGAATACGCCTATCCACTGTTACTTCATAACTTGCTTTCTATTTACCAACAAAGGTACATTTGCGTGAATATTCGATATTTTGGCTTCACAAAAAATGAGTAGCTAGAGTACCAGTCAAATGGATTTTTTTGTTATTGCTTAGAGACACAAGGTATATATGTGTATGTCACTGTTGTATGAAATTGAGTCTGTATATCATTGTTATGTATTTATATGTATGAAGTTCGGTTTCTTTCTTCTTTGTGTATTGAATTTTGGATATATATATTTTTCTATTTAGTTTTCAAAGTTTCCGCGTCACAACTTTTTTAAAGTATTCGCCGTATAAGGTATTTAAGGATATGGGTCCTATGGCTTAAGTGAAGGATGCTGTGTTAATTTTATTTTATATTCTTGCGTTAGTCGCGTTAATTTTGGTCTTGAATGATTTAGTGGAAACCAGGGAAGGTTTAAGGTGGTACAAAGTTTGCCGGATCAGCTAGTTTTTAATAAATATATTCTATAGCCTTTTTCATTTTTCATAAATGACATAAATAGTTAATGAATAAACCATTTAAGCTATCGTTGTAAGTCTTAACAAGTTTTTAATATGAAGCACACAAAGAAACAAACATGGCGTATCCTAAAACTGATCATAAACCCGTGCCGAAGACGCTTGACTAGTTTCTTTGATGTTTCAAAGGATAATTGGATTATATTGGTGGCACTATTTCTGAGCTTGATTATCGCTTGCAATTGTGGATAATATACGTTACGTTGAAAAATTGATAATTACTGTAGAAAATCTTATGTGAATGAAATCGTGGTGGGAAAAAACCTTTTTTTTTGTTTTTGCTATAAAGTTGCATAATTCTATGCATTCACAGTTCATACGCAAGTCTTTGAGCGGTAATGTCGTTCTCGTTTGATAATTTAAATCTCGACCTTATACACACGGCGTAGGTAATCAAATTGCAAATATTCACGGTACCTGCATAGCGTCGGCTTTCGCGGGATGAATCTCAAATTACCGCTGCCACTGGGCACTTTGGTGTCTTTTCTAGTCTATCTTTTTACTGGCTGAAATATTTATGATTAGATATGCAGTTTCATGTTATGATGCTAAAGTGTGAAAGAAGAATGTGGGATATTGGTTGTAAAAAAGAAATGGGTTGCAACGTTAAAATTCTTAATTAAATGCTGTTAAAAATGTATTGTGTTTTCTTAGATCTTTATATATCTTTATATATCCTAGAGAAAAGTCAGACTAGTAAAAGCCTGAAGCTGCGGACTACCTAGCGAGTTACCGGGCCTCGGGCTCAAATAGCAGGAGTAGCAACGGGGTGGTTTTAAGGCAGTAGGAGTCTGACTCCCTCTCGCCTCGCCCAAGGCGGGAGAGGTTCATTCATGGTCATTAGATGATATTCCTTCTTTAAAAAAGACTAGTAAAAGTTGTATGTTAAAAACCTATTCCTTATTCAAAAACATAAAAATTCGCAACAATTTTTGAAAACCGATATCCTCTTTCGCACATTGTTTATACTTTCGAGAAGAAGTTTGTCGATTTGTCACCATTATTTAAATTTAAACTTTGCAACGTTTCCTTGCCGCATCCATTCTCGATGTTGTTCGACGTTTGAATAACAAACCCGGTGCCATTTTTATTCTTCAAGCATGACCAACTTAGTCCATTGAAATGTTACAATTTGAGGGCCGAATTATGCATTTTTTAGAGGACGCAATTTTATTTTTTGATCATGTAGGGGGGGTCAATAGAAGCTTAACTTGAAGTTTGTGGGGTCACCACCCTTGTCCCTCGGCCGCCATCTTGGAAAAAGGGATGGAAACACAAGTTTTTGCTATATCTCGGAAACTATGCATCGTAATAAAATTTTTAAAATCATAATTTGTAGAAATTTATTTTGCCTACAAATGTGTTTAATAACTTTTTGCCCTAAATTAACAATTAAAGAAGTTATAAGTAAAAATGTGAAATTTTGTTAATAAAATTTTCTCTTTTGCTCTATAACTTTTTTTTCATTTTATAAATAAATGGCTTCAGACCAATCTTGTAGAATATTTTTCGAGAAAAATTTTTCCTACAACTGTTTTCAATTTCATTCATTAGAAACGCAGTTACAGCGCTCCGAAGTTAACCGGGTTCGTCAAATTAGTCCAGTTAAGCTTAAATTAGGTAAGAATCTCGGAATGCGAGATGACCAGCTGTAATTTTGTATATACTTGTATATTGACACCCTAAAACTTGTCTCAAAACCATGGTATATATGGTCAGGGCCTGTAAGCAACTCTTAAAATTCAGGGTCAAAGGTCCCAAAAATCGTTCTTTTGCGGTTTTTTGGAAATAACTCACTTCCTATGGGTTTTTGGTATTTGTATTCATTATCAATATTGTAGAATACAAAATTCTCTACAACTTTTAACTAATTTTTTTTTTACATGGTGAACCGTTGTCGAGTTAGAGGGCGGAGAACGCACGGTCAATTTTCCACTTTGGAAGCGTCTACCTTTCAAACAATTGAATTTGACGAAAAATGGTTTTAGAAACCATAACGTCTTTTTTAATGTCCTATATAACCAACAATCACGGATAGGTTAGCTGAAAAAAAAATGTCTGATGTGATGCAGTGACCGTGCGTTCTCCGCCCTCTAACTCGACAACGGTTCACCATGTAAAAAAAAATTTAGACTAAAGTTGTAGAGAATTTTGTATTCTACAATATTGATAATGAATACAAATACCAAAAACCCACAGGAAATGAGATATTTCCAAAAAACCGCAAAAGAACGATTTTGGGACCTTTGACCTTGAATTTTACAGAGTTGCTTACACCCTACCAATATATACCATGGTTTTGAGACAAGTTTTAGGGTGTCAATATACAAGTATTTACAAAATTACAGCTGGTCATCTCGCATTCCGAGATTCTTACCTAATTTAAGCTTATTTGACTGGACTAATTTGACGAACCCGGTTAACTTCGGAGCGCTGTAACTGCGTTATCTAATGAATGAAATTGAAAACAGTTGTAGGGAAAAAAATTTCTCGAAAAATATTCTACAAGATTGGTCTGAAGCCATTTATTTATAAAATAAATAAAAAAAAATTGTTATAGAGCAAAAGAGAAAATTTTATTAACAAAATTTCACATTGATTTACTTATAACTTCTTTAATTGTTATCATTTAATGGGCAAAAAGTTATTATCACATTTGTGTGCAAAATAAATTTCTACAAATTAAGATTTTAATGAATTTTTTACGATGCATAGTTTCCGAGATATAGCAAAAAAGTGTTACAATGGCCAATCCCTTTTTCCAAGATGGCGGCCGATATACAAGGGTGGCGACCCCACAAACTTCAAGTTAAGCTTCTATTGACCCCCCCTACATGATCAAAAAATAAAATTGCGTCCTCTAAAAAATGTAAAGCTCATGTAACATTTCAATGGACTAATGACCAACTTTCGTTGCTAAAATACGAGAGTGATAAAAGAATATATTTTTGAAACCATTAAAAATACTCATCAAATTATTAAAAGTTATGTGCACGATTGTTATTTTTTTTATCCCGAGGGAAGTATAAATTCGTTTGTGCCATAATTTCAAAAACTTAAGTCTTCAATACATATACGAGGGATTTTTGTCTATCGAGGACTGAAAATTCCGTATGTAACACGTTGATATTGGACAGTTCCAAATCAACAGTACATATGTTTTTTTTATAATTAGTTTAATGGGTTAGATTGGTTCAGCATTTTACTCTTTATGTGGGACATTTCCGGATCAGTTTCGTTTGCAATTCCTTAAGTCATTTCTTTATGACATGCTATCAATTCCGATACATGTGGATATGCATTTAAGTCATATTAGCTTATATAATATGCTCTACAATGTTTAGATATACATCTCCTTAAGTCGTTGCAATTAAACTTCACTCGCCACCTGTGTAATTAGGTACGAATCGCGAATTGCGTCATCGCTTTATCTCTTATGAGCTCGCATCGTGATTTTATTCATCAATCTTATAATTACAACTGCGATCCACCGTATCGCGACTATGGCCCAACTGGCAAAATCAGTACTTAAAACGATCTCAAGACTACTTTTATTTTCACTTATAAGAAACTTGTAGCATTCTACAAAGCTAGGGCGCAGTTTGCTTGTCGATCAAGTTATTGCTACGCCTCCCGCCATATAATCAACTTATAAAATGTTACTAAGCCCTAACAATATACTTGACTAAGCGCAATAGCTTTATAATTTTGAGACTACACAATTACAAGTACAAACGCTCTTGTTAGTATCTGACATAAGTATCTTACTAAAGCAATCTTGTTTAATGGCACTATTGTACTTAGTTATTATTATAAGTATTTTTAAGAGTTTATGTTTGTTTGTTTTTGGTGCCGGTTGTCTTAGTCATTTATTTTTAATAAAAACGTGACTATTATGAATTATTGTAAAATAAACTAATAAATTTAATATATTTAAAATATAGGGTAAACCCGTAAAGTCATAACTGTAATGTGTATTAAAATTTAGTTAATTTACAATACCCTCCGAAAAATAGCACATTATTATTTTTTTAATTATTGCAACAATGTCATGAATATCCGCCATGTCTAAAATTGCTCGTGTTACGTATGTTTTTTTTTATATCAGTTTAAAGGGTTGAATGGTTCAGCATCTTCTCTTTATGTGTGACATTTCCGGATCAGTTTCGTTGGCAATTCCTTAAGTCATTTCTTATGACATGCTTTTGATACATGTGTATGCAGTTTGGGTCAAGTAGCCTGTAGTGCTCTACAATGTCAGGACAATCTCCTTGTCGTTCAAGTAAACTGCACGCCATCCGATATATGTAACGGGCGAATCGAGCGATAAGTTTCGAAATCATTATTTTATTTTTCTCTTATATATTCGATTCGCCATCGGAGTACGCGTTGTATGGCCATTACATAGTAATGCACAATTTGTTACTATTTTGTATAATATTCATTTTAAGCTTATTTTATTACTGATACATTTTATCGGATAATATTTTTTTTGACATTTGTTATTCCTTTATAGTCAGTAGTCTCTGCGTTATTTAAATCGTATTCTTCTTCCCAATTTTCAACTTCTTTACTTTCTGAGTAGTGGGAAAAGGGTGAAAAAATATTATTGATCGCGGAACCCTCAATTACTTCACCTGTGTTTGCACTTGACGCGCTTGATTTATATCCCGATCCTGTTGTTTACTAGTAAAGTGATTGATCTACTATCTTATAAACCTTTTTGATCTTATAGCTCTCTTTTTAAGTACTATTAGATTTAAAAGAGTCTCGAGCAAGACTATGATGGCACAAACTTGTAATCGTTTCAGCTAAGTATGTTATAATATCATTTTCTCTCACAAAATGCTACTATAGGATCAAAATATTATTCAGGATTATTTAGTCTTACTTCAAACAATTATAGGAGACTTATTCCTTAAAGTGTCCTAAAAGATAATCTTATAGTTAACTAAAAGACTGAGTTATAAAGGCTATTACTCTTGAGTATATGTATGCTTGTGAAATGCTATTACTAGTAAAAATGTCCTATAAATGTTTTAGAGATCAGTCTTGTAGCGAACTACAAGACCGAGATATAAAAACAAATGCTCTTGAGTATGTTAAGGCTTGGCAAATGCTATTATAAGTTAAAAAGTCTATCGCAATGCCTTTACAAGAGCGTTATTAGTAGTGACAGACTTATAATATTTCCTTATAGGATTACTTTGCTTGTTGGGGTTACCGACCACCATGAGTTCTCGATGTGCACTCCTCTATATGTGTACGTTGAAATTGATGTGATCGGTGTCTTGTGAAGTTGGGACACCAAATTTTTTTACACTACCTATATTTTTTAATTTTATTATTGTTACGCGCGATACGTATGTAAGTGGAACCTATTAATAATAATTATTATACATTTTGTTTTGAAATTGGGTCCCAGTTTACACCTAATTAATTTCATATATTTAGTTACTTTACTTAGGGTACAAATGCATATTATAATGAATTCTGAAATCAAAGTATGATTTTGTATGTACTTTATTTTTTTATTTAATTGCAGTCATATTTCATTGTTTTAGAACATACTTACAGATTCCTGAAAACTATATAGATTTACTCATCAACAGAACTAAACCCCATGATGTACCTAGCTGAGTCAAATCAGTCGAATAAAAGGCCCTCGTCTGTCCAGGTTTTTACTTTCCCCTGCAGATATATTTATCAGAGGCCTATGTTCATTGAGTTTATAATAAAATTGACTCCATGTGCGCATGGGGGCGCTGGTATCGACAAGCAAATATTCGTTAACGTGATATATGGGTGAAATGCACTCGTTGATACGCGAACAACGATATTTTATGCGCGTGATAACAAGGTTAATATTTAACAATGCCGGCTAAAAGATAAAAAGCTGTTATAAATAAATATCGAGTTTAATAATAGACTGGGTAATAAAATAATAGGTTATTCAAATATGTATCTACATAAAATGTGACGTTACTAAACTGCCATTGACCAACTGGATGCTAGCTAGTGTGATTCCTGAAATTTGGCTGGGTCGAGTAAAGTGTTATTGATTAATTCAATACACACATGTTTAGTACAAGTATTTCTTATTAGGGCCCGGCTAGGTCGATGAAATCTGTAACGTAGGGGCCGGATCAAAGAAGCTGAATATCCAGCTTTTTTTTAGTTGGGACAATCATCCAATGACTTCTCTCGTCTTGGGCGAGGCGAGAGGGAGTGTCAGACTAAAAACCATACCGTTTCTACTCCTGCTTTTCGAGCTGGAGCCTCGGTAGACTCGCTAGGTAGTCCGCAGCTCCAGATTATCTGAATATCAAGCTGCATTGCTATTGGAGTAGTGTTAATGGTGACAACACTAGAACAAATTATTTGGGTAATTAATTTTAAAATCTAAAAATAAATAAGTAAGTAAATCTACATGCTACTTAAATTGACTTCGGGGACAAAAGACGTAATACAATGATAATGTCAAATATAAATGATAGCTATTTCGTCTTCATATCTCAATTGCATTTATATTCTAAGTAGAAATAAATTCAGTTATTATTTGAGATAAGCACACCCACGGTGGTTACGACTGCTATTAATTTTGATAGCTTAAAGAGATTCAAGTTTAAGTTAATTTTAACAAGAATTAAATTTGAGAGTTAAGTTAATGTATTGAAATATAAGAAGAAAATATATGATGAACAATCCCTCTGTGACTCGAAACTAGTAGAGCTTTTCTAAGAATATTTTCGTGAATAAAGCGTTGTTTTTGTTACTTTAGTATGAATCACGATATAGTTATTATAAAAACAATGGCATCATCATAGACAGAATATGGTAGTGCTGTAATGCATGCCTCTGCTCGCTCCAGTATCAGGTTGTTATGGGCTCGAAGTTATGTTCGTCATAAGGACTACATGTTGTACCATGTATATACATAAATACATACGATGTATTGTCCACATTGTCTGTTCAAATTGACAGCCTGAGTGAGTGAGACTGGCTGAGTGGTTGCAAGTGCGACAACCGGACAAGGGGTCTCGGGTTCGATTCCCGGGTCAGGCGAAGTATTACTAGGCTTTTTTCGGTTTTTCGAAAATTTCTCAGTAGTAGCACGGAGTCTGGAAATGTGCCCGGTATATGGCAATAGGTTCACCACCACATGGGACTTATAACATACATTGTGAAAAGTGGGTGTACGTTGTACAATGGCATTCCGTGCCATAATGTGCACCTCTGCCTACTCCTTCAGGGATTAAAGGCGTGACGATATGTATGTATGTCCAACTTACATGAGCCTATGAATATGTGGACTCTGCGAACTTGGCCGCCCGCAGCCGTACATTTAAATTAACACGTGTGTCCTAGAAAGCGTGACAATTTTAAATGTTCGCGTGAAAAAAATGAATGGAGTTTTTTGTAGTTCGTAAACGAATTTCGTTGTTTTAAAAAGAGTGAATAGCGTCAGGATGCAATGTGTTTTTATTAACTTTTGGCTGCTCTTTTTTACGAGCGGTCGATGTTTCGAATTTTAGTCCGGAAAGTCAGATATTGAGCTAGAAACTGAAGATTTTTGAAGACTTTACGGGTTTATCTGCGTGTATTACAGATAATTATTTGTCTTGTCCATTTTTTAGTAGACAAAAAGAAGGTTCATTTGCATATAATATTTTGAAATATATGAGTAATCTTTGTAATACAATGTACCTATTCGTTATTGCTTGCAAAAACATGATGCAGTTTTACTTTGGCTTTGCCGATATGTAACAATGTCGAAAATATATTATAGATTTTGTAGTGCAACTGAATATTATATGATTTAATGGCACTCAAAAATATTTTCTCTTACATAATTTCAAACTCTGTTTATTTCCTGACGTTTCGTCGCCATTTTATCAACAACCAATATTTAGCTTATTAAATCTGTTTACCAAGAACATCTTTACAACCGGAAAAAATATCGTCAAAATATTTTCGCGTTGTTTGTTTTTCATTAAAAGTTTCCGATGTTTTTTAACTCGTTGCAAAATGGCGGCCGTCCACGCTTCGTCCGACGTTGCACTTCGTTCGTTATTTAGCATTCGGGAGGTGATTGAGTAACAAAAGAGGTAATAATTCCTCACTCCAAGTCCGTGGGGGGTTTAGTTTATTTCTTTGGAATGGAATTTTCTGAGGGGATTTTTCTGGTTAACATTTGTCAAGGTTAAGTTTGCTGCAGTTGGCTTTTGGGGAAGTGACTGCAGGGTTAGCGGAATAACTGGAAAATCACACGCTAAATAATACATATTATGTATTTCATGAGTTTGATATGTGGACAGATTAAATAGTTATTATGATTTGTAGGGTTGTGGGTTGTCCCGAATCGGGATTCGATAAGGTACAGTAAGGGTTCCGAAAATTCCACAATGACTCACCTCGATAATATCCCACCTACTATGACTCAACCCCAATTGAATTGAGGGAACTAATTGTGGCTTTACCGTGCAGAATCTGTTTAAAACCCAATGCCAGCCCCAACCTAGTTAGGAAAAGACTAGAAGAAAGAATTTTCTCCGAGGGTTGTTTAACTCCGTAAGAAGTTTAGTGCAGGTGCCGTTTTTCCCAAAGTTTCTGTGCGAAGTTTCATCGACACACGTTGCTTTGAGAAGTAATTGACTAGTAAACATGCAGCCTGACTTTCTAACGAACGCTAGTTAAACGCAACACCGACTGCGAGTGTGAAACGTGGATTATTTAAGTTACATAAGATGTTGTTTTATGTATAAGGGTAATATGTACTTCTATTGGCTAAATATAACCTAATTTCAGTCAGACTCTTTTTTTTTTGAGGGAAAATTATCCAATGACTTCTCCCACCCTGGGCGAGGCGAGAGGGAGTGTCAGACTCTTACCAGAGTCAGAGTCAGAGTCCCCGACGCTCCAGTCAGACCCTAAAGAAAAATAAATAGTATATACTCACTACTATTACCCATACTACTACTATTACTCGTAGTATTGACCAAGAAAACAAGTCCCACTAACCACGTCCCAACAGTTATCAAATTAAATTAGACTCAATGCCCTTGGAAAAAGGTACTCATCAAAATAATAAAATAGAACAACTTTCCGTGCGTCTAAACGGAACGTATTCAATTAGTAGTTTCGGCTTAAAACACTAACGAGTCAGTCGGCAAGACAATTTGGCGTCGTAGTTAGTGACGATCGGGTAACGGAACGTGACGAGAGAAAGTTTGGCCCGCACTCGGGGCCCTTAAATTGATTACCGACGCCCTTCTCCCGACCATCCCCTTGCAAGTCTCGATATGAATAATTGAAACTGTGATTGAGCTTAATTGTTATTATTTAGAGCGATAGTGTGACGTGTGATACGTGAGGTAGTGACGTCATATGGAAATGTGATCTACGTAGTATTTAATACGTATGTTTCTCTAACTTTGATTTTTGGTGGTACGATGGTTCTTGATCATTATAAAGTTATTGTTATTAGAAATTACTGTTTCCAATTATTGCTTTAGTAAAATCAAGTGTAATATAAAGATTTATCAAATTAAATTTAATAAATAATAGAAATATTCTCCGATTTTTTTTAATCAGGAGTCAACCGTCAACCTAGGATTTGCATATTCACAGCATTATTTATACCCGTTTTCCACCAAGAAACCTTTTTAAACCTTTAAGTTAGCAGTTACACCGCCAACATCGAGGTACTAAAAACCATTGGGACCTTCCAAGAAAAATCCCGGAAAAACGGAAAAAGAAAATCATTCCGAAACAACTTTAAACCGTATCTCAGAACTGACGTTTATTTTATTCCCAGAAATTTTCGTAACCGCAATTTTTTTACGCAGAATTAATTTGCATTTCTAAGTCAATTAGGTATAATTTACAAAAACTACCCATTTTACGTAGAACATTTTTGTTGGTAATGATACCTAATAAGGTAGGTCGATGACCTTAATTATGTTCATTGTAGCCTTTTTCATGGTAATTATTAAGTTATGAATATTGCCTACCAACGTGTAACGAGCATCGATAATCAAACGAGCCCTCTGTGCTGTGTATTTCCAACAGCCTTATTTATTTTCAGGCAACACTTTAATGAGCGGCTGGCTTCGTTTTTCACTCCTTCCTTTTATCCATTGTTTTTAAAAGATTTTAAAATATACACACGAAAGTTTACAACGAAATCACGACTACCGAATCTCCAACGACAGGTTTATAAAAAAAAAAAAAGTTGCCATACTCTAGGATTTTCTCCTGTATCGGAGGTGTGTTCACATAAACAATACACCCAGATCCGAAACAACAATTTATGGATCACACAATGAGTTGTTTCGTGCAGAAATTGAATCCGCTATAGGTCGCGTGCCATGGGTTACCCAGCCTCCACTAACCGTGTAGTCGTGCATTATTTCTTAGTATTAAGAATTGTCAGTCGGTATGTATACTTTTTAACCTTAAAAGTAAATAAACATCAAATATCTTCTAATCATTATATTATCATCAAAACTAAACTATGACAGTTGTTGAAACAGAAATCTCGTTTACAAAAATTGAATCACTAACACTAGAGATATACATCAGAGAACATAAATTATTCATTTTCAACTTCTCAGACTTGTCATAATAAGATACGAAGAAAAAATATGAGTATTGTGTGAGCAAAGGAACTATGATTTCCACATTTAATCGAATAAGCCGAGACAAGGACGAAGTTGTCATGCTCTTTCAGTAAAAAGTTAAATTGCATGAACCGTCGCGTCGCCATCGTCGCTTCGCTTTCCAGAATTTGTTTGGCTAAAGGCACGACCAACTACAATCGGGAAATCAGGATTAAAGTTGCGAATAGTTAAGGAATGTTTTGTTAAATAAATTATGAGTTCATTTTTATAATGAAGATTTTGCGTTGGTTGTTATTATTATTTTAGGGTTGGAGAGCCATGCTTCGGTACGAATGGGTCAGCTAGACCGGAGTGATATCACGGCCGACAGAAAATTTACGTAACACAAAGCTTACGTTATGTTTCGTTGTGTAAGTAAGATTACCGCAGGCCCAATTACTCCTATTCCCAATCTTCCCAATCTCCGATTCCCCAACCACCCTTAAATTCCTAACCCCCAAAAAGCCGGCAACGCACTTGTAACAGTAGTATCAATTGCAGGTAAGAGTATCTCTATCAAAAAAAGAAAAACAAGTGACTGTCAATCGCACTACTAGTCTAAAGTTAAGTAACTTACAGCAAATATTTTTACCGCATGTTTTTCAACACCCCATACAAATAGTGTTATACTCCACTTTAATATAATCAAGTATTGATTCCCCCAACACCTGAATGGTGTTCTTAAACAAATATCATTTATTTAACCGGGTTTTATCGTGAACGAATCTCTTGGCGACAACCGAATTACTCGCTGAACCAAAATAGGGAGCCACGCGAGGTCGACTTGATAATTTCCACGTGGGGTGAGGTCCAACAACTGCCGTAATTTAAGCACTGGAAACAATTAACTAGGGACGGAGAATATTAGATGGTCACAGGACAATACCTCTGTGTGCGACTATGGGTTTTTACGAGGGGCCACAAAGCTATAGTCTGCTATAGCTGTTAAGCTGTGGACGTGAATATATGGAAATTGTTCCGAAAAATTGCGTCTCTGTTGTGGAGTTTTGGTTGGATGGCTTTGTTTGGAAGATAGGACATAAGGTGTATTTAATAGGAGAACAGAGTACATACATACATACATAACCTCACGCCTGTCTCCCATAGGGGTAGGCAGAGACAATGGAACGCCAATTGCCACGGTTCTTACACACTTCTTTCGCTTTATCAACAGAACAGAACAGAGAATTACTGGGAAATATTATTACTAGTCTGAATTTGGACTCATAAAATTACATTAGGTATTTTTCTAAACTGGCTATAGTTCGTGTACATATAAGTACTCAATTAGTGTATTTGACGACGCTAAAACCAGAGTGATCTAAGTGACATTTTTACCAAAAATGAGTTTGTTACCCAAGGAGGTAGAAAAAACATAATTCTTTCAGACCACACCGATCTAAGTGCCTCCCAGTACTTTATTACTTGAGGGATCACATTATCTCACTATAGAATTTGTTCAGTTTACAAAGTAGAAGCATGCCAAACTTCCTCAATTTTCTCAGAAACATATTTTTGTGCCCTAGATCACTCTGGTTTTAGCATCGTCATTTGAAATATAAGCATCACATTATAAAGTTTGCGGTTATAACACGGATAAATCCTTCCAAAGTGGTCTCTATAATTGAAAGATAAACCGTCATTGTAGCGACCAATTTCCCTAACCCAAGTGTTCACCAAAAATCACTTTATATCGAATTCTTATCGTAATACCCCATCCAACATAAATTCACCATTCCAGTGAGCTACTATAGCCACTATCAGACAAAGTTAGGGCTCTATCAGTTGTCTAAACTTTCTTCGGTCGGCTATGTTAAACCTGCTCTCAGAGAGACCAGACAAACTGAACCATAAAGAGCGACAATCACTATGAGATTATAGAAAGATGTAAAGGTCTAGATATAGTGGACGAAGCACCCTGACATGCCTAGCTGTTTTTAAAACTGTTTTCTAAAAGTGGAGCAGGGCCGGAAGCCCTCAATTATTTACCTACGATACTACAAATTGGGTTGCTTCACTGTTGGTATTAGGTTATACTAGTTAACTATGCTGGTCTTTGGATTCACTCTCATAACTCTGGTTTGTCCATAAATTCCAGTTTTGTAGATCTGTGCAATATAAAGACACATTTTATGAATTTCTGATATCAAAGATTCATAAATCCACATTTCCATTTGCCATTAACAATTTAAATTAAAACGTCGTTTCGTGTCGACTAAATGAAGTCGGTTAAAACGACTCCGACGTAGTATCGATGCTACAAACGTTGTCAATACAAAACGCTTCGATGTTGAAGAAATATTTAAAAATAAAAGTAAATATTGGATAGACACAACAATTTTGGAACGTCCCTTTGTGTAGCAACGAAAAAAACCGTATGGAATTTGCCGCAGCTGTCGGTATCGGCTGGTGCAACTCGATGTAGGTTTAAAATTTAAGCAAAATTCCCGCATACATGAAACTGAACGGCTAGACACAATTCCACTGACGTTATCGTATTTTGCAGCAACACCCTTCCCCCCACACCCCCTCCCCGTGGCAAAGAGAATGCTTGTTTTATTCTCATGGTCTATACGTGATTGGCGGACATCGAATTTTTATTGTGAGCTAGGTATTCCAACATGACACACTCAAAGTATAGGAATTTATGAAATGCTAGTGTGTGGAACGGATAGTGGCGTGCCGTGTACCCGCCAGGATATTTGATCGTTTTGTTTGAATTTATTCAACTGTAATATCGCCAGCTCTTTTATCCATTTCATGCTTTTAGCTGTCGGGTCTTTTCTTAGCACGTATTTAGATGGCACTTTAATATTTTGTTCTCAAATTGGACGCGGAATTGAACGTGAACATTTCGTCCGTCATATGTGTTATAAATAAAACGTACCGACGATATTTCTAAAATTCTCCTTGTAAACATTTTTACTTGTGAATTATTTACATAGGATCAAAAATAAAGCCTGTTTCAAAAGCTATTTCTATTCGGTACGCAAATAATGGATTGAAATTTGATATTTATCATGTCAAAATTCTAAAATTTTTAACGAGTTAACTCCACGCTTCGGATTCCCATTTTCAATGGAAAAATACACACGAACGCGTGCAAAATATTACTTTCATTTAGTATTTGTTTTATTTCGAAGCCAGAATTCATATTTGAATTGTTACGTAGTTAAATACGTATTCTATTTACCTACATACCTTCATACACGCGTCAGACTACGCTCACTTAACAAAAGGTAGGACCACCCACCCAATTATGAACCAATTGTAATGATGCTTATTTATTATGCAGATACTTAATTTATCAAGTAACTCTTAAAAGGCAACGTTTTTTGTTAAACACAGGCCACTTAAAAGGATCCGAGAGAGCCGGATGACAACGTTAAGTGGAGGCGAACTAGAAAGAAATAAAAGTACGACCGAAGCGAAACGAAGCTTAGTTAACCGAACTGTCACCTCAATTCTCACCGGTGCTTACGCTCCATCACCATAAATACATATTACACCATGCTCCGGTTACGTAACAACGTAACAGTGAAATATTCAAGTAGAGGATCCCTCTGAAATATCAGTATATTGTTGTAAGGCCCTCGATATTTGTATTGAGCCTGTCGATTTGAATTCAGGTCTCGTGACGCCCGTTCTCGGTCTAAATCACACTGTCAGTATTACGGAGCTTCACGTCTTAGATACGTCAAATCGCTTAAGGTTTTGCTTGAAGATCGCTTATTCTAAAGCCGTTTGTAACTTCTTCTTAGTACGTAAATAGATAACCCTTTGGTTCGTTGAACTAAACCCTTTTTTGTGTATATCTTGTTGGTTCGAAGTAACACATAGTTCAAGTACGTGATTCTAGACTATAATAAAATTGCTGGTTGGATTTTTCAGATGGGGCCCAGTAGGACTGATGCCTGATCCGGAGCTGCGGACTACCTAGCGGGTTACCGGGGCTCCGGCTCAAAAAGCAGGAGTAGGAACGGAGTGGTTTTTAGAAAGGTAGTTTTTTTTAAAAAAAGGTTGGATTTTTAGCGAAATTTGCGTTGCTTTTTTGGATGATTCCTCCTCCACTAGAGTAGCAATAAAACTAATTTTATTACTGCGTGTTTCAATGCAGAACTATTAAATTAATTCTGTTAACATCCGTGTTGCTATGTGAACAATATAAAATGTAATCTATGTAAGTTTATTTATTTTTATAAATAAATTGATAGGCTTCAATGATCGTATGATATTAGTAGGAATATTTTAAGTTACGCAAATAAAAATTGCAAATATTTGTTAGTGAATAGAAACCCTAGCGCTTGTACAGTAGCTGCGCTTGTAACTATTCAAGTAAGGATTACAAACAATAATGACTATAAATACATCAACTCTATATCACATCCATTAATACAAACATTAATACATCGACGTTATCCAGGCTTAGCTGGGCAATAAATTAGCAGTACAAAACCCAGGTGTCCGAGCTGTTTGGAGTTTAGAGCGCAGTGGCGCCACCCACCGGGCGTTATCAATTAAATAGCGCACGTCGGCAGCTGCACACCACACCCGTGATGGATGTCCTGTGAGTCCTAAACAATATCCATTGCTCTCGTTCATTACCTTATTTGTACCGACATCCAGTACCTACACTGCCATTTCTCTAATAGAAATGGCGGCCATTTCCAAGTGGACGATGTTTGCAATCTTTTACAAAGTTCATTCAACCTCCCTTCTCGTTACGTTCCTTCTGTTAGCGGAATGGTTAAAGTTAACTGAATTGTCTTTGAACTCTGACGATAACTTCGATATACGTATCCATAATGGTTATCTTACTTTTCGTTATTGCTTTCGGTAATGATATCTTGGATGCGTTTGTGAACTCATTTAGAGCGGGATAGATAATAACATCTTTAATTTCGAAATGTAATGTTGTGTGTCTTGCTTTCGGTTGCAAGGTTTCGTGCTTTGTTTCTAGATGTGTTTGTTCTGTTTTTAGCAGGTTAAGGGTGCTTTTCCCCCAGATAGCTGTAGCTGTGCGAATAAGATATGCTATGAAAATCCTGTTTTCACCAATGCTAAGCTATGAGTATTAATGAATATGATGGTGGATGCCAAACGCATTCACAGCAACGTAGCATAGCACATCTTTGGTGGAAAAGCAGCCTAATAGTTAAGTTAAATGTATAAGATACATAATTAATATTTTCTAAGAACTACACTTCTTAAATATCCTTGGGATTAATTACGACCATATATCTACTTAGCGGTTATACTGGCGCACAAACCACCTAACATAATTAGAAAACCACATAAAATTTCTATGAATCCTGTAAACGAAACCAGAATTTAGCAAACATCGTAACAGTAGCAAAATCAATAAACACCATACAACTACAAACACAGCAAATGATGAAAACTGGCAGTAATTCGTGATCAGTTTGAGCGTTAAAATAGAGGACAGTGTCACTCAGTTCCATTGCAAATTGTGCCATACGGGCTGACATGCCCGAAGCCATCAAGTTTTGTTATTGTATCTGTACGAGAGTGTAGCGAAACTCGACACAAATTACTGACGGTGGACGTACAAACTCTCTACTGAATAGCAGCACTCCACGTGCTATGTTTTTTACGTAAATCAGGGTCTCTATTATGTTCAACACTAGTTAGTAGGAAAGCTTTTTGCTTTTATGTGGTTTGTGTACTTAGTCAAGTATGTTGTTTGGAACTATGTATAATTATCGCAAGGTATATCCTTTTAGGATTTCTAACAATGGAAGTAGGTACAATGTAACGTTTGTTTTTCTCTGTGGCTTAGGTATTGTAGTTTAAGTACACTCGCTTTAAGTAGGCAATGTAAAAACATTGCCTTCTTACTTACATTGCCTACTAATAGGCTTTTGCCTATTACCATTAATGTTGATATTAGATAATATATCGAGAAGATAGTAATGCGGCTACGAGTCAAGTTGTAAGCTTAATAAAAACCTTTTTATACTTAGGCTTCTATAACTTTGTATAGAATCGACATCTTTATATTAGTATTTATCCCTCGTGTTTAGTTATCAATTTATTTTCCGACCAAATAGCAGCCCCATCTATTTACCATTATAATACTGTTATATTACCTAAAACCGTTATATTATTGTTATACAACAGGTATTAAAATTATGTAGCCATTTTACATTCGACATAAACGCCGACTTCAAACCTTTTATTATGACAATAAATACTTACCTATTGTACTAACAATATGCTGACTATAAACAGTTTAACTGCCGAATAAATGTGTCTATAAAAATCAATGCCTGTATTATGTAAGTCGTTTGGTTGTAAAAGTAATAGGTAAACACGTTTTTTTGGTGTAATTCCGTGTGACAGGCCGCCATCTTGTTTTCTTCGCCATTTTGTTACACTTTTGCTTTATTTTGATTATGTATGTCATTATAATCAAAGTATAATGAGGAGTAAAGTTAAGTTCTTGGGTATTGTAGATAATATAGTAATACCTAGATTCTCCGCTCCTGGTATATTTACCGCCTGTTTCACCACCGTCATATAAGTGTCAGAAATACTTATGTGACAGATAGTGCATACAAATTACGTAGGTACTTAATTCAAAGTCATCTGATACATAGCGGCTATTCAGACATTGTGAAACAAGTCCTTAGTATAATTAGTGTTTTAATAAATTTAGTAATCCTTAACCAAATAAAATGCAAATTGTAATTTTACGTACCAAGTACCGTCCACCATTTTGAAATCATCCGCCATTTTGGAAAACTCCGCGTTATAAAATCCCAAGAGAATGTTTACGTATTGGACTGCGAACAACGTTGTTATTTCCAATAGAAATCTAGCCTTCGTTTCTAATGTGTATTTAATAAGTTTGTTACCAGTTCCGTGGCTTCGATCCTCAAACAATTTGCTTATCAATCTGTTCTTCCGAAGTTAAATAGTTTTGTGCTTACGGTAACTAGGTAGTTGATTCAAGTATGATGTTGATTATAACTTTATAAGCTCTGTTTAGTAGTAGTAGTACAAAATACATATTAACATAACAGGTATAAATATATCCAAATATCTATAGGTATTTATAACACCAAAATAGGATTTGGAAACATATCCAGGATATGGCGTTAATCACGTAATAGAGGAAAGTAATTGTTATTATGTGTGCAAATGTGTAGCCGTATCACTATAAACTAATTTCTATTCGCGTTTTACTGTGGATTCTATCAACTCTATGTTGATCTATCTGTGTTTACGTTTTAGAAGAACACCCAATGTATGAAAATATAAATCAGGTATATGCCAATAGGCTCACCCCCTATTACATGGGACTTACAATATGAATTGTAAAAAGTGTGTGTACATTATACACATGGCATTACATGCCATAATGTGCACCTCTGCCTACCCATTCGGGGATAAAAGGCGTGGCGATGTCTCTCTCTAAAAATATATAAAATAAAACAAAAGTGTTCTAATTTTGAATTTGACAGCACAGAACTGAAGCCTGTTCGAATTTTAAAAATAGATTTCGATAAGATACTGGCAGCTTAGAAAACACTATCCGGGATTACATCTTTGATCGTTTTCTGGCACAGATAATAATAATTACATAGATTAGTTATTCATAGTAAGGCGATTATTAGATTTTAGTTTCCTTATTGCTTACGACGGAAAATAACTAAATATTAATTTATATTCAAAATAGTAGTATTAATAGAGGAATAAGTAGAGAGTAGGTATTATGGTATAGCTACGAGTATTTTGAATTGTTAAAATAGAAGTATTTTTAAGAATATCTATGAAATTAACTTAATATAAGTATTAGAAGGAAGATAAAAATAGTCCGTTACCTATACAAAGTGAATGTTAAGAAAATGGATTTTCCTGTAACCTATGTATAACTTGTAACATTAACAACCTACTCGTAGTTTGACGCAGCCCACAAAAGTAATAAATATCACCCACGCTATACGTTTTTGTTGCAAAAAATAGTCCATCTAGTCAAGTGTCTTTTTATAGGGTCACCAAATGTAGTTCTATGTTCTTAGAAAATAAAGTGTGGGAGAGCCATGCTTCGGCACGAATGGGCCAGCTCGACCGGAGTGATACCACGGACTCACAGAAAACCGACGTGAAACAACGCTTGCATTGTTTCCTTGTGTAAGTGAGGTTACCAGAATCTTCAGAATCTTCGATTCCCCCAACAATCTTCAAATTCCTAACCCCCAAAAGGCCGGCTACACACTTGTAACGTGTCTGATGTTTCAAGTGTCCATGGGCGGCGACGATTGCTTACCATGTGGTGATCAGTCTGTTCATTTACCAGCTTATTCATTAAAAAGAAAACAATCTATCAAAAAGATGCAATGCTGAAATTATGTTTCATTAGTTTTTATATTCTGTTTTCAAAATATGCACATCATGCCACGAGATACTTCTACTTACGTAATTCACTTTATTTTGTCTTCAACCAGTAATTCCGGCCTAACTACAAGTCTAAACATTTTTCAACAGTTGTCGCATAACTACAGAGCTACAAGGTTACAGCGGAACCAGTTAGCTACATTTAACTACGGTTAACGAGTGAGATGTCGTTACGATAGCCGCGATAGCCGTTACAGCCGGCTACCAGACGATCAAGTAAACTGTAGTCTGTAATTCGAAGAACCGTACAATCATATTGTTGCTTTCTCTTGTTTTTGCAAATTAAATCTTATTGGATGGTTGGTAAGAGTTATTGTTGCCTATTTTTGTTTGATGTAGGTATGTGTTACTGTAAAAGTTCGTATAGAAGTCAATATCAGGTTATCATTGAAAATCTTAGGATTTACCGTCATGAATTGGTAAATTGGAAAAAAAATTGACAATTTTTTTATTAATCGTAAGGAATATTTTTTTTCAGGCTTTTGCCATAAGAATTAAGTATAAGCTAGGCTTTGCTACTGACAGGTGTTATTTTTTGGAAATAAAACAATGAGTAATTCTTAATAATTTATTTCAGTCAAAACGTTACCGTACATATTTTTATGTCGGTATTATATGAGAGTAATTAAGTAACTAATTAGTCAAATCTTTACTAAACAACTATTCATAAAATCTTAGAATTCAGCATAGTACGTACTTTTACAGCTACATATGCTGTTTGTAGCTTAAGAGACGATTGCATGCATTCATCAAATGACGCAATGTGAACAGTCAGCCTAATGTTCCCCACTTTTATTATCCACTTATTTATATAGGTATGCCGTACGTGACAATCTCACAAACATTTAATGAATAATTCATTTGTATAAGCACCACACTAAAATAAATATACACTGGTATGCAATTTGTATTGTGCAGAGCAGATTAGTCCAACCTTTTTGTTAATTGGAAGCCGAAACTGCGGTAATCCAATATCGCTCTTAAAGCCGTTGCACGGTTTCCATACGGTTTAACAACGATTTAACACGGCTATTTAGGTGTTTTATTGTGTGTATACGATTATTACATACATATATTTGGTTTAAAAATTGGCAACGTCAACTATGCGGAGTAAAAAGCAGAATTTATACAAACTCTTAACTCTCATATTAAATGTTTTTTCTTAATAAAAATCTTATGTTTTTGGGAACATCGATGTTTCAGGACGTAGCGTACCCAAGTACTTATTTTTTTTCAACATTCTCTTACTTTCTTGTCAAGAAGACATTAGTGTTTGATAAAAAAACGTTATTATTTATTTAAAAAGAAAGGTCATGTATAAACCTTGTCCCTTTCACATTCAACTGGTGTGAGAGTACCTACTTGATTCTAACATATTGTGGAGAGGTACCTTTTACCAGTACGTACAATAAAAACTGAAATAAGACACTTTGAACATTACATATTGAAAAGATAATGGGTGTAGGCGTATATATATGTATCGATGTTATTGCTTTTCCTAAAATCTACATCGGATATTATGTTTCACTCACCTCCAACCTATTCTTAGGGCGCTTTTCTACCAGAGATTTGCTATGTAGCTATAGCTGTGTTAGGAAGATGTGCAGGTCGAGTATGCGATGTATCCATAGTAAGGAAGTTTATATACATAGCACACGCATGTTTTCACTAATCTTTCCATATAAAAAATGCACCGTCGCAAAGTAGCTATGCAAGGAAGATGCGCAGCCCGAGTATGCAATGCATCAATAGTAGAGAAACCATTCATAGTACGCATTTTTCCATATAAAAAATATAGCTTAGCTGAGTCCGTTTCCACCGGTGCTAAGCTATGTGTACCAATAAATATGATTGGTGGAAGCCAAACGCATCCACAGCAACGTAGCATAGCACATCTCTGGTGGAATAGCACCCTTATACGAGTGTACGTTAAAGTACAACCTTTTATTTTACTTATTTTAAAGATGGAGGCAATTTTCTTGGCTTCTTTACGAGAGCCTACCTCTTCAGTTTCGCTTTAATGCCTAAAAAGGTTTTAGTGTAATGTTTAATGGCTTTTAATAGTTTTTTCATTCTGTACAGTAAGTACCGTACTTTCTAATAGAAATAGGCATTACTTTTGAGCATTTCTTCAAAGATAGTAAGTACTCTTTTGATTCATCAAAGAGGTACTTTCGTACTTACTTACTTGCCTTGATGTTACTTATTTACCCTGATACATCAGAGACGTAATAAGACGACCTTCGTATAAGGCAATGTGTATCTAACTGCCCATACTAGTGTAATATAAAAGGATGTGCTTGCGTACACTCCTATATTAAAATAAAAATCGGAGAAATACATTATACTGCTTTCATAGCAGGTGTGGGAGAGCCATGCTTTGGCACGAATGGGTCGTCTCGACCGGAGAGATTCCATAGCAAATCGACGTGAATCAACGCTGTGCGTGAACGTGTGAGTGAGGTTCCTGGAGGCTTATCACTGTCTATCAAGTGATAGGACTGCTAGTTTACCTCCTGCTTCATTATAAGTCTACTACTAAAGTATAGTGAGTTCTACGACGCTACCAAAACGAAATATCGAAAGGAGAAAAAAAAACAGTTGTGAAGCAAGAAGTATTTTCGTAACCCAGAAAGATTTCCCCATGGTGGTACAAGTGAACAAAACATTATGATATTTACCCAGCTATAATAATATATACGCAAACTCATAAGGCGAAATACCTTGGTTAGTCGTCTTTTATGGTTCCCCAGTGGGAAGTAGGCGTAGTTTATATGTAGTTGACAGAATGTAACCGACATGTGTTTACTTGTGAATGTATTCACATCTTCTTGCATTTATTAAGGCAGTAGTATTTATATATAGGTGTATTTGTTTTTATGTCCGTCCATTTGTGTCGTATAAGAGAGAGACGCTTGAAATGATAGAGGTTGTAATATGGGTGGGTATTTGAGTTTAATATCTGTCTGTTTGTATGTGTGAGACGAGGTGCTTTAAATATATGTAGACTTTTTTTGTAAGGGATAAGTCATCCAATGACTTCTTTCACCTTGGACGAGGCGAGAGGGAGTATCAGACTCTTACTGACTAAAAACCGCGGTAAACTCGCTAGGTAGTCCGCAGCTCCGGCTCGGGCATCAGCCCTATTAGGGCCCATTTGTGATGGAAAATGTGTAGTCTGGATCTATTTAAGTACTTCAACTTCAGCGTAAGTGAAAATATCATAATTTGCTTTAGTCTTGCAATAAAAATACCGTAGAAATACCTTTAGAATTTGATATATAGTCGGAGTAGTAACAATTAAGATATTAGATGTAGACCACAAAATATAATTTATAATATGCTTTTCCTACTTGATGTTTTTTCAAAGAAATATAATACATATATATCCAAGATTATATTTAATGAGGAAAATTAACCACATTTATTTTGAACTTCATATTCAAAAAGTATGAAATACAGTCCCGAATGTAAGGTAGTAACCAATTATGTGAGTAGCTAAGTAATTATGAAAATTGTTTGACACCCACATGCCACCTACGCCTTACGTTGCTCTTATATTTTTAGGCAGTCACCCGAGATGTAAGGAGCATAATCTTTTATAAATATGTTCGTCATTATTTATTCATTTCGGAGGACGCACACTGATAAATTAATCATGTAGTTTTTGGATTATGTGGTTCAAATATCTGTTTTTCTTAAATACTATCGTGTGACCGTGCGATTACTGTCCTGTTAATTTTCAGTTACAATAATTTTTATAATTTTGTTCACTTGGACTAAATAATAACATGATTTGTTTATTGTTTATAATTTACTCATATTTTACATATTGTTATATAATGATCATTTGACTGCACAGTTGGCGCGGTGACTGGGTAACTGGCTGCCATGCAACGTGTCGCTGGTTCAATCCTCGCACGGAACAACTGCTTCTGTGATTCACAGAATGTCGTTTCGGTTCTGGATGTCATTGAAATTATATGTTTGTAAACGCACCCATGACGGAGAAAATCCTAATGTATGGCAACAAGTTTTTTTTTAAATCCATTAAGTCATCTGTCATTGAACTATGCATCTTTTGATATTTTCAAATGTTTAGTTACCTAGTCAGCTCTACGCCTTGAGGAAATATACAAGCGTGATATTATGCAGGTACAGTAGTAATTACGTGTTAGGAATAATTCAGGATGGAAATCATAGTGATTTCTCGGTGCGTGCAGCAAAACACAGTTTCAGTTGAATGCATGTATTAACAACGCCTATAGCAATGTTACGTGGAAAAAGTAGCTTCAAGAAGGTGCTATGAAAGGTAATTACAAGAATTCTTTCACGAGACCATTATTCAAATATGTTAAACAAAGTTGCAAAGATTTTTTGCTAAGTATGTTAAGTAGTTAGTAAGTAAAGTGATTATAAGGGCATAAAATTATATAACATATCCGGAGCTGCGGACAACGTAACAGGATACCGGGGCTCTGGTTCAAAGCAGGAGAAGAAACATGGTAGTTTTTTAGAGTCTCGCCTCACCTGACCATCAATGATTTTCCCTCTCAAAAAAGGGCATATATAACATAATAATTCGTTAACAAGTTAAAACAATCATTCTTAAAAGTTCATACGAAACATAGAATTACGAAAAGCGAAAACCGATTACTTTAAACCTTACCAACTATTCGAAACTCCAGAAGAACAAGACCCAAACATAGTGGTTTCACTAAACTGTTAAACCAATAAAATCGAGTAATCTAGACACTTGTACTTAAACGAGCAAGGAGTAAGCAAAACGAAAACAGATGCTCAACTCAACTCGAGTAATTTCATCAGCCACGCTAATTTACTAATTACGCGACTAATTGTTTAATTTAAATGTCTCGTATCTTTGCGAGCTCTCCTCACAACGTTAGCTCTATTATCCACACATAGTATAACTAATTTACTTAATTACGACATTGCAAAAAGGTGTTCTTGTTTACGTGCCACTTTATTGGATTAATTTCGTGGGTAAAATCGTTGATACCCGGCGTTACGGTGAAATGGTCTCGCCCCCAGCCTCTCTGTACGTAATTTTAAATTAATTATCCTTTACTCTGTTAATTGCTATAGTATCAATGACACAGCGAGGTTTCATGTACCGAGTTTAGTTTTCAAACAAAATCTGTTTTGTTTCAAATAGTTTTAGGGCTTACCACGATAATTTATAATTTAAAGAATAGTTTATTTCAAAAGGTTTCCAAGTTTTGAGTGTTTAAATAATTAATTTCTGTTTTCAATTGTAAACCCTCATTTTGCTAATAGGGCTCTGTTGGTATAGGGCTGTCCCAAATTATGCCACATCATCCGGGTTTGTTTATTTGTGTGTTTGTGTTTTATACACACATACAAGTAGACCCTATTTTCAATTTGGAATAAAAAATGTGAACATCAAAGCATTTAAATAGAGATTTGATTCGCAGTTTTCTCAGAACTTCAATCCCAGTTGAAATAAAATATTGATTAATTCAGATTTATCTACTAAAGAATATTTAAAAGAAGCTCGCTTTGAAAGAATATAATATAAAATCAAAGATGTTTCGAGCAAAGAGTAAATTGTAATAAATAAATCTTGGATATTCAACGGCTATTCGTATTTCAAATAGTTGCATAGACAAAGAAAGATGTTGGAAATAAAAATAAAAATGAAGCAACCATAAATAAAGTTCGTTGGATAGAAAGAATCAACAAAACAAATACGTCTAGCTCTCGAGAAATGTATACTGTAACTAAAGATGGATCCTAGGAATTAAATGTTGTTCCTATCATCTGTATGTGCATTACAAAGCTACGTTTTGTTTTAGATAAACCTCTTTTGTTACGTGTTTATTTTGGTTTGAGCTTTGAAATAACAAAGCGTTTAAAATACAAAGGAATTTTGTAAAGCCGGCAAGATTGCTTTATGATCAAAATAATCTGAGCTCGTTTTGTAAAAATCTGGGCTCTTCGTGTTTATCTTTGATACGGTCATCCATGAAAACAAGCTGTATTGTAACGAAATCATGGTGTTGTTGTTGTTTTATAGAATGTCGTATTGTCCCCATGAAGGATAAGCTATTGGAAATATTGTTAAACTATGGGGAAATTGATCTCGATTTGTGTTATTTTCTTTGTGAATATTGTAATGTTTTAACTGTACACTGTACATTTTTAGGGTGCTAACAGATTGGTAACTGATATAATATGTAATTTGTTTTTTATTTATACTTGGAATTGGAGTAGAACGAGAACGCGTTATATGACTGTCTTTGTCATGTGGAGCATGACGTCATTAACGTGTCATTTGTTTTTTAAGTAGCGATTCTGAACACATTCATACATCGTCACAGAAAAGAAATGCAATATGTTTCTGTCTTTGTCGGTTTGAGCGTGACGTCAGAGATATGTCGTTTAATTATTTTCTTTTTAATCGTTAAGAAAAAGTTAAGCTTTCTAACTTTCATTCAATCGTCACATGAAATACTTTTGTCATTGAGATTTCGATAGAGGTCAATGCCCTTTGAAAAAGAAAAACTACAAGATAAGTAGACAAGGAAGAATTACAGTGAAGGTTGTATGTCTGTGGCAGTTTTAATATTATGTAGTTCAAAGAACATCTTTTCAATGTATCAGAGGGAAGATCAAAAAGCCTAGTTGAGAAGAAAGATCAAATAGTTGTAAGTAGCCATTAAAATGTATGTATAAAAGAAATTAGTGGGTATTGAATATTCTTGTTGTTCTTGTTTTTTTCTTTTTATTGTGCTTCAAATTGTATTTGTAATATAGAATAAGATTAAGTGCTTAAGAAATAAACATCTAAATGCTTTCTTTGTTATCAAATATCGTTATGTCGTACTCGATTAGGTACATACTGATTTTGAAAATTGATTGACAGTGAGTAAGTTTATTACTAGGAAAATTCTACAGAATACATTGTCTATGGATTTTTTTTTTGAATTTTTAGTTACAACTAAGTTTTCTGGTAAGAAATCTTCTCTTGGTCGAGAAATTAACGTTTTAGACATTTCTAGGTAATACCAAGTAAACACAGGTAAAAGTCTGCATACATATGATAAGATCGTATCGTCACGCCGTTTATCCTCGACGGGTAGGCAAAGGTGCACATTACGGCACGTAAAGCCTCTGTACAATGTATATTTTTCATCATTTGTGTTATAGGTTATAGGGGGTGAGCCTGTTGTCATATACTGGGAACAATTCTAGGTTCCGTGGTACTACTGAGAAATTTTCGAAAAACTGAAAAGAACGAGAATAGTGGTCGCACTTGCGAGCACTCGACCAACGAGGCAGTTCCTATGATATGATAAGATCCTTTATTTTATATGCAAACATGGGAAACCCTACCACGTTCACCATACAAAGGCAGGTGAGTAAATACAAAAACCATACCTCAAGTAGCTTGTGTAAGATAACGAATGATATGGTTCTAGTTTTCCTTATACACTCCATAAAATGTTCCGTTCATTGTCAGCCAAACAGTAGGAACAGTTAACTTTCAAAACGTTGTTTTTTACTTTTATGGTATAAGTCGGTAAACGAGCAGACGGATGACCTGATGGTAAGCAATCACCGCCGCCTATGGACACCTAAACCACCAGAGGCGTTACAAGTGCGTTGCGGGCCTTTGAGGTTAGGAATTTAAGGGTTGTTGGGGCATTGGGGATTGGGAAGATTGGGAAGAACACAACGCAAGCTTGTTTAACGTTGGTTGTCTGCGAGTCCGTGGTATCATTCTAATCGAGCCGACCATTCGTGCCGAAGCATGGTTCTCTAACATTTAAAATTTAATTATACAAGTATAATCTATGGTATTTAAATATTCGAACAAAGTCAGTAAGCTAGGTTTTTCATATCGGCAGAATTATTCAAATTTCATTCTAGACTAGTCTATTGTTACCATCCCATCGAGCCCTATTTAATAATAGAATAGAATATTAAGATTTTATAAAATAATTACCCTAAATTTCATGCTTAAAAACGCTCTTATTACCAAGAAATAAGGATCCTTAGTTAATGTTGACTGTATAGTTGTCTATCGTGACGTAACCTAAATATCATTTTGTGAATTTTTCATGATCTTGAAAGGTTTCTGTATGCCAAAGGTTAATAAATCTGTGTATGTAGGAACTAATTTATAACGAATCAATAATTTGAGGCCCTTGTCATGGAAATTTGTTTGACGTCATAATTTTACTGTATTTATGTACTGGAAGAATTTAGCTGTTACCTGCTATGTATCTGTTAAATTACAATTAAGTAACTGTTATGAAAGGTCTCTGCATTGTTCTCATATACATATATGTAAAATTATTAATTGGAAAAATATATTGGAGAAATTGTAAACGTGTATTTTTAACTAACGAATGTAGAACCTTCTCGTTCTTTTACATTCGAAGCTACATTTCCGAACGAACATCTACTTCACTGATGGACAGACTGACAGAATGTAACGAAACCATAGCGCGATCTATTTCTATTTTTATTTTTTGATTTTTGAAATAAAACTATCCTATGTCCTTTCTAAGGTTCTAAACTATATCTGTACCAAATTTCAACCAAATCCGTCAAATAGTGGCGGAGATTAATGGTATAAGCATAGAATAGTGTTCGACGTGATTTTTTAATTTGACATAACTTTTTTATTTATGAACCGATTGACATGAAACAAACACTAAATGTAAATTGAAGCATACCACAATATATTCGTGAAATCCGCATCCAACTCGGATCAGCCGTTTCTGAGATTAGCGCGCATAGACACACAGACAAACAGACAAACAGACAAACAGATAAACAGACAAACAGACAAAAAAAAGTTAATTACATTTTTGGGTTCGACATCGACATAACAATAACCCCTGCTATTTTTTTTATTTTTATTTTCAATGTACAGACAGCACTTTTCTACGATTTTATTATATGTATAGATTTAAAAAAATGATTTATGGTTAAATTGGAATATATGATTTGAATTCGAAAACAAAAGCATTGAGCAAAATACTTGAGCGGTTTTTTTAAATATGTATTATCTATATATTAATACGTGATGCAAAAATTTTATATCCCTTTTTACGAAAATTGCGCGGACGTAGGAGCATAAAATTTGGTACACTTATAGTTTATGTGTAGGAGAAGTACAGAACGCTAATATTTTTCAATAATAATGCTTATAAAGTACATTAAATCAATAAATAAAACATTACACACACATGCATAGAATCTGATCGTATTTGACAAAACGTCAAAATTGACAGACATTGCGATGATATTCTCACGTCTCATATGAAAAGAGGTTTTTCATTGAAGGAGGTTTGGTTATTCATGATGCGTTATAAAAGAGTTTGTTTGAGTTTGAGTTAAATAAAAATTATCCTTGAACGTATGTTAAGTGGTATTGTATATGGTCGAATTTCGGCCACTAGGCGACCACTAGTTTTTTTAAATAGTCATATTACGTCTTGGTACCTGACGTTATTACACAAAATCATAAACATCAGTCGTTTTATCGACGAAAATTTAGAACGCCATGTTAATTTCACCTTCAGATTAAAGACGCACATAGCACAAGAGCATTCTCCCCATTATACCATTACAAACATCATCCATTCATCCATTCTTCACCAAAATCTCAACACCCTTATAAGCGTCAAGCATAATTACTTTCTTGAACCACTCACACAAATAATGGCCATGGTGAATGGAGCTGACAAAGGGAATAAAACTTATGTACAACTGTAGAAGCAAAGGTCATTATCTCATGTTGTACACAAAAGCCAAATCTGGAGTGCCATCGGTACAAGACGGCGGACACTTGACGAGAGAGCAGTTAGTCAGGAGTTATCGCAACCGTTTTAACTGTAGCACCCTCAGTCAGCGCAAGGCTACGTGCCTCGGATGCTCGCCAAATACTGAGCACCTACTTGTACTAAAACTTACACTAAAATTATATTCAACTATTATATCTTGTTGGATAAATGGGGGAAATGAATTGGTGGCTTTGGGGTGATTTCTCTTGGTGATATAAATGAGTGTTGAGTAATTTTTTTTTCGTTTTATGTTCATTCATATTTTAGTGGTATCGATTTGATTTCACTTTTATCATATACACATGTACATATTACAGGCATTAGCCGAACATTTCTTCTGTAAACTTGTAATGTATTACAACTGGCTAGTGCTGAAAATCAGCGCCGTGACTCGAGCCATCGTGTTTGGGTTACGGCATTTTAGCTGAGCTCAGGTATTTTGGCGCCGTGTCGATTTTTTTTTAAATTATTTTATTATTTTGCGTGCAATATCTTGTAACGGTGTAAATAAACTGCTTTTCTTTTATCATTCTAAATGGTATACGCATTTATTCAAAGCATATTTGCTTTGACTATACTTGTATCAACTTCAACTAACTGCTTTATACAAAAATATTTCGACGTCATATCAAAAACATGCATAAAAATACACATAAGCCTGAGAGATGGTGTACACACGGTGTTAATCTACATATTAACTAAAGCAAACAGGAAATGGTTGGGGCGGTAAATAAAAAATCCTGCGACATTTTCATAGAGAAACTACGCTACATTTATTTGCTAACTTTGACCGAAAATAAAAAATAGTGACTCGCTGGCTAAACTAAATAGTCGGAAACTCGGAAAGATACAAAAAGACCGCGGCGCCGCCTCCGAGTCTCTTCCGGGTTTTTCACGAGAAAAGAAAGAAGGTTTTTTTCCAAACTGTTGGTTTTGCGACTTTTATATTTTATTCCTGTGGGAATTAAGGCGTATAATTTATGTCTCCATTTAGTTTAATGAAATGTTTTGGTGAAGGCTACCCTCGGAAAGGTTATTTCCTTAAATATGAATTTAATATTCTGTAATTTCGTCTGATAAACTTGGATGTTAATGGAGATGGCCCTTGTTCTTGTCCCGAATAAAGTCACCGTGACTAAAATTATTATTGTTAAACTGCGTAGCATGTTTATTATAAGTTACCCAAGTAACGAAGAAAAAAACAAGACTTAATAGAAGCAGTAACTTAAAACCTAAATAGAAAATATGTTAAAATTAAATGAATATTTTGGATATAACAACATAAAACTCAAAAACGACACCTCCTAAAACACAGCAACGTTTGAATGAATCTACCGGATATAAAGTAAAACCGTACCACACGTATTTAGTTAAGTAAATTCCTTTGTCCCACACTTGAAGCAAAGATTAATTGCGCTAACAACATCACCCTTTTACCTCGCGGCTTGATGAAGCGCTTTAAAATTACACCCTCCGAGCATCAAACCTTGTTATAAACGCCCACACCTTCTCTAATGAAGGCCAGATACTGCTTTGTCATCGGAATTACTCCATCCGAACAAAATTGCGACCAAGTATTAAATTGCTCTTTGCCATCCGTCAACTGTCACCCATACAGTAGTGTCATCTACCCGACTTGGCTAAAATGAACTATTATAAGTTTCGTCATTAGCCCTTACATTGTAGCCTTACAGTTACTTAGAGCCTAATTAGATACAACTACAGTTGTTGTCTAAACGAGTATTTTTCCCTCTTAATTCAATTAGCTGTAGACTGTAGTCATTATTTTATTTTCTTCTTTATTTACACAAGAATTTTCTGGTGCTCTGATCTTTAAAAGCAAAGTTTCTTTTACTAAATACTAGGAACTCGTTGGTTGAGAGTTCTCAAGTACGACTGCCAGGCAACATATTATTGGAATTTCAATTTCCAGATTCCCAGTACTAGCAAGGAGTCTGGAAATGGAAATTGTCTGGTAATGGGTTCACGTTATTATTTTACTTGTATTGTAAATACAACTGACGGAAAGCAGATAGAGACAGGGACTACATACTTCTATTTGCTCATTAGAAGAGTAACATGCTTGATACATGAATATTGTTAGTATTTTACATTTGAAAAACCACCTAATAAATGTATTTACAGCATAAACCAGAATATAATAAAATTAAAGTCATAAAAAGTTACTGAAACACAAAAATAACATTGTTATTATATTCCATAGTTCCACAACACTGTCTCGTGTTCCCAGGGCATCACAAAAGCCTCTATTTGTTTCAGTAAAACAAAAACTAATTAAAACTGCTGGTAGGTAAATGGTGCAACACGGAACAACGAACCACCGCTGCTGCCGTCCCCTTAAGTACATACTTCATAATTGAGTACCAGGTAATTATAGAGCGCAATACTAACGTGCTCTTGATTTATTATCTTTCTTTGAAAACCGCAGTACACTTGTTTCAAAGTGAAAGATTGCTTTCGCACCACCATCAAGTATTGAATTCACTTCGCAGTCACCTACTTTCTTTACAAAACCGCCACTAATTCAAGCCACAAAAACTCGTATGAATAATAGCCTCCTACTTGTGAAAAGGTTGAATCAATTTCAACGTTATTCTCATTTATAACGCTTTCTATCACCATACAAAAATAGGTCTTTAAAGAGATTTATTTTTGGGCAAACACTGGAATATTATTCGGCCTAAATAGAAGTTAACTTAGGTGCTTTAGTTCGTAAATAAGATATATAAAAATCTCGTAATACGAAGCCATTTCATATAATGCGGGTTGTGTCCATAGCAATCGAGTAATTTACGGCAATTTCGTTGGCGAAGTTTCGTTAGCATTTTTGCCGAAGTGGCGTAATGTATTTATATTCTTGTTTAAGAATGTAGGTGGCGGTTTCCTTATCTTCACGTATGGTTTGTTTTTCCCCACAAAATGCTTTTTGCTCGTGAGCTTAATATATTTTCACGTAATTTCCACGCGGCACAGATGTGACCCCGCGCTTTGATGCCAGCTCTTGCTTAGATTTCTTAACACATGAGAGTTTCATTAAGAGGAGTACGCCCGCTATATCTGACAGTGGTTGTCTTCATAATAAATTGTTGTTGTTATAACATAATGAATTATTATCACGATGAACATTATTTCCTTCTTTAGACACGAATCCTCCTTAATTTTCCTGAAAATCTAATTTTCTGGTAGGTGTTAGAGCAATATTGACATTTAATTTATTTTGCTGTAAACAGTTGCCTGTTAAAATATTTTAAGCATCTACTTTAAATTTTGTTTCGAGTTGTTTTCGAATTCGGAGCGAGTTTTAAGACTTTAATCATGAGATCGACACGTGACCAAGTAGCGGGCGAAATTGAGTCGTCTAAAGTTTTGCACGTTTTTATTTTCATAATCGTACATGACAATAGAACAAGCTATAATAAAAGACATATCTAGTAGAAACTATATTAATTAAAAGAATAACACTTAAATGAAATAACCTGAAGTATCTGTCACAGCTAGGAAAAATCCATTAAAGTAAATTAAAATCGAGGGGAAGAGAGAGTTGACATTTATTTGGTCTGCATTACTTGACACACCATTTTCCTATGACAATAAATAGAATAGAAATAAAAACAACGTCACGCCTTTTATCCCCGAAGGGGTAGGCAGTCGTGCACATTACCACATGTACCTAATGCCGCTATACAATGTACACCCACTTTTCACCATTTATGTTATAAGTCCCATGTAATAGTGAGTGTAGAAATACTTCAAGTTTTTACCAATTACAATTAAAATCTTAATAACCTTGTTTATTTGACGTTAACCCAGTAATTAGGTGCGACATTAAAAAAAAAACAGAAGGCGACATAATAAAAGGAAAACTCTTCAAGGTCACGTTCGCCTTTTCGTTGTATTATAGAACAATAAAAAACTTTGCCAGTTTTTTGAGCACGCAATACGAAACATGTTTAGATGTTACGTCTATATTTGCATGTGCGACATTGGCGATTGGCGTGTCCGCATCGCGTGGCCTGTAACCAAACCGGTAACCTTGGCCGGAAAACTGTCATACACCCCTTGAACAGTCTCACCGTTTCTACAACCCGCTGTATAATTTTCATATACCTTAATAATTAACTTCGTGCATCTATTTGCTTTAATTAAAACGGTTAAACGGTCAAGGCCGTGACGTACGGAGATGTCACCGCGACTCATTGTTTTGGAATATTTAAATACTTTATTTATGGTAACGCCGCGGGTAGCAAACTGCCAGGCATTTGCATAGAAACGGGAGGTTTAGTATTGACTTATTCAAGTTTGTAAAATGCCATAATGGTACGTTGGGGTTTAGTAATAAATGTTGTTTTATATAATTAAATTGCTGAATTGAAGATTGTGAATGGTGTATTATGAAGTTAGATTTATCAGAATTCATTTCCATTAGGAGGGTTACTAGGGCGAGGTACGGGGTAATGTACCAACCTTCTGTCCTCAATGCAGATCGGTATAATTATATTGACATTTATTTTAAAGTCATATCGATTAGTTGAGTTTTTGATTTGTTAAATGTACCTAGCCATTTTAATGGTATAAGCCGAGTAGATGGATCACCTGATGGTAAGTAATCGTCGTCGCCGAGGACAGGGGTTACAAGTGCGTTGCCGGCCTTTTCGGGGTTAGGAATTTAGGGGTTGTTGGGGACATGGGGATTGGGAAGATTGGAAAGGGGGGTAACCTCACTCAACGAAACGAGGCCGTGGTATCACACCGGTCGAGCCGGCCGGTTCCTGCCGAAGCATGGCTCTCCCACACTTAAAACCATAATTTCCTTTAGTGTCTATTTTCAATAAGGAATTGGTACGGACATAAGTTAATGCCCAAGCAGTTTCTCATGAAGCAAACAATGGAAATGTAAAATTTCATCACTAAATTGACGCAGTATCCCGAGTTAGCAGCGAGTATAATTCCAGCAATATGCAGTCCACGTGGCTATATTTCGGAACACGGTCGGTTTAAAGGCAGAACTTTTGGTTTGGTCGGAAAGTAGTTATGAAACTGACGGTACACACGTTTAACTTAGGTGCGAATATGAGTTTTAGAATAGCAATGTGCAATGTTAGCTTTATACAAAGAGATTCTAAATTTTAGTTTGTATTTCATCTGGTTAACCAGTTATTGGTGCACGTGGATTTATTTGAATGGATTAGCGGCTGAGTTTCATATTTTATGAGGGATTATTATGGAAATTGTGAAATTAACATGTATTTACTTATTTTGTGGTGAGTTCAAAATAAACTAGTTACTTTTTTGTAATAATTTTCTTCAATCACATGCATATTTGGATGTTTGTCTGTCAATCACGCTGAAATTACTGAACGGGTCATGATGAAATTTGGTGTACCTACTGACTTGGTATGAGCTGACTTCGATGATAAGTACCAAGTTTATCAACATAAAGAAGAATGACCTAATGAAGAAGAACATCTCACTTCACCAGTACCCATTAAGTACTGAAAGATATTAAGCAACATTTCTATTAAACATATCTCATTAACATTACTGCATAGATTATCAAAATGACATAATAGCTGTTCAATCAAAACCAGTACCTGTTTCATCAACACGATATCTCAATCAATGATTTACATTAACTAACACAATTCACATCTGTAAACAGTGTAGGACGCATCTGTTCCCATTAGTATAACGGCTAGTAGGTGAACCTATACCACTCTGTCCTTTGTTTCATTGCATTTTCGACTTTAAATCAAAAACAATGAAGTTGAAAATCGAATAAAAATATTTGATAGAAAAGGGTAGGTTGACTTGCTTGCCCACTATTGATAGGGACATATTGAGCTAAATTAAACCAGTTTATTGTAGTCTCACTTTGTATTTTTTTCAGCATATTTAACGGTGAAAATCAAATAAAAATATTTGATAGAAAAGAGTAAATGATAAATGATAAATAAATGATAAATGATATTTATTTTGCAAATAGGTTATAAAATAACACTTTTACACGTCAATCTCTTAAATAACTAGATGAGGCTAGATGAGGAGAACTAGAACTAGATGAGGAGTAGGTTGACTTGCTTGACCACTATTCATACGGATACACATTGAGCTGACATAGACCAGTTTATCTTGATCTCGTTTTATACGATCTTTCCACACATTCAAAGGCCAGTTTATACTGGTTTTGTATAGCTTGAATAGTAGTCACGTGTTCATTCGATTCCTGAATTAATTACCGACATTACGTCCGATCGGTGGGACAGGACAATAATTATACGAATTAAATGGCCCGGCTTTGGCTCGAATTATTCTTCTATTTGTTCGAACGAGAAAGTTAACAAATTGTCGGGGCGAATTAGTGAATCTCCACGTTGTTAGATGGCCTTTGTTTGAGCCTCGTGTTGTGCAAAAAGGTACGGGACGTTTTTCTGCTTTGTATTTTCTGTTATTTTTTTTTATTACGTTTTCGGTTTTATTACGTTTAAATGAAAGACAATAGATAGTCTAGGAGCTTTGTCGTGAAGTTCTGCGTATTCGTTTGTGTAAAAAGTGTTTTATTTAAAACTAGTTGAAGCGCGCGGCTTTGTTTGCTTGGATTACGGCTTTCTGCGAATTCGTTTGTGTAAAAAGTGTCTTATTTCAAACTAGCTGATGCGCCGGCTTTAGGCTAAGTTAGGAAAAATATGTCTTTTTCTAAAATAAATGTGCCAGTAAAAGTCGATCCTATTATAATATATTATAATAATATGATATTATATCAATGCTATTTCAGAGATTAGCCGGAACAAAAGGAGTATTGGCGGAACCGATTTTCATGGGAATTATATCAACAGAGAGCTGATGTACTAACTTAGGCTGTTTTTATTAGCCTTTAAGCCAGTAATGTACATTACAAGCGAAGTCGCGGGCATTAGCTAATTATACACTAATTTGTGATTTAATATGGAACTATCTATTCTTCTTATTTGCTTTGTAGTATTATTTTAATTTTGGTAAATTAATCAACAAGATAGTTATAATGTTATCACTTCTTTAAATCACCTCCTCATTAGCCTGGCTTAGTTCCAATGTTAGGAGTTAATAAAGGCATACTCGCCCAATTAACATAAACTTGCATTGCCGCGTTGTTCACTTAATTGTTTCTATGAGCCATTTATTCTATTCATTACGATTTCTTCTAGTGTAATATGTCATACTTGCTGTAATGTAATGTGTGTTATAATTTATTATTACATATTAGCTGAGCCGGCAAACTTTGTGTCGCCTCCAATATCTTGTTTTCTCATTTTAAACTGTCCCTAGACTTTTCTACACATAATTCAAGATCAAAATTAGCCAAATCGGTCCAGCCGTTTTCGAGATTT